>NC_091665.1:4436071-5108214 GCF_042453785.1 Malus domestica | reverse complement strand
CCAAAACACCTAGCCTTGTCACGAGTCTAAAACACCTAGTCATGTAACTTAAAAGTCACCACCTAACTCCCTGAAACTCAAAATTCTTTCCATTTTGACTTGTGAACTGTCTCTTCTCCTTGAAACTTATAAGTCGCCTCCTAAAACACATGTGGGACCCAACGCCTAATAAGACTATATGTGCAATAAATTTGATAAATCTTTATAATCCGTTAACATTCAACAATCAAAGAAAATTAAGTTTAAAAGAAATTGAAGAGATGAAAAAAAAAATTGATTAGCCAAGCACACCTAAATCAAACCCATATAAGAAATTAATAGATATAAGCCAATGTCAAACGAATTTTGAGTTTTATAGAGATGACTTTTAAGTTTCAAGGGGAAAAATGAAATCAAAATTGAGTTCCAGAGATAAAGTGAAGCAAACATTGAGTTTCAGAATATAAAGTTGTGACTTTTCAGTTACAGAGAGTAAAGTGTGATTAAAATCGAGTTCAAAAGGCGTAGCTAAAAACAAGCCTGAAAAATAATGGACATGTTACTGTATTTTTCTTGAGGTTAAAAAAAACACACGTGCATTTTTTTATTGGGCCAAATAAGAAAGCAGCAAAGCAAACTTATTAATTGTTTTTATTTTTTATTTTTTAATAAGCTGGTATTCTAACTACAATACTACTATAATTTAGAAGGAGGGGATTTGAGTTTGTGTCCAAGGGGAGGGCATACTGCTCATAACTAACTAATTCATCCACATATGCATAGTAGACTGCCGGAAGCTGGATGGTGCATTGAAACTTTCGATCATGCAACATACTCATGTCCTAATGTCCGTAGTCCGCCATATGTAGCCGATCTTAATACAGTTTAAATCACCTTTATTAAGTATTGTATTTGAATAGGGCTCAATGACAACGCCTTTTGACACAAGTAATTCCGACAAAATTTTTCCTTATAGGTACTTTGGGTACTCCCTATACCAGAAAAAAGAAAAAGAAAAGAACAAGTAAAGTCACTCGAAGATCAAAACTTTAATTCTTGTTATAAAAGAATTGGGAGTTTAATTTGGAGGCATGATAGTATCCATAATGGAATAGGACAGTCCATTTCATGGAAAAGTACTATGGATGCAAATTTCCGTCATCTTCTCTTTTGACGAAAATGCACCTGCAAAATAATAACACCTAAGATTAAGGCCAAAAGCCTCACACACCCACAATGAATAAGGGAGGGGGGCTTTGGCCAAAGAATCTCTGATGCCAAAGTTAGAATTCTGAAGAAAAAAAAATTATTTAGGAGTTTGTGGGTAGCAAATAGCTTCACATTTTAGTAGGATAAGTGAGGGATTTATAGGAGGGTGGCTGACCCTATTGGCGGAGAGTGGCCGACCATATATGGTGTAATTTGGTGAATAATTGTAAGATATTATGTGTGAAATTTGTACAAGGTGGAATAACCTGCAATTTAAAATCTATATACGTGCTTGTCTGACTAGTCAACAACACTCATCAACAAAGATCAAATATGTTAGTTTACTCACAGCAGAAGTAGTCAAGTTTAAGCTCAGTTTAATAAAATGTTCCAGATTAACTAGGATCCATTTTAGTTCACATTTTAACTCTGTCAATCTTAGTTGCATGGACTTATCTCTTTGCAAATAATAATGAACATATAACACATAACACAAGCAAATGGTGAGATAAGTAAACTAGAAAAACGATAAATTGCACAGGATGTTTTTGGCCGGAAAAAACCACCTCTGGGTTTAAAAACTGGGGACTCTCCATTGAGTCCAATCCACTAGTGAAATCAAGATTCTTACAAAGTAACCACACAAGCTCAATTCTTAGATCCTAATCTATGGAACAGCTTGCACCTTTGTGCAACCTTGCCTTTCACAAGGTGAACTCCTTCGGTCTTCACGAAGTGGCAGCTCCTCCTGAGCTCTTCACTTTGTGGCACCGAGATCCAATCAACGTATGCAAATGATGTTATGATGAAGTTGATGCAAATTTGTATTTGATTGTCTAGTCAGTTTCATCAGTCAAATACTTGAAAGATGAAACTGACGCGAATCCAAAAAGAGGTCGGCTCAAAGAATTAAAACTGAAGAGGCTTGACCTAAAACAAGGATCAAAATCACAAAAACAATGTAGCCCTAAATGCAATAATCTGGGTATTTAGTGCATGAATGTCATTTTGTGGCTAGGGTTTTCAAGTAAGAACAAAGGAGCAGCTCCTGTTGAAATAATTTTTCTCAGAAAATATCAATCTCCTAGCCAAGATAAAATGAAACCCTAGATGAAGCTTTTATAGTAGGCTTTGTTTTAGACAAGAAAGAGGATGAAAAGGATACGTGTCATTGCAAAAGCAATCAGAAAATATCTAGGTTGAAAAACATTATTGGGGAAAAAGGCTGTCAAAAAGCCCATGCGGGCTGTCTTAAAGTGTGTGCCCAGCTCGCGTGAAAGCATCAAGAAGTTTTGACTAGACAAAGCCACTAGACAGAATGAACTGGAAATAATTACATGAAATGCGTATGTATGAACAAACCTTTGATGTAGATAAATTAAGCTCTGGAGATGATATTTACAGCAGCAAGATCCTAGAGAAGCAATTAAACCCTAAATATAACTAGAGCATGTGTAGTACGATTTACAACATTTGACAAGGGAAGCCAAACAATAAAACTAGACTTCACAATGTGAAATAATATCTTACAATTAACATGGCAATTATTCCGAAATTAAATAGGAAGTTTTGGGAGTTACCTTTTGAATGAAATCAATAAGGGATTGATGAGGAGTGATGAGAGGGATTTGAATAAATACCATATTGACCACCTTTGATTTTTCCTTGATTGAGCCATTATTGTTCGTTGCATGTGTGTAGTGAATCCCGATGTGCCTCGAGGGTAATCTTGTCATTTTTCCCCACGTGTTACCTCCATAATTTTTTGAATTATTTTTGGCTCCACAAGTACCAACATATTGTAGGGTTCTACTTGAACTGCTAACTTTATTGTCCTGATAGATCAGAGTGAACTGCTAACCTTATTATTACGTTGAGTCGTTGGCCTCGTTGAGATTGGCCATTCTTGTTCCTCAAGGCACATATAACTGATCTGACTGGAGATTAGACATGTTTCCTATATTCTTGAAGATTCCTATAGTTTAGGGATTGAAGTGTGCCAAAGTAATCATACTCCTAAGAATTTAATAATGGTTCCATATATCTAAAAGATCTCTCTCCAGACTAGTATAAGTACCTCATCTAGGGCATAACTATGGTAACACAGTTCACTCGTGCATACATTTTCCTATTCTCTTGCCCACTGGTTGAGTCTAAATATTACTTACTAACTTGATTGTTGAAAAACATTTAACCGGTACTACACGATTCACAGTTTTTTATTTTCTTATAGGTAACCAAACTTCCGTAGTTCCTTCGTCTGCAGCGGTGGGTGAGTGTTTTTGCAAACGATTGATGCTTTCGTTAATAGCTAAACTTATATTCCCACGACTAAATCACTAGATTCGGTAAAGATAATTTTGTGATTGCTAATACCAAAACCCAGGGTGGAAGCAACCAACTTCTGGACATCGCTGTCGCTCTGAAAACAACGACGTTCTTGATGGTAGAGTTTCTCCCAGCATAGAACAGATATAGAAGACTCTGAAGAAGATCAATGCCCCTATTTGGTACATAATTAGGACCCATCACAACGATAACACGGTGCCATATGGATATATAAGTAAAGAAGTTAAATGGTTCATTCGCTCACTCCTCTCGGTATACTATCGTTAGTTTCTGAATAAAGATTTCACGATGATAGACTATCAGATTCAAAGTGATGCACTTAGGCTACCAGATTCAAAGTGATTCACTTAGGCATTTAAACATTTCAAGAATAAAATTCACGATGAAATTATCCGAAAAACCTTCATCTAGAAATTAATTAATTTTTTATTCTTTCTAACATGGGGTATTACTTGGCAGATGACATCTACCTAAAGTGGGTGACACTTGTCCAAAAAATTGCAAACCCTACGAATGATGTTGAAAAGTGGTTTACCTTACACCAAGAGGCATACCGGAAAGATGTTGAGAGAGATTTCGGTATTCTACAAGCACAGTGGAAGATCATTAAGGAACTGGCAAGAGGGTTGAGTCGAGAAAATTTGGACTCCTTCATGATGTCTTGCATCATATTATACAACATGATTGTGGAGGATGAGTAAGATGGGTATATTGATGGAGAGTTTGATGACGACCAAAAGGATCCAAATAGGTTAAGAATGGCTCGTGCAAAAATATATGACAGGCCTAATTTTCCTTTGAATCTAAGAATTGGTAATATCTTTTTAAATGGGTACATGAGGCACCATAGGATGATACGTTCCCGTGCCATAAATAAGTACCTACAACAGGATCTTGTTGCACATTTTTGGACAAAAAAAAAGCATGGAGTAGGCGTTTAAGTTTTATGTTGTTAAATGTTTTTAAAAATGTTATTTAAGTTTCATGTTGTTAAATGTTATTTTTTTATTTTTTTTATATTGTATGATTTTTATGTTGTTTAATGTTACTTAATGTTGTTCAATATTGTTTAATGTTGTTTCATGTTACTTAATGTTATTTAATGGCTTAGGAAGTTATAGGAAAAAAAATAGAATTTAATTTTTTTTAATTTGTAAAAAAAAAAAAATCAAATATAATGGTTAGCTGATGTGAACAACCAGCCGTTGGAATTCAAAAACCTGAACTGGCCGAGGCTAGCTTGCTGGCTGGATTCTATTTTTGTGGCCTCGTGGAGCCCACGAGCCCTTTGGTATAGCCCTCGGTTGAAGACGATTTTCGTGTCATTTCGAACTATTTTCGGCCCTTTGGCTAGATCGGTTGAGATGGCCTCATATTCCCTTGACCAAATCACTAATTTTGGTAAATATAATTTTGTGATTGCTAACGCCAAAACCTAGGGTTGAAGTAACTAGGGGTGGGTATGATGCGGTTTCAAGTGAAACCGCAATTGAAATCGAAACTTTTTACGGTGCGGTTCGGTTCGGTTTGGTGCGGTTTCAAACAGTTTCGGTTTGGTTTTTGAGAAAAAAAATATACAATTTAAAATATACACCTATTTATGCATAAGACAGTTATATTTTCCTGATATATTAATTAATGAACATGCAGCAAAACTGCAGCAAAAACAGCAACAACAATGCAGCAAAACTATAAAGATGACTTTCAAGCCTCTTGCATAAAATGACTTTAATCCACCAATTTTCTACTGCAACCTAGAACTACACCTGACTACTGACTAGAGAACAACCAAACTATAAATCAATGAAAACAGAACAAAAGAACTCATACGCAACAGTGCTCCAAAACAAGAAAGAACAAAAGAACAATGAAAACAAAAAATCAGTAACAGACGATTTGCAAAATAGGAAAGAAAGAGAGGAAAAAGTTCTTGAGTGGAATAAGCTGCTTAACTTCAAAGTTTTCATTGTCCTATGAGCAAGAAAAACTGTGTTGATGCGCAAAACCGGAGATCTTGGAACAACGTAAATCTGACCGTGAATCTGCAAGAAATGTAAATAACACAAGATGTATTGTGGTTCACCCCAAGGTTTGGGCTACGTCCACACTGGTTATGTATTTATCCGAGGGAGAGAGAGCTCTGAGAGTGAGAGCTTTGAGAGGGGGTGAGGAGCCTTAGGAATTGGTCTCCCCTAATTGTGAGGGTGAGGGGTCCTTTTATAGAATAAGGACTCCTTGCTTATTACATATTTGCCCATTCCTTTATCACATAATTACATTTAAGTCCCCCGAGTATTTGTACGAGATCTAAATACGAGGCCCTAAATATGGTATAAACAAACTGCATTCATGAAAATTCTTGATTTTGCTATCAATATATAATGTGGTATGCAGAACACTCGAAGAAAGTGCTAATGTTATTCCAGCCCCCTCAATATGACCGATGCTCAGTGCTTACAACAGAAATAAACATAGTTTCATCTTGTCCCATATTAAAGATTCAATGGATTCAACTTCGATTTCACATCCAAGACTTTAAAATGAATCTTTGATTCAAACGAACTCTAACCCAGTTCCCCTTTTGAATATTTGATTCAAACGAACACTAACTGTAAAATTAATTTAATTACAAATTATTAACTAAACTAACTAATACAAGTTCTAAGTTCTTACCATATTAGATGAAACGAAGAGCTGGTGAATGATTTGCCAAGTCTGTTTTGCAGAGCTTTTGATTTGCAGAGTTCAGGGCTTGCAGATGAAGGGGATCTGGGGATGCAAGCAGTGAGGTCGCAGAGATGCAAGCATCCAGGTCGCACGTAGTGAATTCAGGGCATTGATATCGATTGTGGAAGAGATGAAGATGAGTTTTGACTTTTGAGAGAGAGATGAAGATGAGTTTTAAGGAAAAGATGAAGATGAGTTTCAACCTTTAGGACTCAAAGTGCAAAATTGGATGATAGTCTAGTTGAATAATTAAAAGTTTAAAACATAACATTTAATATCTGGTGCGGTTTCGGTTTCGATTTCGGTGCGGTTTTGAAAACCAAAAACCGAAACCAAATCGTTTTTTTTGCCGCGACTCGGTTTCAAAACCGCAAAACCAAACCATTTGGTGCGGTTTGATTCGATTCGTGTTTCGGTTCTAAGTGCCCACCCCTAGAAGCAACCAACTTTCGGACACCATTGTCGCTCTGAAAACAACGAAGCTCTTGATGGCAGAATTTCTCCCAGCATATAATAGATCTAGGAGACTCTGAAGAAGATCAACGCCCCTATTTGGTACATAATTAGGACCCATCACAACGATAACACGGTGCCATGTGGATATATAAGTAAAGAAGTTAAATGGTTCCCTCGCTCACTCTGCCCGGTATACTATCAGTAGTTTCTAAATAGAGATTTCACGATGATAGACTACCAGATTCAAAGTGATTCACTCAGGCTACCAGATTCAAAGTGATTCACTCAGGCATTTAAACACTTCAAGAATAAAATTCAGGACCCAATTATCCGAAAAACCTTGGGAAATTTGGAAAAGTAACCAAATTTTGGATCCCATATAGAATTATAGCCACCATCTTAGGTTTATGATAATTATATCCCAAAATTGATATAAAAGTACTAATATACCCTTTGATACACCTTTATAATTTTGTATCAAAATTAAAACTCAAAAAATAGACAATTAAATCCCCTTTCTACTACAAGTTCAGAGACAGAAAACATATCAAAATCAGATAATGCAGAAGAGAAATGCCAAATGAAAACTGATACAAAATTTGCAATGGACAAAAAGCAGCTAATAGGTAATGATCTTCTTTTTCATGCTTGCTAGATGCCCCAAACTTGTAAAAAACAAAAATTGCTAAATGTAAACGAATCAATGTGTGTGGTGTGGGGCAGTAAATATATATATTGACATGTTCTCCAAGTGATCTTAGCCATGAGTGTTCATGGCTTCCCAGACCATGCTCTTTGAGACTGGATTCATCAAAAGACTATTTTTGAACGACAATAAATAAATTTTTCTTATCATACACAAATCAAACCGAGAAAATCCTTTTGTTCACACGGTCTATTTTTTTCTTTGGAACCCAAAAAAAAGAACTCGGTAAGACATTGGGATAATCTCATATTTGATTTGGGTTTTTTGGATTTGTTTTCAAACTCTCTCCTTATCTCTCAATTTCTATTTTAAGGGTATATTAGTATTTACATATCAATTTTTGGTTATAATTATCATAAATTTAAAAGAGTGACTATAATTCTATATGGGGTTCAAATTTTGATTATTTTTCCAAATTTCCCAAAAACCTTCATCTGGAAATTAATTAATTTTTTGTTCTTTCCGGGAAGAATTTGTTGCTCAAGAAGATAAAAAAAACATTAAATAATTTGCTTAGTCAACGGAACTGGACACTTGGTTTTCCATGTCTCTTTCTTCGGTCATTATCTAAATTTCAGATGTTGGTGATGGATACGCAAACAGAGATGAGAAAAGCTTGTAAGTTGGCCTTTAACTCTCTCCTTTTCATTTGTTCCTGCAACTTTTTTTTTTTTTTTGGTGGGATTTTTTGGTGTAGTTTCTGCAGTCTGTTAAAAATCTATGCTCCTTGTTGTTGGTGTCTTGCTAGTTCTTGATCAAGAGACCTTGTTTATAATTGTTGGTTTATGCGGATGTGATCACGCTACCTTCTTATCAAAATTTTAGACCTTGATAATGGATGTGCAATAAGAGAAAGCTTGTAAGTTGACCCTTCACTCTCTTTAGTCTTTTCCTTTTAATTTTTCCTTGTTTTTTGATTCGAGCGATACTGTCATAAACTAGGAGGATGGGGAAGTTTCCTTTTGTTCCTACAATTTGTTCTTCTTTTTGGTGGGAGTTTTTAGTGTAATTTTCTGCTGTTGAGCTTTTCTTCTTGTTGTTTCTCTCTTGCGTGTTTGTAGTGAAAGACCCTGTTTTCAATTTATTTTTGTGGGTTTTTGTAGCTGCTATCATCCCAATTTTCCGGTTTCGTAATCTTGTTGTGGTTTGTAATCCTATGAGAAAGAAATATGGTCAATAGAAGATGAACCTTATGACAAATGTAGTAGAGAACCTATATATTTCTTAGATTGCTGTACATAAATACATATATATAATCCTTTCCAGCTCCTAAATAACGGCTATTGCCAATGTATATCACTATCAGTATAAGAATAGATAAAACAGAAGTAGGGTTTAATAATGCGAAAATTAGCTTGGTGTATTTCAACCATATAAAAAACTTCATACATGTGTTTAAGACCAAACTATTTCAGATTAAATAAGTATCGTTATAAAACAAGTATACAATCCAAAAGATCAAATTATACCATATTTTGCGCAAGCTGTTTGTTGCAGACGAAAAAACATGTTTCTTTCCTATTCATTGCTGCCTCTATTACTCAAGGCGTGGAGGAAGATTATTGGAAGGGGTAAGGAAGGGTTCTGATATAATTTCTGTCGGCAAATAATTGAAACAAACAATATATGTTAATCTATTTATATAGGTCTTAACATGCATAGTTGCCTCTAGCAAGGATCCGGTTCAGTTCATCATCTTCCTTTTTATTATTCATTCATGTTTGGGGTCTTTTAAGATGCTATCAAATTTCTTGATTTCATCAAGTGTCTGCTGCAGCTGATCATTGCGAATGGCGTTGAGAACCCAAAAAGCCTCTGCATCCCGATGGACCCATGATGTGTTTTTGAGCTTCAAGGGTGCCGACACCTGTAAGGGTATTGTGTCCTATTTATACCACGAACTGCAACATGTTCAAGGGATTAGAACATTTAAGGATGATCGAGAGATTGAAAAAGGAACAACTATTTCTCCGGAGCTCTTAAGTGCAATTGAAAACTCACATATTGCAGTTGTCGGTCTCTCGCCAAACTATGCTTCTTTCACATGGTGCTTAGAAGAACTTACAAAGATTCTTCAATGCATGAAAGGCAAGGGCACTGTTCTGCCAATTTTTTATAATGTGGATCCCTCCAATGTA
Organism: Malus domestica; assembly: GCF_042453785.1. Lineage (NCBI taxonomy): Eukaryota > Viridiplantae > Streptophyta > Magnoliopsida > Rosales > Rosaceae > Malus > Malus domestica. The sequence goes on along the minus strand of NC_091665.1, from coordinate 5,098,650 downwards.
CGAAAACACACTGGGAGTTTTGCAGAACATTTTACTAATCATGGCGAAAGGTTTAGGGAGGACATAGGGAAGGTGAAGAGGTGGAAAGATGCTTTAACAAAAGTGGCCAATATCTCTGGGTTCAATCCACAAACCCACGAGTAAGCATGCGTGAACTTCTCCAGACTCGAGTGTTGCTCTGATGCAACTTTTTACCTTGTTTTATGTGTGGATTATATTTTTGACTTGATCATCATTATGCTTTTTCTTCTTCTTGTAGGTCTGAAAGAAAGCTTATTGAAGACGTTGTTAAATGGGCGTGCAGTAAAGTGCATCGCACATTCACATTGCTAGATTCCACAGAGTTGGTGGGAAATAAGTTTAGATGCGAGCAAGTAGATTTTCTTTTAGCTTCTGATGCAGATGATGTTCGCTTTATAAGAATATGGGGGATGGGTGGAACTGGAAAAACAACCATTGCTAAGCTAGTTTATGATAGCATTTCTTTTCATTTCGAAGTTTAGCAGTTTTCTTTCTAATATTAGAGAGGTTTATAAATGTGGTAATCTAGTTGATCTACAAAGACAGATTCTTTTTCCGATCTTGAGGGAACAAATTACCCAAGTATGGGATGAACAGTGTGGAACCTCTTTCATTAAGACTTGCTTCCATAATAAAAAGGTTCTTCTCATTCTTGATGATGTGGATGAATCAAGACAATTTGAAGTATTGGTTGGAAAGAGGGATTGGTTTGGTAAGGGGAGTAGAATCATCATTACAACTAGAGACGCAAGTTTGTCAGTCAATCATGACATACAGATATCACATCGAGTTGAAGGATTAGATAATGATGAGGCTCTTGAGCTATTTAGCCAGAACGCCTTTCAGAAGAATTAGCCTGACAAAGGTTTTCTGGAATCGTCCGAGTGTTTTGTAAATTATGCCCAAGGCCTTCCACTAGCTCTTAAAATTTTGGGATGTTCTTTGTATAAGAGAGATCAAGATGAATGGAAAAGTGAATTAGAAAAGCTACAGAAAATTCCTAAGTCAACAATTTTTGATGCACTCAAAATAAGTTATGATGGACTAGATGAGATGAACAAGAGAATATTTCTGGATATTGCACATTTCCATAAGGGGAAGGACAAAGAGGAAGTAATTGAAATACTAGACACCTATTGCCTTTATGGTCTGATCGGGGTAGATGCTCTCATCCAGAAGTCCTTATTAACTATGGAGAAATCCCAGTTTCATATTTCATACATCAATGTGGAGATGCATGATTTGGTACAACAAATGGCACTGGAAATTGTTCATCAAAAGTCTTGTACTGGAGAGCCTGGTGAACGTGTTCATTTGTGTCATCCTGAGGACATCTTTCAAGTGTTCATTAACAACACGGTAAGAAGCCACGTAGAAATATCTACTTTTGAAAGAAATATTATTTCTCATACACAATATTAGACTTGAATGTGGAATTAACTTTTCCTTCATGCCTGTTCTTAATTAACAGGGAACGAGCCAAATTGAGGCATAGCCTTACGCATGGTGGGACTCGAAAGGGTAGATTGGAATTGTGAAGCCTTTGCTAAGATGCATAAGCTGAAATTTCTTGAATTTGATAATGTGATCATTACTTCAATCCCTAGAGTTCTTCCTAATTCCTTAAGAATTTTGAAATGGAGCTGGTATCATTCCGAATCTCTCCAGCGAGGTTTTCAACCGAATTTGCTTACCAAACTTGAGATGTGCCACAGCAGACTTGATCAGCTCTGCGAAGGAAGAAAGGTAAGTTTACTGACAGTGTAGTTTGTTATGTGATATTGAGAATTAAAGTTTTCTTAATTTAAATGACAGTTATTTTAGAAAAAAAAGTTAATTTTCAGCCATGTGTGTCATGCCAGCAGAGTAACAGAAATTCTAACGGAGTTAGCCTTAAGGACCAATACTACATATTTTAAGAAGTTCATATACCTACAAATCTAATAATTTAGCTCTAAGGGCCAAACTGAAACTCAAGTGAGAGTTCAGAGACTAATATGCTCTGATGTCTTATATAGATTTATTACAAGACAGGAGTGATTGAGGCTTATTGCTAATAACCCGCATTATTTTGAATTTATTTTAGAATGTTCATTAAAAGTTTGACAGACATGTGTCAAGAGGTGGAAGCTAATGATTGCCCTTTCTTATTTATTCAACAGGACTTTCCAAACTTGAAATTTATGGATCTTAGTTACTCCAGAAACCTGATCTGTACCGTAGATTTCTCTGGTCTTCCAATCTTGTTGGGTTGGAACTTTTTTGTTGTACGGAGTTAGTCTTTATCCACTCATCCTTTGCAGTCCTCAAAAGACTTATTTCTTTGAATTTAGAAGGCGGCAAAAGTATTAGCAGTCTCCCACGTAAGGTGGAAATGCATTCTCTTGAATTTGTCAATCTATATGGCTGCACAGGATTGAAAAACATTCCAGAGTTTTCGAGAGAAATGAAAAATTTGTCAAAGTTGTTTTTAGGTTGCACTGGTATTTAGAAATTACCTTCATCAATTGAACATCTGATTGGTCTTAAACTACTAGATGTGAGCAACTGCATAAGTCCAAATGTCATCTGTAATTTGAAGTCTCTTGAAGTGCTCAACATTAGAGGATGCTTACAACTCAAAAAACTCCCAGAATACTTGGGGAAGATGGATTCTCTGAAGGAGATTGACTTAAGTGGAACTTCTATAAAAGAGCCAATACCTTTCCTTGTTCTTTTGAAAAATCTCAAACGTCTATCTTTTCGGGGATTAGCTCAACCAGAGCGCACGTTAGGCCTTCCCAGTGAGGAGTTTAGCTATGATGACAAAAGCACATTTGATTATTATCTAAATGTTGTTCTTTTTTTTATGGCGGCTTTGTTACTTGTAGTTAAACCGGACACTAGGCATTTGGTGTTTCCTTCTCTAAGTGGGTTGTACTCTTTGGAGGAATTAGATCTAAGTGATTGTAATCTTAGTCAAGGAGCTATCCCCGATGATATTAGCTCATTGTCCTGTCTAAGATACTTAGATCTTAGCGGAAATGGTTTTGTTAACCTTCCGAGCATTATGAAGCTTTATAAGCTCGAGGAATTTAAGTTGGAGAGGTGCAAAAGCCTTCAGGTATTTCCATGCCTTCCATCAAATAGCATCTTGCATGTAAATACAGGAGATTGCACTTCATTAAAAAGGTTATCAGGTACCCTAGAGTTGAGAAGAAATACAGAAATGTCGAATTTCATTTTACGTTCTGGCAATTGCTCAGGATTCCTTGACAATGAAGGCTGCAATGGGACCATTCTTCCAATGCTAACCCGATTCCTTTAGGTCTCTCTCTCTCTCTCTCTCTCTCTCTCTCTCTCTCTCTCTCTCATTGTCTGCTATAGTGCTTCACTGATTGCTATACATATGTTACTGCAGGGATTCTGTAGGTTTGATTACGAATTCCAAATTATAACTCCTGGAAGGAAAATTCCTGAATGGTTCAGTAGACAAAGTTTGGAAGATTCATTCATTGTAGAGCTACCTCCAGGTTCACGTAGCATGTTGATAGGGATTGCTTTATGTGCTGTGTTTGAAGATCAGGAAAATTCAGCTGCCCTTCCTGAATTCGACTCTTTCATAATTGAATGTTCCTTGGGAGTGCCTTCGCATCTGTATACTTACTCTCATAAAATAGGCCATCTTGTGTCAGATCACCTTTGGGTACTTTTCATGCCAATTAATCAAGGGTGTGGCAGTCAGATTAAGATTTTCTTCAAAACGTGCTATGGCAAAGATGGTGGGAGGACTTGTGAAACATGCTCGAGTGTGAAGAAGTGTGGGTTCCATTTGGTGTTTGAGCCAGATGTGGAAGAACTTAAAGAAAAACATGATGAACCAATCCACCCTCACTGCCCCCTTTGGGAATTTTGACAATTCAGAAGATGCACAAATTGATGGACAACAGGATGAGGCAGGTCCTATTAGGGAGAATGACAAGTCATCTAAGTCTGCTACTGTTAATAATTCTGTTACTGTACATTAACTGATTGTATTAGTTGTGATTAGTTAAGATAGTTATAAAGTAGTTAGGGGTATCTATGTAAATAGCCAAAGGCTATATATATTCCTACACAATGTGTAAAGTTCTCTGTCAAGTAAATACAATCAAGAAAACTTACTGTTGAAGTTTTCTGTTTCTATATGGTATCACGCCATTCCGCTTCACAGCTTCGATCTTTCTCTTCGCTTGCTGCATCGATCGACTCTTGATCGATTTTTCTTCTCTGATCTTCTCTTCGCTTACTGCATCGCGATCGACTCTTGATCGATTTTTTCTTCTCTGATCGTCACTTCTTCCCTTCCGATCTTGTAGTATTTCTTGATTTCTGTCAGTAATGGCGGCTCAATCGACTGGTTCATCTTCTCCGGTCATCTCCCCCCTCGAGCCCAAACCCTAATTTCTCTGGAAACCCTAATTTCTCTGGAAATCCGAGTCGTCTGACTTCCTACACTTCTCTCACAATTCATAACATCGGCAGCATGGTGCCGATCAAGCTCAAAAGATCCAATTACCTACCATGGCGCGCCCTGTTTGGCCCGATTTTCCGGCGATACAAGCTTCTTGGAGTAATCGATGGTACTGATGTCTGTCCATCGCCATTTCTGCCTGATCGTAGCATCAATCTTGCTTTTGAGGACTGGTATGAGAAAGATCAAAATCTTTTGATCTGGTTAAATTCCACACTTTCTGAGGAAATCATCCCGTTCACGGTTGGGGTTTCATCCTCTCGAGAACTTTGGGTAAAGCTTGAACAGCGCTTTGGTGGAATTTCAGAGGCTCATATCCATCAGCTGCGATCGCGCATTCAATCTGTTCAGAAAGGATCGCGTTCCATCTCTGACTATCTTCAAGAACTCAAGGAAATTTTAGATTCTCTGCAAGCTGCTGGTGCTTCTGTCTCTGATCGAGATCTTATCGCCGCCACACTACATGGCTTACCTGATGAATTTGAGTCTTTCATCGACTGTATCATGCTCCGATTGTCCTCTACCTCTCTTGATGAACTTCATGGCCTCCTTCTCACAAAGGAATTGTCTATGGCCAGACGCAAAACTGTCAGTTCATCTCCTGTCCCTGAATCTTTTCAGGCTTTCTCGGTGCAGTCTCAGCCTCCTCTCCTTCCTACTCCATCTGCTTTTGCTACTCAGAATCACCCTCTTCACTCTGCCTCTCGGTTCAACTCTAATCGTGGCAAGAACACTAAGGGACAATTCTTTTCCAATCGAGGTCATCGAGGTAATCGTGGTAATTTTCCTAATAACCGTGGCAATCGAGGTTATCAAGGCTTTCGCAGCAATCAAGGCTCTTCTCACTTCAAAGTGCTTTGTCAAATCTGTGGTTCTACCAGTCATGAGGCTATTGACTGCTTTGATCGTATGAATCCTGACATCTGTGGTCGTATTCCTCCAGCTAAGCTTGCTGCCATGTGTGCACAGCATTCTGCTAAACCATCTCAGCCTTGGTTAATTGATTCAGGGGCAACCTCTCATATCACTAATGATGTTGCTAACCTCACCTCTCCTACTCCCTACACTGGCGAGGATAAAGTGTATATTGGAGATGGTAAAGGTTTATCCATCCTCAATGTTGGTTCATCTACTCTGCACACCTCTCATAACTCTTTTCAATTGAGAAATGTTTTACATGTTCCCCACATAACCCATAATCTCTTATCTGCTTATCAGTTTGTTAATGATAATAATTGTTCATTGACACTTGACCCTTATGGATCCTATGTCAAGGATCGTATTTCGGGGAAGATGCTTTTACGGGGACCGGTTAGAGATGGCTTCTATCCTCTTCAAAGTTCCAGCAATCTTCATCCTCTTTCACCTACAGCTTTACTTAGTATTAAAGCTCCAGTTACAATTTGGCACAAGCGTTTGGGTCACCCTTCCTCCTCCATTTTCAGAAGGCTCCTTTCATCCAATAATCTTGCTTTACAAGGCAAGTCTACTGTGGACTTTTTCTGTTCGGATTGTGCTCTTGCCAAGAATCATAAGCTTCCATTTAAAGCTGCTACTTCATCAACAACTCACAGCATTCAACTACTGCACTGTGACCTGTGGGGACCTGCCTCAATCACATCAAGTAGTGGTTTTCAATATTATTTGCTCATTGTTGATGACTATAGCAAATATAGTTGGTTCTTTCCTTTGAAATCTAAGTCAGATGTATTTTCTACATTTGTTGTCTTCAAATCATATGTAGAAAATTCACTTGGAAATAAAATAAAGGTTCTGCGTTCAGATTCAGGGGGTGAATTTACTAGTCACTCTTTTGCATCATATCTCAGCAAACATGGCATTCTTCATCAGTTCAGTTGTCCCCACACCCCTGAGCAAAACGGTTGTGCAGAAAGAAAGCACAGGCACCTTGTTGAAACAGCTCGCACTTTGCTTCTTGCATCTCATGTCCCTCATATTTTCTGGGTAGAAGCATTCTCCACTGCTATCTATCTTATTAATCGCCTTCCTATTTCTGGCATTTCACAGTCCCCTTGGCAGTTGCTATTTCACAACCATCCAGACTACTCTAAGCTCAAAGTATTTGGTTGCCAATGCTTTCCTTGGCTCAAACCTTACTTTCATAGCAAATTGGATCCCAAGAGCAAAACGTGTGTTTTCTTGGGGTATAGTCTTCAACACAAAGGCTATAGGTGCCTTGATCCTATCACCAATCGCATCTACATCTCTCGTCATGTTGTATTCGATGAAAGTACTTATCCATTTCAGTTGTCCCACAATCAACACTCTTTTCCTGTTCCAAGTCCTCCATCTTCCTCACCAACAATTTCATCCTCTCTGGATCTTCATTTTAGCGAACACATTCCTCCTGTTTTCAGTCAGCCATCTACATCACCATTATGTGCTTCTGTGCCTGTTCCTATTTCTTCATCTTCATCCTCCCCTGCACCTGTCTCAGTTGGCTCTTCTTCCAGTTTTGTTCCTCCTTCAGCATATTCATCTTTCTCCCAAAATCAACAGAGTCATCCTCCTGCCCCTGTTAATTCTCATCCAATGATTACTAGATCCAAGGCTGGTATACTCACGTCGAGAGCCTGTGCAGCAACTAAGCACCCACTTCCAGTTGATATGGATTATGTTCCTACAACATACTTGCAAGCTTCTAAGCATGCTCATTGGAGGCAAGCTATGCAAGATGAATTTAATGCCTTGCTAACCACTGGTACTTGGTCTCTTGTTCCTTCTCACCATTCTCAAAACTTAGTGGGCTGCAAGTGGGTTTTCCGGATTAAGAAGAAGCCCGATGGCACTGTTGACAGATATAAAGCCCGGCTTGTGGCCAAGGGTTTTCATCAACAAGAGGGTATTGACTTTCAAGAAACCTTCAGTCCAGTTGCCAAACCGGTTACAATTCGGATCCTTCTTACCCTTGCTGTGCAATATAATTGGTTTCTCAATCAATTGGACATTAGTAATGCCTTTCTTCATGGAGACTTAAAGGAGGATGTCTACATGCAACAACCCCCTGGTTTTGTTGATCCCTTACACCCTACATCTGTGTGTAAGTTGAGGAAATCGTTGTATGGCCTCAAACAAGCTCCTCGAGCTTGGTTTGATAAACTGTTCCAAGCTCTTCACTCTCTTGGATTCACCCAATTATCCTCAGATGCTTCTTTATTTGTTCTCAATGGTCCTCAGTTAGTCATTGTCCTTGTCTATGTTGATGACATTCTTGTCACCGGACCCTATCCTCACCTCTGTCAACACTTCATTCAGCAACTTGGGGCTCAATTTCCAGTAAAAGACCTTGGTCATCTTCATTATTTCTTGGGCTTAGAAGTACATCGATCTTCACAGGGTATATTTCTCCATCAAACAAAGTACTTATTGGATCTTCTCAAGAAAACAAATATGGAGGGTGCAAAACCTTGTTGCACTCCCCTTGGCTCTAAGAAATTAGATCACAGTGGCCCTCTTCTGTCCAATCCTACTGAATATCGCTCCATTGTTGGTGGTTTACAATATCTTACTTGGACTAGACCCGACCTTGCTTTTGCTGTGAACCAAATCTGCCAATTCATGCATGCTCCGAGGGAACAACATCTCCAGGCCGCAAAAAGGGTTCTCAGATTTCTCAAAGGCTCTATCTCACATGGTGTGTGGTTCACTAAAGGTCCTGTCCATCTTTCTGCCTACTCGGATGCCGACTGGGCTGGTTGCACAATTGACAGGAGATCAACCACTGGTTATTGTGTATTTTTGGGTTCCAATCTTATCAGCTGGAGTGCCAAGAAACAAAGTACTGTTGCAAGGTCATCTACAGAGGCTGAATATCGCTCCTTAGCTCACACAGCTGCTGAGATAACTTGGGTTTGCAAGATTCCCAAAGATCTGCACTATCCTCTCTCTACATTCCCTACTCTTTGGTGTGACAACATATCAGCAATATCTTTAGCATCTAATCCTATCTTTCATGCTCGAACAAAGCATGTTGAGATCGATTATCACTATATTAGAGAATTGGTTTTGGCTCAACTTCTCAAAGTCAAGTTCATCTGCAGTGAAGACCAATTAGCTGATCTTCACACCAAGTCTCTGTCTAAAACCAGATTTAATTATCTGTGTTCCAAGCTTCCCATTGGCCTCATTTCTGATCCCCCTTCTCGCTTGAGGGGGTGTATTAGGGAGAATGACAAGTCATCTAAGTCTGCTACTGTTAATAATTCTGTTACTGTACATTAACTGATTGTATTAGTTGTGATTAGTTAAGATAGTTATAAAGTAGTTAGGGGTATCTATGTAAATAGCCAAAGGCTATATATATTCCTACACAATGTGTAAAGTTCTCTGTCAAGTAAATACAATCAAGAAAACTTACTGTTGAAGTTTTCTGTTTCTATAGGTCCAAGTTGAAGTGGAAGCTCTGACAAAAATCTTTATCTTCATCTCGAAGAGATTTTGTCATTCAACCAGCAAGACCAAGTGGAAGTTTATGCTAACTCTGACAAAAGATCTGCTGTCTTCTCAAAGAGTGGTACCAGATGCCAGTGCCGGATATGCCTAATGCTCATGTACTAAGCATGACCCAGTTCCCTTAGATCATGTCGGTATCTTTTATCATGTCTGTTTCTTACTATTTTGTTTCGACAATGCTAGGTATATACACTGCCATGGTGCAAAATCATGTTTATTTCAACCCGTCTCTTATGATTCATTCATGAATAGGACATGCTGTAACATTTCTTTCTGTATCCTAGTGTATAAGAACAAGACTGCTGTTGAAGCCAGCCAGTAATGTTCCTTAATTGACTCAATTAGGGGTCCTGGCTGTTAGTGTTTGTTAAGTGAATTGGATTGCATTTTTTTCTGAGTTTTATGCAATTTGGATGAACGAAATTTTATTAAGGTATCTGAGCTTGAGGAAGAAGAAGGTGGAGTTCATTGCTCCATTACATTCACACCAAAACAACTATGACGCAGAGATCCAATTCCAAAATCAAGAGTCCCTTGGATGTGCTTGAGTACTCTCTTTGCAGTTCCAAGGTGCTTCTTGGTTGGATTGTGCATGAATCTTGACAGTAGACTATCTGGTCTTGTTTTTGTCAAATACAATAAGCTTCCTACAATCTGTTTATACACAGCTTCATCTGCAGACTCACTGCCATCATCCTTCTTTAGCTTGTCATTCACTGCAACAGGAATGCCCACAGGTTTACAATCTTTTGGGCCAAACTGTTCTAATAAAGCATAGCATACTTGTTATGTTTAATGAAAATCTCATTCTCAGATTGTAGAATTCCCATCCCAAAAAATGATACAAAAAGTCCAAGGGATGTCATTTCATACTTTCTCATCATGTCAGCCTTGAATTCATTGATCAACTCCATACTACTATCAGTATACGTAGTATCATCAACATAAATGGAGACAATGAGTGATTCTCCCCCTTGTTTGATCTTGATATACAAAGTAGCTTCACTTAGATAGGAGTTAATTTCCTCATACCAAGCTCTTAAAGCTTGTTTTAGTCCATAAAGAACCTTTCTAAGCTTATATACTTTGTATTCAGAACCTGGAACAATGTACCCCTCAGGTTGAACCACATAGGCTTCCTCATTCAACACTACATTTAAAAAAGATGATTTTACATCAAGTTCATATAACTATCAGCTTTTCTGAGCTGCAAGTGCAATGAGAGTTCTTACGGTGTCCAATCTTGCAAGTGGAGCAAATGTTTCATTGTAGTCTACTCCACAACCAATCTTGCCTTATGCTTCTTTATAATTTGTCAAGTCATGTAATTAAATCATGTTTGAATAAGTTTGTGGCATGTGGATTATAGTTATGATAAAGGATAATAATGAAGGAACAACTGTTGCTCGATTGACTTAATACCCTAAATCCGGTTGTTGATGTTTCATTTCATTTGACTGGTAATGTTGCGAATGATATCATCGAAGAAGAACTGGAATGATGAAAGTTGGAAACTTGGAAACGTTTGGAGGTCGAAAAGCAAATAAGGAAACGATGTTGGTCAGAAAGTAGATAACAAAACAATAAAACACACTCGGCTCGCAGTCAGCACTCAGTCTGCAGTGCACCAGTGTTGTTGTTCTCTCTCGGTTGCGCTTCCGTCTCTTCGTTCCTGCCTCTCCAGAGGTCTCTCTCTCCCCCTCTCTCGTCTGTCGATCTCTCTTATGTTCATAGTGGGTAGGTAACGGATATGAACATCGATGATGGTTTAATGAGATTATTAGCATGCTTTGATTCTGCACTTCTCGTTAGGGTTTGTTGGTTTTCTATTTGGGTTTTCAATTTCATTGCTTTTTCGTTTCAATGATTGGGTTTCCATTTTCTTCTCTCAAAGTTTTTCGATTTAGGGGTTTTTCGATTTTCTCCTTGTAGCTGGTGGTCTGTCTCACTCTGTTTCTCTGACATTCCAGTAGCTGAGGGAATTGGAAATGCTGTTCAATTTCTATTCAGATTACCCATTGTGTGTGTTTAATTTCCTCAGGAAATCATACACGCCATGTGTTCGTCTCTATCTCGATTGTCTTCCTCTCTGATTCACCGCCTTGCTAGAACCCGATGCCAGGGCCAGGCCGAGCTCATCACTTCTAGGTCTTTCTCCGTCTCCACCAGGCAAGTTCTTCTTCCTACATCCTTTTTTATTTCGCCCCATTGGGTTTCTGTTTTTGTTGCCTATGAGGTTGATTCAATATTAGACATTTTTTATTTTTTATTTATTTTTACCTCAAACTTAGGTTTTGAATACGGTTGCTTGTGAAATTAGTTTGATGATATAAATGGTGAGTCGAGAAGCTTTGATGGGAAGGGAATCAATCTTTCATTAGTGATATCTAATGATCGAAAATATATTGTGGAATTTACAGGCCACCATGAAAATTTTCAAAATGGTTTCAATGTTTCCGAGAATGGTGCAAGGAATTCCAGGTCTATAAACTTTGTGAGGGGAGTTATAGAGGAGGCTGGATGGAACAACTTGGGGGGTTCCCAGTTTCCTCGATATAATATAGAGCAAAATGCTGATATTGTCCATGTAAAGCTGATGAAAAACAATACCTTTGTTACTGTGACGGACTCAAAGGGCAACAAGAAACTTGGGGCCTCAGCTGGTTCCTTACCAGACATGAAAGGAGGACCTAAATTGGCCAAGTATTCTGCTGAAGCAACTGCAGAACATGTTGGACGGATGTCAAGAAATTTTGGCTTAAAATCAGTTGTAATGAAGGTGAAGGGGTTTAGTTATTTTAAGAAGAAAAGGCAGGCTATCATAAGCTGGAAAGAGGGCTTCACTAGTTCCCGAGCGGGTCACAGTCCCATTGTATACATCGAAGATAGAACCCGAAAGCCTCACAATGGTTGTAGACTCCCAAAGCAGTGTCGTATCTGAAACATGATGCGCTTTATTCTTGACTGGGTATAATTTTTACTTGGTTAGGAAGATGTATTTGGTGAAATAATGAGCTTGACCTAGTTTTTTTTTTTTGGTTTTTTTGCTTCAAAATTTGAATTTCTATCTTATTGTAAAGCTAATGTAGTCTATTTGAAGGTCTTATTGCTATTTTTTGAAGATGGTTGTTTATTAAGATAAACTAGTTGGTTAAATAACTTCTCCGATAATATTGGTGTGGAAAGTTTGGCTTTTTCAGTTTTTCTTAGTACTGGTAAAGAACTCATGTTGAAGATGATCTGTTTATCAAGTGTGATAGACTTTCGGTTATTCTCTACCTGTATGTGTATTTTAGGTTACTAATGATTAATGTCATAAGGAGCTCATTGTACGTTGATAGGTGGTCGTACTTGGAATGAATATGTTTCATGACTGAAATGATTTAGGTTCGAGCTGAAGTACATAAACACAAACAATATTATTGTCTTGTCATTATAGTTTGTTAATGCACAAAATCGGATCGATCTTGAACCGAAAAAATCTGACTGTAAAATCACAAGAACACAACGGTATATCGTGGTTCATCCCAAGTTGGAGCTACGTCCACATTGGTGTCGATCTGGTTTCACTATATGAAATGAGAGTTACATTATTGTTGCAAGAGAGGCTAGGGTTTGCCATTGAGGGTGAATGATGCCTTTTATAGGACAAGGTTTCCTTCCCCTCTTACATACATCATGGCCCAATATGTGGTACAACATAGTTTAATGCATGAATGCGGAATGCGCATGCATGTGTGTTTCTGCCAAGAGTTGGGTTGGTCAGTATCGCTTTGTTGATTCTTATGAAGAGGGCCTCCTCTTACTCGACAAGATCAATGAAGTTTCTTATTGAGGGAAACAACAGGTGAGGTGATTATAGCGTCGAGGGAAGAACGTTGCGTGTCTTGCTCATTATTATTCTTTTCTTTGCCAGATTTCGATTGTTCATTAAAAGCCTGTTTCATCGATGAGTGAATGTTGAAGATAGTTTTTCAATGTTAGCTACTGTTCTTGTTTTCTGGTTTAAGAGCCAAATGATTTTGACTTCTCTATGAGGTTGAACTCTGTTCTTAGCTTGCTGGGTTCCTGTATGGAATCACTGCAGGGTTCTTGCCTTGGCGTTTGTTTAGTTGAATTTATGTGATTTTTAGTGGATAAAGTTTTGGGTTTTTATTCATCCTTTCTGAGTTTTAATAGTCTCTGGAATGAAAAACAAGTCCCGCATTGATTTGGTATGTCATACGGCAAATCAAGATATGGGATTTGCAAGGAGGTCGATCATTCCATACCCAATGCTTCATATCCACAATTCCCATATCTGATCAATTATTCTCATGGTGTTCGCATGCAGAGTTACCATGACAGTCATCCCTTCTGACTTTGTAATGCTTACCGAATGGAGACGATGATTGCACGATTTAGATTCATGGTGTCAGAACCATCCTTCAAAAATGGTGTATTATTAGTTGTGCTCAGTATTCGCACAATCACTAAATTATAATACTAAATGACAAAATATTAATCCTTCCTAAATCAATAAAAATTGCGATTGTTTCTCTTAAAAGAAGCAATAATATCTCAAATAAATACTGTTCAAAATAATACCAAGTAAACTATTCGATATTTTTATTCGCAACGATATACATGTAGTGCTAACAAAACTAGATAACACCGATCTAATTAAACACTCACCAAGCATCAATCCAATCTGAGAGATAAACACTTTGGATTGTGACCATACAAAATAACTAAATTAAACATAATGCAAAACTAAGAAATATTTAATTGATCATTATTTCCCTTGTACTGCGATCATTATTTTGCTTTAAATTGCAAAGAACCGTTTCTTTTCTCGAGTCTCTTTCTTTTCTCTTTGACTTTATTTCTTTACCTTGTGCTTCTCATGCTGCAGCCAAAAAAGAAAAAAAAAAAAAAAAAAAAAGAGAGCATAAAAAGTTCAAACTTTTTACTCATACATATCTAGATCTAAGAGATGAACAATTATCAAATAAAACATTATCTTTGATTTGATGTATAGAAATTACGTTTACGATTCTACAATAATAGTACACATAGATTTTAGGCAACAGAAAATATGATTAATTAGAAAGAGATTTTGGTCAGAACTCCCAATTTGTTTTTCTGTTGACAAATATGGTTTAACTTCCCTCTAAGACTGATCAACATGCCATTTCATTGGCAGATATACAATAATGCAAGATAAGAGTATCATTTTAACTGAAAATATGACTTTAGCCCTTAAAACTTAATTTTCTCTACATAAAATCCAACATAAGTTTTTTTCTTGAATAAAACCCATTGACTAGATTCCACATCAGCAAATTCATTAATTATGTTTGACTTTACACATTAAAAAAAATTTGGATGCCTAAAATACCCCTATTTGATTTATTTTTTTTATAAACCCTATTTGAATGTTCGATGTACATAATTAATGCCATGCGGATGGATGGTAAGGGAGAATTAATGATTTTACAAAAAAAGAAAACATTAATGTTATAAATTCATTGCCTAATATGTAATAACATAAAACATGTCTAATATGTGTTATTATACATGCTTAATTAAGTCAATAAAATTATATTTTACATATTAATGTTGGTAAATTATTTCACACACACACACACACACACACACACATATATATATATATATATGCCTGATATATGTAAAATTCATGCAAAATAATTTACCTACAAAAAAATACATTTGAATCAAATAGTGCACCTACTATTAAAATTTAAAATGTTAGATTGCTTAAAAAAAAGAAAAATGATATACCTAGTATATGTAAAATACATGAAAAATAATTTACCTACATAATAACAAACTCATATATATGAAAAATACATGCAAACTAATTTACCTTATAAATTCATTGTTTAATTTTTTAAAAAGAAAACTTTTTTTTTTCCAAAAATAAAGTAGCTATTCTTTAATTTGTACGAAAATTGTGTACCTATTGTGTAATTAAAAAAAATTTACATATTGTTTATTTTTTTATGAAAATAATGTAACTATTGTTTAGTTTTTACAAGAAACAATGTATCTACTTGTTTATTTTTACCCTTTTTTTTTTAATTTTCACAAGTTAATGTATCTACTTTTTCAATAGAATGTATATTGAACTAACTAGATTTGGATTAGGCGATTTCACATAAAACAAGAAAAGAACTTCTTCTTTTTTTTTTTAAATTAAAAGCAAAAAAAAAAACTTAAACTAATTGAATGTTGTTGACAAACAAAAGACAATAGATTAAAAGTCTAAAAAAAAAAAAAAAAAAAAAAAAACGTAATAGTCATATTAATGTTGGTGGCATGGTTTTGTAAATAAATTTAAATGTATGGACATCTTTTATCTTACATGTATCAAATTCAAAATTTGGGTTTTATTTAGATATTTTAATATAGGTGGGTTTAGCTTTCAAAAAAAAAATATAGGTGGGTTTATGTCTAGAGTTCAATAATTGTAAGTGCTAAATCTAAGGCTACAATCATGAAAATTAGGGGTTTGCAGTACTTACCAAGGCATAAGCGCCAGTAGCAGCAGCTACACTAAGCTCCTCAATAGTCACTTTTCTTGCTGTACCCTCCTCCGCCACGCCCTCCGTGTCCTTCTTCCGAGTCATCATCATCAGATTTTTTGTACCCGCGACGCCCTCCGTGTCCTTCCTCCAAGTAATCATCAGTGCTTCCCCCGCCATAGCCACCTCCGCCGCTAGTACGACGTCCTTCACCAGAGTACGCAGTGGTCTCGGTAGCTCGGCCTCCGTGTCCTTCTTCCGAGTAACTATCAGCGTTGCCGGTCCCGCCGTAACCACCTCCGCTGGTACGACGTCCTTCGCTAGAGTAAGCTGTGGTCTCGGTAGCACGGCCTCCTTGTCCTTCTTCCGAGTAACTATCAGTGTTGCCGGTCCCGCCGTAGCCACCTCCGCCGGTAAGACGTCCTTCGCTAGAGTAAGCTGTGGTCTCGCTGTACGCTGCACGGCCTCCGTGTCCCTCTTCCGAGTAATCATCAGTTTTGCCTCCTCCGTAGCCGCCTCCGCCAGTATGGCATCCTTCACCAGAGTAATCAGTGCTGTCACCGTAGCCGCTACCGCTGCGGGCACCGGTACGTCCTTCGGAAGAGTAACCAGTAGTGGAGTCGCCATAAGCACCACCAGAACGGGCTTGATCACCGTAACCAGACTGAGACTGAGAGTAGGATGAGGGTTTCTCGTCCTCGTCTTCGTCCCTTTGGTGGGAGAAGAGGCCACGGCTGTGCTGCTCCTGATCAGCCATATCGAGGTAGGGGTATTTGGGAAAATTTAAGAAAATGCGAAAATGAAGGGAGGTTATGAGGAGGAGAGGGACCGAGTTTTTGGATGTTGTCTGGGTGCATGGTGGTGGTGGAGGGTTCTTATATAAGTGTTGGGAGTCCTAAAATAACTGTCTTCAGGAGGCTTTAGCTCTTCTCCATCACAAGCTCATACGTAAAATATCCGCCAAAGGTGGGACTCTCGTGTCTCGTGGTTTTGCCACTTGCCCAATCCAAGCCTTGGTTGTCGGTCATCATCCCTGTATTTGTTTTTGTTTTTGAAACGTGTATGGGAGACATACCTTCGGAGTTAAACTAGATATTTTTTTTGTTTGGCCGACTCTAGATATTTTATTTTAACTAGGGTAATGTTAGGAAAATTAGATTTGTAGATAAAATTGTGTAAATTAAATGACATATAAGTTTATGAGTGAATTATTACTTAAAAGTTGATAAACGTGCTCATTACTTAAGCCCGGTTTTCTAACAATTTGGGTCTTCTTATTTATTTTTAGAGTCAGACTACAATACTAATATATATTTAATACATCATCATCTAAGGCTATCTCCAACCGATGGCTGGCCAGATGACTCGTTTTAGCCCTCTGACCCTCCAAGATTCTCTAAGATATTAATATTTTAATGAACAGTATAGGGTCATATTTGCCTTCGTCTCCAACCGAGGGCTAGAGGGCCAGAGGGCTCGTTTTAGCCCTTTCACAAAAAATCGTCTCCAACCGAGGGCCAAAGGGTCATAGGGCCATAGGGCCAAACATAATTTATTATTTAAAAACTACAACTTAAATTCAAATCCAACAGTTAGCTGACGTCAGCTAGCCATTGGTAGCTAACATCATGCTGACGTCAGCTAGCCGTTGGATTTGAATTTTTTTTTTGTTGCTATAAATAGGGTGGATATTGGGATATAATTCACACAACTTTGAATTCAATCTATTTAAATTCAATCTCTTTCAATTCAAGTTTGCAATGAATTCCAACTTTGGATTCTCTTCAGATTCCAACTGGGGGTCCTCATCCAATTCCAAAAGAGAAGCAATATGGGCGCAAATGGGACGAGAAGATGTTTTGTGTTAGAAATATGAAACCCAATGCTTCAATTCAATTCAATATGGGCGCAAAAAGATTTCTAAAAGTTATAGAATTTAAAAAAAATATGAAACAAATTTTGTTTTCTATATGAAACCCAATGCTTGAAACAAATTTGTTTCATATGAATTGAAAGCATTGGGTTTCAAGTAAGGCGCAACAAACAAAACATATTGAATTGAAAGTTGGAATTCATTGCAAACTTGAATTTCTAACATAAGAGAAGCATTGGGATTCATTTGCGCCCATATTCAATTCAATTCAATTCATTTTCTATAACTCCTCATCTTTTTGTGTTAGAAATATGAAACCCAATGCTTCTCTTTTGGAATGAATTCCAACTTCCAATCCCAATGCTTCTCTTTGGATCCTCTAACACAACAGTTGGCTTTCTCGACCTTCCGCTAATAGAATTTAAAAAAAATATGAAACAAATTTTGTGAAATAGAAGTTATAGAAAAAAATGGAATTTAAAAAAAAATATGAAACAAATTTTGTGAAATATAAGTTATAGGAAAAAATGAAGGAAATTATTGAAAAAATATTGAAGGAAATTATTGAAAAAATATTGAAGGAAATTATTAAAAAATTGAAACAAATATTATAGATGAAGGAAATATTGGAAAATATATTGAAGGAAATATTGAAAAATATTGAAGAAGGAAATATTGCAAATGAAGTGAAGAATTGAAAGAACTTCACCATACTTATAGAAGAAAAGAAATGTTTAAATTAAAAAAAAAAAAAAAAACCCAACTGCTAGCTGACTCAGCTAGCCATTATATTAAAAAAAATTTGCCTATGAATACCTATTATAACCGACAGTATTAAAAAATCATTCTTTAATGTTGTTGGTTATAACTGACAACAATAGGAAAACTATAAAAAAAAAAAAAAAATAGCCAGCCTGGGGCTGGTTAGCTGGCCGAAAGTAGCCAGCCCTTTGGCCCTTTGAAATTCCGTGGGGCCCTCCCAGATTCCCGAACCCTCTGGCCTAGCTCTCGGTTGAAGATGGTTTTAGGGCTATTTTCGGCCCTTTAGCCCTCTGGACCCTTTGGTTGGAGATGGCCTAATGGTTCTCTCTCTCTCTCTCTTTTTGTTTCGTACAATTGAAGTATAAATCATTTGTTTCGTACAATTGAATACTTCAATCAATGTAGCTCTATGAAATTTCAAGTGAAATTATTGTTTCGTTTTGGATTTCAAATTGTATTGGCTTGGCAGCATATAATTTTTTTAAAATATGTTGTCACTGGGATACTACTGATGATTTAGAAAGAAATAGAAGTGTTTTCCAAATTCTAAACAATTTAGTTCACCCCATTCTAAATCCTGGATCGGTCCCTAACAGGCCTCATGATTGAGGCCCCTCATGCCTCTCAAAGTCAAGCAATATTGGTTGAATTTAAATTTGACTTAGGCATTGAAGGGTCTTTGACTCACTGCATCAGTGTGCCAATGTCTCACTTGTCTTTTCCTTCTTGGTAGTAGGGGTATATCAAAGTAATTCTATGTTTGTACAGAATTCGTTCCACACAAATTAGTACTTTCATTGAGAATTTGTACTCATAATAGTCTCTCAATTCTGAATCTAGGAACTTTTAGACATAATCATTTCCTTCTAAACCTTAGAAACATCGTTATGGCATACGCTCGGCGCAATAACGACCTAGGGTAAAGCTCCAACCTTCTGCTCAATAGTAGGAAGAAAACTGAGCCCCTCTTCCAAACCCAAATCCTGTTGTGGGAGAGTAGGCTATTAATCAGGATTTACCTCATAAAGTGGAGGATTGGATGGATTTTGAGGGCATTCAAGTTCCTCATAACCATAGTCCAATGGTTCAAAAACTTAATGTGCCTCGAGAGAATGATTTAGAAAGATAACTCCTTAACATTAACTCTTGCATGCAGAGATAGGAGGATCGAAACAATGATTGTGCTGACAACATGGATTCATGCACCGCACCTTTGCCAATGGTAGATGTCACGCCTTAGGCTTAGGATCGGGAGAAATGAAATTTTTTATTGTAACGGGAATACGGGTGGTATATAATGTGTTTTTATAGAAGTGGAAAATTTTATTTTTTAAGTTATTAACTTTTTAATACACATATCCTACTATTTGTATGGTAACACGTGGTGTACCACCTCGTGTATCGGTCACATTGAAAAATCTCTCCAGGATCGGTGAAAAAACAACCCCGTACCTAGTGAGCAAATCAAAATAAAAAGAACATGAAAATACATAACTTTTATTTTACGTGATAAGGTTTAATAATAGCACTATCACACTCTAATTTACATTGCAAACGTTTCTCTAGATTTCCATCGAAAGTTAACTACCTTTCAGATCTGATTCAACACCTGTTAGATATTCATAAGGGGTTAGCTTCTAGCTTAGTAGTGCAAAAACCACTATACTTTAACACAATGGACACAAGAATGATGCATGCATTTTGTCACGCTCCGATCTTGAAATACGTCTAGGATCGACAAGTGACGTCACCTCGTACATGTACATCTATTATGCCTCACCTACGAGACATGAGCAAGACACCATCAAAGGTCCAATAGCGGAATAACTTTTCGTTTGCTTTATGGATGCATCTAACCTCTATGTTAGACTGCCTATGTACTCTAGAACTAGATCAAGCCATTCGTAGTTTGCCCCTTGTTAAACTCTAACATTTTGCATACCACTTTTTAGCAGAGAACATAAAATTCTCGAATCAAGCTCTATCCGAACATAAAATTGCCCCTGCCTTTTCTTGCTAATTTCTCCTTTGTTAAAACCCTATTTTGTAAACGATTTTCACCTATGCGTTTGTGGGATCAAGCTCTATCCGAAAATACTAAGATTGATCCCGAAAGGTCAATTGATTTTTAATGACTAATTATTAAGATTCAAACTTTATAACAAGTTAACTAAAGTTCAATAAAAAAAAATAATATAATATTTCGTTAATATGATTTACCTAAATTAAAATATTGAAATCTAGGAACGAAATTTCACACATTTCCTCTTCATTCTATTTTGTTAACTAAATTGACAAATAATCCCTTTTTTTTCATTAGTCATCTTGTCAAACTCTTAGTCCTCAAATTCGAAACTCGAATAGATTATTTTATCGGACTCTAACTGAAAGAGCTTCTCTTAGTTCATGTACTTTGGGCTGAGCATAGACCTTGGTGGCCTAAGAGTGGACTCTGTTGACTTTGTATTTTAGGTAGGATTCCTAATTGATATCAATTCCGTGTAATCTCCTGTAATCTTGTGTAATTTGTTTTCTTCCTATTACATTAGGGTTGTACACCTTGTATAAATACCTCTCATTGAGAAGAATAAAATTATCATTGAAAGCATTCTCTTCTTGGCATCAGAGTTAGGTCGGAAAAAAAAGGAAAAAAAAAATACCCCATAGCTGCGATAGCACTGTTGCGGCTCAGCCGTGTGTGGTGTGCCGACCTCGATCAGCAAGCAACTGTTGTCATTGCTACCCTTTCTGAATTCGAAACGAACAGCGAGCGACGCCATCGTTGCTAATCCGAATTCATCGAATCGTTTGACTCTCTGTTGTGTGACACGACAGACCAATTGGCCTATTTGCTTCTGATTTGATCTGAAGCCGTGAAAAATTGCACAGATTGCAACTCAATTGAATTGTGTTGCTGCACCGTACCTGACTCGAGGTCCGACGACCCACGAACCTGTTCCCATCCGACTTGCTGATATGACCGATCCACCACAACACTGTTGCACCTTTGTCTCGCACATTGAACTGCAATCTGTCCTTGCTGCTATTATCCTTGTTGGAGCCTTGAACCACCATACCACCGCTGCTGTTTCAAAGTGAGAAGAAAACAAAACAGAAAAGGTGAAAGGAAAAAGAAAAAAAGGAATCAAACGGAAAAGATTTGGTGGTGTTAAAAAAAATATTGGCTGTTTGATTAAGGCCCACACAGCAAGGAAAAAAAATTGTGTTTTTTTATAGATTATTATTATTTTTTGTTGGGCTATCCTTCTTGTTGGCCCGTGACAAATTGAAGCTTCTTGGGTTTGGTTTGCTTGGAAATTTGGGCTTTACCAATCTCCGAGTGATGTATTGATTAAAGTTGCTTGGGAATGGCAGTCTGGAATTGTACGTCTCCAAATCGATCCGAGCAACTTGGACATGAGAATACGACCACGCGTACCTCGTTTGCTGATGCGAAGACAGATTCTGAGAATATAGTTACAGAAGTGTCTGCCGCTACTAATACAAGTAACAATGGTAAAGCTTTAAAGGTTTCTGCCTCTGTTACGAATAATACCTGGATAATTGATTCTGGTGCTACTGAACATATAACTTGTGATTCTAGACAGGTAGAAACCTTAAAACCATCCACCAAAACTATTGTCGGTGTCGCCACTAGTAGTCATGCCCTTGTTATCGGGGAAGGAACCGTCTCCCTTTCAGATACCCTTAGTCTTGATA
This sequence comes from Malus domestica, assembly GCF_042453785.1. Taxonomy (NCBI): domain Eukaryota; kingdom Viridiplantae; phylum Streptophyta; class Magnoliopsida; order Rosales; family Rosaceae; genus Malus; species Malus domestica. The sequence goes on along the minus strand of NC_091665.1, from coordinate 5,076,782 downwards.
CCGTACTTGTTGTTCCTTTTCTTGACTATAATTTATTATTTGTTGCTCAAATAACTGTCGTCCTGAATTGTCTTGTGAGTTTTTTGCCTTCTTTTTGTGTTTTTAAGGACATTCAGACTCGCAAGACGATTGGTTATGGTATTAGGAAAGGGAAGCTCTACTACTTGGAGCTGACATCCAACAGTTCCCGAATGTTGACTCAAGCTCTTGCAGTGGAAGGAAATCCGGGGGATAAGAATAAAGCTTCTGAGATTTGGTTGTGGTATCGTCGACTAGGACATGCTTCGTTCGGCTATCTGCGGAAGTTGTTTCCTAGCCTGTTTGGTAAGCATGATATTTCTAACCCTCAATGTGATGTTTGTGAAATGGCTAAAAGTCATCGTACTTCATTCCTGCCTAGTTTGAATAAAAGTTCAATCCCGTTTATGATCATTCATTTTGATGTTTGGGGACCATCTAAAACTACTACATTTGTTGGTGCTCATTGGTTTGTTACTTTTATTAATGACTGCACACGTATGACTTGGGTTTGTTTGATGAAGTCCAAAAGTGAAGTTCCTTCTTTGTTTCAGTGGTTATGGTACAAGTACAATATAAGTCACAAATACAGGTTCTCAGGAGTGACAATGGCGGCGAATATATAAACTCTGAACTTCGTGCCTTTCTTGATCATCATGGTATTGTTCATCAGACTACATGTCCATATACTTCACAACAAAATGGTGTTGTAAAATGCAAAAATCGTCAGCTTCTAGAGGTTGTTCATGCTTCTTTGATTGAGGCGTGTCTCCTGTTATCTTTTTGGGGAGAAGCTTTCACCTCCGTTGCATATCTCATAAATTGTGTTCCATCCCGATCAATTGACTTTCAGACACCGCTTTAGACTCTTTCTTCATATGTTGATGCTCATACAGTTCCTAATCTTCCACCTCACGTGGTTGGTTGTGTGGCCTTCGTTCATCTTCATAAACAGCAGAGAAGTAAACTTGAGCCTCGGGCCTTACGGTGTGTGTTTATAGGGTATGCCTCACATCAAAAGGGGTATCGTTGTTATCACCCTCTGACGAAAAAATTGTTTGTCACTGTGGATGTTGCGTTTCATGAGAATGATATGTACTTTGCTCATCTCGAGTCTTCACTTCAGGGGGAGAATCAGACAAAAGTTCAAACTCTTGATTATCATATTCCAAATATAGATAGTGTGAATGATTTGGATTTAAGTGGTGATGTCTTGTAGACAAGTGATGATCACTTACACGAGAACAATGATGTGAATGGATTGGAACTAAATGGTGATGTCTTGGAGACAAGTGGTGATCATTCACATGGAAACAATATTGAAAACCTTGAAAGGGACGAGTCGACATCCCCAGATGGCTCACTGCCTGTTTCCTCACCACCGGACAATCATATGACACCAGCTATCTCACAGTCAATCTTGAGTCCCAATAACCATAATCAATCATCTTCGATCCCGGATGCACCAACACCACGTCGTCTCCCTGATCGCGTCAACCGAGGTATTCCTAAACTTACTTATGAAGCCGACCCAAAATGCAAAACTAGGTATCCGATGAGTAAGCCCAACCCTGAGTCTAATGTGTTATACCCGTTAAGTAATTATGTGTCTACCAGTCACCTGTCAGAATCAAATAAGTTATTTGTGCATCCATTATCTATTGTATCTATTCCTAACAGTGTGTAGGAGGCTTTAATTGATCCACGTTGGCAATCAGCAATGAATGAAGAATTGAAGTCTTTGAAGAAGAATGCTACCTGGGAGATCACAGACTTGCCAGCTGGTAAGAAACCTGTGGGATGCAAATGGGTCTATACGGTGAAGTACAAAGCTGATGGGACGATGGATCGCTTCAAGGCAAGACTTGTAGCAAAAGGATACACTAAAAAATATGGAATTGACTATACAGATACATTTGCCCCTGTAGCCAAGATCAATACAATCCGTGTTTTGTTGTCCTTTGCTGCAAATCTTAATTGGCCATTACAGCAGTTTGATGTGAAGAATGCATTCTTGCATGGGAACTTGACAGAAGAGATTTATATGGATCTTCCACCGGGATGTAATGCTCCAGATAAATATAAAAAAAAAGTGTGCAGGTTGAAGAAATCCTTATATGGTTTGAAGCAGTCCCCTCGGGCATGGTTTGGAAGATTCACAAAATCTATGGGAGCATTTGGCTACAGACAAAGTAACTCCGATCATACTCTGTTCCTGAAAAGACGAAATGGGAAACTTACTGCACTTATTGTGTATGTAGATGATATGGTGGTAACAGGTAATGACCCAGAAGAACGTGCGGCCTTGCAAAGATATTTGTCTACAAAATTTGAGATGAATGACCTTGGATCCTTGAAATATTTTTTAGGGATTGAGGTATCGAGAAGCAGTTCGGAAATTTTCTTATCACAGAGGAAGTATATTATTGATTTGTTGCATGAAACCGGTATGTCAGCTTGTCAACCAGTAGCTACACCATTAGAGGAAGGATTGAAGATTAGTGTTGATCATAATCAAGTACCAGTTGACAAAGGGAGATACCAAAGGTTAGTAGGTCGTTTAATGTACTTGGCACACACAAGACCGGACCTTGCTTATGCCTGAAGTGTAGTAAGTCAATACATGCATGATCCCGGAGAACAACATATGAATGTAGTGATGAGAATTTTGAGATATTTGAAAGGAAGTCCCGGCAAAGGAATTTTGTTTAAAAGGAATAATCATCTTAGAGTTGAAGGTTATATTGATGAAGATTGGGCGGGTTCGATTGACGATAGATGCTCAACATCAGGTTACTTTACATTCGTTGGGGGTAACTTGGTTACATGGAGAAGTAAGAAACAGAATGTGGTTGCCCGTTCCAGTGCAGAAGCTGAATATAGAGGTATGGCTTTGGGGCTTTGTGAAATTTTGTGGCTTAGGCTCCTGCTTCGCGATTTGGGTATACTATATGGTCAGCCTATGAAATTATTTTGTGATAATAAAGCTGCCCATGACATTGCACATAATCCGGTACAACATGATAGAACAAAGCATGTTGAAGTTGATCGGTTCTTCATCAAAGAAAAATTAGAAGAAAAAATAATTGAGCTACCGACAATAAGAACAGAGGATCAGTTGGCAGATATCCTTACGAAAGCTGTTTCAAGTCATAAGTTTTCATGTTTCTTACACAAGTTGGGCATGAGTAACATATATGCACCAACTTGAGGGGGAGTGTTGACTTTGTATTTTAGGTAGGATTCCTAATTGATATCAATTCCATGTAATCTCCTGTAATCTTGTGTAATTAGTTTTCTTCCTATTACATTAAGGTTGTACACCTTGTATAAAAACCTCTCATTGAGAAGAATAAAATTATCATTCAAAGCATTCTCTTCTGACTCAACTACTTTTATCCATGTTTCCATAAATCCCACTTACTCTTCCAATTTAGGACCTCAACAAATAATTATGCAATGTTCATAGTTATTTTGAAGCAACGATCATAGTTATCTTGAAAAAAGTTGAGGTTCCACCATAAAACCAATTGGCAATATGAGGAGTAGCCCAACCTCTTATAAGCCATTGCAAGGTTTCTCTTTTCATTGATGTGGGACCCTTTTACATTCACACCCTCACATGCCCCCTCACATGTGCGGCGTGTGGCGAATTTTCAAGCCAAACACGTGGAAAACACGATTTATGTGATGTGTATCAAGTGTGACCGTTGGAGTTCACATGTGGGCCTTCTTTGACACTATGAAGAAGTTGAGGTCCCAGTATAAAACCATTATAATTAGCAATATGAGAAGTAGCACAACTCCTTATAAGCCCTTCGCATGGTTTGGTCTCTCACTGATGTGGGACTTTATTCTCACATTTTCACGTATTCATTTCCATTGATACTTTTCCAATGATTCCACAATGCATGACATAGTTATTCCTTTTCAACGTATCGTTCAAGATAATTATAAAACAATATCCAAATGACATTTCAAACAAATACTATTCTTCAAGAAATATCAACCATAGTCAAACTTATAAACATTTGAATCATGTTGTCAAGTAGTCATATAATTTTACCATAAAACACACATAATCATGTGTAAGAAGCCAAGTAATATATAAGGTTCCCCGAGAATTCCCCTACCTTATTTTCCAAAACTAGAAAGAAAATTTACATCGCTACCACACTAGAAAAACTCCATGAGTTTTCAGCATGTGTCTATCTCTTTCTCTCTCTGTTCTTCCCCACGAGGACTCACAGTGCATGCACCTGCATGTTGCCTATATTCTTCTGTACGTTGTAAAATGAATAGAGAGAAGCTCCTATTATTATAACGAAGCGATCGATGTCATTGATGAAAGAGAAGTACAGAAACTTCCGCAATGCATTGGCTAGTTCTTGCGGCAAATAAACATGGAAACTATTACACAAAGTTGCAACTGATCAATACTTCTCAACCAAATAAAAGTAGGTCCAATTAGAGCCTAGCTAAGGGTGAGTAAGACAACTAAGCTAGCCTTCTTTCATCACCCATTTTGTAAGAAGTATATAATGTTATTCTTACCATCTAAAGTAGATAATCGTAACAATTAAGAAAATCTGAGTTTAAAACAAAATTTTATGAAATTAATGGAACCCTAATCTACACGTTTTCTAGACTTGTTGCCGCCATCCTCTCCTCTCTCCACCGTTACCTCCCTTTTCCAGCGACTAATGTTGATCCACCCTCTCCTACATCGCCAGCCGGATAGCCACATGATGGTGCTCCACCCCTTCCTCCGGTGACTGATGGGTTCTTTAGATATAAGCCCATACAACACTTATTTTATCGACAAAAACTCATCTCATTTTAAACATCCAAATAAAACCCAAAATTGAAGTAGATTGGCATGTAAACAAATAAATACCTATTATTTTCAAACTATTTACAATTGTGCCACAACACTCTAATTATGTTAATGAATTTAATTATCCACCATGATTGTGAGAAATAAGTGCCTTATTATTATAAAATTATCTACTTTATACTTCTCTTACCATCATATGTTTCATTTCTTTTATTTGTTTGACAATCATTGTAGGTAAATTATTTTGCATGTATGTATTAGACACATTTTGTTAAAATTATATATATGCGTACAAATAATTTATCTATATTTTTATGTAAAATAATATGTAATTAATTAATTTGAATCAATTGGCTAAAAACACTTATTTATTGTGTAGGTAAATTATTTTTCATGTGATATTACATATATACTAGCCACATTTTGTTATTATTATTATAGAGTATGCAATCAATCAACATTCTTTTATTTTGTAGGTAAACTATTTTGCATGTAGGTAAATTGTTTTATATATATATTTTTTATAAAATTTGGTATTTAATTAATTTTGAATAAAAAAATATTTATTTATTTTGTAGGTAAATTATTTTGCATGTATCATTACATAATTTTGACACACCCCGACCCAAAATGCCCACTAGGACTCCGAATCAAGCTGTGCTGGCCGACACCTAGAAGGTGACGAAGCCATAAAGTGTGATGGTGTGGAAAATTGTGAATAAATTTAAACCTAAGAGTGCTTAAATACCAGAGTGCACTGGTGAACGGGGAATGAACCCACTTCACATGTGATGTTAGAGCGTAAGCAAGTACAGAAAAATGATATAAGAATCGTACCCTCGAAATAGTCTCCGATACTAAGAATCGCCACGAGTCTTTGGTGATAATAAAACTCAGCTAATAATACCTGGAGGGTGAAGACAAGACAAGGGTAAGTGGCCATGTAAGTAAATTACTAATAGAAAACATATAACACATGTAATCCCTCGTTACAACACCTATATAAATTCCAGAGAAATCATAATGTACCACAACACAGCATCTCAACAATAATATCAAATAATCATGCGATTAATATCTCATAATAGTACGCAAGTCAGAGTCACCTCTAATGACCTATACGACATATTCATATCTCATCACATTCTCATCAATCATGGCTAGCATATAAGTCGGAGTCACGTCTAGTGACCTATACGACATATTCATATCTCATCACATATCTCATCAATCATGGCTAGCATATAAGTCGGAGTCATCTTTAGTGACCTATACGACATATTCATATCTCATCACCAATCTCATCAATCATGGCTAGCATATAAGGCGGAGTCACCTCTAGTGACCTATACAACATATTCCTATCTCATCACGTATCTCATCAATCATGGCTAGCATATAAATTAGAGTCACCTCTAGTGACCTATACGACATATTCCTATCTCATCACATATCTCATCAATCATGGCTAGCATATAAGTCGGAGTCACCTCTAGTGACCTATACGATATATTCATATTCATCACATATCTCATCAATCATGGCTAGCATATAAGTCGGAGTCACCTCTAGTGACTTATACGACATATTCATATCTCATCACATAGCATAAAAGTCGGAGTCACCTCTAGTGACCTATACGACATATTCATATCTTATCACATATCTCATCAATCCTGCTAATATCGTATACTTACTTGAATTTACTTAAACTTACTTGAATGTCCTACGTTCACCTTTGCACTTCAGAGCGTTCACAGCAACACAATTATATATTGTTGATACACAAAATCAGTGAGGACTTTGGTACAACAGAAAGTGTCAAGTTTGTGACCTTCGCTAGATTGCTTCGGTCGCTAGTGTGGATAAGTATGTAAATGGATAGAGACAGGGAAGCAAACACAAGATGTACGTGGTTCACCCAGATTGGCTACGTCCATGAAGTAGAGGAGTTCTCATTAATTGTGAAGGGTTTACATAAGTACATAGGTTCAAGCTCTCATTTTGTGAGTACTAGTGAATGCAAATGACATTAGGAAATATTGTGAGAGAATGATCTCTATTTATAGAAGAGAGTTTCTAGTTTCATTCTAACATTGACACATGTCGTGCTGTGATTAGCCTCTGATGTCAACACGTGTCGCGTTATGATCGGCCTCTGATGTTGACATATGTCGCGTTGTGATTGGCCTCCTGGTTGGAGGGAGACTCTTCTGGGTCCTTGGCGGTATAATGTTGACCGGTGCTTAGTAGTTTCAGGGTTGGTCAAGTATGGTACAAACATATATAATGCATCATATACCAATTCATATACGAATTATAAACTTACATGCATGGCATTCAAGGCATAATCTCATTGAAACATATTTCTAGGAAAATATCAAGTGTATACATATATACTTAAAACCAAAAGCCCACACATATTGCTCAATTCCTTAAACAAGGATATGGTCTCAATTATTTAATCTCATTTCTTATATGGCTGCATCTAATGTCTCGTTAAACTGCCTACGTACCATAAACAGGGATCAAGCCATTCGTAGTTCGCAAAAATCAATTATAGTGATACGCATATGGATAGATCACGATAAAATCTAACTCAACCATTTCATAGTATTTTATAACATATAATATATATATATATATATATATATATATATATGTCATGGCATAAATTTCTTAGTTTTATTTAAAAACATTTATAGAATTATCAATCATGAAACATATGATGAGCAAGGAAAGATCCACTCACCTGGAGTCCGCGCTACAATTTTCTAGCACGAACATCGAGGCGTCACAAACAATTGGCGCCTATGGCCAAGTCCAATTTGGCCTAGAAAGGCTCAAATTTTGCTAAAACTGTATGAAACTATAGAATTGGGTGTGATTCGATTCGACCTCCAAACTTGCTTCGACGCCTCCACCACTGCTTGGGCTTTGTTCCTGAGTTCTAGGGAAGTGTTTTGGTAGTGGTAATTGAAGGAAAACGTTTCACAAATGGGTGGATTTTGAGTAACCTTTCCCACGGCACCCATGGTGGTTTTTCCATCAAACTTCAACCAAATTCCTTCTAATTTTGGGTGAAAATGGAAAAGATATATGTTAGATGATGATTGCAGGTGTTGAAGAGCTATGGTTCACCGGAATTAATGGTGAATATTGTCCGAATTTGCTCGAGGAAGTCCAGGTCCTAACTCGGGTTGGACGGGTCACAGGGATGAAGGCATGGGTTTAGTGCTTCTCACCTCCCTCCTTTCCCTCCTTGTCCTTCTTCCTGATTCGTCCTTCCCTCTTCCTCCTTTCCCTCCTGCAACTTCCTTCTTTCCCTTTCCTTCTTTCTTCTCTGGTTGGGCAACCTCTTCCTTGCCCCCCGCGATAGCCTTCCATATGGCTTTAAGTGTAACAGGATGGCTCCCAAATTTCTGGAGCCTTCCAACAATTAATAACAATAAAATTACCATTTTATCCCCAGCTTTAAACGTTAATATCTCACTCGTTATAACTCCAATTTATGCTCTGTTCACGCCTACGCGTCCGTAGCGACGAGTACTACTAGGATATACCAAAAGAATTATGTACGTCTCACTATACGTTGGTCAATGAAAGTCAAAAACCCTTCACCTCTAGGGCATATTCTTAAAATCACACTTTTAAAATTTATAAAATAATAAAATTTGGGACGGGTTGTCACAAATTTACTAGGAACTTATATTGTTATATATGTTGTGAAAAATAATTTACCTATGTTACATTTAAAATATTGATAATTTTGAATAAAATAAATTTTTTATATTTGTAGGATATACTAAATGACACACCCCGATCAGGAGAATCAAGGCGTGCTGGCCGTCACGCTCACGTGACGGCCAGCACGCCTTGATTCTCCGGATCGGGGTATGTCAGTTTGGTATCAGAGCTTCCTGAAAAGCTACCCAAAATTTAGAAGTAAATCTTGGGTCTCGATCAGAAATAATATTCACTGGAACTCCATGATACTTCGCTATCTTCGTGATGAACAACTTAGCCAATTTATTCAGAGGATACTTCTCCCTCACTGGAATGAAATGCGCTGACTTGGTAAGTCGATCCACAATCACCCAAATACCATCGAATCCATTTCGGGTACGAGGAAGCTTATACACGAAATCCATGGTTATATTTTCCCATTTCCACTGGGGAACGGGAAGTGGCTGCATTCGCCCAAAAGGCTTCTTTCTTTTTGCTTTAACTTGCTGGCAAATAATACATCTACTCACATACTCAGCAATTTCCCTCTTCATACCCGGCCAATAATAAAATGGTCGAATGGTATGGTACATTTTAGTTCCTCCTGGGTGCATCGCATAAGCTGAACAATGCGCTTCATCCAAAATTTCCTTCTTTAATTCCTCATTATTCGGAACATACATCATGTTCTCCTGCATAAGCATGCCATCTGATTCTCGAATCCTGAGGTCTTTCTTTTTCCCTTCATTTCTTAATTGAACCATTTCTTGAATTTCCTCATCCACCATCTGAGCTTCGAGTATACGATCCACCAAAACTGGCCTGACTTGAAAACTGGCAAGAAAAGCTCCACTTCGATCTTCCAACTCCAACCTTACTCCAGTTGCCCTCAGTTCAACAAGAAGAGGAACACGACAAGCATATAAAGCATTGAGTCTACCTTGAGGTTTCCTGCTTAGTGCATCAGCTACCACATTAGCACGACCCGAATGATACTCAATAGTGCAGTCATAATCACTTAATAATTCCATCCATCTTCGCTGACGAAGATTAAGATCATGCTGAGTAAATAGATACTGGAGGCTCTTGTGATCAGTGAAGATCTTACACTTCTCACCATATAGATAATGCCTCCAAATCTTCAAGGCAAAGACAATGGCTGCCAATTCAAGATCGTGAGTAGGATAGTTCCTTTCATGATTTTTCAACTGCCGAGAAGCATAAGCAATCACTCTATTATGCTGCATCAAAACACATCCCAAACCATTCAAGGAAGTATCTCTATAAATCTCAAAATTACCGCTATCATCAGGAAGTACCAATACCGGAGCATGAGTGAGGCAATATTTCAATTGCTGGAAACTCCGCTCACAATTCTCATCCCACTCAAATTTAACATCCTTTCTGGTCAACTTCGTTAACGGCAAAGCAATCATAGAAAAATCCTGAACAAACCGTCGGTAATAACCTGCCAAACCAAGAAAACTTCGTACCTCAGTGACGGTTCGAGGTTGTTCCCAATGCTCCACTGCTGCTATCTTTTGAGGATCCACCTGAATTCCTTGAGCCGATACAACATGTCCCAAAAATGCCACTTCAGTAAACCAAAATTGACATTTACTGAACTTGGCATACAACTGATGTTCCCTCAATTTCTTTAATACCAAGTTAAGGTGTCGGATATGATCTGCTTGAGATTTAGAGTATACCAGAATATCATCAATAAAAACAATAACAAATTTATCAAGATATTGCTGGAATACCTCGTTCATCAACCTCATGAAAGCTGCAGGTGCATTGGTTAACCCAAATGGCATAACCAGAAATTCATAATGTCCGTAACGGGTTCGGAAAGTCGTCTTAGGTACATCTTCATCTTTAATCTTCAACTGATAATAACCAAATCTCAAATCAATCTTAGAGAATACACACGCACCTTTCAGCTGATCAAACAAATCATCGATGCGAGGCAATGGATAACGGTTTTTAATCGTTACCCGGTTCAATTGCCTATAATCACACAATCTCAGAGTTCCATCTTTCTTCCTCACAAATAATACTGGAGCTCCCCAAGGTGACGAACTAGGTTGAATGAAACCTTTATCAAGTAATTCTTGCAACTGAATTTTTAATTCTCTCAACTCAGCAGGAGCCATTCTATAAGGAGTTAGAGATATAGGGTCCGTACCTGGAAGCAAATCAATAGAGAATTCCACATCTCTGTCTGGCGGTAACCCCGGCAAATCATCAGGAAATACATCAGGATAATGCCTGACCACACCAACTTCTTCTATACTGGTAGGAACAACATCATTTAACACCACATGTGCTAAATATCCCTGACAACCCTTCGATAATAATTTCCTTGCTCTTATAGCAGAGATAACACCATGTCTCACCCCACCTTTTTCGCCCACAAAAGTAACCTCGGGTAGTCCAGGGTGATAAAAAGTAACTGATTTCCCATAACAATCAATATAGGCACGATTATGATGCAACCAATCAGCCCCTAGAATCACATCAAAATCCACAATATCTAACGGAATAAGATCAGCTGGCATAACTACGCCCTCTACCATCACTGGACACCCAAGATACACACTATTAACATAACATTTATCTCCTCTAGGCATGGCAAACTCTAAATCAAATCCTAGAGGTGCAGGGTGAGGTTGAGTCATTTGAGCAAACGTATGAGAAATCACATAATGCGTAGCACCACAATCAATCAAAACCCTAGCAAAATGACCAAGAACATTTAACGTACCCATGATCAAGTCTGGATGGTTCTGAGCATCTTGCAGTGAGATGTGATTAACACGCCCATGAGCTTGCTGTCGTCCACCACGACCTCTACTGCCTTGATTACCTCGCCCCTAGGGAGTACGTCCCTGGCCTGACTGACTAGGCTGCCTAGATGATCCTGCACCACCAGTAGCAACTTCCCCCTGGCGGGGCTGACCTCCCTAATGCCACTGAGATCCTCCAGCTGGCATGGATGAATAAGAAGAATAACCCCCAAAGTCTTGAGAATACCCTGTCTGAGAATAAGGCTCCTGGGATACTGATAAGGTCCGGGAGCATACGGAGCAGCATCCCCCTGGTAGTGGTAGGCACCACCACGACTCGACTGGCCATAACTGCCTGGTCCAAAACTCTGCTGAATCGGCGCTGGAGGTGGCATAGTGGTCTGCTGAGGTCTCTGCTGACCCTGGGGACAGTGAGAAGCCCGATGTCCCATTTGCCCATAAGTATAACAAGCACCACCACCTCTCCTGCACTCACCATGATGACGAAAAATTACAACAACGGCATCACGGAGCTCCAGAACCACCAGCACCACTAGAATCCCTCTGCCTCTGAAATCTGGGCCCACCAGAAAATCTTCCACCACCTCTCCTCGGGCTAGTAATACTATATCCTCCACTAGAAGAACTCGAACTGGCTCCACTCTTCTTAAAATTCTGCGTCTTGCGAGGTCCCGGAATAGAGATACCCTTACCTTTATCATCCTTCTTCTGACCATCATTCTTGTCCTCGTCATTCTCACTGTCACTGGGAAGATTATCGGAGTCCTCTATCCTAACCAAAATCTCGAAAAACTCATGATAATCGGCGCAGGGAAGTGCACTGGCAAAAGTCCGCCACTTTTTCTTAGATCCCAACTTGAAACGTCGAAGCATCTCTCCCTGATTACCAGCTGTATCAGGGTCATAGCGAGACAAATCAGTAAACTTTCTATAGTACTCATGAGCTGACATATTCTTCTGTTTCAATGGAGTAAATTCCTGTTTCTTGCGATCAATATACTCTGGGGGGACAAATCTCTTCATAAAGTTCTCCTTGAATACTTTCCAGTCAGCAGCCGCCTCAGGTGACAAGAACCTAGTCTGATTTTCCCACCAAGCTGCTGGCTCTCGACCCAAAAACCAGGTAGTGGTCTCAACCCACCTATTAGCTGGAAAGTTCCCCTGACTTTGCATCACCTGAAATGTCTTTTCAATATGATCTAACCATTTCTCTGCCCCCTCGTGACCTTCATTACCCATAAAACGATCCAGTTTCAAATTGTACATGGTCTCCAGGGGTGTCTTCTGAGGTGGGGGAGGAGGACGAATTACATTCTGAAAAGCCTGGGCCATTGCTTCCCCTATCTGAGTGATATCCGGGAAATTAGGTTCAGGAGCACGGCAGGACTCCCTACGCTCTCTACGAGGTGGCATAATTCTAACAGAAACATCAAAATATCATTAAAGCATTAACAATTATACAGGACTGCAACCTAGGCTCACGTGACGGCCAGCACGCCTTGATTCACCGGATCGGGGTGTGTCACTAATTTACCTGTTAGCGTTATGTGAAAACAACTATATAAGGAATGCATAGGAATCATGACATTTAATTTTTTTTTCCAAATCCCCATAAGGTAATTGAACATTTAATTGAATGAAATAATGTAAAATAAATGTAGATAATAAGTGAGAGACTCAAAGTAAGTGTTATTAGGGGTAATTTAGACATCCAAAAATACAATTTTTGCCAAGTTATACTTAATTATGGATATTGCTTAGTTGGAACCTAGTTATTGGGTTTTTGTTAGAGAAATTTTCATGATGAGTTTTAATTAAAGAAAATTGAATTTCAAGGGGGAGAACTTTAACGAAAAGCTCATGGTACTGTTCACTTTAACGAAAAACCACATTTTTACACTAAAAAGTCAATCCTAGTACTATTCACTTTACTCTTTATTTTGTCCTTATCGTTAATATTCAAAATTTTCTAGTCTTTTTCATTAGTTTTCATTTTTTAAAAAGGAGGAAGACGTGATGAAAAAATCAACATTTTCTTATATATCCTTAGTTCCTATCGAATTGCTGCTTTATATGACAGCCCGAATCCTTCATGATTTTTTGTTTTGTGAAGTCAGAATTTTTTTTTAATTCTCAAGAAATTTATTTCATGGTATATTCCTTGATATTTCCGAATCTTTTGGCTTGTACTTTCACCGGAATTATCATCTGTATGTCCTCCAAAAGTGTGGAGGGATGGAGGGTACCGAACAGAGAAGGAGAAAGTATTCAAATTGTTAGGTTTTCAAAAAACGAAACTAAAATTTAATAAAAGAAACAGAAAATTACACCTAGACTATACACCTAAGCTGCCACATTGGGTGCGGTATACTAAATATGGTATAATAAAATGGTAAAAATATCATTACTCTTGGATAAGAATTGAAGGATAGAAATGATGCTAGTTGTTAATTTAAAAAACTAAATTTTAATCTCTAAATAAGATAAAGTTTAGAAAAATGTCTTATACAAGATTAAAAATTGATTTTAGTCCTTAGTGTGAAATCCTGTTCCTGGATTTCACTGGTATAATCTACGTATTTGTATTATTGAGATTTTGTATTATTTTTTGAGAAATTATATTAATTTATTTGGATTTAGATTTTAATTAAATTAGTTACAAAGTTTGAAGTTTGGAAAGTAATTTATTTGGATTTAGATTTTAATTTATTTGGATTTAGATTTTAATTAAATTAGTTACAAAATTCATTGACCTTCGAGGTCACAAGTAACGTATTCGAATAGATCTTGAAACTACGAGCGCATAAGCGAAAGCTGTTTGCGAGTCCGAATTATAACGGTATAGTTACGGACGTTTGAAGTTGTGATACTATAGTTTGTAGGAATTATTTAACTTCCACTTGTGAGTAAAAGGTCCAAAAAAAATTAAAAAAAACATATATTTGGGTGAAGGGACCGACTAAGGTGTGTGGAAAAAAGGAATTAGACAACAGTAAAAAAAAAACAAAAAAGGCGAGGGGCTTTGATTTTTGACCCGTTTTTGGAGAGATTTCAACCCGTTAACCCTCCAACTTGATCCGTTCATATCTCCTTCATCCGATCTCTGTTTTGAGTGATCTTGGTGTCCATGGAAATCTCTTGACGAGTCCTACAACTCTGTAATGTTAGATTTTCCATTTTCTTATCCATTTTTCCAGTTCGAGGCAGCAAAGTCCCGTGGATTTTCCGGCGGTTTTGTCATTTTTCCAGCGATTCCGGCAACCATTTCCCTCAAGTGAGGTATGAAACTTCATCCACTCTTCATAATCTTCAAGTTGGTATGCTTGGTTCGTGCTTTCGTATTCATTTTAGAGTTGGGTGTTTAGAACCCTAGAAACCCAGTTTCCCCGAAGAATTTGGATGATTCTGGTTAGAATTTGTCATTGGTCTAGTTGTGAATAATGTCTCCCTTATTGAGCTCTAATTACCATGTGAATTTGAGCCTCTTGGGTTAAGGTTGAAAATTTGGGTTTTCAAACCCTTCACCATGGCTACCATTGCGTGTGACGGTGCGTGTGACCGTCCACGAGTGTCATCTAAATACCAAATACCTTATAATGACCCTGTGAACCTATGTCTAGCTTGGTTTCCAGAAATTCAATTGTTGGTGTGATGTGGAGAAATGTGAATGACTAATATGTGATATTGGTGATTATCTTATTTTCATAACTATTATCCTGTGTGAATATGAGATGGTTTTATAATTATGTTTCCTATAAAATTGTTAATTTTTATATTTAGCCATTAATGTAGTTTTATGGTGTGATTTGACGTGCATATTGGAAATATGGTTTGTATTGATGTGATGAAATGTGAGGGCTAATAGTGGACCATTAACCCATTGTTATGGGGTTTGTTACTTCGAAACATGTTTCAACCCTTGTGTCATTATTTCATTCTCGTTTTGTTGAGTCTTTGTACCTTGAAGAACTTGATCCATGTCTTGTTTCATTGATTGGTGTTACACATTAGTGATGGTTCGGATTCGTATCCTGGTCTGGATTCTGTTGAATGATGGTCCATAATCCCTTTTACTTCGCGATTCCATTGAGTGATGGTCCATAATCATATCTACTTGGATTCCGTTGAGAGATGGTCCAAAATCCCTTCTACTCCGCGATTCCGTTGAGTGATGTTCCGAAATCGTATCTAACTTGGGTTTCATTTAGTGGTGATCATGCATTTTACTCCGCGATTTTGTTGAGTGATGGTCCAGAATAGTACCCACTTGGATCCCGTTAAGAGGGTCCGGAATCCCTCATACTTCGCGATTCTGTTAGAGATGGTCCGAGATCGTGTTCACCTTGGGGTTTATTGAATTTGGATTGAGATAGCTTTAGAGATGTAGACTTCGGCCGAACTGTGTCTCTCTAACCCTACTTTTCATTGTGTTGTATGAGATTATGATTGTGAGATGTTGTGATTTGTTTTAGATGAACCATTGTATGTCTGGGTGACTCCTTCGGAGTTACAAAGGTTTGGTATTGATTCCTTATGAAGGATTTATATTCAAGAGATGTAAACTGTGATTAATGGTTGGCCTTATCATTATTATCACATCCTTGTATTATTGTCACTCACTCGAGCTTTGCAACTTATATGAATTCTTGATGCCGATGCACCATTCCCATGGTGTAGGCACTGATTGTACAAATGTCAGGTTTGAAGAGATTACAAGAGGTCGCTTGGTATTTTGGTTGGATTCTGTTGAGTGGTCTGGAATCCCTATGCTTGCTCATTTCCATAAAGGTAGTCCGACCTTAGAGTCGAGTGAATATGAATTGTTTATAGTAGACATTGTGTATAAATTAGACTTATCATGTTAGTACTTGGAATCCAGGTGGGGAATTATGTAGGGATCCTTTATTAAAATTTGTGAATTGATATGGGACCTTATTGATTGAATAACATAATAATTGTAGATATCATGCATCTTTGATTTTTAGGATTGATTAAGTAGAATGATTGCGGAATGATGTGGGATATGATTGTTACTATTATGATTAGTCTCGTTGCTCAAAGTGGCTTGAGAATAATATTGTGCCTTGTTGGTTCTTGGATATGTTACATGTGGTGGATTAAGGTTTCCTGTTGAAATCATAGTGATTTATATGATGGAGGAAGTGGAAATGTTGTTTGTCATATTGGATTGTTATGTAGTCCTGAATCTAGTACTTCCATACTTGTCAAGTTCTAATGATTGATTGAAGAATGTTATATCTTTCGGTTTGAATGTATTGTGGTAAATGTAGATGGGTAGTGAATGATGAACTACGAATGGCTTGATCCCTGTTTAGGGTACGTAGGCAGTCTAATGAGGAGGTTAGATGCAGCCATAAAGCTTACAAAAAATTATTATGCAGTTGGATCTTGAGTTATGCCTCGTATATATCTCGGAGGTGGGATCTCTTAGATATACGGATGCTGGGTGACGTCACATGTCGATCTTGGACATATGTTGGGTTCGGGGCGTGACACTTAGACTCTATTTAATGCCAACATATGTATTCAATGTCTCTTTTTTTTATTTTATGAGTGGTGATAAACTCACCCCACTATAAGGATGGCAACAATTCGGTTTGGGGACGGAAATGCTATATCCATCCCCATAACCACAAAAATTAACCATATCCATAACCGCAAATTAACCATCGGGGATTATTCATAACCATATCCACCGAGTAACAGATTTTCAATTGGTTATCAGTTATATCCATCTTCGTCAAAAAACAAAAAAAAATTTATATTCATCCAATTGACGCATTATAAATTTTAGAAGATACTAATTCCGTCATTAAATAGCAACATCCAATTACAAAAATACATAACAATATATTTGAAGTTGTTCATGATAACATGCACCAATTTCTTGACAGTGAGACTCTTGAAGAGATATGAATCTGATAAACTTGTAACATTTGATAATTCATATATAAAATGATTCAATGAATTAATTTGGTTGAGTATAACAATAAGAGTATTGAATTGATGAGGTTGTTGGTATGCCCCATGCATGGTGCATAATAAAGATAGTATAGGGTTTGATGCATGCATAATGAATTAGTATAAGGAGGGTTCGGTAAATGGAATAAAATTATATTATATATCAAATATATTTGTGTGTATATATATATAATATTCAGGTCAGATTTGGGGACGGGTACGGATTGGGGACCCTTATAACCATATCCAAAACCATAACCGAATAAAGTTCACGGTTTTTCCCCATATCCATACCATACCTGAATTTTCATATCCAAATCCAATCCATTTGAGTGGTTATCCACGGTTATCGGGTTTAACGGTTAGAATTGCCATCCCTACCCCCACTGTCTTATTTTTCTACACACCTTTTAATAAAAAAAATTTAATACCAAATTTACTCTCTTGTAAAATGACATCGAAGACCAGAGAAAAGAATAACCTCTGCTCTCTAGGTTGACAGGTTCATTCTTCCCCATCTTCTAGAACAACCCACCTCTCTACATCTTCAAAAAACATAAAGTCCCCAATTTATTTGGGCATTTTAATTTGATATGTTTGTTTTTGTTGTCAGTACCGGCAAACAGCCTTGAAAACTAGGATAAAAGCTTGTCTGTCCACAATCCACATATCGACTGTTGTGGGAGGTGCATATGAAGTGGAACATGGTGTTCTCGGGGCGGGTGGCATGCTGGAGGATGGAGAAGACACCGGGAATTGTGTAAAATGTATTGTATAGATACGATCCTCGTTGTGCATCTTGATCAATTGAATTATGTCTTTATAGATTTTTTTTTACTCAATAAAAATAAAAATAAAAAGAATTTCAATATAATGGTTATTTTAGAATAATAGTTGGTGGGAAGATAACATTTCAAGTTTTTAACTTTTTGTATTGTGTGGGATTATAATGTGGGTGTGAAAATAAGACACGGGAGAGGTCTAGTAACACTCTTTTTTATTTATAATTAAGTTAATGAAAAATTAGATAAAAGAGCTTTGAACATAATAGTATGGATAAATTTAGCAATTTTTAATGAATTTAGGGACTTATTTTGCCCAAAAAATAATTCAAAGACCTAATTTTCACCGAGGTCATAGTTTAAGGACTAAATTGAAATTTCACCCTATTTTATATAAACAATAAGATAATTTATACTAAATTATCATAAAGAGATTCGAATTAGATTCGAATATATTCGAATCTCGGATTCAAAGGCTAATGCCCTTAAACAAAAGAGTTACATGTTGGAAATGTGCCCTAA
This sequence comes from Malus domestica, assembly GCF_042453785.1. Lineage (NCBI taxonomy): Eukaryota > Viridiplantae > Streptophyta > Magnoliopsida > Rosales > Rosaceae > Malus > Malus domestica. The sequence goes on along the minus strand of NC_091665.1, from coordinate 5,058,105 downwards.
AACCAATCATATGATGATACTTTATGGACATTTCACATGTTAAACTAATCTAGTTTAATATCAAGGGCATAGATTATTGTTTTAAGCCATTTCATATAAATGTTATATGCTTAAACGATGAGTCCAAGGAATATGTAATTAGGAGAATGTAATTTAAAGAAGTTAGATTCATGAGACCATTCTCTTTCGTATACATATCCTAAACGTTCCTGATCATAGAATTGCCAATTGGGCATTGACAGTCCGTTAAGATCAGTATGTGCTATGTCTTCTCTTAGTGAGAGTGACTGGTCTCGAGTCATTGGTGTGACTGACACCAAGACAAGTATGTAGGTGCTCAATAAGGAATGAGTTCACTGAACACGATCAACGAAGAGTTCTCATACTCATGTCACATGAGAACTCATGGTTGGGATAATGCAAAGTAGTCATTTGACCTGAGGCATCATAGTTGTCTTGTGGTTAGGTCCTTGATATTTGATTATGTCAAAGTCACTCCATTCGCGGGTGTCCACGGCATAGTTGGGGTTAAGCCACTTAGCCATGGAGGCAAGTGAATGCGCAACAAGGGATCTCTAACCTTCAAACCGTTTGAGGGAGAATACTCTATGATATGATTAAGAATCTTTGGCCAGAGTATGAATGAGATTTAGGAAGTCATTCCAAATCACATTCAAAGTAATCATATAAGTAAATGAATCACATTGGATAGTAGACATGAATAAACTATCAAACCAAACAATGTGTTCAAGATTATTGTATTAGAGAAAGACCGTATTGCATTGTAATCCTAAACTGAATAGGTTCTCCACCTCTTCTGATTAGCTTGGGTAACCATGACATACTGTTAGGTGTCACTTATGGTTTGTGGAAGCCCTAAACGTGTATAATCACTAAAGGGAGAATTGAAAGTAATTTTCAATTCACAATCGATTTGAAAGAGTTCTAATCGCCCACTGCCTCGCTAAAAGGAACCTAATGGATCGTACACCGTGTAAGGTAGAGATTGAAGAAACAACGGAGATGAGTAAGGATAATTAAATGGTTTAATTATTTATTTATGGCTAGAATTAATTAATATGTTAATTAATTAAACGAATAAGTTCGTTATAGACCTAAGGTTAGTTTTGGGCCGCAAGGCCCAATGGGATTTGAATGTCAAGCCCATTAACTCAAGTTGTATGACAACTTGAATAAACAAAGGGCTTGAAAGCCCAATAAACCCTTAAGGCCGGCCATTTAGAGGAGGGTAGTGAACTTGCTTTAATTACAAGTTTGCCACTCCAATGAAGGAAGGTATAAATATGACTTTATAGCCAAAATTCATTTAGGGTTTTCTTTTGGGGAAAGGATGAGAACACAAGCTCTCTTTTCTCTCTAAAGAGGCCGGCCACCCTAGAGGAAAATAGCTAGCAATCTTACTTCCTCTAGGTCGCTCATTTCTTCTTAAAATCTTACCTTGGTGTGGAGACTTAGAGGTTTTCAATTTTGAGAACTTGGAGAAACCTATTCTTCCATCCAAATCCATGGATCTAAGAAGCAAGGAATGAAGGCCCTATCTCTTGGGTGATTATCCTTTGCTTTTGCAAAGAGGAATCTACAAAGGTATAAATTTCTCAATTCACTTTCCTTTTGAGTTGAGTATTGGTTCACCTAACTACTAGGCTTTGAATTTCATGGGTAATGTTTTGTTTTGAGTGCATGCAAGCATGATTCTGCCTTTAATTTGTTAATTGCATGCTATAGATGTTGCTCAAATGAACATGTTTTTCACAAAATTTCCTTCATTACAACCTACTTGCATGAAGTGAAAGAGATAGAGAAAACAGAAAAGAAGAATAAATATATAAAACAATTAAAAAAACGTTATTTTAAGGACTATTTAAGAACCATTTCATTTTCAATATCTATTTAATGAATATTAATATAATATTAAATATTTACTATTAGTTATCGATGCCCATGAGTTATTGTAGCGGTGTAATCTTGAGTCTGGTGTTAAATATGCTTATCCATTTTCAAGGGTTTAAAGTATCAGTTATTATCGTTATGTTAATATGTATTTGACATGTTTTCACTTAGTACTATAGTATTTAAATCACATTATTGGTAGCTCATTGTGAGGCTAAGACCATCCTCTTCCTTTTTCGTGTAGATAATATCGTTTGCTCAAAGCATATGTATTTTACATGTTATAGTTTGCTTTTTTTTTTTTTTTTTTATTTTTGTCCAATTAAGTCATGTCACTTAGTATTTTAATTAATAAAAGGATTATGTACTACTTAACTAATACTTTTATGTCATATGTTTGACACTTATTTATATGAGATATAATAAATTAACTTAAATCCGCCTAGTTGCTAGACCCTAGCCCGTCGTCTGACTAGCGCCTAGTGTCTTCTAGAACAAAAACAATGAAAACTAAGAAGAAATATTTTTCACTTCTTAGTTTTCATTTGTTTAAAAACTGGAAGCAGTGTAACGAAGTAGTTATTAAAAGATCCCTCAATTGCATGCATTTTACCTTATTCTTCCAAGTGTTCCTTCATCTTATATAAATTGAGGAATTTTTGTGCATGTTACATTACATCACATGCCTACCTCTCGTGGGTGTTCATATTTTTTAATTTTTACATTAAAGAAGGGATAATGTTTGAGAGATCAAATTTTATATCAAATTTACAAATCAAATAATGTCTCACCAATATAAAATCAGCACGTTAATCAACATTTAAATAATAATCAAATCATCAACATCCATCTTGTTTAATTTATAAAATTTGGTTTAAAAATTTAGTTGATCGAGCATTACTATTAAAAAGGATTTGCTAGCCCAAATAAAATCAAGAGATGTAAACAAATAGGTAATTTAAATTGAGAGCTATTATTCCCACCCCAATGTCTTATTGTCCCACCCATTTTTTATGAATTTTTTAATTACAAATTTATCCATTTGTAAAATGACTAATAAGGACCTTAGTTACCTCCCTTTGCATTACTTTTTTTTTTATAAAAAAGAAAAAAGAAAAGTTTGGGTGTGAAATAATTACTAAAGAGAGTTGTATCCCTAGGATTTTGGTTGCCCAAACAGAACCCACCTCTTTGCAACTCCTATCTGCCTTCCCTTAATGAAATTTCAGAAATCATTCTCCATCATCATCTAGCATAACCTCACATACATACGTTCCTTGCAACAACAAAAAATCCCCCAGGGGTTAGGGCTTGAGAGATGGTTTAACTTCCTGATTTTTTAGTTAAAGTATTAATTTGAATTCACCGTAGTTATTTCTTTTGTGATTCATTTGACTGGAGAGTTTCATACTTTTGTTCGTTGTCGAAAAGGAAAGAATGTGGCAGTAGAGATTGGTTAAAGGGTTAGAGAAGAGAGTTGTCGGGGGAATGGCTAATCTTGTTAATTGGAAGTTTACAGTTGAGATTTGAGATCATTTGGCTTTATAGTTTATTTTATTCCTTGCAGAAGAATAAAAAACAAAAAACAAAAAAAAAAAAACCCCGAGGGTTCCGGCTTGAGAGATGGTTTACTTGAGTAAGCTTCTCCATTTTCAATCCCGACCAAACTACATCAGATTGAAGACTAGAAGACCTTGGTTTTTTTTTCTTGCCCTTTAGAAGAGAGTAATATTATTTGTTTATATTCTTTTTTTAAGAGAAAAGTGGATCTCTAATTATATATAAGGGTTATTTTAGGAATAATAGTGGGTGAGAAAATAACATTTTAACTTTTTATAGTGGGTGTAAATATAATGTGGGTGTGAAAATAAGACAACGGGGTGGGTCTAGCTCTCTTTAAATTTATATAATAGACAATTAAATAGTCAAACCAATTATAAAAAGAAGAAATAGTAAAATAAAGGCCAAAAGTCGATCTGTCATTCACGTAGCAAACACCAAACCAAAACATGTGAACACTAGCCATGCCGTGCCCAAAAAAGAAAGGGAGTTTTAATAAAACACTTTCGGTACCGTTCACTCTTAATGGAAAATCATTTTTTTACCTTTACTTGTCACTATTTACTATACCTTTAAAAATGACTTTTCGTTAAAAATGAAGTTTTTTTGGACTTTTCGTTATTTCCTATAAAAAAAAATATGTGAACAGCAGCCGTGCCATGCCCTGCCTCCTAAAACCCCATTCATCTCTCTCTTTGTCTCTCTCAGAACCTTTCGACTTCCACTTTTCACTACCACAATCATCTTTTTTTTTCTGCTCATATTTGTTTTTCTATCTTCCTTCCATTACTGCCGCCTTCAACCTCTCCAGCCACCATTCAATGCCAAACTCGCGAACCCTTTCCGTGGTTTTGAAATCTGGACACCTCTTTCTGCGTTCAAAGAATCAATGGTACCATAAACTCCCCTTTTTCTCTATATTTTAATCTTCCAAGTTCTCTGAGTTTTGACTTTTTCTTCTTATTTCTATTTTAAGCTCGTATTAATTTTACTTTAATGCATCTATCTTGCACCTTAAACCTGTGTTATTAGAATCTGAGATTGTTTTATAATTATGGTTCTGAAATGTTTCACTTTCTGATTAGTTTGTGCATAATTTTACAGTTCACAACCAATGAAAAGGTAATATTTTTTCTTTTTTGCTTTTTTATGTTTTGGGTTCTTTAGTGGAGGACACGTCCTTAGAGAAATGAGATTTGAGTGCTTATTAAACAGATTGACTTTGTTACTGCTTCTAATTTGATGTTATGAACCATAAAGCAAAAAGATTTGTCCCTTTTCGACCTTAGCTATAACCGGATGTCAATTTGTTAGTATCTCAAATTCATGAGGCGCTGTTACTTGGGATAGTTGAAATACATGACAATGTTAGATCAGGCTGGGATTTTGTGATGATTTGTCTTCTGTATTTTATCTTACAAAGACGACAAAATCATATTGCATTCTGTATATGAACTGAAATTCACAAAGTTTGAAGAGAAATCATTGATTATTTGTCAAAATAACTATTGGGTTTGCTGGATTTTAATCGGTTTGAAGGACATTCTGTGATTCTTCTTTTTTTTGTTTTTTGAGAAACATTTAGTGATTTGTTTGGCACTGAAATTTACTTTATGATTAATTTAGTTGGCATGCCCTTGCATTTGCTTTTTGTTGGTGTTGTTAAATCGTGTGGTGTCATTGAAAAAGTTGAGCAATTATTTTTTTTTTCTGTGGTTAAACATAATTCCACAGTGTAACAGTACTCTTTTGATGACGAAAAACTAAGTCTAATTGCTTATTGTATCTTCTTACTTGATGACAAGTAGAAAAATAAAGCGTACATTCTCCCATTAGATGAATCAGTGATATCATTCATAATTCTATAATCTTAATATGTAGCATAATAAATATTATATGAATGGAATTATTTAGAGCTATAGGTTGTATTGTTGTTGAATTTTGTGGAAATCTGGACGAATCGGTTTTGTCTCTTTCTTTTTCCTCGTGTAATGGCTGCTAGAGCGTATGTATGAAGTTCTGTCATTATACTTCATATGTATTTTTTTTTTGGTTTTTAAGATCTTGACTTATTCTTATTAAAGCTGAAAGAGTTGTCGCAGTTTGTTTGTATGCAAATCTTTTGATTATTTTGACACACGGAGTGGTTAGGGCTCATTCCAAAGTACAAACTATAGCATTTCAACGCTTGTAGCACAGTAATTGCATTATTTTCTCTACTGCATTTGTTCCTCTCATTTTTAGCTCTCTGAATAATCAACATTCAGATTTTATTGTTATTATTTGTGAAGTCACTTCAAGAGAAATCAAGCGTTGTGGTTATGGAGGAAGGGTACAGTGGGACTAATGACACTGAACCCAGACGAAGTGTATCCAATGATCGAACAAGTAGTGCCACTTCTTCATTAAGGAGGCGGTCTTTAACTTTATCCCATGTTCAGCCTTCTCAAATAGATGATGACGATGAAAGTGAATGTGTGTCAGAGGCAGGAGATATTGGCGATCGGGCTCTTCACAGCAACAGGCACAGTGAGAGTGGCAGCGTCTGCCTGTTTCCTTCAGAGGATGTTCAACTGCAAACCTATGGATTATGGGGTCGTGACCCTGTTACATCCAAAGCAATTTCCCCTGTCACTCCCTTGCCAAAGGAAATCATACCTCCTATTTCCACTGATGCGATCATATCCGATGACAAAAACCCAGTGAGCTTTCGGTTGATACAATTCATATTGTATATTATCTTTGTTAGAGATTCTTGAACATGGATAGGAGATTTGGTTTTCTTTTTCATTGATCATAACATGTTAAGAGTTTTTTCTTTTCTTTTTGTCGAATCATGCTAGTAACTTAAATTATTTTGTTTTCATATGCAGGAAAATACAACAAGGTTGCCAAAATGATTGGAATATGGTTCATGCATGACTCATTTAGCAGTTTTTGGCATTCTTGGGGTAACACGGTTAACTATGTTTCTTACTAAATACCGATGTACATTTTTTTTTAGTCCTAATATGTGTTGGGTTTATAGCTGTTGTTGCATTCGTTTGGCAAATTGTATTGCGAACTTTTTCGTGCTATTTTTGTTTTTTTTTTTGTGTAGAAGATCTATGTAATTGGAATGCTGACAAATTGTATCCGGTCTATTGTACTCTAAAATTACATAAGTTTTGTTCACGAAAATGTTTGATCATGCACTGGCATGTTCATGTTTCTGTTTGTCTTGAAAAAAAATTGAATATGTCACTGTAATACATCTTCTTAGATCTTTCTTCAAATCTGGAAACCTAGATGTTAAATAGATTATTTGACATGCTACAGTATGCAGGTCTTAACGAGATATCTTTTGCAAAAATTGTTTAGCCCTGGAGTTGTTGGGACAAAACCATTGTCTACCTTGATGTTCCTTCTAATATGGTCTCTCTCTCTCTCTCTCTCTCTCTCTCATGCACACGAACACACATACGCAAATGTATCATGCCCTTTATTCGGCAGTGTTGTGTTAATAAACATGTTTTTTTGTAAAGCTGTTACTTATGAGTATTAGGAGGGACTTGTGTGTACACAATACGATGATCACCGAAGTATTATCAAGTTTCTTAACACCTTTCTTTCCATGCTTTTTCCCCATCATCTTTTAACTTTTTAATGTCATAGTTCTCAATGGTTGTGATGCCGAAAATGCTAGATGATGGTCCAACTCAAATTTTTGTTTCTAATGCATTTTTGTAGGTTAGCTCTTTCTTGATGGGGTGGTTTGGTGTTGTTTTCAAAGGAGATATATCATGTATGTCAGATTATTTGGTCATCGGATTATCAACTGGTTACTTGGGAAGCCTTACAACTTTCAGTGGTTGGAACCAGAAAATGCTTGAACTCAGTGTTGAAGGACATTGGGTTTTTGCTGTGCTCAACTTTTTGATAGGTAATAAGATGTCATGTTCTAAAGAATTGCTGCAGTAGACATGTAGATCACTTTGGCAAGCAGGATATTTAAATTTCATTTCAATCTAGCTGGTTTCTTTCTTTGAGCCTATTTGAAACTTATGCATGGGTAAATCACAAACCCAATGTACCTCAAATTGCTGGACTAATATGAGATCCTCTTTTATGTAACGGATGTCAGGTTTGTTTCTTGCAGCCTACTTCATCATTTTTGGGGTAGAGACAGCAAAGGGTTTTAGGCAGATTCTTGAGAGGAACTCAGTGTGTGGTTTTACCAGTTCTAGAAGAAGGTGGAGGGTTGATAGCTACAAGCGTCACTTGGTAGCTTTAGCAGTGTTGTTGTTGATGCTAAGTTCTCTGTGGAGTATAAGTGGAATACTATTGAGAGAGGAATTTAACAGTAGCAGCAGTGAGGCGCAACTATGGTTGGGTTGCATAGTTGGACCTTTTGGTGTGTGGATCTGGTGGTTCTTAGCCTGGCTTAATGGACGTAGATTAGGAAAGACGGGTTTGTTGAAATGGGTTCCATTTGGTACTTTAATTGCCAATGTTTCTGAAGCTTGTGTAGTGGCAGCCCTGTCTAATTTGTCATACATTGTCTTGATCCATGCCCACGATTTTTTCCTTTTTAATAGAAAATCTGACGTGCAAAACAATTTGTTTGTGCAGGTGAATACTAAGACTTGCGACATTGTTGCAACAGGCATACCATTTGGGTTTCTGGATTGCCTAAGTACTGTTTCTACCTTCATTGCTAAGTTCAATGCGATGAGAGAAAGCAAATACCCTTGGAGAGCATACGCATATGCCATGGCTACGATATGCATCTCGTTTCGTTTGGGAATCCTGATATACTGTGTACCTGTTTGGACAAGGGCATACAAGTAGTAGCATGCTCAGACCATTATTTTGATTTTTATTCTATGGTTATGCCTCGGGGATCATGTTTGCCGAGGAGGAAGAAGAAGCCATGATTGCCAAGGTTTTGAAGGAGTCTTCTACTTTCAGCAAGCAGAAGTGTTCCAATAATAATAGGGTTTGCTCAGAATCAAACATGTATTTTTTGAAAGCAAGGCCTGCCTATGTATAGTGAAAATACTCCCACTAATCCGGCCTTTAACTGATTAGTGGGGATTTGCCAAATCATAGGGTAACATTAGAGTCCTAATTGATATTGATATATTGTCTAACCAAATAAGGACTCCAAACCTTAATTTAAGCATGATTCCATAATTTCCTCAACACCAACTAATTTGTTAACCAAGTTAATTGATTAACAAGAAATAAATAAATCATATTTATTGACACTCACATGCTTACATGGAATCTCTTTTTATACTATACTCTAGCCAATGAAACTCATCATACCAATCGGAATTAAAGAGTTGAGGAACTCTGGAAAAAAAAGTCTTTGTGGAAAGGCTTTAGTATAGGCCGACAATACTCTTTTTGTTGATAAGCTCTTTGGACTTGATCTTGAATATTGGGCTCATAATCTGACATTGAAGGTCAAGTTCCAAAATCTGACGGAATGGTAGCCAAAATTTTTCTAACTCACTTTCATTTGAACTTGAACTACCAAGATTGTCCATGGTAGTATTTGCACAATGTTTCCTATAATATCGTAACATAACTGTATAATTTGAAGTCTACACCAATTTTGTTACAGATTACTCAAATTTGATAAAGTCATACAAACCAAACAACACACAACTTAACTCATTCAATAGTCCAAATAAAAACTTTCATCACTTTATCAACATAAACACTAAAACACACATATCAATCCATCTAAATTAAAACCATACGTTATCATCCACATCAATCATCAAATCTAATTATTTACAAAGAAACATTTTTCTAACCAATTCATTAAAAAAAATTAGAAATTAATTTGAATAAGTTATGAAGAACTTACTTTAGAATTTGAAGGATGAAATTTAGGTGGTCGTTAGAATGATCGTCGGGGTGGAGTGGTAGGAGTTTGGCTATTAGGGATTGAGCTTGGTAGAATTGGGATTTGACAATTTGAACTGGAATTGGGTTTCTTAATTCTTGGGGTTTGATGCAGATCTGTTTTTTTCTTTTTCTTATAAGCCAATGCTGGTATGGTTCTTTGGTTAAAAATGCCTTATATATATTTTAATTTTTTCTATAAAGTAACCTCGCCCAAACAAAGTTGTTTTGGCCAAGTATACTAAAAAATATTAAGTGTGGAAAGGTGTGGCAAACAACATAGGTGCTATGCACATAACATCCACGTGCGTTGCTGGCACATCCAAGCCTGCCCTGCTGCCCAACAACCCAAGCTTCTATTTGAGGCATTTTATCAAGCAATTGGAAGGCAATGGAAGATCAACTCTAACCTTTAAAGTGACATCACCCAAGTCATTCATGGAGATTCACCCCTTTGCACCTGAGTGGGTCCGCCCATATTTAGATTGACGAAAATAATATAGTCAGTTGATATCTGATCTATCCAAAACCGAACTTATTCCTTAAGTGAAAGTATGTGAAAAAGAAATACTTATTCTTTATCTCGCTCTCAAACCCTAGAAGAAACCCCAAACTTTACCCTCTCTCTAGCTGCAGGCCTATAGTTTATGCTTGAGGCTGGTGGCAGACACCCTTTCAACCTTTCTTATCTTCTTCCTCATTCTTGTTTCTCTCACCCTCTTACTTCCCTGCACCTGCGATGGCCTTAATTCCTGTCAGGGAATAGTAGAGCAACCCACTTTCCATAAGTGTTGTGGATGTAGCTCTGTCTTTAGTTGTTTTGTCCTTTCGCGCAACTGCAATGGCTCCGATTTCCATCATAGAATGGTGGAGCAACCCACCATCTACGAGTGGTGTGTGATAGGAGCATATTTATGAAACTTAGTTAGCTTGTTTTTTTGCATTTATGTTGGTTCATAGTTATTTTAGTATTTTAAGCTATTTTCATGTGTTTGTAGGTCAAAAGGGCTAAAGTGGCAAGAAAGTGCATTTTGGTGCATTTTGGAGCAGTTTTGGGCTTGAAATGGATGGCACATGCTTGGAGCAAGGTGGATGGACCAAATTGAAGACCAAAATAGGCTAGGATTATGCTGAAGTTAATAATTCAAAAAAAGGAAGTTAAAGATGCAAGCAAGAAAGGAGGAATGTTAGCCAAAGTTACCTTATTTTGTCCTAAACTTTCCTAATCCTTCACCACTTAATTTCTAGCTACAAGGAGGCTTCTTAAATATAGTAGGACACTTAATATAGGTTCTAGAAGACCTAATCCCAGCCATAAAGGGGTTGCCGCACCCTTTTCCTTTTCCCTTACACGACAAGAGATTCTCCTTTCCCTTTTGCCTTGCCGCACCTTACTTGCCGTTTTCTTCTTGGGATTCTGATTTGTTACCCTTTTCTTGGAGGATTTAGAGTATTAAACCCTTCCCAATTTAATTCCCAGCCATGTTTTTCCTTCCCTTATAAATAAAGGACCTTGTCGCACCATTCAACATCATCCCATCATCCACTCATTACCATTCATACTTTCAGCCATTCTTCCATACAATTCATCATCCAAACCTTCATCCACACCTTGTATCGTAGCAAAGAAGAAGGAGGAGGACCCTTGGACGTGCTTGCCAATCAAGTTGGATTGCTGGAACATTCTTAGGTGTAATCCATCCTTTGTTTTCAATGTTTAAGTTTAATTGTCTTTGTTTTGTCAACATGAGGAGCTTAACTCGTTTTAGCTAGGGGGAAATTCAAAGCCATGAACATATTTGCAATAGGAATTGATTACTTCCTGTTATGATTTCATAAATCGTGAATGTAATTTACTTAATTGTTTGATTCAGAACTTATTCTTGTTTGTTGATTAAGGGTGCACACTTAGTTTGCATGCAGGGATTTAATGCTAAAATATAAGGGAGTTTCACATAATCGTTACGAACTTACATTCATACGTAGTGAAGGTCACTGGTCACGATCATGTTAAGTTAAATTCCTAGCATGAGTAGTTACGAATGCCTTGTCAATGCTTATGATTTTCACAAAGCTTAATGATCTTTGATTGTATCTCTATTATGCTATTCATGTAGGGGACTATTGAAGAATAATTTGGTTGCCGATGCGTTGTCCATCCAATTCAATAACTTAAGGAAAATCTTAGGGTTAATTAGTGCTGTTCACGGTTAATCTGGGGCGTTGAGGTTCATGGTTTAATGGAAAAGCAACTGGAAATCGATTTGTGTGCAAGTGTGTCATGTGTGGAGAAGAACCCTTTAGCTGGCTTATCACCCTTCCACTTACCCCAATTTGATGCCAAAATCTGTTTAAGTTTTTAATTTACTTGTTTTACTTCAAATTCGTCCAAAACCCAATCCCCTTTACTTTGTTGTGTCAATTAAGTTAGAAACTACCCAAATTTGTGTTTTTAAGTGTTTTGAGTCAAGTTAAAATCAATTTTCATCTAAATCACTCTCTAGTGTCTAGTTTGAGTTTATTTGATAGTTTTGTGATGTTTTGAGTTTTTTTTAGTTTGTTTTGAGTTCTTTGAGTCTAATTAAGTGTTTTCAAGCCTAGTTTTATATTTTTGAGTCAGTTTTAAGTAGCTTAGCAATCCTTCCTAATCCCCGGCCTAGAATGATCCCTACTTACATCTTTACTATAATTGTCAATAAGAGGGTTTAATTTGTGTGTTAGAATATTTCACATCAAATTTTGGCGCTGTTGCCGGGGATTAGCAACTTTGCTAATCCCCATTGTTTATTTCTTGTATATTTTGTTTTAAGTTTCTGACTTTGTTTTGTTTTCTTGTTTTTAGGTACTAGTTTATGACTTGAAGTTCTCAACCGGTTTGTGAGCATATCTTTGACTTTGACGACGATTTTGAATGGACTTTGAGAAGGAAGAGGAATCAGCAAGCATCTAATCCACCTAGCCCTGAACCCGAGCTTGAAGAAGAAGTAGAAGAAGAAGAAGTAGAAGAGGAAGAAGAGGCCACGACCCAGGAAGTAGAGGAAGTACAAGTTATGGCAGCGGACAATCGAACAATCAAGGAACTCTCAGCTTCGAGATTGGACAATGGCATGCCCCTATGCATTCAATATCCCATGACAGCTCAAGGCAAGACCGAAGAGTTCGAGTTGAAGTCCAGTTTGTTGCATCACATTCCAAAGTGCCATGGGCTGTCCATGGAGGATCCAAACAAGCATTTGAAGGAATTTGAAGTGGTTTGTTCAAGCATGACCCTAGTCAACGTCGATGGAAGCATATTGAAGATGAAAGCTTTTCCATTCTCTCTTTTGGAAAAGGCTAAGGATTGGTTGTACGAATTGGCACCTGGAACCGTCACTTCTTGGGAGAGCATGAAAATAGCATTCTTAGAGAAGTTCTTTCCAACATCAAGAATCATTCTTTTGAGGAAGCAGATTAGTGGCATTTAACAAAATCAAGGAGAATCCTTCCTGGCGTACTATGAATGTTTCAAGGCTTTTGTTGCATCATGTCCCCAACATCAAATGAAAGAAGAGCTTCTCATTCAATATTTCTATGAATGACTTCTTCCTATTGAACGACAAATGCTAGACACCTTAGCGGGTGGTGCATTGGTTGACAAAACACCGGTTGCTGCCAAGACTTTAATTGCCAATCGAGCCTTGAATGCACAACAATACGAAGGAGTAGGACAAAGAGAATCCCCACGGCAGCAACATGTCAACGAGGTAAGTGCAATATCTAAAATTAAATCTCAATTGGCTAATCTCACTCTTCTTGTGTCACAAGTTGTTGACAAACCCAAAGTGAAAGAAAATACAATTTGTGGCATGTGTTCCATGCAAAGACACCAAACTGAAAAATGCCCTCAATTGATTGAGAATGTAAGATGGGAAAGTGCAAATGCTATTGGGTTCCAAAGCCAAAATCAGCCCAAATATGATCCATAGGCCAACACGTACAATCCGGGCAGGAGATATCATCCACATATGAAGTGGAGGGAGCCTCATCAACCACAACAAGGAGGATTTCGACCACCACCTGGGATGTTTCCAATGCCATACACATAAATGCAACCTCAATCACATTCAGCCCAACCAAATCCAGGTATGTCTTTAGATAATGATAAAGTTATTCAATTACTCACCACTTAGACGCAGGGAGTAAAAAATCAAGCTAAAGAAGTGGACGAATTGAAGAAGAAAATGGGGCAAGTGGTGGAGTTCATGAGAGAATTTAGAGAACAAGGCAAATTACCTAGTTCAACCATTGTGAATCCAAGGGGAGGATTTGAATCTGTCAAGGCCATCACGTTGAGAAGTGGCAAACAAGTTGGAACTGACCCAAGACCATCCAAATCAAGTCAAAAAGAAGATGAGAGGCTGCAATTCGAGGAAGAAGGACAAGATAAAGCCACGACAAGGATTGAGCAATCCTTGCCGCAGCTCCCTACACCCCCTACACATTCCAATTCGGCAAATTTAGGTAAGGTTGGTTCAAATGCGGTTAATTCTAATGTTATTCCACCAAAAGTGCCTTTCCTTCGTAGATTTATGCAAGCCAAGAACGAAGATGATGAAAAAGATATTTTGGAGACATTTAGGAAGGTGCACGTCAATATCCCACTCCTTGATGCTATAAAGCAAATCCCGAAGTACGCTAAGTTTTTTAAGAAGCTTTGTATAACAGGGAAATGGATTTGGGAGAAAGATGTGGTACATGTGAGTCATAATGTCTTTGCAATGTTGCAAAGAAAGTTGCCACCTAAATGCAAAGATTCAGGTAGTTTCACTATCCCTCGTGTAATTGGTAATACAAGGTTTGAACATGCTATGCTAGATTTAGATGCATCAATTAATGTCATGCCATATTCTGTTTATAAATCTACGAATTTATGAGAGCTTAAAAATGATGATGTTATTATTCAATTAGCCAATCGATATAATACATACCTGAAAGGAGTTTTGGAAGATGTTTTGGTGCAGGTAGACCACTTGATTTTTCCTGCAGATTTCTATGTGCTTGACATGGAGGATTCAGCCTACTCTCCACCATCGCCAATCTTACTTGGGTGACCTTTCATGAAAACAGCCCAAACCAAGATCGATGTGGCCAATGGAGCGTTAACAATGGCGTTTGATGGCGATATGATTAACTTTAAAGTTTCTGAATCTATTGAGAATTCTAATGAGGTTCGTTCTTGTTGTGCCATTGATGTAATTAAAGATGTAAGGCAGGAACGTTCAGCACAAATAAAGAAGGATGAATTTCAAACCACCAACAAAGAGGGAATTGGAGTAAAGCATAAGGGACACGCCCCAACCCTCATACCACCAAATCTGGCCGATAGTACCCCTTGTGCATCTGTTAACAGTGCTGCCACTTCATTTTGGCACATTGGTGAGCCACCTACGCCAATTCCAATTCCCATTTCAAATAATATGTTATTACCTTCTTTGGTGCAAGTACCTAATCAAATTCAAGGTGGTGGGAGAGTTCACGTTGACTTAAGGAAGAAAAACAACACAATCAGGAAGGATCACTTTCCTTTTCCATTCAAAGATCCAAAGCATGAAGTGTTTTGAGGAGCATGTCGTGGAGGTTGTACCCCTTCATGCCGTGGGATCCAATAAAGCTTAAAAGAAGATTACGTCCGGCTGGAAGATGTTAAAGCAAGCGCTTCTTGGGAGGCAACCCATGCATTCAACTAAGGAACGATGAAATTCTCACTCCAAAACCAGATTTGTGTTACTAAACCCTTCTCTTTACTGCATTTATTTTGCCATGCTTAGATCGTTGTTTGTTTGTTTGCTTATGTGTGAGTTTATGTTTGAAACATTGAGGACAATGTTTGGTTTAAGTGTTGGGGGGGGTAAACAAGCTGTTTTTGCATGATTTTCGTGGGATTTATTCACCTATCACTTCTAAAGTTGTTTCTCATTGTTTTTAAGTGTTTTTAGTGTGTTCTTAAGTGTTTTTGTGTCACATAACAAAAAAAGAAAGAAAAAATCGAAAAACGTTCTGAAAAATATCAAAAAGAGTCGTTTTTGTGTGTTTGTGTCTTAGGGTACCTTCCAACACAATGATGAGGATTTGGTTTTTAATTGTATAACTGTTAAAGAGAGTTACAAACATGGATGGAAGTTTGATATGCTCTTTGGTTTATGCTTGGTTGTAGTTGACGTTTACGAATTCACATGTAATCACAAAGAAAAAAAAATCAGTTTTTGTAACATGCTTGAAGGAAGGAACTCAAACAAATGCTACAACCCTGAGAGACTTGAGCCTAAACTTTGTTTGGAGAGTTATTAATCTGTGATTTCTTGTTTTCTAAAGTCGTTGCATGATCTCATTGTTTCTTTGCTTGGTTGCTACTTAGAATGCATTTTCATCATTATAGTTCCAAATACTAGAACTCATGCCCGTTTCATTCAAAGCTTAAAATTGAGTGCATAACACATAACAAGATGAAGTTGTTTAGTAGTTACCACTAGAGCCAAAAATCCTTCATCCCATGCATTTGTTTTGTAGGTTAAACCCCTTTGAGCCT
This sequence comes from Malus domestica, assembly GCF_042453785.1. Lineage (NCBI taxonomy): Eukaryota > Viridiplantae > Streptophyta > Magnoliopsida > Rosales > Rosaceae > Malus > Malus domestica. Next base: position 5,042,171 of record NC_091665.1, on the reverse strand, counting down.
TGTCTAGACTAATTTCTTTGTTAGCCACATTATCCCTACCTAGCCTAGAATAGGACTATCCATACCTTTGTTCTTAAAGTATAGTGGAGCATGACTTAGAGGGAATTCAATTTGATCAACATTATGCAGAAAACAAGTGTGGGGGAAAGGTATTTCCAACAAAAGAAAGAAAAAATGTGAAAAAGAAAAATGTGAAAAAAAAGAAAAAAAAAGAAAAAGTTGAAAAATAAGTGAGAATGAACTCACAAGTATTAGTTGTTGAAGAAATGGTCCAAAAGTTTGAATCTGGCCCTAAGTGTTTTGTGAATCTTCCCTTTGTGTATAAAGTGGATTTTTGCGTTCAAACGTGAATTCTAAGTGTCAATTTTATTACTTTGCTCACTATTGCTTCAAATATATCCAAAATTTCATTTAAATAGACACAAATACCCTCAAATTTAACAATTAAATAAATTAAAGCCTTTTTAGCTACTGTCATCTTAAACTCCGGTGTGAAATTTCGTCCCCGAATTTCACTATTTAAATTACATATTTAAGTATTATTAATTTCAAGATTTATTTTTAAAGAATTTTATATATAGTTGGCAACCATGCATAAATCTAGAATTTCCTTTCCTTATATGGGGGTGGATAAATTATTTTATGGAGAGGAAAAAAAAGAAAAAAAAGAAAAGAAAAGATGGATGGAAGTTGCTGGAGGGCAGCGAATGAAAGGGAGGAAGAGGGGAGTTTCAAGAGAGAAAGGAGAGAGTCTCGGCCAAGGAGAGAAGGAGAGAGAAAGGAGGTGGCGAATGAGGGAGGAGGAAATAAGGGAAAGGAAGGAAGGAGAGAATGAGGGGGAAAACGGGTTTCCCCTTGACCCGCGTACTTGACCCGTTCCTCTGGATTTTATGATGGTTTTTTATCGAATTAGACCAAATAAACATTCCCAAGCTTCATCTCGCCACTCCTTCTTCCATTTGCACCCACAATTCAAAGGAATTTGGGGTAATTTGGTGAAGAACCGATGGTGGGTGTTCCGAAGCCATGGCGGTAATCCGCCCATTTCCGAAGGGATTTCCATCAACCATCACCACCCTCAAGTGTCTTTGGAGTCCAGGGACAAAGCCCAATCAACATTGGAGGTGGTGGAGTTGAGTTTGACGTTAAATTGAACCACACCCAATTTTTAGGGTTCAGGCGGATCGAGGAGTTTTCAGGCCACTTTCCTGCCGAATTGGACTTCACTCCAAGTATGAAATTTGTTCCTCTCATTGAACTCTACATACCTGTAAAATTTGATAATTTTTGGAGTTAGTTGAATTTTCTGGTGAGTTGTAGTGGCCGGCCACCGTGTGCGGCGACGTGTTCAGCGGTGGACCGATGATGTCTTTCTAAGTCCAATTAGATGCCCTGGATTCATAATTGATATCTGTATGAAGTGGTTTGATTGTTTGAACTTAGTTTCATTATGATACATCACTTGATCAAAATTTGAATCGACGATCTGATCGTTGGATCATCACCAAAATTTAATGCATTATAGAACGTAATATTTGAAGATAGCTAGAACTGATGGATCAGGAATCTGATGTACGGATTTTCCTGAATTGGATTTCTAAGTTAGTAAAATTAATTGTTAACTACCATCTAATTCTAGCAATTGGTGAAGATCCGGCCGTCGGATCTCGATGAGAATTTAGTATGTTGTTCTATGAGAATAATGAGAACCCTAAGAAGTTACGGATCCAAAATCCGATGGGCGGATCTTTCGGATCGAATTATGTGGAGTTGCGAATCCTACCGTTGACTGAGAGTTGACTTTTGGTCAACATGTCTCGAAATGTTTTGCATACTAAAATTGGTACTACGGGAGACTAAGTGAAGTCTAGTGGACCCACATTGGTTAAATAGTGACTTAACATATGGGGTAGGGTTATTACCTTAAATTCTTATATTAGTATTCGTTGTGAATATGAATTGGTTTTATAAGTGTGATTTCTATTGAAATGTGATTTTTATATATTTAGCCATAGACCTTTGTTTATGAAACATGATTTGGCTTGTGTACTGATGATGGTTGTGATATATGTGTGTTTAATTATCTCTTTTTAGCAATGTGAATGATAAGTATGATAAATGCTATGACTATGTGATCTTAGAATTCTATTAGAAGTATTATGTAGAATTTATATGATTGTGTTATGAGGAGTGATCCTTATGACCATGTATGATGAGGAGTGATCATGCTTGGTTAATCCGCATTGGGTGATCACTTCCTAACAGCTATAGGAGTGACTCTGCTTGGTTAATCCGCATTGGGGGTCATTGCCTACTTGGTTACTTCCTCAGGAGTGGCTCTTCTTGGTTAATCCGCTTTGGGGGGCCACTTCGTGTTTAGTTACTTATGTGGGCTTCGACCGAACTGCGTCCATCTAGCCCTAGTTTTTAATGTACATATGAATGATGGTTTTAAGAATATTATGGTTTGAATTAGAAAGACCGTTGGATGTCTGGGTGACTCCTACGGAGTTTTCAGTGACTTGATTGTGATTCCATAAAGCATGATTTTATACTTGATGCTTATAAATTGTGATCGATGATCTGTTTTTATTGAATATCACATATTAGTATTATTGTCACTCACTCGAGCTTCGCAGCTTAACCATGTGTCTGATTTGCCTAGTGTGCCATCTCCTTGATGTAGGCATGATTGTACATATGACATGTCAGGGTAGATTACGAAAAGTTGCTTGATATTTTGGTTTCGTTGAGTGGTCCGGAACCCGATGTTGTTGGATTTCGTTGAGTGGTCTGGAATCCTTGCTCTTGTTCATTTCCGTAAAGTTATCTTAGAATCTTAAATTCAAGTGAATGAGAATTACCCACAATAGAACTTGTGAATACAAATTAGAATTACCATGTTATTATTCATAATCCAAGTGGGGAATTATATAGAGTTCCTTGGTTAAATTAGTGAAATGTTTTGTTATCGCATTGTTTGATTAACGTAATTAAATGCTAAGATTGTACATCTTTGGTTCATGAATTGATTAATTGATGGGATTGTGGAATGATGCTGGATATGAGTGTAGTTATTTTGATTATTTTGGTTGATCAATGTTTCTAGAGAATAATATTGTGCATTGTTAATTCTTTAATATGTTACACGCTAAGAATTGTGATTTTATGAGGGAAACATGATGATTTATGTGATGGATGAAGTGGAAATGCTATTCGTCATGTGGGATTGTGATGTTGGATATCATTGTTATTGTTATGATTAGACTTTTTGATAAATATGGCTAGAGAATATGATTGTGCTTTGTTGTTTGTTCTTTGAAATGTTGCATGATATGCATTGTGGTATATTGTTGGGACATAACAATTTATGTGATGAATGTTCGAGTGTAGTGAAGTAATGAACTATGAATGGCTTGATCCCTATTTAGGGTATGTAGGCAGTCTAACGAAGATGTTAGATGCAGCCATAAAGTCTACGAAGAATTATTGCACAGTTGGATCTTAAGTTATGTTTTACCTTTTCCCGAAGGCGAGGTATGTTAGAGATACAGGTATTTGGTGACGTCACATGTCGATCTTGGACGTATGTCGGGATAGGGGCGTGACATCCGGTCCAACTTCACCTTCGCTTCTACACTCCACAACCAACCCTATCCCTTTCGACCCCTTCATCACCGACATTGAGCATCGCCGTAGTTACCTCAAGTGGGAGCAGGATAATTTCAATCATGCTTTCAACACCTTTTTTCTTACTAATATCATTTTTAGTTTTAAATATATAAATAGTTTTTAAAGTTAGTCCACATGTCGTTATATGATTGTATTTGTGAGATCCACATGGCGCCACATCATCACACTAACATACTAATTGACAAATTTTTCACAAAAAAACTAAAATGATCACGATGAACAAATTCAAAGAAAGACTAAAATGATTCATGATAGACAAATTCAAGAACATTACTATTGATTATCATTAATTATTAAGGACCAGATTAAGGAGTTATGTCAATGTCACAAATCATTTTGGCTAAAAAGCCTTTAATTTATTTGATTGTTAAATTTGAGAGTATTGCGTCTATTTAGATGGAATTTTGTATATATTTGAAAGATTTTATAAAATGTAACATTTTTGAAATTAAAGATTGTTTTTTTTTCTATATTTGATAAATACTCTTTGTTTTTCTGTCTTCCTCCCATTGCCGCCGCCTTCAACCTCTCCAGCTGCCATTCAATACCAAACTCGCGAACCCTTTCTGCAGTTTTGAAATCTAGACACCTCTTTCTGTATTCAAAGAATCAACGGTACCTTAAACTCCTTTTTTCTCTATATTTTAATCTTCCAATTTCTCTAAGTTTTGACCTTTTCTTCTCGTTTATATTTTAAGCTCGTATTAATTTTACTTTAATGCGTCTATCTTGCACCTTAAACTTGTGTTATTAGAATATGAGATTGTTTAATAATTCTAGGTTCTGAAATGTTTCACTTTCTGATTAGTTTGTGCATAATTTAACAGTTCACAACCAATGAAAATGTAATCTTTTTGTTCTTCTGGTTTTTTATGTTTTAGGTTCTTTAGTGGAGGACACGTCCTTAGAGAAATGAGATTTGAGTGCTTATTAAACAAATTGACTTTGTTACTGCTTCTAATTTGATGTTATGAACCAACTTTTTATTAGGTCCCAACTTGTTCAATTTGCTACCTAGTAGTCATAAAGCAAAAAGATAGTCCCTTCTCGAACTTAGCTATAACCAAATGTCATTGTGTCAGTATCCCAAATTCATCATGCACTGTTACTTGGGATAGTTGAAATACATGACAATATTAGATCGGACTGGGATTTTTTGATGATTTGTCTTCTGTATTTTGTTTTACAAAGACGACAAAAGCATATTGCATTCTGTATATGAACTGAAATTCACAAGGTTTGGTATTACAAGTTTGAAGAGAAATCATTGATTATTTGTCAAAATAACTATTGGGTTGCTAGATTTAAATTGGTTTGAAGGACATTCTGTGATTCGTCTGTTTTTTGTTTTTTGAGAAACATTCTGTGATTTGTTTGACACTGAAATTTACTTTATGATTAATTTAGTTGGCAGGCCCTGGCATTTGCTTTTTGTTGGTGTTGTTAAATCGTGTGGTGTCATTGAAAAAGTTGAGCAATTATTTTTGTTTCTTCTGTGGTTAAACATAATTCTGCAGTGTAACAGTACTCTTTTGTTGACGAAAAACTAAGTCTAATTGCATTATTGTATCTTCTTACTTGATGACAAGTAGAAAAATAAAGCGTACATTCTCCCTTTAGATGAATAGATGAAACGGTGACATCATTCATAATTCTATAATCTTAATACGTAGCATAATAAATATTATCTGAATGGATTTGTTTAGAGCTATAGGATGTATGAATTTTGTGGAAATCTTGACGAATCAGTTTTGTCTCTTTCTTTTTGCTCGTGTCATGGCTGCTAGAGCTTATGTACGAAGTTTTGTCATTATACTTCATATTTATTTTTATATTTTTTTTGGTTTTTAAGGTCTTGACTTATTCTTATTAAAGCTGAAAGAGTTGTCGCCGTTTGTTTGTATGCAAATCTTTTGATTATTTTGACACACGGAGTGGTTAGGGCTCCTTCCAAAGTACAAACTATAGCATTTCAACGTTTGTAGCACAATAATTGCATTATTTTCTCTACTGGACTTGTTCCTCTCATTTTTAGCTCTCTAAATAATCAACATTCGGATTTTATTGTTATTATTTGTGAAGTCACTTCAAGAGAAATCAAGCGCTGTGGTTATGGAGGAAGGGTACCGTGGGACTAATGACACTAAACCCAGACGAAGCGTATCCAATGATCGAACAAGCGGTGCCACTTCTTCATTAAGGAGGCGGTCTTTAAGTTTATCACATGTTCGGCCTTCTCAAATAGATGATGACAATGAAAGTGAATGTGTGTCAGAGGCAGGAGATATTGGCGATCGGGCTCTTCACAGCAATAGGCACAGTGAGATTGGCAGCGTCTGCCTGTTTCCTTCAGAGTATGTTCAACTGCAAACCTATGGATTATGGGGTCGTGACCCTGCAATTTCCCCTGTCACTCCCTTGCCAAAGGAAATCATATCTCCTCTTTCCACTGATGCGATCATATCCGAAGACAAAAAGCCAGTGAGCTTTCGGTTGATAAAATTCATATTGTATATTATGTTTGTTAGAGATCCTTGTCCATTTGGCTTTCTTTTTCATTGATCATAACATGTTAAGAGTTTTTTCTTTTCTTTTTGTCGAATCATGCTAGTAACTTAAATTATTTTGTTTTCATATGCAGGAAAATACAACAAGGTTGCCAAAATTATTGGAATATGGTTCATGCATGACTCATTTAGCATTTTTTGGCATTCTTGGGGTAACACGGTTAACTCTGTTTCTTACTAAATACCGATGTAAATTTTTTTTAGTCCTAATGTGTTGGGTTTATAGCTGTTGTTGCATTTGTTTGGCAAATTGTATTGCGAACTTTTTCGTGCTATTTTTTTTTCTTGTGTGGAAAATCTGTGTAATTGGTATGCAGACAAATTGTATCCGGTCTATTGTACCCCCTAAAATTACATAAGTTTTGTTCACAAAAATGTTTGATGATGCACTGGCATGTTCATATTTCTGTTTGTCTTGGAAAAAATTGAATATGTCACTGTAATACATCTTCTTAGATCTTTCTTCAAATCTGGAAACCTAGATATTAAATAGATTATTTGACATGCTACAGTATGCAGGTCTTAACGAGATATCTTCTGCAAAAATTGTTTGGCCCTGGAGTTGTTGGTGTAACAAGCGACAAAACCATTCTCTACCTTGATCTTCCTTCTAATATGGTCTCTCTCTCTCTCATGCACACGATCATACACACACACACACAAATGTATTATGCCCTTTATTCGGTAGTGTTGTGTTAATAAACATGTTTTCTGTAAAGCTGTTACTTATGAGTATTAGGAAGGACTTGTGATGCACACAGTACGATGATCGCCGAAGTATTATCAAGTTTCTTAACACCTTTCTTTCCATACTTTTTTCCCATCATCTTTTTTTTTTTTCATGTCATAGTTCTCAATGGTTGTGATGCCGAAAATGCTGGATGATGTTCCAACTCAAATTTTTGTTTCTAATGCATTTTTGTAGGTTGGCTCTTTCTTGATGGGGTGTTTGGGTGTTGTTTTCAAAGAGATATATCCTATGTGTCAGATTATTTGGTCATCGGATTAACAACTGGTTACTTGGGAAGCCTTACAACTTTTAGTGGTTGGAACCAGAAAATGCTTGAACTCAGTGTTGAAGGACATTGGGTTTTTGCTCTGCTCGGCTTTTTGATAGGTAAGATGTCATATTCTAAAGAATTGCTGCAGTAGACATGTGGATCGCTTTGGCAAACAGGATATTTAAATTTCATTTCAATCAATGTTACTCAAATCACTGGACTAATATGAGATCCTCTTTTATGTGACGGATGTCAGGTTTGTTTCTTGCGGCCTACTCCATCATTTTTGGGGTAGAGACAGCAAAGGGTTTTAGGCAGATTCTTGAGAGAAGCTCAGTCTGTGGTATTACCAGCTCTAGAAGGAGGTGGAGGGTTGACAGCTACAAGCGTCACTTGGTAGCTTTAGTAGTGTTGTTGCTGATGCTAAGTTCTCTGTGGAGCATAGGTGGAGTACTGTTGAGAGAGGAATTTAACAGTAGCAGCAGCGAGGCGCAACTATGGTTGGGTTGCATAGTTGGACCTTTTGGTGTGTGGATCCGGTGGTTCTTAGCCCGGCTTAATGGATGTGGATTAGGAAAGACCGGGTTGTTGAAATGGGTTCCATTTGGTACTTTAATTGCCAATGTTTCTGCAGCTTGTGTAATGGCAGCCCTGTCTACTGTGAAGAAGGCAGTAAGCTGTTATGATATGATATCTGTCCGCATCCACTCCATGACTTCATCCTCACCATTACCTTTCATGTGTTATTGTCTCGTGTCCGGCAAGCTTACTGTTCACATATATTCGTCATATTATAAACTGCTAAATTTGTTATTTTGGGTTTTTTTTTTTCTCGTCGAGGTTTTAAAAGCTTCTTGGGGAATTCTTGAACCGTACTATTCTCTATTGTAATGTTTTTCGAACTGCATTACCTTTGTCATACGTTGTCTTGATCCATGCCCACGGTTTTTTCCTTTTTAATAGAAAATCTGACGTGCAGAACTATTTGTTTGTGCAGGTGAATACTAAGACTTGCGACATTGTTGCAACAGGCATACAATTTGGATTTTTGGGTTGCCTTAGTACTGTTTCTACCTTCATCGCTGAGTTCAACGCGATGAGAGAAAGCAAATACCCATGGAGAGCATACGCATATGCCACAGCTACGATATGCACCTCGTTTGGTTTGGGAATCCTGATATATTGTGTACCTGTTTGGACAAGGGCATACAAGTAGTAGTAGGGGTGGGTTCGGTACGGTTACCGTACCAAAACCCTCGTACCAATTACCATACCAAACTTTCGGTTTGGTAAAATCTATTACCATTACCATACCAAACTTTCGGTATATCGAAGTTCGGTATTGCCAAATGTTCGGTTGGCATTGTATGGCAATGGTAATTGCCACTTTGTTTTGGGACAAAATTTGTTCTTGCTTTTTTAACCCAATTCAAGGGCAAAACTTTTTTATTGTACCTGTATCTCATACATTGTAGCCTAAATTCATCTATTATTCATCATTTACAATTCACACACACAATAATTCAAATGATGTATCAAGATTCATGATGAAAATTAAGCTTACAATCCAAATAGAAGTTATGAACCAAAACAAATAGAAGTTTCCCCCATGCTAAAGATCTTCTCTATCCTCCATTGGTTCAAACACACCTCTAGAACTTTCCCAATGTCTTCTCCCTTATGACCCGTGATCTTTATGAAGTTTATGATCCGTTTGTGCAACTTTCATTCATTATCCATGAAGTGAGCGGTAACTACCATGTAGTTAATGTTTTGTACTGATGTCCAAGTATCGGTTGTGATACTTACCTTTTGATTATGCATTGCTTCAAATAATTTAGACTTCTCCAACACATATAAATCCCACACATTGGCCGCAATCTTCTTCCTATTTGGAATCTTGAACCGAGGTTGAGCCTCTTTCATCATATCAAATTATTAGAATATTATAAATATGTGTTATATAATTATATATTATATAATTTATAAATGATATATTATATTATATGTTCGGTACGGTAAGGTAATACCGTGGTAATGATATCCATTACCAATACCGTACCAAGAAATTTCGGTACGGTAGAATACCGTACCATTACCGATTGGCACAAAAAAATTTGGCACAAAATCGGTATGGCACGGTTGGTAATTCGGTTGGCACGGCAATTAGGCAAAAAAATCCACCCCTAAGTAGTAGCATGCTCAGGCCATTGTTTTGATTTTTATTCTTTGGTTATGCCTCGGGGAGCATGTTCGCCGAACCCGCGCGGTCTTCATTAGGATCAAAAACATGACACCGTGGTGCTTCTTGAGTGTGTAGCAGACTCTTGCGGGAGAGACAAAATATATCCTCATCTATCTCCGTCCTCTCGTGATGATACAGATGGGGGTATACACAGGTTTCATGTAAGTTTCAGCCATCTCGTGGAACTATCACCAGATTGGGCTGACCAACCGCTACCAATGCCTACCTTTAACACCGGCCAAGTTCTTACCGTTCTACAGATGCGTTGGCGTAACATGGGGAAACGAGTAATTCGGAAATCCATTGTAATAGATTTGTTAGTATATTGATTCTGAGTGTACGATTTCAATGGAATGATTTCTGAGGAATTGCAGTGATGCAACAATTGCAAAGAAGTATCACAGCTGAAATTCTCATTGGATTATCATCCTCACACCAAATGCGTGCAAAGAATATGTTACCGTTAGAGGAGGGGCATCACACTTGTCGCTCTATCACATCATACAAAATCATCAGAGCCATTCAATCTTAAGTCACCTTTTGAGATGATTACACTTGTTATGAGTTATGACTTAATGAAATCTAATCTAAGAGACCACATGAACTATGATCCAATGACTCACATTAAATCATAACAACAAAAAAAAGAGGATTTAAGTCCGTGTGGTGAAATCTATTTAGATTTAGATTCAAAATTAAAAATTTCGTCTACTCTTCGTTAATTGTTAGCATATGAAACTCACATTTGAGACTAAAAAAATAAAGTTAGCCTCATATTTAAGCCCCACATGCTAACAATTGATGGAGAATTTTGTTTTAGCCTAATATGTATAGCTCACGTGTTAATAATTAAAGGAGAGTTGACGGAAGTTTCATTTTTTGGCATAAATACTAACAAACTTCCCCACAAGAACTTAAATTCTAATTTTTTTTAGGGTAACTCCCTTTACTACCTTTATGTTTTGTGGTTTTCAACATTTGGTACATCAAGTTTTTTTCGTTTTAGAGTTATATCTAAAGTGTAAATTTTGGGACAGTCTCATTCATCCGTTAGTCAAACTGTTAAGTTTTCTGTTAACTGATCATGTTGTTCCACGTGGACAATGACTAGATGCCACATATCATTAAAAAAATATATATTAAAAAAAATTATAATAAAAAAAAAACCCTGAAATCCCCTTCTTCTTCCTGCAACCCGCACCCTCCAGCTTTTTTTCTTTTTTTTTTTTTCCTCTCTCTACTTCTTCTTCTTCCTTTCTTCCTCCCCCAACCCTCCCTTCCTTCTTCCCTGCAACCCACACCCTCCCCCAGCCTTCCTTCACCACCAGTCTCCCCCAACCTTCCCCCACCTTTCTTCTTCCCCCTGTAATTTCTTCCCCATCCCTCTCTCTCTCTTAAAAAAATAAAAATTGAAAAGCAAAAACACAAACCCTACTGACTCAAATTGAAAATGAATACACAATTGGGGGGAAGTGGAGGGAGGGGGAGCATACCTCGGCACGTGCGAGATTGAAAGCAAGGTAGTTATTGAAATCGGGGAACTGAGAGTAGTGCTAGAGCTGTTGCCAAATCTAAGACTTGTTAGCGGAGGAAGCCGAATGCAAAATCTACTGCTCCAGCAGCCTGCAGATCGCCGCGAACCTGTCTGCAACCTGGATGTTGGAAGCGCACGCAGGCTTTTTGGGTTTTGAGCAGAGAGAAGAAGACAAGGGGATTTTAGGATAGCTTTGAGGGGTTTAAAATTTGATTGGGGGAGGAAGAAGGGAAGAAGAAGGTTTTGAGGAGAGAGAAGAAGAAAAGGGGATTTTAGGACAGCTTTGAGTGGTTAAAAAGTTGATTGGGGGAAGATAAAAAAGGAAACTTTAACGAAAAGCTCCCGGTACTGTTCACTTTAACGAAAAACCATATTTTTACACTAAAAAGTCAATCCTGGTACTATTCACTTTACCCTTTATTTTGTCCTTATCATTAAAACTCAAAGTTTTCAAGCCCTTTTCATTAGTTTTCCTGATAAAAAAACGCTGGTGGAGGTGCGGGTTGCAGGAAAGAAGGAGGGGATTTGGTTTTTTGTTCTTTTACTACATGAACTTTCTTCCAACTACCATATCATCACAGAGACTAATAATTTAATATGCATGCAAATAATATATTATCGTTAGAGGAGGAGCACCACACTCTCTCACTCTATCACACCATACAAAATCATCCTAACCATTCAATCTTAAGTCACCTTATGAGATGATTACACTTGTCATGAGTTATGACTTAATGAAATCTAATCTAAGATACCAAAAAGACTATGATTCAATGACTCACATTAAATCCTAACAACTTGAATATCACATCAACAATATTTACATTTACATTTCAATCGATAGCTTCATATATTGTAAATCTTTCCACATAATACAAGTATTCATCTGTTTTTATAAGCAAAGAAAGATTTAAAAAGGTGAAAATGAGAATTCATCCCTGAACTTGCTCCCGACTTTAGAATATGTCCTAGAACAAAAATTCGGTCAATTTATGTCCTTCAATTCAACAAAAGTTTCACATTAGTCTCTTGACACTATTCGCACTTATTGCAATATTGTATTCAACTGTTATAAAGCCGCATGACTTAAAAAAAAATTATAACCATAGGATTTACACTAAAGATGATGAAAATATCACACAATAAATTAAATATAATTATTTGGTTCGGCCCTATTAGTCAACAAGATTTAAACCTATATATTTTATTAATAAAACATAATACAACTAGACTGAATTAATAACAAAGAAGAATGACTCTTTTGACAAGCCCCATACGTCTCATGTCTGTATCAAAATATCAAAGAAAAAAAAAAAAAAAAAAAAAAGCTCCACAGGTTCATTTAAATTGAAAATATAAATATTTTCCCCAACCAACCACCACATGATTTTTACACAACTAACATTGGACCACCTTTAAGCATTATTATTTTTGTCTTTTGATTTTTTTTTTAATTCATTCGATCTAACGGTTAGAAATTAAGAGGGTGTGTGAGAAGTTAAAACGTGATGTGTAGATATCACACCCCTATTATTTAGTACAAATCAAACATGTCTCCTCATTTTCTTTCTTTTCTTCTGTAAATAAAGCTTTTATTAGATTATGCATTCTAAACTACAAAAGTCTAACAAAGAAATTGTAGCTCAAGTGATTAAGAATATACACTTTTGTATTCAAGGTCCTAAGTTTAAATATTCCGATTCTTTGTTTCTTAAGCTCGTTTGGTTTCCAGGATTGTAATAGATAACTCGTAAAATTCCACGTACATAAAGATGAAGGTAAAGGTAAACGATTTATTCCAGATATTCAAACTATTATAAAACAGCATGACTTTAAAAAAAAAAATTATAACGCTATAATTTACACTAAAAATGATGATATAGGTTCAAATCACACAATAGATCAACTATAATAATTTAATTTGGCTTATTCGTTAACCAGATTTAAACCTAAATATTTCACCAATAAATGAAATGAACTACAAGTACACCGTATTTTAAATAGCGAAGCAGAATCCCCACACGCCTCATGTCTATCGAAAAAGAAAGAAAAAAAACAGCCCCGCACATCCATTTAAATTAAAAATTTATGATTACATAATTCCTTAAAAATGGTTTACTTGTCGAAATATAAATATTTTCCCCAACCAACCACCACATGATTTGTACACAACCAACATTGGACCACTTTTAAACATTATTTGTCACAGCCTGTCTCAGATTATTTTTATCAACAATGTGAAATGTCTATTTTGCTCTTGAACATTGAGATGTGTTGCGTGTAACGTACTTTTAGAGGTGGACCAATATGTTAAGTTCCTAAGTTTTTGGAACTTAAAGTTAATGGTTTGTTGTTGTTAGTAGCCCAAAGTTGGACCACACACACACACACACCAACCAATCTCGTTGACTCTCTATCTCCTCCCTCTCGGATTTTCTTCCATTTCCGTACAACAGTACGGACAAACTCGAACCTAGCTCACTAATCATGGATCGAGGTTTTGGAAGCCATCTTTGTGTTCCTTGTGAGCTCAGGAACACATCCGTACCATTTTTAGAACATGAATCCTTCGAAAACCCGAGAACCCAAGAATCCCGATTTTGAGCATTGTTCATGCAGTCATGATTATGGACTTTTCTTCGAGTTTTAAGGTTCTAGGGAGTTTTAGGACGTCTTCACGACGATCGGGGAAGAAAGTTGGAGTGTTTTGGACCTCGGGAAGCTTAGTTTGACGAGTTTCAAATTTTGGCCAGATTATCGAGGTTTCTCTAGCGAGTTTCCATGGATTTCAAGGCTTGAAAGTGGTAAGAATGTGTTCTACTCACTCTAAGCTTCATTTTGAGACAAATTTCATGAATTTTGGTTGAGAATCGAATAAAATATGAAGTTTTAAAGATTTTTCAAGTTTCCTGCGATAGCAGCCGCACCGGTGCTGGACTTCAGCAAACCAAGGAGGAAGGAGGAGAATATTCTATCAAATTTGACGGAATATGCTAATGTCGTTAGGTAATTTTAACGGTATATGCTGGTTTTTAATGGAATATTCCCTAACTCCATTAGGGAATCCGTTTGGTGTGTCAGGCACGTGCCTGAACGTGGGCCGTGCATCTGGCTGTGCCTTGGCCGGTGCGTAGATGCTCGGAAAATTTTTCTAAAAATATGGGGATGCTCGTGGTGTTGAGTAGATCACGTTGGTATATTCAAACACCCCATTTGAGCATTGTATGAGAAGTTATTAGCTAATTGTGGTTGTATGCTTTAATTAACGTTTATTTAGTTATTTCGCATATAGGTGAGACCTATCTAGAGGACGAGCACCATCATCAGAGCTTAGGTTTGCAGTCTTGCATATCTTGTGAATTTTCTAATTATTTTGATGTCTTCTGTCAGAACTATGGCGCCTCGTAGAGATCCACGTCCCGCTGTTGAGCCTAGTTTCCCCGATATTGCTCAATTAGGAGAAGCTATTGCTAATGCTATTCAGTCTTCTTTTCGTCCTCCTTAGAGGACACCTCTTGAGACTGTTTATAATTTAAAGTTGAATCTGTAAATACGGAAATTCCTGAAACGAACTAGACAAGAACACATGTACAAAATAATATTTGTATTAATGATTTAGGGGTTACAATCTCTCTCAAATTTGATCATCTGATTCGATCTCCGTAAGGTGTTGATTTGTGGATGTGCGATTGATCCAAGGGTTGTCGAGGCTTGATCTTGGATGAACGGTTGAAAGTTTTCTTCAAGGGTCGTTGGGGCTTAATCTTGAAGGTTCAGGGAAGTTTCTTCAAGGGCCTTTGGGCTTGATCTTGAAAGTTGATGGATGAACGGATCTTCAAGGCTTTTGGGCTTGATCTTGAAGAATTGTTGATGAACGGATCTTCAAAGGCCTTTAGGGCTTGATCTTGATGAACAGTTGATGAATGGATCTTCAAGGGCTTTTGGGCTTTATCTTGAAGAACGGTTGGATATGTGGATTTGTTGATGTTGTTGATCCAAAGGGTCTTTGGGGCTTGATCTTAGGATGAACGGATGATGAACGATGAACGCTTTCTTCAAGGGCCGTCGGGGCTTGATCTTGAATTGGTGGAAGTTCCTTCAAAGGGCCGTTGGGGCTTGATCTTGAAGGTTGGGTTGACGAAGAACGAAGAGAGCTTTCTTGATCTTTCGGGATTTGCTTGGGGCTTTGGAGTTTCAAAGCTTCAAGGTTTTGGTGTGAGGTGAATTGGTTATGAATTGGGGTCCCCAAAATGAATGAAATGGCTTCTATTTATAGAATTTTCCAAAGCCTAATTTTGAATGTATTATTCAGATGAAATAAATCGTTTCTGCCAGGTGTTGACACGTGTCCTGTTTGATGACTTTTTTGATGATTCTCGATTTTTCGTTGAGTCACCTGCTATGTGTAAAATTTATGTGACACGTGAACGTTGAAATTTTAATTATTGATCAACATTTATTTCACCAAAATTTCGATGTCTACAAATGCCCCCACTTCAAGGCACGCTGTATACACGTGTTTATTATGTGTAGAAGATGCGTTTTGAAGTCCCTTAATGTAGATGTCGATCCAAGGGCCATTGATGGTTGATCTTCAATTAGGTTAGAGATTTCTTCAATGGCCGTTGAGGCTTGTTCTTGAACTTTGTTTGAAATTTCTTCAAGGGTCGTCGAGGCTTGATATTGAAGGTTGAAATTAGACCACAAGGAGCTTCATGTGGTATATGATCCTTGGCTTTGGTAGTGGATGAATTGACACGTATTTTGTTGCGCTTGTTGACTTTCCACAGCTTTGATCTTGAACTGGGTTGGAGGATTTTCTGGATTCCTCCAATTGTTGACTTTCCACAAGCTTATTCTTGAACTAGGTTGGAGGATTTTCTGGTTTCCTCCAATTGTTGACTTTCCACAGCTTATTATTGAACTGGATTTGATTCAAGGGTGGTAGACACTTGATCTTGAATCGGACTTGTGATTTCCTCAAGGGTCGTCGAGGCTTGATCTTGAATTTGGCTGGAAGCTTCTTCAAGGGCCGTTGAGGCTTGATTCTTGAAGGTTGACTCGAACACATGGCAAGCAGGCACGAGGTGAAGGTGATGACTTGTTGCTTTGTTCAATCTTTCTAATTCACACTTGAGGAGTTTGGTCAACGGTATGATCTTCAAGATTGATGGGCTCTTCTTCCAGTTGGTGACTTGATCTTTAAGGATTTGATTCAAGGGTGGTGAATCGGCACGTGCAGCCCACAACGCCTAGCAAGTCGACCCAAGAATTTGAGGGTCAAAACGAGTCCACTACCCAGAGTGATTGAAACCCTGATGATATGAGATACTTTTGATTTTGAAGAAGTAGCAGATGAATTGGCACGTGCTTTGTTGTGCTTTGTTGTGCTTGTCTCCACATGCTTCAATGTATCATTTTCCCTTGCCTTATCTGTTCTTCGGGCAGATGTGGTATCTTATCTGGAAGTATAAGATGTTGAGATAATGGATACTTCGAGAGTAGTGCTACGTAAGCAATCAGGGAAAAGTTCCAAGCAATCGGTTCCTGACTGGGAGTTTGACTTTCAAGTTCTGACTGATGGCTCTCCTTCTTCTTGTCTTGCAGGTAAAAACAAGGACAAAGACAAGGACATAGAGAAAGCATGATATGAAATACTCTTGCTTTCGAATAAATGGTGGCAATTTTGACAGCGTTGCACAGCGAGGCTTTGCTCTTCGATGATGATGCCGTCAATATGTTGTTGAAGCAGCTCGAGCTCTTGGATTCAACTCAGACTTCTTCTGCTGGGTTGCTTGATTGTGCAGGGAAGGGGAGACTTGATCTTGAAGGAAATCAACACGTTGTCTCCACATGCTTCAAGGTATCATTTTCACTTGCCTTATCTGTTCTCTAGGCAAATGTGGCATCTTCTTCGGAAGTACATCAGCAGTTTAAGACGAGTACTTTAGAGCAATGCCAGGTAAGCAACCAGGCAAAGGTTCCAGGTAGTCGATTCCTTACCCGGAGTTTGAGTGGAGGTTCCGACATATTGCTTTCTTTATCCTTGTCTTTGCAGGTAAGAACAAGGACAAAGAAAAGGATAGGGAGATTGCATGATATGAGATACTCTTGCTTTTTACCCTGATGATATGGGATACTTTTACTTTGGTGTCATTTGTTTACAGAGGTATTCCAGGAGAGGAAGAAAACTGGGTATTTCAATAGGCTTTGCTGGGAGTGTACTCTCGGAAATGAGGAAGGGTTGGACATTTTTGCAGGTCTGCCTTGCTATGGAGGGTGAAGGTCGACATATATAGGAATTTCCCAATAGCCAGTAGTGGCACTATTCCTTTACTCTTGTCGGCAACCGTTGGGTAATTGAAATAGTAAGATTCACGCGTTTTCAGCTTTGTCAGAAATCTTTTACAAAGTTGTGCGTGATTTCCGCAAAGTTGAGGTTGCGTGTGAAGGATGGTGACAAATCCTGAAAAGCCGGTCTTTTTTGAAATTCAGAGAGTGGTGCCTCTTCGATCTTTGAACTGGTGGCCTTGTTGCCTCTTCGATTTATGAACAAATGGCTCAGTTTTTTGAAATTCGGGGAGAGGGGCCTCTTTGGTTTCTGAACGACCACATTGCCTCTTCGATTTTTGAACAGGCCCTGTTGCCTCTTCTTTTTATAGAGGCATGAATCGTGTTCAAAAACACACTTAGAGAGTCGCTACCTGTTAGGAATTTCCCTTATTTTGCATTTCTAAGAATTCGACTTACACGACCTATTCTTCTTTCATCATTTTTGCAAATGGCTTGCCCATCTGATCGTCGTCTTGATTTGAATGTTGGGGAAGATGTTGATATGTCTTCTCCAGACAACGTATGGCGCCCGTCCTTCTTATCCGCCACCGGTCCTCTTACAGTTGGGGACTCTATGATGAAGAATGACATAACCGCGACGGTGGTAGCTAGGAATCTTCTCACCCCTAAGGACAATAGGATCTTTTCCAAGCGGTCTAATGAATTGGCTGTTCAGGACTCTCTGGCTTTTAGTGTTCAGTGTGCGGGCTCTGTATCAAATATGGGCCAACGCCTTCTTGCTCGAACTCGTCAAGTCGAGTCACTGATGGCTGAGGCGGCGAGTCTTAAGCAAGAGATTAGAAGGCTTAAGCATGAAAACAAAGAGTTGCACATGCTTGCCAATAGTTACTCAACGAACATGAAAAGAAAGCTCGACCAGCTGCAGGAATCTGAAGATCAGATTCAGAGTGACCATCGGACGTTTGTGGCTTTACTTCAAAGGCATCTATTGCCTTCGTCCTCCAAAGTTTTACTGAATGTTGAGGCTCTAAACAGTCAACCTCCAAAGTTTTCCTGGAGTTTCGCAGAGTGATGAGGCTTCACACGAGCAACCTTCGTGAAAGCTCCCTCCTGTATTTATTTTTAATTTTTAATTTTTAATTTTTTAATTTTTTAATTTTTTAATTTTTTAATTTTTTTTAATTTTTTTTTAATTTTTTTTTTCATATGTAAAATGTACATTTATGTAAATTTTCAGAGAAATCAATAAATGAGCCTTATTTCATTCTGTGTGTGTGTGTATATATATATATATGTATTTTTCACTGTCGGTGAGACTGGCACCATCAATATTTTCCTTCTTTTTCCCAATTTGAATGTTTGTCCCTTTTGCTTTCTGGACACCACCATCCCTTAACAAAAGATGACTATCATTCTCTTTTCTTCTTTTTTTTTTTTAATTTTTTAATTTTTTAATTTTTTAATTTTTTTTTTGCATGGTGCACATGCACCTCCAGAATTCCAAAACTTGGTGCGTGAAGCACCCAAAGCCCTTACAATTTTTTTAAATGATGGCCGGCCACCTTCTTTTGCTTTTCCTTTTTTTTTAAATTATTTTTCTTGCATGGTGCTGGAAGCACCTACATTTTTTAATAATATATACATATATTTTATATTTTCTTTACATGGTGCATGAAGCACCCAAATTTTTTTATTATATTATTTTTATATATATATATATATATATATATATATATATATATATATATATATATATCTTTTCTTTTCTTTTCTTTTCTTCACTTGGACGGACAAGTTGAGCTTATAAAATGACCATAGACATAACCTCCTTCTGCTGTGAACGTTCTTCTCTGCTTTGCTGCTTGTCGAACTGGTGAACTTTGGAGCTTGGAGCTTGGAGCTTGGAGCTTGGAGCAGACCACGTGTTGCTGTGCAAAAGACTGCGGCTGGATTTTGCTATGTGGTGCATTTTGGTCACAACTTTCCTTGGTGGTGACGTTGCCATGCACATTGACCTTGCCACTTGCCGTGGGTATGTATGTCTTATATATATAAAATACGATGTGTCTATTTTTTATGAAGGCAGAGCATGATGCCGAGACTCTCACGAAGCTTTTAGAGACATGGTTGTTGGTGGCGGAGTGAGCAGGTTGCCTAGTGCTTGTGCCAGAGACTGTAACGGGGTTTTGCTGTGTAGTGCCTTTTGATCACAGTTTTCCCTTGGTAGTGCGCTGCCGTGTGGTGTTGTGCAAGAGCCTGCAGCGGGGTTACGTAGTGTGATTGCATAGCATTTTGGTTTTCTTCGCCAGTGTAGCGTGCTTTAAAGGAACGCTCTGTAGCTGCCCTATTTGCCGTGGTGCTCAAGTTTTGTGGCTGATTTTTTTTTTTTGCAGTCATGGTATTTTTTAAGTGTTTTAAGAGCAACACCATCACCATTCTTGCGAAGGACGGCGATTCGCAAGATGAGGGGACAACGTTGAAGCTTTACACGCCACTGACTGGTTATAAGGCGCTTGCTCTTCTCGCGAAAGACAACTCCATGCATATTAAGTCGTGGTCTTCTGAAGTATCTTGGGAGGTGGTAGACTCTGTTCGACCAAATATGAAGAAGAAGGTGTGCATATCGAGGGTTCTTATCTTGAATCATTCGCACCATAATCATGACAATCATTCGGCCTCGTTTAAGCTTCTTGGTGATCATATCCGCAGTGGAGCTATGGCTTGGAATGGTACCCTGTCGACCACTGGAGAGGCCGTCTTTGATGAGTTTTATTGGGTGTGGCTTGAAGATGTCTTAAGCCGATCTAAAGATGTGCTTACTAACGTGGGCCTTTACCACGCTGTGTACGCATCTTTGTTTAGTTATGATCGCCATCCTTCCGTCCTTCGTGCGTTCTTTGAGCATTGGTGTTCGACGACCAACACACTTCACACGGCGCAAGGGGAGATGTCAATTTCACTTTGGGATCTTCACAGGATAAGAGGCTTGCCGATCCAAGGCAAGTTTTACGACGAGGTCGTTCTCAGCGTGAATGAACTTTCTCTTTGCTATAACCGAGGATTGCCTGCGAGTTGCCGCTGTTTGTTTTGGGCGTATCACAAGCTTTTCCAGGATGCTCAAGGTAAATCAGGCGTGAGGAATTCCTCATGGATCCGATTTTGGTACTGGGAGGCCATGAGGTATAAGAAGCCTTTGAAGAAAAATGGCCATAATAAAACCACTAGGCCAAAGGGAGACTCAGACCCGTCCGGTGTTATTGGCTCAACCATGCGCCGTTCTTCTGACAAGTTGAGAGCGTTTGAGGATCTTGGCATAACATCAGAGCATGTGGAAGAGTCTTACCTAGCTGCTTTCTTAGCTTGTTGGCTTTGTAAGTTTGTTTTCCTAACAGGCGACGTCAACTTAGTTTGTCCTGGAGTTTTCAAGGTTGCTAGCAAGATGGCTGCAGGGGAGTCTTTTAGCCTTGCTATTCCGGTCTTAACCAACATTTATAATGGCTTGAGCATTGTTTCGAACTCGGCAAGCACTGAAGATCATGCTGCAGTGCTCCCTTACCACTATGTGTATGGTTGGTTGGGTGAATATTTTGGCACTCATTTTTCTTTGTTGACTTTAGACAAGTCAATGTCTTTTTCATCGATTAGAGCCAAACTGAGGCCTTTGATGACGAAGTATTCTAGCGTGCTCTCCGCGAAGAGCCTTGATGATTTGCAAGCGCGAGCGCTATTTAAACGTTGTGAAGATTTAAAGATTTAAGGATGGCCCGGTGCGGCGAGGCATCGTAGACAATTCGCGTCTCCGCTTCTCAGACTTGTCTTATCTTATAAGTCTTCGCTCGGGGTTTGTTTCTTTACGGCAAGAAGACCGATGCATTGTTCAGCCATATAATCCCCACCGTTTCAGCAAGCAATTTGGCTTTGTCCAAAATGTGCCAGGCAAGCTGAAGGCAAAGAACCAATTGGCATCCTTGCAAGCCGTGTACATGCATTGATAGTCTTGTACCCGTGCATGCACAAATGTTGTTATCACGCTGCCAGCCAATGATGAGTTCAAAAGTAATCCAATGACCCGTGTTTACGCATGTTGGTGGTCAAAGGTACATTATAAGAGCTTGGGGATGGCAAGTGATACCAATTATTCTCACTTAGGTGATGATATGTCGAGAGAGGGTTGTCTTGTGGTTCCTATGCAACTGGTACCTCTTGATTGCGCGAGTACGGCTCCCTTACAAGATAGACCTGTAGCTTTAGCTCATCAACGCCCTTGCTTGTCTCCTCGACATCCGAATGCTTCTAGAGAGGTGGGAGATGAAGTTGATTCACACGAAGATGGATTTATTTTGCAGCAGCGTGAACAAGTTTCAAACAAGCGACCACTTGAGGATGCTCATGTTGACAGCGATGTCAATTTTCATCATAAGAAGAAGGAAGTGTTTAGACCTCATCGATTTGATGACCGTGTGTCATTTGAGAGAGATGTATGTACTTCAATTTTTTTTTTTCGTGATTTCTTCTGCTTTCATCATTTTGGCTTTTGTTTCTAACATCTTTCTTTGCCTTCTTTAGGCTGGGCCTTCTCGTCCTTTTGATTTGGCAACTGCAGATGTTTATTCCTATATGGAGATGCTATTTGTAGGATACCTACCTACAGACAGGGAGATCGAGGATCGGCGACCCGTCATGCGTCCAACACCTTTGCCAGCTAGCTCTGAGATTTCTTTGAGAGGGCCGAACCTTAGCGGTACTGAGCAAGTCATCCATCGCATTAGTCTTGGTGCGACAATGGATATCAAGAGCCATATAGAGAAGAGGATTTCTAAGTGCCCGTTGGAAGACCATATGTTGCTCAAAGAGGATTTTCCGAAGCTTGTTTCTGTGATTAACAACCTTAACGTTGCTTCTTCATCGTTGAAGATCAAGATTGCCGACCTTATGGCCGCCTCGACTGAGTATTCTTCCTTGCGTGCTATTTCCTTGGATAAGTTGAGTCCAAATGTTATAGCTCATCAGCTAGCAACAATAAACTTGTCACTGGCTCAAGTCCGGTCTTCTCAGCAAGCTGCTTCGGGAGATTATCAATTCACAGATACTTCTTTAACTTCTGTCCAAGTGTGTCTAGATGCGTTGGTGCAAGAGCGAGAGCAGTTGGTAATCGAAGCATCGCAACTTGAAAGTGTTCTCTCGGAGCAGGGAACTACACCTTCTCAGTACCAGGAGGAGATTTCACGCCTAAAACGAGAGAAAGGCATGACTATGGAGTTGCCCATCTTGTCTCCCACCGAGGTAGAGACTTTGAAGACTTTGGAAGGCTTGCTTGAAGATCGCCTTCGTAGTTTTAGGGACATAGTTTTCAAGTAGTATCTTCTATTTTTCTTGTAATAAGGCTTTGGAGCCGACTTCTTCTTTTAAAGAAATAAAGTATTTATATTTTTGAAGTTTTGATGGTGTGACTGTACTTGAAGTTTTGAAGTTTCAAGTTGCCTACGTACCCTCAGTTGAGGAGGGATCAAGTCATAACGTAGTTCAAATGAGCGATGAATTTAACAATGATTTTGATGATGATTTTGCCGTATACAGATTATGCTTTTGCGGGCCAGGAGCTTTGGTTTGTGCAGTTTAGGCTCGTGCGAACCAAGAGCGTTGGTTATCGCCTTTTAGGGGTAGTAGCGCTTCAAGAATCTTCCATTGATAAGGCCAATATTCAAGTCGTCTTCTGCCGTGATTAAGTAGGCGCCGTTGGTGTAGATCTCTTGTATTATGTATGGTCCATCCCACTTTGATGTGAACTTGCTTTTTGTCTTGTGAGTTGTGATGATAAGCCTACGCAATGTGAGGACGAGATCTCCAGTTTGGAAAGACCTTGGGCGGACCTTCTTGTTGAATGCCTTGGATAGCCATGCTTGGTAGCATTCCAAATGTTGCTGAGCTTCGAGCCTTCTTTCATCGAGTGCTTCCAACTTTTGAAGGCGCAACTTTGCATTCTCTTCATCAGTCAAGCCTTCTTGTATAGCCATTCTTAGTGAGGGGATTTGGATTTCGAGCGGTAGAACAGCTTCCACGCCATATACAAGAGAATAAGGCGTAGCTTGGGTAGGAGTCCTATGTGGCGTTCGATATGCCCAAAGTGCTTCGCTTATTCTTTCATGCCAGTCTCTCTTTATTCGACCGATCACCTTCTTCAGAAGATTGCACAATGTTTTGTTGAATGATTCTGCAAGACCGTTGGCCGGAGCATGATACATGGAAGACTTGTGTTGCTTGAACTTGTATTTCTCACAGAGCTCATCCACGAGTCGGTTGGAGAATTGTTTTCCGTTATTAGTGATGATGTAGCAAGGTACCCCAAATTAGTGGATGATGTGCTCCTTGATGAAATGGATGACGGTTTCCTTCTTTACTTCCCTTAGGGGTATGGCTTCAGCCCACTTGGAGAAGTAATATGTTGCAGCTAGAATGTAAGCTTCTCCTGCATATGACTTTAGGGTAATTGGTCTTACGACATCCAATCCTCATGCATCGAATGGCCATGAAGCAACTGTAGGGTGTAATGGCTCAGGTGGTTGGTGTATGAAGTTGGCATGGAATTGGTAGGCTTTGCACCTTTTGGCATGTTCCAGGTAGTCCTTCACCATGCTTGGCCAGTAATAACCCATCCTTTTGAGCTGGAAATGCAGCTTTGGTCCAGACTGATACGCCCTACACACGCTTGAATGTGCTTCTTCCATGGCTTGATTGGCTTCTTCCTCGCCTAGGCATCTCAGAAGTACTCATTCGAAAGAGCGCCGGTAGAGTGTTTCTTTGTAGTAAAGGAAGCGAGGTGCTCGTTGACGTATTTCGGAGCGGTGTCTAGGATCATCTAGAAGTTTTCCATGCTTTAAGTAGTTGATCAGCGGTTGTCTCCACTCTTTAACATCGACTGGAAGTACTGAGATGACATTTGTATCATCCAATAGCATTTCGGTGACGAGGGGGGTCACCCATCTTTGGCAGACTGGCACGTCTGCAGCTTCGTCTTCTCCTAATGTCATGCTTGAGGCTAGGTTGGCAAGAGCGTCTGCCATTTGATTTTCTTTTCTTGGCATATGTTCTAGTGTCACAATCTCAAACTCTTGTAGCAGTTGAGTTGCCAGCCGGAAGTATGGGACAAGATCATCTTTCCTCACCTCATATTCGGTTAAGAGTTGATTGATTATGAGCTTGGAGTCGCCAAATACCTCAAGGGCTATGATTCCCATGTTGATCACCATTTGGAGTTCGATGATCAGTGCTTGGTACTCAGCGACGTTGTTGGAGTATAATTCGCTTAGTTGAAATGAATAAGGTAATATCTGCCTTTGTGGCGACATGAATACTATTCCTACCCCTGCTCCGTCTGCTCGTGCAGATCCGTCGAAGAACATCGTCCATGTCGGGAAGATGTCGATGTAGAACACTTCCTCGTCAGGCAAGTCGTCTGAGATTTTCCAATCAGCTGGGATTGGGTGATCAGCAAGAAAGTCTGCTAGTGCTTGTCCCTTGACAGCTTTAGTTAGGATGTAGATTATCTCATACTGGTTAAGAAGCAATGCCCATTTAGCGAGTTACCCCGTCAAGACTGGTTTGGACATGACGTATTTGATTAGGTCAGCTTTAGTAACCAAGTGGATGGTGTAAGCATGCATGTAATGCCTGAGTTTCTGGATGGCGAACACCAAGGCAAGGCACATCTTTTCTATTGGGGAGTAGTTCAACTCGGCGCCGGTGAGAGTTCGGCAGAGGTAATAGAGCGCTCATTCTTTCTGGGATTCATTCTCTTACACCAAGAGTGCTCCAACTGAACTTTCCTGAGCGGCGATGTACAATATGGTGGTTTCTCGGGCACAGGTGCCCCCAAGACAGGTGGACTTGACAAATACTTTTTTATGCTTTCAAAAGCATTGTGGCATGTTTCGTCCCATACAAACGAAACATCCTTCTTCATGAGTCGGCTGAACGGTTGACAACGCCCTGCAAGGTTGAAGATGAAGTGTCTGATGAAGGTTAGCCGTCCTTGTTGACTTTTCAGCTCATGCAGGTTTCTTGGCTCAGGCATGCTTTGAATGGCCTTGATTTTTTATCGGTCAACTTCAATACCACGATGCTTGACAATGAAGCCAAGGAACTTTCCGAAGGTGACGCCAAATGGACATTTTAACGGGTTCATCTTGAGGTTGTATTTTCACAACCTTTCGAACACCATTCGCAAATCCTTCAAGCGGTCTGATCTTTTCTTTGTCTTGACCACCACATCGTCTACATAACATTCTACGTTTTTGTGTAGCATGTCATTAAAGATTTTCTGCATTGCACGTTGATATGTAGCTCCAGCGTTCTTCAGACCAAAGGGCATCACCTTGTAGCAGTAAATACCTTTTGGAGTGCGGAAGGCTGTTAGTTCCTCGTCTTCGAGAGCCATACGAATTTGATTATATCCATAAGAGCCATTCATGAATGACAGTGCCTCGTGGCCAGTGGTTGTATCCATCATGATTTCGATGATTGGCAAGGGGAAGTCGTCATTCGGGCAAGCGTCGTTGAGGTCCCGGAAGTCTACGTAAACACGTATTTGTCCAGATTTCTTAAGGACGATGATGATGTTGGAGATCCACTTGGGGTATTGCACCTCCCAAATGAAGACTGCTTCGATTAACTTGTCAATCTCTACCTCGATTTGTGGAATGAACTCGGATCAATAACGCCTTTGAGTTTGCCTTATCGGTCGCGTTCCAAGCTTGACTGCAAGATGATGCACAACAATGATAGGGTCAAGGCCAGGCATTTCTTTGTAGGTCCAAGCAAAGACGTCTTTGTATTCTGATAGCAATTGGTAATACTCCTCTATCTCGTCCGCACTTAGCAGCGCACTTACAAAGATAGGTTTCTGCTCCTCTTTTGTGCTTAAGTTGAGCTCCTTGAGATCATCAACCGTGGATTCCCCCCATCCTCAAGTTGCAGTGGCACAGCAGTGACATCTTCTTCGGGGATCTCGTCTTCTTTGCTTTCTTGGACCGTGATGTGGAAGACATCTTGGACTTCCTATTCGGTGTTGTTCTTTCGGGTGTTGTAGTTACGAGAATCTATGCAAGCGCGGAGTTCCCCTGATTTTTTAAAGGCAACATTTAAGTTTCGTCCTGCATCCACGACCTCTTAAATTAGATCACCTTCGATCATGTTGTCGATCTCAACTTCATCCAGGCTTGAAAGTGTATTAACAATGGTTTCTTGCCCCCTTTTCAACTGGTGCATTTGTGAATGTGACGTAGGCTTTATGTGTAATTTCTTTGAAGCGACATGAGTCCCTCCTTCAACTTCGCTTGACTTGGAGCATGCCCCTAGCGATTGAGGTGGCGACTTTGAGTCGAAAGAAACAGAGGTGACTTCTTCCTTAGGGATTTCATCTCCTTTACCTTTTTGAATTGTGACGAGGAAGATGTCTTGGATCTCCCATTCAGTGTCATCCTCTTGGGCTTGTTGGCATGAAGATTGTCCAGTGCGGATGATGATGCACCTTCTTACTTTCAGTGGTCCATTTGTGTCAACCTTCAAGATTGCTTGGCACTTCATCCTTGAAGGAATTCAGCTTCAAATATCGCCTTTTTCTGCTAGCCTGTTGAGCTTTTCTTCCTTTGACGTTGTCTCCCTATTTCTAGAAAACTTCCTGTTGTCTTCAAGTCTTTCCAAAGTCGACCGACGAGAAGGAGAGCTGGGATGTTGGCCTGTTAAGCCTCTTGAAGACGGAGGTTGGGTTTTGACCACCAATGCGATCAAGTGCTGACGTTCTGGGTCTTGAACGATTCATCCTATCAAAGACTAACGTCCGAAGGGCGGACTTAAGCTTCTATTGATCTTGTTCAATGTTCACGCTGATGTGTTGAGTGCTAGCATTTTTTGCTTTGCTTGAAATCTTCACGTGTGCATTTGGTGTGAAGCCAAGTCCAGCTTTGTCGTTGTCAACTCCGTAACCATGCTTCTTCAACTTCTTTTGAGTCTCAGTGAGGTCACATTCTTTATTGTTGACGGTGTTTGGGCACCATGTCTTCATCCATGTAGAACTTGGCGTCTGCGAAATGTGATTCGGCTTCGGTGAATGGTTTGGTGTCACCATAGATCACCTTCACTCCTTCTCAGTAGAATTTTAAGCATTGGTGAAGGGTGGACGGTACTACTCTATTTGCATGGATCCAAGGCCTTCCTAAGAGCAAGTCGTAGGAAGTTCTTGCATCAATCACGTGGAATATCATGCTTGACTTGAGTTCACCAATAGTCATCCCCACACGGATCATGCCCATCACTCTTTGTCCTCCTTGATTAAAACCTTGGATTAGTATATGACTTAAGGACAGTTCATCCACCTTGATGCCGATTGTAGCCATTGTTGACTTTGGCATGATGTTGATGGCTGATCCACCATCCACAAGCATGCAGTTGACTTTGTGCTCTTTTACGTATCCCGAGACAAAAAGAGGACGGTTGTGAGGCTTTGATCCCAGTAGTAAATCTTCGTCAGTGAAGTTGATTGCATCATAGGTGGCACAACATGTGGCGTATTCATGTGGTTGAAGCTTCAAGCCTTCGTCTTTGCTTTCTTGCGCTTCGTGGTCATTGGGACTTTCCAAGACCGCTGTTAATGCTCTTCGCATCTTCTTTGGCAATCGTAGCGCTTCCTCAATGCTAAGGTGTATTGGCAGACCTTCTTCGAGCGTGAGAGTTTTTTCTCCCTCAGTGGTGATATCTTTGCCTTTTGAAGGTTCTTCCATTTCTACTTCGACCATGTGGCATGCAGCGATAGTGCACTGTTGGAAGAAGTCATTCGAGAAATACTCATGCAAGGAGACAGGAATGCGTGTCTCTTGCTCCATAGGTTCCCCAACATATGTTGGCTTATCAGCTTTTATGTTTCTTTTGGGCTTCTTATTGTTGCGGCGACGATGCTTTCTCACTTGTTCCACATTTGGTCTTATGGCTTGTGGTTTTGGTTTCCTTGTTTTTTTGTAGGTCACCAATGTCCATCCTTCTTCATCATCGGTATGTGCATCTTGTTCGTTTGCCCCCGGCGATGGTTGCGCATAAGGTATCGTGCAACTTGAGCATTGATAGGAATGGTCAAGTGTTGTTTGAAGAGGTACAGGATCGAAAGATCCAAATGTAATTGTAGTAGTATGTGTTGCGGCCGTGCCTTCGAGGTTGAGCTCGATTCGCCCTTGTTATGCTAGCTTCATGATGAGCTTTTTGAGGACAAAGCACTTACCCACATGATGGCTCACGATTCGATGGTACTTGCAGTATTTAGGATCGTTTATGCGATTCATTTCTTCAGGCCACTTGCATTCGAGTAGCTTGATTACCTTCTTTTCCAGCAAGTCGTCTAACATTGCATCCATGTCTGAGTCAGGAAAAGGGTACGCCTTCTGCTCCAATTCCCTTAAGGTGCTTTTGTACCTTTCTTGGGTGCGAGGAGGCTCACCTCTCTTTATCTCCTTTGCTTTGGTTTTGGAGGAGATCTTGATAGGTGCAAAGGCGGTCTTGACAGGTGCAGTGCTGACGGTGAACGCTTCCTTGGGGGGTTTCTTCCCAGTCTTGTCTACATTTGGGGAGAACACCTTATCCTTCTTGAAGTCGGTGATCGAATTTTTCTTCTCGTGATGGGCAATACTTAGCTCCATGTCGTGGGCACGGGTGGCTAACTCTTCAAAGGTCCGTGGTTTAATACCTTGAAAGATATAGTGTAACCCTCATTACATGCCTTGGACGCACATCTCGATTGAAAAGATCTCTGAGAGCCTGTTCTTGCAGTCGAGGCTTAGATTGCGCCATCGATTAATGTAGTTTACAACTAGCTCATCCCTCCATTGTTTTGTGCTCGTCAGCTCTAGTATGCTCACAGTGCGGCGGTTGAGGAATTCTCTTTCCAATTGCTCCCAGCTGTTGATGGACTCAGGCTCTAGGTCCGTGTACCACTCAAAGGCATTTCCTTTCAGCGAGCGTACAAACTGCTTGGCGAGGTAATCTCCTTATGTCCCCGCGTTGTTGCAGGTTTCGACGAAATGTGCAACGTGTTGCTTCGGGTTTCCCTTTCCATCGAACTGCATGAACTTTGGTGGCTGATAACCCCTCGGCATCTTCAAAACGTCAATTTTCTTGGAGTAGGGTTTTGAGTATAGTACGGAGTCATGTGAACTTCCTTCGTAGTGTGCCTTGATGGTGCTGGCGATCATCTCCTGCAGCTGCTGGATCGAGAGAGATCCTATGAATACCGCTGATTGGTCTAGCTTTAGTTTCTCTTCGACTTTCTCCACATGAGGCTCTTCATCCTCGTCGTTTTCCTTCTTTACTGGATCATCCCCTTGCTCGATTTTCACGTCGGGCTTTACATCTAGTTGGTTGACGAGTGAGACGATTTGCTGGTTTTTTTCTTCCACAATCCGTGTTAGCCTTGCGATCGCTTCATTCATATGAGCCAACTGCTCATCGATTGAAGTTGCTCTAGTAGTCATGACTTGCATGGCTGAGCTGCCGCTTGAGTCGGCATCGGAAAACATGGAACCAGAGTACTTCCTTGGGCTTTCCTTCCTTAGCGCCCTTAGCGAGGCCAGGATGATCATAGGTTCGTGCCTCGGGTGCTCTTGTTCCTTCGGCAGAGTTGATGCAGGAATAGAAGAGGCGGCAGAAAGAGCTCTTGCCTTGCTTCGAGTTGTGACGCCCGAAGTGACACCACCTGCGGTGATGACGCTCTTATTCCTTGCATTGGTTGTGAGAGCGACTTGAGTCTTCTTTGATGCCATTTGTGCTTTTTACGGATTCAAAGATAGAGAACGTCCCACTGGGCGTGCCAAATTTGTAAACACGGAAATTTCTAAAACGAACGAGACAAGAACACGTGTACAAAATAATATTTGTATTAATGATTTAGGGGTTACAATCTCTCTCAAATTTGATCCTCTGATTCGATCTCCGTAAGGTGTTGATTTGTGGATGTGCGATTGATCCAAGGGCCGTCGAGGCTTGATCTTGGATGAACGGTTGAAAGTTTTCTTCAAGGGCCATTGGGGCTTAATCTTGAAGGTTGAGGGAAGTTTCTTTAAGGGCCTTTGGGCTTGATCTTGAAGGTTGATGGATGAACGGATCTTCAAGGCTTTTGGGCTTGATCTTGAAGAATTGTTGATGAACGGATCTTCAAAGGCCTTTGGGGCTTGATCTTGATGAACAGTTGATGAATGGATCTTCAAGGGATTTTGGGCTTTATCTTGAAAAACGATTGGATATGTGGATTTGTTGATGTTGTTGATCCAAAGGGTCGTTGGGGCTTGATCTTAGGATGAACGGATGATGAACGATGAACGCTTTCTTCAAGGGCCGTCGGGGCTTGATCTTGAATTGGTGGAAGTTCCTTCAAAGGGTCGTTGGGGCTTGATCTTGAAGTTCCTTCAATTAGACTTAATGTCATTTATGATTGTCATGTTCCTCTTCTTACGGATTTAAGGTCCACTGGAGTGAAGTTAGGAGTGGAAGATCGAGAGGAAGCCTTACTTGCAAAATTTCAAGTCAGGCCAATATTAATTGATCATGTACTTGAAGCCCAGATGGATGATGAAGAGACCCAGGAAATAATTCAAGCAAGGAATCGGGGGAAGAAGAAAGACTTCAGAATTCGAGAAACTGATGGCATGCTTATGCAGGAAAGTAGAATGTATGTGCCGAATAATATGGAATTAAAGAAAGCAATTCTTGATGAAACACATATTTCAGCTTATGCAATGCATCCAAGAGGTACTAAAATGTATCATACCATTCGACCATTTTATTATTGGCCAGGTATGAAAAGAGAAATTGCCGAATATGTGAGTAGGTGGCATGTCAAAGCAAAAAGAAAGAAACCTTTTGGATTGATGCAGCCACTTCCCGTTCCATAGTGGAAATGGGAAAATATTACTATGGATTTTGTGTACAAGTTTCCTCGTACACAGAATGGTTATGATGGCATTTGGGTGATAATTGATCGGCTTATTAAGTCGGCACATTTTATTTCTGTGAGGGAGAAGTATTCTTTAAGCCGATTAGCTAAATTATTCATATCGAAGATTGTGAAGTACCATGGAGTTCCAGTTAGTATTATCTCGGATCGTGATCCTAGATTTACTTCTAAGTTCTGGATAGCATTCCAGGAAGCTCTTGGTTCGAGATTACTTTATAGTACATCATATCATCCTTAAATAGATGGACAATTAGAGATGACTATTCAGACGCTGGAAGATATGCTGAGATCTTCAGTATTGCAGTTTAGTGACGTTTGGCATAAGCGGTTGGATTTAATGGAATTTGCCTACAACAATAGTTTTCATTCAAGTATTGGTATGGCACCATTTAAGGCACTTTATGGCAGGTCTTGTCGTACACCTTTATGTTGGTCAGAGGTTGGCAAAAGAGTTTTGGTGGGCCCTAAGATTGTGGATGAGACTACTCAGAATATTCAAGTAATTAAATCTAACCTGAAAGCTGCCCAGGATTGACAAAAGAGTTTAGCAGAAAAACACGCCATTGGCAGGGTGTATAAAGTGGGTGATTGGATATTTTTTAAGCTTTCACCATGGAGAGGTGTGGTTCGGTTTGGGAAGAAATGTAAGTTAAGTCCTAGGTATATCGGACCATATGTGATCACCGAGAGAGTCGGTGAAGTTGCTTACAGGCTTGAGTTGCCTCCAGAGTTATCTAAAGTGCACGACATTTTCCATGTTTCCATGCTTCGTCATTATTTTTCAGATCCGTCACATGTGATACCTCCTCAACCTTTGGAAATTAATCCAGATTTGACTTATGATGAGGAGCCAGTGACGATATTGGATTGGAAAGATAAGGTGCTGAAGAACAAGACCGTGCGCTTAGTGAAAGTTTTATGGAGAAATCACTCAATGGAAGAAGCTGCTTGGGAGACAGAGGACAGGATGAGGGATATGTATGCAAGGTTGTTTTATGATTATTAGTGGATTGTATTTGTTGTGTGAATTTCGAGGATAAAATTTTCTTAAGGAAGGTAGGTTGTCACAGCCAGTCCCAAATTATTTTTATCGATAGTGTGAAATGTCTATTTTACCCTTAAACGTTGAGATGTGTTGTGTGTGACGTACTTTTAGAGGTGGACCAATATGTTAAGTTCCTAAGTTTTCGGAACTTAAAGTTAATGGTTTGTTGTTGTTAGTAGCCCAAAGCTAGACCATACACACACACCAACCAATCCCGTTTACTCTCTCTCTCCTCCCTATCAGATTTTTTTCCATTTTCGTACAACCGTACGGACAAACTCGAACCTAGCTCATTAATCGCAAATCGAGGTTTTGGAAGCCATCTTCATGTTCCTTGTGAGCTCAGGAACACATCTATACCATTTTTAGAACGTGAATCCTTCAAAAACTCAAGAACCCAAGAATCCCGATTTTGAGCACTGTTCATGCAGTTATGATTGTGGACTTTTCTTTGACTTTTAAGGTTCCAGGGAGTTTTAGGACGTCTTCACGAAGCTCGGGGAAGAAAGTTGGACTGTTTTGGACGTCGGGAAGCTTAGTTTGACGAGTTTCAAATTTTGGCAGGATTATCGAGGTTTCTTTGGCGAGTTTCCATGGATTTCAAGGCTTGAAAGTGGTAAGAATGTGTTCTACTCACTCTAAGCTTCATTTTGAGACAAATTTCATGAATTTTGGTTGAGAATCGAAAAAGATATGAAGTTTTTAGGATTTTTCCAGTTTCCGATGATAGCAACGGCATTGGCGCTAGACTCCGGCGAACCAAGGAGGAAGAAGGAGAATATTACGTCAAAGTTGACGGAATATGCTAATGCTGTCAGGTAATTTTAACGGTATATGTTGGTTTTTAACGGAATATTCCTTAACGCCGTTAGGGAATCCGTTTGGTGTGCCAGGCACGTGCCTGCAAGTGGGCCGCTTGTCTAGCCGTGCCTTGGCCAGCGCGTGAGGGTGTTTGGATGCTCGAAATTTTTTTCTAAAAATATGGGGATGTTCGTGGTGTTGAGTAGATCACGTTGGTATATTCAAACACCTCATTTGAGCATTGTATAAGAAGTTATTAGCTAATTGTGGTTGTGTGCTTTAATTAACATTTATTTAGTTATTTCGCATATAGGTGAGACCTATCTAGAGGACGAGCGCCATCATTCGAGGCTCGGGGGCTACAACCTTTCGACATACCGGTGAGTGGGCTTTTGGTTTTCCGTATATACCTATATACTTGAGATTTTTCCCAGAAAATGAATTTGAATGATTATACGTTTTGAAATGCCATACAAAGTATCTGCCTATTTTATTTATGCATTAATAGTAGCATATATTTATGATTGGTGCTGCGGACGCACAGGTAAGTGCCAGGTAAGTTCATAAATTAAATATATGAGATTGATTTAGTTATGCGAGATATGATGTGATGCAATGAGAGCTCATAAACCTGCACCCTGGTGTTAGTGCTCCTGCCCAGAGTTAAGGCACAGTCCTTCATGTGATGTTCACCTCCTGCACCATATGCTTACCTTGGATCCAAGTTAGGTGCACAGGCTTGTCCTACAGACCACTATAGGTGGTTCTGACTCGTAGGTGAACCGTGATCATATGCATAGTCTTCACGTGATCATAGCACTAGAGCATATTTATTTTACACCTAGTCTTGTCGTACAGACCACGTTAGGTGTTTCCGACTCGTGTGCATGATTTGATATGATTAAGATTGGTTATGAGTTATAAACTCAACTGGGCAGGTCATGTTAGGTGGATCCGGCTGATATGATATCTGGTATTGATATATTTTAACTGAATAATTTATAGCATTTCTTTGAGATACTTTGGCATGATATATTTCTATGGATTTTCATCCTGAGCATGATTTCTGATATAACATATATTATTTTTTAGGAAATTATACAGGTTTTACGACAAGGGGTTAGCGTTTTTTGATAAATGAACTGATTTTGAAAAGCTTTGTTTTTGCCCACTCACACTTTCTGTTTTGCGCCCCTCCAGATTTTAAGTAGAAGTGCTTTGGTGGCTCATGGGGATTTCGTCGGTGGTTCTTACAGAATATTAAATGTAGGATCACCTTCGGGTGTTATATAATTAGTACTTATCCAGTTGAACTGCACTTAGACTATTTATGCTTTGATGGTGTATTTCACACTTAATCTCACACTAGCACTTTATTTTAGCTAGGACTTTTAGTAGTATGGTTTTTATTCATTCACATTTCCTTTTATCTCTATTGCTTCCACACTGTGCACATGGCTACGTCACC
This sequence comes from Malus domestica, assembly GCF_042453785.1. Taxonomy (NCBI): domain Eukaryota; kingdom Viridiplantae; phylum Streptophyta; class Magnoliopsida; order Rosales; family Rosaceae; genus Malus; species Malus domestica. The sequence goes on along the minus strand of NC_091665.1, from coordinate 5,007,533 downwards.
CTCACGTGACGATTAGCACGCCCTGATTTAGGTCGGGGTCTGTCATTATTACTATGAGTGAACTGCCAATTTAGTTCCTGAATAATTTATCACCTGAGTAAAAGTTAGGTCTTTAATATTTTTATTTTTTTGAGGAAAATCAATCATTGAATTTTAAAAATCTGCCAATTACATCCTTAATATTATATTCAAAGCTATTATATTCAATTTTCCGTCAACTTAAGTCAAGGTACTTGCATATGATACACATTAGAGAGTAGATTAGTAATTTTACATAAAGAAATAGTATATGAAGTTAACTTTGGAGGGTAAAAATTAGACCTTAGATTGGTAACCTGTATGAAATGTTAATGGCTTATACGTGAGAAAATGTTGGTATTTTACTTTAAAATGTGTCAAGTGACTTAAGTTGACAAAAAAGTGATAAACTAGCTTTTAATATAGTAGTATGGATGAAATTAGCAATTTTTAATGAATTTAGGGACTTATTTTACCGAAAAATAATTCAGGGACCTAATTTTCACTGAGGTAATAATTCAGAGATTAAATCAGCATTCCACCCTACTATTATTGTTCTAACTAGTAGAACGTTCTTGAACTTGTTTTGGAGGGTAAAAGGTTAAAAACATCTACTTGTTTTACTTGCAAACAAACAAAACCTCTCCCAAAATTGGTTCTGGGATGTGACTTTGCCTGTACAATATTATTTTTGTACAAATCAATCGTGTCTCCTCATTTTCTTTCTTTTCTTCTGTAAATAAAGCTTTTATAGATTATGCATTCTAAACTATAAAAGTTTAAGAAATGAACTGTAGTGATTAAGAATATACACTTTTGTATCCAATGTCCTAAGTTTAAATATTCTGATTCTTTGTTTCTTAAGGTCATTTGATTTCTAGGATTGTAATAGATAACTCGTAAAATTCCAAGTACATAAAGATGAATGTAGAGGTAAATGGTTTTCTTCATTTTGAGTAGATATGAATGAAAGTTATATTTTTAAGGAAAAATTAGTATCCAGTCCCTAGTTTTTACTGTTCATTGACTAACACCTTATTAGTTCTTAAATTTTGATTCAAGTCCCTAGCATTAATGTGATAATGAATTTACATGTTTATTATATAATTTTTTTAATATAAAAATTAGTAATTAATTTAGGGTTTAATACTCACACCTCTATTAAACTTCTAATTAATTTTCAATTCAAACATTTCCAAAATAATAAAAAATTAAATTAAATTAAGTTTGTACCTATTAGTTTTTTTTATATATAAAAAGATTCTCAATTTTTTAATCTTAAATGTACCCATTCATATAATTTTTCAATTTTTTTAATCTTAAATGTACCCATTCTCAAATATATCAATTTGTTATATGTAAAATGTACCCTTTTTTAATATAAAATCCATTCAAATTTTTTAATCCATGTTTAAACTTATATGGGTACATTCTTTTTCGTTGATTTGAGAATGTATCCATGTTTTGGTACAATAACTTTTTTTGTTAATTTTGGTTAATGTACCCATACATATATGTATATACACACACACACACACACAATATAATAGAGAGAATAATTTATATTTTATTATTTTTAATCCCATAAATTATGGGTTTTATTTAAAATCTCATTAATATAAACAATTACAAATTTCAATTTTTAATTTTTAATTAAAAAAATATAGTAACTTACATTATTACATTAATATCAGGGACCTCAATCAAAAACTAAAAACTAACAAGGTTTCAATCAAAGAATATTGATAGCTAGGGATCGCATCCAAAGTGTCCCAAAGAATCTTGTCATTTTGGAGGAAATTTGAATGTACAAGTTTTCTGTATGAGTAATTCATCTTTTACTTTAAATTGGATACAAAATTTTCATTTGTTTGTTCAACATACAATAAATATTGTGGGCTATTCATTCAAATTTATCTTGGACACCAAATGAGAATTTGATCAGACTTGTTGTGAGTTAGAGGGATAAGAAGAATGTCGAATCCGACAACAAATCTCAACTTCCATAATAATATACAATCGAGTAAGATTTTGCTCATCACCTTGACTTCAAATTATTATTTCATACAAATATGGTACTCACCACCCACAATTTCACCAACACAAAATAAGGAAATAAAAATAAAAAAAACAAAAACCACCCACTTCATAGTATTTATTTATGGGGAGTTTTAACAAATACTCCTGGTATTGTTCACTTTTAACGAAAAATCACATTTTTACTTTTCCCTGATACTATTCATTACACCTTTATTTGTCATTTTTCATTAAAACTAAAGTCTTTTTTTAACTTTTCGTTAGTTTTTCTTTTATTTACTGGGGATGCTTGTTGATCTTACAGTAAACATGGTAGCCATACTTCTTGGTCTTATACTCTGGTGGATTGTCGGCGTTCACAAGCTGTAAATGAGGACCTGCTGGCGGCTCCAATAACACTAGTCATGACATTCTTGTCTTGTCCTTGTTTACGGTGGTTCTGTGCAGGATACTCTTGTACTTTCCATTTCTCATCATCTCACCACCATTAGTTAATTACTCAATTACATACTTAATTAATTGACTTATTTAGCTTAATACCAGGTGACTTTTAAAAAATGAGGTTTGGCGTTTGGGCTATTGCTGATAAATGAATGGAAGTGATAGAAATTTGGGACCATTTTCTGTAGGAGCACCGTAATACACGATGGAATTATTCATTTACAGAATCACCTAAATATGTTTGTCTGCTCATGTGGGACCATGATTTTTCAGGATCGGAGTAAGGCTAAACCGAATACCGTTATCTCAAGAGTTCAATCATGGACTCACTACCAACTCCGGGTGAAGCTGTATCAAATGGAGAAGGGTGCCACCATCACTCTACTATGGGGCCCTAGGCAGAGTCCTAGTGACTCCACCATATGACCATACTTGTTTTGCAAGACATGTGATGTGATCTGGATATGGACACAATCAGATCCTATAAGTCTTGGAGTCCCTACAATTTAGGGATAGGCATGCTCCGCAAGTGATCACAACTCCTAAGAAGATGCAATATCTACTCACTAATATCCTCTATGATTCTCCCGGCTTAAAATGAGGATCTATCCTAAAAATGTCTCTCTCTCATAGTATAAATACACCCGTTTAGGGTTCATCTACAGTAACGTAACCTATACATTTGAATTCTCTTGCCTACTGCTTGACTATCGAAGAGCCTTTTGTAGGTTGTTCAGGTTTACTCGGATTTGTGCCCAACCGCCGCTCACGGAGGTGCGTAGATTTGGTTTCAACAATTGGTGCTTTCATTAAAAGAAAACCCATATTCCTCTCGACCAGACCACTTTGCTCCACGGATACCACGTCCAGAAAATTGCTGTTTGGTCAAACCGTATACCCGAATAGAGAAGAAGCCTCTTTCATCGACCAGGTCTGGGATAACGTCCTGAAGGTACACATGTCAATAAAAGTGCTCAAGAAGAACCTACAAGTAGGAGAAAGGGTGAAGCTCGCTAGGCTGAATGAAAGAATGAAAACTGTAGAAGGTACCTTCACCCGATTTGAAAATTCTACTATTCGAGCTCCCCCAGGAACGACAAATTCACAATAGTTGATCTAGGAAGCCCTCCTAGTAGTGTAATTTACAAGACTGCGGGAAATTCCCTAACCACTGCCTCCCTAACACCTAGGCATGAAGTCCATCCAGGCATCAATCACATAAGGAGAAGACAATAGTATTTCAAGAAAGCGCAGAAGGGAAGGAAAATGACCCAAGGAAAACCTTGGATGAAAGATCCCTTAACCAGGCCATAAATTGTTTACCCACCATCCAATGGCACTCTTGCAGTCAAGTTGTAAATCAAAGACACTATGGTCGGCAGAGTCCTAATCGATAACGGATCGGAAGTCAATATCCTCTTCAGGAGGTAGCTATAAGGATTAGTGATAAGTCCATATTATACCATATATTTTACCCTTATCTTAGTATTAATATATTAGTTATTTGGGTAAATTACATAGTAACCCCTCAGATTTGAGGGTAAATTACAACCCCATAGAACAACTTTAAAACATTTCACTTTCATACATCCAGTGCCATTTTATTTCAAAATAACACCTCCGTTAGATTTTTCATCCATTAGTCTGTTAAATGTTGACGTGGCTACCACATTTGTGCTGATGTGGCTGCCACGTAGAAAAAAATATTTTTTATACATTAAAAATATTATAATATTAACCCAATTAAAAAAACAAAAAAAACTAGAAAATCCCGAATTCCATATCCCTTCCTTCCCCCCTCCCCCACCCCCACCCTTTTGCAACTCCCAAAATCCTCTCTTCTCCCAGCAACCCCCAAACCTATATCCCCCATCTTCATCTTGTTCCCTAAAACCCAAAAATGATAACCCCCCACCCCAAAACCAGAAACCCAGAACACCCCCGCCCCCCCCCCCCAAACGTCGACCCTCCCTGTGCACCCCCCTAACCCGCAACCCTCTCTTCCTCCGCACCCACCTTCTTTCCTTCTCTACACACCCTCTGAACCCAGATCCCCTTTCTTCCCCCTCTCCTCTCTGCAATCCCTTCCCACTATCCCTTACCCACCCCGAACCCCACCCCCAAAGACTTCACCCCCTTTAAGCGACCCACATACCTGCAACAACAAAAAGAAGAAGAAGAAGAGGGAGGAAGAAGAAAAAAAAAAGAAAACCCCCCCGGCCCTGCCATGACCCACGACCCATCTCCCTTCCCCCCGCTCTGCCGCGACCCGCGACCGACTTCCCTTCCCCCCCCCTCGCGCGACCTTTCGGCGACCTTCCCGCGAACTGGGCTTTTTTTTTTCTTTTTTTTCTCTTTTTTTTCTCCCTCTTCTTCGTCTTCTTCTTCTTGCAGGTTTTGAAGAGGGGACAAACTGGGGGTTTTTTTTTTCCTCCCTCATCTTCTTCTTTTTCTTCTTCTTGTTGCAGGTTTTTGGGTTCTAGGTTAGGGATAGGGATGTGGGTCGCTTGGGGAGAGGTCGCTGGGGGGTGGGTGAGGGATAGTGGGAAGGGATTGCATAAAAGAGAGGGGGGAGAAAGGGGATCTAGGTTAGGGTTTTTATGTTTTTTTTAATATTTTAATTGGGTTAATATTATAATATTTTTAATGTATAAAAAATATTTTTTCCACGTGGCAGCCACATCAGCATAAATGTGGTAGCCACGTCAGCATTTAACAGACTAATAGATGGAAAATCTAACAGAGGTGTTATTTTGAAATAAAATGGCAATGGATGTATGAAAGTGAAATGTTTTAAAGTTGTTGTATGGGGTTGTAATAGACCTCAAACCTGAGGGGCTACTATGTAATTTACCCTAGTTATTTTGGTAGAATTTTGATACTTTGAACTATATTTCTAAAGTTGGACATTCAATTTCCTCTGGAGCAAAAAAGTGATCAAACAGATTAATTTTAGAGTAATTCTAATTGGAGGATGTTCGTGAGTCTTTCAAGATGATTGTGTCAAAATTCTATATTTTTCTACTAAGCCGTTTGACCGTGGTTATGAAATAAAGGCCCAGCGCGCAGCTTTTCCAGACTGACCTTTCTGGACGTTTTGGGCATTTTGAAGGTCAAGATGGAATATTTTGAGGAAGATTTCTTCTGAGGATTTGTAGGGGACGTCTCCATCTTTCAAAAGAGACTTTTTGGGACAAATCAGAGTTAATTTGGTCGGTCAAAAGTCTGATTTTCTAAGAAATCCGAATTTTAGTTCAAATAGGAAACCTTTTATTTTATGTTTTATTATTTTATTATGTTTCCTAGTTTTATTCTAAGACTTTTTAGGTTTTATTTTGTAGTAGTATAAATAAGACCTTTTAGCCATTAGGGTTAGAAGGGAAGGAGAGGAGAGAACGCACGCACACTTTAGAGAGTTTTTCAAGTTTATTTTCTAGGCGTTTTCTATCCTTATTCTCAATAATATTTTGTTTCATGATTGTTCGTAACTAAGTTCTTTTGCTAGGGCGATGCCACAAGCCTTAGCATGAATATGTGATTTTATTAATTTGCTTATGAATGGATGCATGCTTACTTTGAATTATTAATCACTGCGATCAAACTATCTAATTGTCTTAGTGATTCGCAACCATTAGGGTTTTTAGACAAGTAATTTGATGCAATTTCTGTTGGAACATCACCCTGAAATTGAGGAGGGCTTCTTGTGATTAGTAATTGTAAGTTCACTTAAGGTGAATATCACGCTCTTAAGGGTTGCATGGTTTTTCAAAGGGTTTTCATAAAGCTTAATGAGTCTTGCATGTTTATATTTGATCTGAACATCACAGACGGGTTGCATGTTAGATATACGTTTTCGCTTAAACACACAAGGAAAATATGCATTAGGAAAACCTAACCTTCAAAGTATATATGTGGAAATTCATAAGTAATTAGTAAAATTGCGTAGGATTGTTAAGGGGACGGCGGAACCCTAGGCTTTTACAAATTGTTTTTCTTTAAATTGTTCTCTAGTTAATTTCTTTAATTGTTTTATTTTAAAATTCGTTTTTATTATATTAAATTCTAAAATCAACATTTTCCAAACTTTGTTTTAAATAATTAATTAAGTGTTGGTTTTAAACACAAATTATTCATTCAATCTCGGTGGAAAACGACCTTGCCTAAACCACTATACTACGACAACCTTGTACTCTTGCAAGTATTTTTAAGTGTTTTTATCTCTACTTTTGTAGATGGTAAAAATCCCTATCAATTAACATCCTAGATGAAGTCAACTCATGAAGATCCAATGTCCAAACCCTTAATGGAACCCCGCTTAACACCATAGGGACAATACATTTCATGGTTCAAGCAAAACCATCTGAACATCTGATGACTTTCCAAGTGATGGATAATTTGTCTCTATACAACGCTTTCTTTGGCCGAGAATGGTTATACGCCATGGCAAAAGTCCCCTTTAAAGATAGAATCCCACCTCACTACTCCGAATTGATGCCAAGCAGCAAAAGGTTCAATGACATAGAAACCAGAGGACTTGTGCCGATGGATGAAATCCTTGTTGAAGAAAGAAAATTAAAACCCTTGCAAGCCTCTCCAAGTGACCTAAAACAAAGTAAATCTCACATGAAATACACACGGTTTGATTCCCTTCCTGAGATATGTAGGCAGTTCGGTAACGCCCCCATCTGTGTGAAGATAAGTCCATTGAGAAATCATCCCCCAACGCCTCCCTATAGGCTTATCGTCAAAAGTGATCTTTCATGTAAATTTTTACATATATCATATTTTCTTTAGAACTATATCAGTAATTTGATTCTCCATCTCATAAATATGTAGGCAATCCTTCTCAGATTCAATCACACCCTCTTGTCAATCAATTTTACTTCGATCATGAATAACGAGCATCTGTTTGTCTTAAATACGTATTCTTTTCTTTATTTTTTCGATGATGTAGGGAGTACCCCACTCGTTAAAAAATAGGCCCCAAACTTTGAAAACTTTACACGAATACAAGTCTAAAAACATTCAAAATTACACTATCATAAGAGCCTTCTTTAGCCTTATCCGTCTGGAACGGCTAGCAGCTTGTTAGACTCGAACAGTAATAAGTGTTGTAACGACTGGTGGGCTATGGGTACAGGAACATTGCGCCTTGACCTGGAAGTCCAATGCACCATCCAGTCTCTAGAAAGTTTATGTAACCAGCAAGGTTGTGGGTTATAACATTCCAAACCTGGGCTCTACACATTCGAGGGAATAGTCAAAAGGGCGATCTGGAACTTATCTGAGGGTGGCTCTAAAATCTGACCCCGAGTACGACTACTTCTATCCCAGACTAATTTACTAAGTCAAGTAAGCTCTACAACACCAAGTGTTAGCAGGTTCGAAGAGGGCATTCAAACTAGGCAATCCCAAAGAGGAATTTTATTCCAATGGAGCTTCAGTAAGCGAAAATGCTTTGGTCAAGCCAACCAAAGTAGTCCGATTATAAACGCTCAAGTCCGACACATAGGGTCTAACAAAAGGATTCTAAAAGCATTTTTGACTCACATGTTGATGACCATGTATCCAAAGAACTTTTGCGTAAGATTCACTAGAAATGAACACGCAATTCGGACCAGGGAAAACTCATTCTGGCACCACATTGCAAGTTTTGAGGTAATCGACCTCTACTTCTAAGATGTTATCAGGCATGATTTGGACCTCTTATACCTGATGAATGTATTTTAATAAGTGTAAGAGCAAGAGTTTTCTCATGGGTTTAATGTCTAATTCCTAATACCATAATAAGGTGGTATTCTAGATATCATGATGAGAATACTTTATGAATACAAATCTTAGGAGGCAACATTCCCCTGAATCAATGTTTCCAAGGGGAGTTGATGAGCTTTGTCCCGAACCTACAAACTTACTCGTACCCGCTCCGCCACTTATTTCTCAAATAAAGTTCGTTTACTTTAGAGAAATTTATAGGATTAAGATTTCTTCCCCGAGTAGAGAAAGAAATGAAAGAAAAAGCTTTGTATTACGACAAAAAGTTTGCAAAAGGGACAGTCTCCTTTCCTACCCAGGAGCAAGTGCAAATTAATCCTTTTTCAGGACATCGTTTCCCTTGAATGGAGTAGAAGATTCACCAAGGGCATCAGGTGTCGGATTACCTTTAAGATCACATTCATTTTGCTCCGCCTCTAAATCTGACATCTCATCTAACAAATGATGCGGAGGAGGAAAGTCCATGTGTTTGATCTACTCATAAATTCTGAAGACGCTCCAACCTTTAGGGTGATCTTGTTGGGCGTAATCGGTAAGGAATCTGACGTCAAACTCCTCTTCAAGTAACCTCTTATGATCTTCCTGGAATACATACGTCTAAGAGGAATACCTGTTAGTAAGCTGCTAAAGGTACGCGATGGGCTTGTTATCGTTGTGATCGACCTCTTAGCATAGATGCTCGACCTCTTTTTTTGAAGAGCTTCCTGCTCTTTAGCCCAAACATTTTGTTTTAAAGCTAACACACGCTCCGACTCTCCTTTTAAGACAACAAGAGCCTAGTCCACCTTCGTCTTGGCTTGCTTCTCTAACCTCAGCTCGTCTCTAACCTTCTCAAAACTTTCCTTGTAATCTTTGGCCTTTACCTCTATAACAGTAGCTAGATCAATCTCCCGAATTATCTCTACATCATGAGTGGTATTCGAGGCTTGCTACATGGTATACGAGTTCTTAAGTTCTTATGATTGGGATAGCAATCATCGTTTTGCCTATATCTGTAATCCGTTTAAGTTCCTAGATTCGTCCACACATTAACCTAATACGAGGGAAACATATCAACAAAAAGAAATGGAGGAGAGAAATTCGGGTATCTCATAATGACTCCTATAGTACTGCATTATGTCACATTTAAGAGAAGTGTAGGCTCCCTTGAAATCGGTAGTGGCAATCGTAGCCCCATGCAGCACCCGAGCATCATATGTGTTTTGAAGACCACTGACATCAGAAGCAAAAGCAACTCGATCAGCCAAAGGTTTGATCATAAAGGGAGGACGAGATGTTCCCTTGGACCTCGATGGGGAAATCAATGGAGGACCATTATGGCAGGAAGGTTCATATATAGGCACTTGCAGCGGATGGACGAAAGTGGACGTTGAGGAAATGGAAGGCACATCAATTTCGTATGGCACGAACATAAAACTTGGTGGAAGAACCAAATGAGGACAATAGGTTCTGACTTCGACAATTGGGGCAACACCGCAGGTAAATGGATAAGAGGTGAAGTAAGCGGCTTATTTGCTATGGATATAGAGGCAAATACAATAAAAGTTGGTGGCGCCAGAACAGCAACGTGCTTATTCGAAGAGGGGTTTATAATGGATGTCCTTAATCAGCAGTTGTGGCTGAGGAGTCACAACCAATGAGTAAGAAGAAGAATTGTTAGGATGTTTCCGCTTCTTTAGGACAGGTGACAAAGTCTATGCTGTTTTAAAGGAACGAGTTTTTCTATGATCATTACGAGCATCAACCTACTCTAGCTTCTTTATAGGGAATCCTGAACAATGAAATGCGTCTATATCTTCTTACGGTTGTTCAAGTGCTCAGTAGAGAACAACCATTTCCAATTGCGATAAACGGTCGGAGGATCAATCCGGATCTGGAGTCCGCTAATATCTCCCTCCTAAGCTCCGTTAACAATTAGTATGTCTTTGAACCAATCCTTGTGGTGATTAGGGGTGTCTTGATGTATGTCTCCTAATCCAAACTAGTTATAGCAGCAAAATAATAATGGTCATCCAAACTCGGTTTGAAGCTATGCAACATTTAAACTCTGGGATATCCAACTTAGCCCCGAACCACTAATTCAACAACTCGAAGCAAGTGAAAAGCTTGAAGGCGGTAAAAGAGAGGTTTCAGATGGCTATATCATAGCATAACAAAATGGCTTTCATAAAAGCAGAAAGAGGGAAACGAAGACCAAAGTCCAAGAACCAAGGGTAGATTCTAGTACAAAGACAGCAAGGACTAAACAACGGTGCAGATTAGCATAGATATCATGACCAGGTTCCCACCAGACGTTACAGTCGTCCAAAATGTCATGGTGCTCTTTAATGAAAGACTCACCTTCTTCTCGATTACGAACTCTTGTCAAAGGAAGATTATAGGGGGAAAGCTTAATTGGTTTAGACTTCTTGCTTGAAAAAGCCATGATAAAAGATTCAAAAGAGAGGCAAAATTTTGAAATAAGTGCGTATAAAAAGTTGGGAGTTTTTTTTTTTTGTTTTGACAATGAAAGTTTGTAGTGGAGTGGAAAAGTAAGATTCGAGGATATATAGGCATCATTTAGTGGAATCATCTAATGGTAAGCATCTTATATAAGAAAATATTTTTCATAGAGATTTTTCATTACACTTATGTTTTGCATATTTTCTTATCTGCCACTAATTCATTACAATATATTTAGGTGCGAACATTTCGGTACACTAGTTTAGTATAATATATTTAGGTACCGACATTTTGGTACACTAGTTTAGTATCATATAGTTAGGTACGGAATTTTCTGTACACTTATGTTTTTACATATTTTCTTATGTGTCACTAATTCACTACAATATATTTTGGTACGGGCATTTTGGTACATTAATTTAGTAAAGTATATTATGATACAGACGTTTAGGTACACTAATTAGAGAAAGTTAAATAAAATTTAATGTAATAACATTAAATAAGTTATCTGTTAAATATAAAAACAAAAATATAATATGAATTTGAATTAAATACATATTAATAGACTAAAATCAATATTCAATATAACACTAAATTTTTATTAAATTTTAATCTTCTTCAAGAATTAAAGTTCAAAAACCCCTTGTTAATTTTACCAAGCGACAGCTCCTACTATTGCATGCATGAAATAGAACACCTCCAACTACAAAGAAACATTGATGGATTAGAAATCATGCAGGCTAACTTTTATAAAAAAAAAAATAAGATAGCTACATAGCTTGGATACTATGTATACCATGCAAACCTAATTAATTAAGCTCTACATATAGAAAACAAACAAACACACAAACATATTATATATGTGTGTGTGCGCGCGCGTGTGTATGTGTGTGTGTGGTCAACTTTAACCCAATTTGTGCATTTATTTTTTAGTTGTATGACTATTTTGACTTTGATAATAAATATAGATTTAAATTTCTAATTATATACGGTTACTTACCTATGATAATGATATCTAAAGCACTTTTTTTTTGGGGAGAAACAATATATAATACAATTCTATATATACGAAAAATATTTGATTAATTAACATCTTCATTTACCTATAAAAGAGATATGAAACAATTATACGTATGAAAATATTACTATCTTCCTACAATTAAAAATACCCAACCAATTATACAAAAGGAAAGGCAAAGACATATAAGCATTTGGCAAATTTTAAGACATGTACAAGCGAAAGGAATATGTATTACATGTAGTTAAGTTATCACCATGACAAATTTCAATATAAATTGTTGGACTATGACTTTTCAGGGCCAGAGTAAGGTGGATCGGAATACGAATATTTGGTCATGGACTCTACAGCTTCCGATGCGGAGCTAAACATACGAAGCAGCGATGCCACCATCATCCTGTTCCGAAATCAGTGGGTGAAGTCTGATGATTTCGATGAGACTAACCTTTTTCCATAAGATATGGAAACAAAATCCAGCAAGAAATCAGCAAGTTTCTTATAATTAATCTTGGAGTCCTTACAATCAAAAGATTGACGTGTGCGGTAAGTAATCACACTCCTAAGAGGATGCAATATCTATCTCTAGATATCCTCTAGGATTCTCCCGATTTAATACAAATTCTACTATTCTAAAACATCCCATCCTCAACTAGTATAAATACATCATTCTAGGATTTTCTCTGGTAACACAATTATCGCATACTTACTTTCTTGTCTACTTCTTTAATTTTATATTGCTTACTAACTTGACCATCGGAGAGCCTTTGACTGGCACACCCCTAGTTTTTTGTTAGCTCATGGTTGTTTGTTCTTTTACAGATTACTCGAATTTGTGTGTCTTTACCTTCTATGGCACTGCGTGAATTTAGTTTCAACATAATTTATTCCAACATATAAGATAGAAGTATAACACGAACAAATGGAAGAATAAAAAGTGACGAAGATGAAGAAGAAGAACTTAGCATATCGACAAAAAAGAAGAAGAAGAACTTGGCATAAAAGTGGCAAAGCAAAGAGCAACAAATTAAGTAAAAGTTGGCCTAAAAATTATGTTTCTATCCATTTTTAAATTCAGGGTAGGTTGGGAATGAAAAAATGAAAGTTGTTGACCCTAAAAACTATCAAGTTTACGTGGCGCGCAGGCCGAGTAACTAATAAGCTAACTACGTCCTTTAGTTATGCGTGGGGCATGCCCACTCGAAAGAAATATATGTCTTGATTTTAAATGTGGTTCGGCTATCGGAATGCTGAACTCTGAAACTTACTTACGAGTATCCAATCATAAAACAAAACTCGACGTTCAATGTGCCAAGCCTAGAAACATGTAACACCTTACTTCGCCGAGAAGGCTAATGAGATGACCTCTGCTAACAAGGTTTCGAAAATCCTTATCAGCCGAGACTTGGATAAATTACCAGTCGGCTTCGAAGCAGTGTTGTCTATCCAAACTGAAAGTGCTCCTCGGTCGGCTAATTATACGGCTACAGTGTTGTCTATCCAAACTGAAGATGTCATCGGTTGCCTTCACAGTACTGTTTATCCAAACTGAAGATGTGTTGGTAAAAGAAAGGGGAAGGGGATAAAATCTCAAAGGTTGTTGAGAAGCTTTGCACAAGGCAATTTGTGTGTTGAATTGGAGGAGCTTTGAATGATGCACTATCTCCTCTATTTATAATAGCGAATCCTCTCATGGCCAAACTAGAAATGGACTAGGATTAGAACTCCTCAACCCAATCCGATCAAGTTTCAACCAATCTTAATTCCTGTAGGCTTTGAACCAAGCTTCTTAACAAACCAGATTCACCCCCTAATTCTCAGTGTCCTTAGCTTTAAGAATCTTTGTTGCACTAGGATTCAACCAACTCACCCTTATCCAAACCAAACCTTTTCGTAATAGGATTCGGCTGACCTTAACTAGATGGCCCATAACAAGATTCTAAATGAATGCCATTAGGCCGAGAATGACCTAAGCTCGGCCCAAAATAATATTTTGGGCCCAAACATTGCCCCCTCGCTTCTAAGGTATTCGGCCTACAAATCTAAGCTGAGCCTCAACCTTGAAGAAGCAAAATAAACCTCTAACATATCACCAAGCTCGCCGAGGAATGCGACAACTGTTGAGACTTTATTAACCAGAATGCCATCGAATCCCTCCGGTGTGAGGATGATTCAAGTGTTTTCCACCAAACTCTGGGACCACTTTTCAAGGAAAACATCCCAGAATCAATCACCAAGATGTTGAAGACGCATTGCCTTGAACCCCTATTTCAAGGATACGATTGGTCGAAGTGGGAATTGACCAAACCCTAGGGAGTTGGCCATCAACCCTCACGGTCTGGGCTGCTTGGGTCACTCGGATGTAAGGGTGGGCACGGTACGGTTCGGTGCGGTTTCAAGTGAAACCGCAACCGAAACCGAAACTCTTTGCGGTGCAGTTCGGTGCGGTTTTGAAGCCAAAACCAAAATGAAACCAAACCGTTTGGTTCAGTTCGGTGTGGTTTCAAACGGTTTTGGTTTGGTTTTTGAGAAAAAAAATGTACAATTTATTCTATGCCTTGTCCACCTAGGGACTTACTCTAGCTGGTAAGTATTTCTTTCCCACCTACTTCCTGTTGTGTTACCAACTTAGCATTCTCTTGAGAATGTTAGCCTCGATTATCTGCAACTTCCTTGGTAATAAATGGCATACAAATGGATGTATTTTCCATCGCTCATTGTAGTTATTATCCAAGAGTTAGCATGTACATTTTTTCCCAGAATATTTCATACATATCTCATCAAAGTAAGAAAAATTCGTTGTCAATTTTATTACTAATTTAAGAATATCATGTTGGTTTGTATCACAGATTGTATAGGAGCCCCGCGGTATTAAAATTTACTGCAATGGGGCTACACATAACAAGCAAAGTGATTATGAGAGCAATGTGAGCCTGGGAGCCCTACTGCCATGAAAAACTCAGATTGGAGCTGCACAAAACAATAGATTAAAACATAACATTCAATATTCAATATATGGTGCGGTTTCGATTTCGGTTTTGGTTTCGGTGCGGTTTTGAAACCCCAAAACCGAAACCAAATCGTTTTCTTTGCTGCGGTTTGGTTTTGAAACCGTAACCGTTTCAAAATCACAAAACCAAACTGTTCGGTGCGGTCTGATTCGATTCGTGTTTCGGTTTTGATTTTTGATTCCAAGTACCCACCCCTACCCGGATGGAGCCACACTTCAGGGGCGATTGGAAGATTCTCAGTAACTTTGATGCCATTAAGCTATCAACCATTGAGATCAACATGGATCGAGAACTCCTAATGGCCACCCTGAGTTTCTAGTGTTTGGCCACCAACATTATGGTCCTTCCTCTTGGCCCCATTGGCCCAACAATGCTGGATGTCACGGCTATACTTGGCACTCCCCTTTCTGGTCTTTCAGTTGATACCACCCTTTTTCGATATCAATTCGACCTAGATCTAAAGGCGGTCTTTGACGAACATGTCGTCGAAGCTTTGATGAAGGATGGTCAGGAGCCGTTGAAAAAAAGATGTATATAAGCTGCACAAGAACTTCTTCAATTATAGCACCCTGATCACCCACTTCGCTGGCTCGGAGGGGGAAGCTCTCAAGAAGGGGGAACACGAGACCTTCTCGTTCTAGTAGTACAATAAGTTCATCTTTTGTACCAAGTCGTACAAGTGCCTGGCCAAGAATGTGCTAGTGGCTGAAGCGCTAGCTAGTGGCCACGTCCTGCCCTTCAGCTCGACCATCATTGCCAACCTTTCTCGATGCTTGGCTGAGGTTTCCGTCGGGAAAATCAACCCACACCAGAACGGCCCACTTTGAGTCTTTCAACTATGGTTGCAGGTTTACTTCTACACATTGAGGCCAAAAATCCTACACTTCAATTCTTCCAAAGCAATGAGCCTTCAACTGTCCTCACACCCTACTCCTGCCCATTGGCCGAAGATGTCTTCAAGTACTTCTTCGACCTTGAAGACTTGTTGAACGACGAGTTTCTGGTCTGCCACCGCCAGAAATATTTGTCTTCCATCAGGCTCCCTACATTGGTGTGGGAAGAAGCAGAAGACGCTGATCTCCGACAATCATATGGATCATTTGTTCTAGCTCGTGACATTCCATTTGGTTGTGATGCTCGATGGGCCAGCTAGGAGATTTGCCATCCTGACTTCATGGCCTATCCACTGAGCTATGTCCAGGCCTATCCTATGCCACTCCTTACTTCCCGCTCACCCTTGAGCCGAGAACGCCTCTTCAGCTCCTCATAAAGGGAATGTGATGAATCCGAGAGGGAATTCTTAGAGCGATGCACCAATTTCTATCTTCGGCTGATTACCCCAAAAACCCATTGCATTAGCATCTTCGCCGATTGGTGAGATGCTTACGTCAAGGACTTCTTCAGTACTTCAGTCGAGGAAATTTCAAAGAAGCTTTTCGACGACCGACCGAGGAAGACTCGTCCCAAAATCCAAAGAAACAACTAAAGGTATATATCTTTTACTTCCCTTGTTTGTTTATTCAATTTGAACATCGTTCTGACTTAAACTCAGTTTTTCCAAGTGGTCGTGCCATAAAACGAGTCAATGTGGTTACGATGGTCGCGACTAAAAAGAAACTCGCTCATCCTTCAGTCAAACCAACTTCTGCAGCAGCCCCTATTGCACCGACCGCACCGAGCAAACGGCCTCGCCCAAAGGTCGAGACGACTGGCAACATTGCCCGGTCCCAAAAGTGCCTCAAGAAAAAGGAAAAGAATGAAGAACGGGAGATATATGTCATTTCGAGTCAAACCACGGGAACAACCACTCCTAGTGCCCTTCTCCATTCTCATGTCGTCCAGGCCTCGATTGGAGTACCGCAAAATCCTCTGACAGATCAATCAACTAAGATCCAACCCATTATGCTGGCTGTTGTTGAACCCATCATCAACCCATTAGTCAAGGGTTTTCCAACCCCGAGGCCGGCCGTTATTCTTGGTGTTAGCGTGGCAGCTACTGCTTTGGAGAATGAGGCCACCACAGCCGAGAGAAACCCTCCGCCAAATCTAAAGAAGACTCCAATAATCATTGTGGAAGAATAGGTATGACCATTTTTACTAATGTTCTCCTTTTATTTTGACTATATCTCTCAACTAACGACCAATCCTCTTTTATGTATAGGATGACGAGAATGAAGTACCCCCGTTGGTGAGGCGCTCTCAACCAGCTGAACTACCAACCACCAATCCTCAACCGATAGTTGAGATGGCTGGCCAGGTCGACACTTTTGCAACTGAAATAGGTGCAGGACATGAAGCGGTGCCTCCTGTCGAGGCAGAAGCAATGGTAAAGACGTTGGTTCATCCTCAAGACCAGAATTTCGACATTCCTCTTCAGGAGGTTACTTCGACCTTTGTAAGACTCGTCATCATTTTCTTTTATTAATTTTTTGCTTTAGAATTCTAAACCAAGAAAATATTAACTGCCAGGTGCCTAATTACTCATTTCTCCAAAAATTCTATGCGCCAAATGGCGTTATTTATATTTCTTGGCCATCCCAATAGCCATCAAACATAGATAACCTTTATCGGCCACATGAATTAAAAGGTTGCCTTAAACACTAGGCTCGGCCATTAAGCTCTCTCGGTTCGAGTAACGAACCAACAGACATGGCCGAAGTCTTTTCTCGGTAGGTCTAACACAACGTCCTTATCTACCGTCCTTTTAACTTCTCTTTTCTAACAACTCTTTTTATGCAGCCTTCATGGAAAGTCAAGCTTGACACCCTCCTCTCAAACACTTCTGGGGTGACTAGGCCTTCAACAACCGCGATCTAGTCTTTTGCAATCGCGGCCGTGTCCAGTGTCTTCGCCAAGCTGCATGAGCTTTTGTCTATCTCAGCCATGCAAATCCTTGAATACAAAGGCCTCGATTCTATAGAAGAATGTATGAACGACCTTGTAAACGATGGCATTCTAAGCAATGAGAATGTCGTTCACCTATCTTATATCCTAAAACGAACCCGACAATACTTCGCTATTTTTGATGGGGCTCTTTAGGCAGAAGATGACCTCAAGGCTTCAATGGTCGTTCATGAAGCTATCCGACCAGAGCTCGAGGCCATAAAAGCAAAGAGTGAGCGGCTGGCCGATCTTGACCGCCAAATCACTAAACTTCCACGTCAAAGGTCAGCCGTTGCTTCCGAGCTTGAAATAGATTTCAATTCGAATAAACCTCGACTGGCAGAGTATGCAGCTAGCTCGAAGCAGATACATCAACTACAACTTGACAAAAGAACAAGACAGGCTGAGGTCACGATGGGCGAAGTAAGATGGCTAGAACTGAAAGCCACTTTTGAAGCTTTTCTTCCTTCGACTCTTTAGGACTTTTGTCTTTAGTTGTAGTTGTAGGCCGATCGACTCTTTGTAATTTTGCTTGTAAATGTCCTTTGAAAATCAATGAAATAAATTCTTTATTCTTGCATTTCCCAAGTAATCGAATAATACTTTTTCAAGTGGTATTCCCCCTTGCCAAGAACCTTGTGGATGACGAATGGTCCTTCCCAATTCAGCAACCATTTCCCAAATCTAAGGTCTTTAATCCCTACTGGTAACATGGTTTGCCATACTAATTCACCTTCACCGAACGTCTTTTGCCTAACTCATCGATTATAAGCTCGTTCGGTAATCTTTTTATGCACCACCAGTAAGTTATAGGCATCGAGCCGAGCTTCCTCCAAGTCCTCCAACTCTTACCTCATGGCCTGACTGTACTCGGCACTGAATAAACTACTTTGTTCGATAACTCATAACGAGTTTATGCTTAGCTCGACCGGTAGCATCGCGTCGTGCCCATAAGTCAACGCATATGGGGTCATCCCTGTTGCTGATCAGAGTGAAGTTCGATATGCCCATAATGCCTCGTTTAACTTCAAATGCCACATACCAGGCTTTTCTTTTATCATTTTGTCAAGTATACCGATTAAAACTTTATTACTTGCTCCGATCTGTCCATTTGATTATGGGTAATATGGCGTGGACTAATTGAGCTGAATTTTTAGACTCGCTGCGTATTCTTTAAACTTGTCGGCTGTAAAAATTATGCCGTTATCTGTTATAATTATTTTTGGTACGCCGAATCTTGTCACAATGTTTTCCAACCTCAATGGCTTTCTAAATTAAGATTCAAGTTGGCCGTCCTTCCCCTTTAAAACCTTATATGGTGATGTAGCCGATGTGATCATTGTAATAACGAGCCTAAATTATATTAGCTTCAAACAACTGATTGTTGGCTGGATGAACCACGACTGATTTGTCATCCCAAAAGATGAGACTTGATATAATGACGAAGGGATACAGCTTGTTTGGTGGATCCAATCACAACCAAGCAAGGAATTATACTCAGTCTTTAAATCAACTATGAGAAACTCGGTCATGTGATTGCGACATGCGATATTTACCTCTAAAAGAAGCACTCCTTTGGTTTAGGACTTGTCATCGACAAAGCTGCTCATGGTTACCCCTAATGGAATGAGTTCGTTGCTAAAGCGACGTAATGCCTTCATGATAGAAACGGGCATGATGTTGACCGTTGCTTCGTAGTCGACAAAAATTTTAGAAACCAGATATCCTTCAATACGAGCTATAACATACAATGGCTTTAAATGATGAAAATTAACTGACGAATAGCGGGGGAACAAATTGGCAAGAGCTGCCTTAAGTTTATCTTCTTTGCTTACTTGCTCGATCTCTTCGGTGGCCAAAAAATCGACTTGTGCGGCTTCCTCGGCGACTTTGACGTCGTCCATAAAGTTTGGTTGAGATGTAATTAGCTAGAACTCGGCAGGTAAGACATGGACCATGTTGATTTCCGTGTTATCAAGGACCGAAGAACCCATTGGGTCGTGATCTTTGTCTTCTAGATTTTCAGGCGAAGTATTTTGCTTATGGGCATTATCTGGCTGATCCTCTCCGGCAGCTAAGAGAACCCGTCCCTACAGTGCATCCACCAAACCCATTTCGTTCTGACCATCAACTTTAGGCTCGCTCAACGTGGGGACTTGGTGTTGCTCTTGTGAAGCCTTGTGAGTCCGCTCCTGATATACGATGCGGGCGTCTCTTGTGTCTAAGTAAGCATCTAATCACGCCATACGTTCTTTCTCATCAGTCGTAAGATTAAAGAGGGCAACTGCCGAGAAAATTTCAAAATGATACAGTAAATATTGGAGGTCCTTAAGGGAGAAAGGAAGGTCGGTTGGATCGATATCAGTATATGGGTCTACCTCAAAGTAGAGAACTCAAGCCTCGAGTATATGCTGGATTCTAGCCTTCATCCTCTGATCCATGGTCTTTTGGATGATTTGTTCGGCATCGGGGCAAGTTAATACTAGATCAAGAGCCTCTTGGCATGCTTTTGGCATGCAATATTAACCATTAGCTGAATGTTTTTATATGGAACTCTTGCATGTATTCTAAAGCTTTGTTAAGAAATGGCGGGTGAAGATTCCTTCGAACTTTAATTAATGGCTCTTGCGAGGGTAGTAAAGGAAGTTTGTTTTCAACTTCTTTCCGAAAGTGCTCGAGGCAAGCTTTCATCTCCCTAGGCCGAAGAAAGAGTTTGATTCACTTTTCAGATTCTTCAATCATGGTTTCAAAGTCACGATCGATCACTTTCTTTCCTTGAAGCAACTCAACCATGATGGCCGAAGGTTGTCAATCATCTTCGTTATCTACCGTTTCTTTCAGTTGCCACTTGGTGACCGAGGTAGTCTGGGCTGCTCATTGGCGAGCCATATAGTCCATTATTTGGCGCTGATGTTTCTACGATTTGGACAATGCAATATATACATCGGTAGGGAATTGTAGGTATACCAACACTAGTCGCATGGCTCAGGTGACTTGAAGTTTCTTTGGTTCGCGGATGAACTCGAGTTGCTGGAGTTGCACACATAATACTCTTCATTATAAAACGAAACGTCGAAATTAAGTCATTATCGGGCCGAAGACGGGCCGTCATTCCGTGTTTGAGGGCTGAGCCTATCAAAAACTTTATGGTGTTGGTCTGTACCAAGCACTTTTTGAGGTGTTGCTACAACTACAGGCGTTAGTGGTGCTTCAGTCCGAAGTGGCTTTTCCTTCAGCTTAGTTATGATGACGTTTGATTTACACCAACTGCATAAAACCATTGGCATGTCACTTTCTCCCGTGCTGGAGTTTGATATTGACTCGGTATTAGTTGGGTTTGAAAAGTATCTGGGTGGCTCACCCAAGGATAGATTGACTTTCAATTGTGATCGAGAATTCTGCTTAGGGACGTATTGCGTTGGGATGAACTCGGCTTTTCCTTTTCTCTTATCCTTGTGTAGGTGAGCATCTACCATGCTTACCGTTGTCATAGGGAAAGGATTGGTGTCAATGACCATTGGTTTCTCAGGAAATTTAAGCTTACCGTTATCTATCCAGTTTCGAATGGCATCGCGAAATACGACACAGTTGTTTGTCGTATGCTTGTTCGAGTTGTGGTATTTGTAATATGTCTTTCCTTTTAAGTCCTTGACCTTTGGAATATTATGCCCTGGCTGAAGCTTGACAATTTTTGCAAGCAATAACTGGTCAAAGATGGCATCAGCCTTAGTGATGTCGAAAGTATAGACTTTTAACGTTTTGACGGCAGCTTCCTCAAAGGCTGAACAGGTAGCATGAGCCAATGTTTTACATATGTACAGTTTGTCGATTAATATCTTGGCCACGTCTATACTAGCATATTGGGACTCCTCGCCTTTGGCCGATGCATAGCTAACCGTAAAGTTCTTGTAGATCGTTCCTCGGGATGAAAACTTCGAGATCTTTTCCTCTCAGAGAAAATAATCATATTGCTCGACATGCTGAGCCAATTCGTACATATCTCGAAAGTATGCCCTTAAGAATTTCTTCTTGTACTCCACGTCTAAGCCATTCAGGGCAAGCCTACTCGACTTCAGGAAGAGGTACTCGACACCAATTTCTGGCCAACTTAAACCTTGTAAAGTATTCCATTGGTGACTCATCAGAGGCTTGAGCCATCCTAGCCCAAGAAGATACTAATACGTCCATCCCCAGTCGATAGAATTGCTCATGAAATTTCTCGACCAGTTCCTCCTGACTTTGGATAGAGTTGGGTGAGAGGTTGATATAATATGCGAATGCTGAGCTGGTTAACGAGAAATTGAACAATCGTAGCTTATGGAAATCACTGTTAACGTCCCCACATTGAGCAGTGAATTGAGCCACGTGTTTAATGACAATAGGGACGACTCTTCAACGAAAAGGCTGAAGTCAGAGATCTTGAACCCCTTTGGGTACTCAAACTTTTCTACAAAGGCAGGATATGGGTGAATGAATTTTGGAAACTTTGGCCCATTTTTCAAGGCCGAATCAATCATTCTCTAAACTTCAACCATATCAACATATGTCGTTTCCGCTCTCTGGTCGAATCCGTTTGATCTGCTGATTAACCCACCACTTTTCTGTAAGTTAATCATTTTGAGCCAAGTGGATTATGTCTCGACCTGTACTATTGGTAGTGGGTTATTCCTGAAAAAATGATGCCTGGATCGATTGGTGGGTCCAATGTCATGGACTTTACTAACCAGAACTTCGAGCAATAAATTATGTACAGCGATATTATCACGCATTTCTTTAAATATGTTTTTTTATCTCTCGGCTGAACATCTGCTCAAGTTGTCAAGATTACTCTTCAAGTCGTCGTCGAAAAAACGACCTGGTTGGTGGATCAGAGGCCTTACCACCGTCCTCGTCATAATCATCCACTATTCCTTCAACAAAAATGCCTTTTGTCGTTTTGGTGGGGATTTCTGCACCACAAGGCTGATTGCCAAGATTCACTTCCTTTTCTCGGCATGTCGCACTTGTGGCTTCAGGTGTCATGGCAGCAGCATGAATCTGTGTCTATAACAACCCATCTTGTCATGAGTTTTAGACTGGAAGATTAGTTGTCAACTTTCCCATTACTGGTTTCTTTTTTACTGACCGTGTCTCAATGGTCATGAACTTCGTAGCTTTAACACTGGGTTCCACTGGGCATGCCAAAATGTTGACACTAAAAACTATGAAGCCTACGTGACGCATAGGCTGAGTAACTAATAAGCTAACTACGTCCTTCAGTTATGTGCAGGGCGTGCCAACTCGGTCGAGGAATAGAATGTGTTGATGTCTCGTTGGGCGCGCTGCTGACTTCTCGATCTTACGACTGCGATCGATGAAGGAACATGTCTCGGCCTTTGGATTATAATGCCTGAAGACAAGGTTGCTAGTTCTATGAAGTTCACAAATCATCGGCATCAGGTTCGATCATAGTGATTATATTCGTGAGAGTATAAGCATGCCGAACTGGTACCAAACTATACAGACACAAATACTCGAAAGAAATATATATCTTGATTGTAAATGTGATTCGGCCATCGGAATGCCAAACTCTAAAACTTACTTGTGAGTATCTAATCATAAAACAAAACTCAACGTTCAATGTGCCGAGCCCAGAAACCTGTAACACCTCACTTTGCCGAGAAGGCTGACGAGATGACCTCTACCAACAAGGATTTGAAAATCCTTCTCAGCCGAGACTTGAATAAATAGCCAGTCGGCCTCAAAGCAGTGTTGTCCATCCAAACTAAAGGTGCTCCTTGGTCGGCTAATTTTACGGCTCTAGTGCAGTCTATCCAAACTGAAGATGTCGACGGTTGCCTTCACAGTGCTATTTATCCAAACTGAAGATGTGTTGGCAAAAGAAAGAGGAAGTGGATAAAATCTCAAAGGTTGTTGAGAAGCTTTGCACAAGGCAATTTGTGTGTTGAATTGGAGGGGCTTTGAATGATGCACTCCCTTCTCTATTTATAATAATGAATCCCCTCATAGCCGAACTAGAAATGGACTAGGATTAGAACTCCTCAACCCAATCCGATCAGGTTTCAACCAATCCTAATTCCTGTAGGACTTTGAACCAAGCTTCTTAACAAACCAAATTCACCCTTTAATTCTCAATGTCCTTAGTCTTCAGAATCCTTGTTGCACTAGTATCGACCAACTCACCCTTATCCAAACCAAACCTTTTCATAATAGGATTCGGCTGACCTTAACTGGACGGCCCATAACAAAATTCTAAATGAATGCCACTAGGCCGAGAATGACCTAAGCTCAGCCTAAAATAATATTTTGGGCCCAAACAAAAATATTTGTTTGTATCACACAAAAAAAAAGGTTATACTAGGTGATATAAGTAATCAAAGGGTTAAAAATGAATTTTTTTTATTTTCCCTAAAATAGGCAAGGATTTGGGCTAAATTAACTTTTCAATATTTAAAACATACGGATTTTTACCGTAGAGGAGAATCGAGACCCATGTAGGAGGCAGAAAAAAAATTATCCTTAAAACTTTCCACTAAAAATAGAGATAAATATAATCGTAATGTGAAGACCTTAATTTACTGATACCATTCTATTTATCTTTATGCCCATATTTATTTGTTGCCATACGATGTAGTAAGTATTATGTACCATCACCACAATTGAGATAAAATTGATATGATATACATATGACTTGTCAAATCACAAGATAACATATACATGGGCAGGCCCGGCCCAGGCCCAGTGCAACCAGGGCCATTCCAAGGCCCAAAATTGAAAGGGGCACCAAAAAAAAAGTCCAAATAATTAGGTATAAAAAAAATTTGTCCAGAGCCCAAAATAAGAACTAGAGGGCAAGAGGCCCAAGTTTGAAAATGAAGGGAACGGCCCAGGTTTTGGGCATTTATAAATAATAAAAAAATTAAAAAAAAAAGACCAGCCCAGGTTTTGGCCATTAAAAAAATAAAAAATAACAACACAAGGGGACCACTCGTCCCCGCCCCCCCCCCCCCCAATTAACCCTAAGTTCCCCTTTTTCCCGATTCCCCACCCCATTGTTACCCCACTGCCCTAGCCCTTACCGTCTGATAATTTGTTGCGCTGCTGCAGGCTACAGCTTCCAAACCCGACAGCCACAGGCCCACAAGTCCTTGCATTCAACAACCCTTTTGAGTTTTGAGGTAAACTAATTTTTTAATTTGAATTATTAATTCATAATTTAATATAAATTTTGCAAGTGACAGAATTATATGATAATTGATGTATAGAATTGTTGTTGTTGATGAATTGAATTCTTGATTATCATGTGTAGGTAATTTTTGAATTGTTGATGATAATTTTAATAGGAAATTTTTGTTATATCATATGTAGGTAATTTTTGCAAACAAATTATCAAAGCCATGTCTTTTAGAAAATAACTCTCTAGTAATATGAAAAGGAAAAAAAAGGCAAAGGATAACGAAATTGCCTAAAGTTTAAGAGGATCTCTTAATAAAAAAAATTCTATAAAGAATGAGTCGGTTGAAAATTTGAGAGAAAATGATGTTGGTGAAGAGTCACAAAATATTGTTGGGGAGTCTCATGATGATGAAATTTGTGGTTATGTGGAGAAAGATGTTAATGACGAGTCTCATGACCAAGAAAATTGTGGTGATTTAGAGGAAAATGTTGGTGATGAGTCTCAAGATCATGAAAATGGTGGTGATGTGGATTTAAATGTTGATGATGATCATTTTGGTGTAGAAGAAAATATTGAATCTCTTGAACCTATTTTTCATTTAGACATTTATGATCCAATAGTTTGGGATGGTCTTAATGCAAAAATGAGAGACTTACTTGTAGAAAAAGGACCAATTTGAGAAACTAATTCACTTATCCTAAGGACAAATTCTCTAGAAAATTTTCCTCACACTACTATGATCGAAAATTACGAACGGGTAAAATTTACGATAGGAAATGGCTCGTGTACTCAAAAGAGTTGGATAAAGTCTTTTGCTTTTGTTGTAAATTGTTTAAAATAATTGCCTCAAAAAGTGAGTTAGCAAAAGATGGAACTAGTGATTGGAGACATCTTGGTAAGAAGCTTGACCAATATGAAAAGAGTAAAGAGCATCTCATTAATTCGAGAACTTGGGTTGAGTTGAAAAGTAGATTGACAAAAAATCAGACAATTGACAAAGAATTTCAAATGCAAATCAAGAAAGAGCCAAATCATTGGAAACAAGTGATGCTTAGAATTATTGATGTTATGAAATGTCTTGCCATACGTAATTTAGCATTTCGTGGAACAAATGAAAGACTTTATGAAGACTCTAATGGCAACTTCTTAGGTTTACTTGAAATGAATGCGGAGTTTGATCCAATAATGCAATAGCATTTTCGACTTATTGAGAATAAAGAGATTCATCATCACTATTTGAGCCATAAAATTCAAAATTGAAGGAAATTTTGTGAGAAACATGTTCATTTGAGCAACATCTATGGCATGCAATTAACAATTAAAGGCGGAATCATGCTTGTATGCACTCAAAACAAAACATTACCCATGAAATTCAAAGCCTAGTAGTTATGTGAACCAAGACTCAACTCAAGAACAAAGTGAGTTGAGAAATTTTATACCTTTGTTGATTCCTCTTTGCATAAGCAAAGGCTAATCACCCAAGGCGAGGGCCTTCATTCCTTGCTTCTTAGCTCCATGGATTTCTTGGATGAAGATGGTTGAAAGGAACCTCTAAGTCTCCACACCAAGGAATGACTTGAAGAAGAGATGAGTGACCTAGAGGAAGTAAGATTGCTAGCTAAAATCCTCTAGGGTGGCCAGCCTCTTAGAGAGAAAAGGGAGCTTGTGTTCTCATCTTTTCTCCAAAAGAAACCCTAAGGATGAAATGGCTATAAAGTTGCCTTTATACCACCTCACAATGGAATGGCAAACTTGCAATTAAGCCAAGTTCACTACCCCTCTCTATATGGCTGGTTTTCCCAAGCCTTTGGGCTGTTTTGGGCTTCTTGAATTTTGTTTGTTAAGTTGTCATACAACTTAAGCTAATGGGTTTGAAGATTCGAAGCCCAATTTGGGCTTTAATGCCCAAAACTAACTCAAGGTTTAACCCGAACTTATTCGTTTGATTAATTAACATATTAATTAATTCTTGTCATAAACAATTAAACCATTTAATTGTCCTTACTTATCTCCGTTGTTTTTTCAATCTCTACCTTACACGGTGTACGATCCATTAGGTTCCTTTTAGCGAGGCAGTGAGCGATTAGAACTCTTTCAAATCGATTGTAAATTGAAACTTACTTTCAATTCTCCCTTTA
This sequence comes from Malus domestica, assembly GCF_042453785.1. NCBI lineage: Eukaryota > Viridiplantae > Streptophyta > Magnoliopsida > Rosales > Rosaceae > Malus > Malus domestica. The sequence goes on along the minus strand of NC_091665.1, from coordinate 4,980,599 downwards.
GTGATTATACACGTTTAGGGCTTCCACAAATCATGAGTAACACCTAGCAGTATGTCATGGTTACCCAAGCTGATCAGAAGAGGTGGAGAACCTATTTAGTTTAGGATTACAATGCAATACGGTCTTACTCTAATACAATACTCTTGACCACATTGTTTGGTTTGATAGTTTATTCATGTCTACTATCCAATGTGATTCTCTTACTTATATGATTACCTTGAATGTGATTTGGAACGACTTCTTAAATATCATTCATACTCTGGCCAGAGATTCTTAATCATATCATAGAGTATTCTCCCTCAAATAGTTTGAAGGTTAGAGATCCCTTATTGTGCATTCACTTGCCTCCATGGCTAAGTGGCTTAACCCCAACTATGCAATGGACACCCTCTGACGGAGTGACTTTGACATAGTCAAAGATCAAGGACCTAACCACAAGACAACTATGATGCCTCAGGTCAAATGACTACTTTGCATTATTCCAACCACGAGTTCTCATGTGACATGAGTATGAGAACTCCTTGTTGATCGTGTTCAGTGGACTCATTCTCTATTGAGCACCTACATGCTTGTCTTGGTGTCAGTCACACCAATGACTCGAGACCAGTCACTCTCCTTAAGAGAAGACATAACACGTACTGATCTTAACAGACTATCAATGCCCAATTGACAATCCTATGATCAGTAACGTTTAGGATATGTATACGGAAGAGAATGGTCTCATGAATCTAACTTCTTTAGATCGCATTCTCCCAATTACATATTCCTTGGACTTATCGTTTAAGCGTATAACATTTATATGAGACGGCTACAAACAATAATTTTTGCCCTTTATATTAAACTATATTAGTTTAACATGTGAAACGTTCGTAAAGTATCATCATATGATTGGTTTTAGGGCACATTTCCAACAAAAATGAGTTGATAGCTACTTTAGCTTCAAAAGTCAAAACCGCAATCATTAAAAAAGTAAAAGAAGCCAAATTTTTTTTTTGTCATTCTTGATTGTACTCCTAATGCAAGTCATGTGGAACAGATGACTTTAATTTTGTGATGTGTTGACTTGTCAAGTAGGTCAATAAATATAAGGGAGTATTTCATGGAGTTTTTAAGTGTGAAAGATACATTAGGACAAGGGCTTTTTAACGAGCTGCAAGATGTCCTAAAATCTCTTGATCTTGATATTGATCAAGGTCTAAAATATCAATGATATCGAAAATATTGATAGTCCAAAAATACGGAAATTTTGATGGAAATATCGGGATATTATCGATATCGATAAAAATTGAATAAAAACCACGGAAATTATAAGAAAAACTTGGAAATTTTTATTGAAACTTTGCAGGATGTTTATTTAGTCAATTATCTACTAGTTTATTACAAAAAATTGGAACGAAATGCATTTCATGATGGATTTAACTTATTTAAGTTGATTATATAGTGAGCTGACAAACATTTTGAGTGTAGAAAATATGTAGTAATTAATGAAAGAAGTTAAACACACCATAATCATTTATATATAATGAATTAATACAATATTTTACACTTTATACATTGCATGGTAAGATACATGAGTGACTTAGTATCACATAGAGTTCCTATCAAGGTCTAAAATATCGATGATATCGGAAATATCGGTAATCCAAAAACACAGAAATTTCGAAAGAAATATCGGGATAATATCGATATTTTAGACCTTGATATTGATGATATGAGGGGACAGGGTTATGATAATGGATCTAACATGAGAGGGAAACACCAAGTTGTCCAGAAAAGATTGTTAGACATAAATCCCATAGCCTTTTACATGCCATGTGGTTTTCATTAGCTTAATTTAATAGTTTGTGATATGGCAAGTTCATGTCTTAAAGCAAAATCTTTTTTTAGAGCATGTCAATGCATATATATGGTGTTTTCCAACTCTACAAAGCGTTGGAATATTTTGGTTGAACATATTGATGGTTTAACTTTGAAGTCATTGTCAACTACTCGATGGGAAAGTCACATTGAAAATGTTAAAGCAATTAAGTCTCAAGTAGCCCAGGTTAGAAATGCTTTGTTTAATTGGTGGAAATTACTGAAAATCCTCAATTAAGTAGGGATGCAAGATGTTTAGCATCAGGCGAACTTTCAAGTTTTGATTTTGTATTAAGTTTGGTTATTTAGTATGACATTTTGTTGAAGATTAACATGGTGAGCATAAAATTACAATCTAAAGACATGCGTCTTGATGTTGCTGTAAAGGCATTTGAAGCATTTGTTACATTTTTTGGAAAACTACAGAGAAACTGGTTTTGCTTCCGCCATGAGTGATGCTAATGAAATTGCACTTGATTTGGAAATTGACCCTGTTTTTTCAAACTAAATGTCATAGACCTAGAAAAAGACATCATGATGAAGTTGATGGTAATGAGAGGGAACAATAATCTGCTAAAGAATCATTTAGGAAATATTATTTTCTTGTTATAGTGGATATTGCTCTTTCTCAACTGAAACACAAGTTTGAACAGTTAAAATCCTTTGAATCTATTTTTGGCTTCTTGTTTGATGCACCAAAGTTAATTTCATTGGATGATCAAGAGCTAAAAGAAAATTGTATGAATCTTGAAGCACATTTGAAACATGGAAATACCATGGATGTAGATGGAGTTGACTTATATTCCGAATTGCAGGTTTTGCAAATGATATTACCTGAAGAAGCATTTCTCTCTAATAACCCTTGGACATCCATGGAAATAGCAAATTTTGTAAAAGAAACTGACATGTGTCCTAATGTCTTGATTGCTTATCGTGTACTGTTAACTGTACTTGTGACCATGGCATCTGCAAAAAGAAGTTTTTCAAAATTGAAATTATTAAAATCTTACTTGCGGACCACTATGACTCAAGATAGGCTAAATGGATTAGCAATCTTATGCATTGAAAATGATGAGATTGAAGACTTGGAGTATGATGATATAATTGATGATTTTGCTTCAAAAAATGCCAGAAGACAATTTCTTAAAGGTTGAAATTTGAAGGAGATTTGCTAGGAGTGGTTGTATATGATTGTACTTTTGATTGTCGGGGTTTAGGTACCATGTCCCCTCCTCAGTTGTATATTTTCTCAAGTAATATAATTTGGGCGTGAGGTCCTAGCCCTCCAGCTTCGACTGGGTTCCAGCCCTCATTAAATATTTTTTTTAATATATGTTTTCGTATTAAAAAATGTCACATTTTGAGCTTTCGCACTGGGCACCCAAAAACTCAGAACTAGCCCTGTACATGGGTAGCAAAGCCACTCTTGTACACCTGAGTTCGATATGTTTTTTTTTTCTCAAAATTTGGATTAAAGTATAATATCGTCCAAAACAAATGCAGTACATCAATATTGTTTTCAGATATTAATTTCCTAAAAAAAAATCAAAATTTATATTATATCAATGATAATTATATAGTCCAACCATGATGATCCGACGATTCAAAAACCATTGTGAGATGTCCATCGTTCCACGTACCCATTTGTCTTATAGGATACAAACTTGCTAAGCCATTTTTTCCTTTTCTTTTTTCTTGTTTTTGTTTTGTCAAAAATTTTCGTAGTTATATGGATACTGAGTCTTTACATTTAAAAAATTAATGGTATGAAGAAATCATTTAAAATGAGATGTGGCCACTAGGAAATAAACACCGAGTAAACAGTATTATTATGAACAATAACAATGACATACATACATACATACATACATAGATGGCATGCTAAAAGAAAACCAGATAGCACCCATTAATTGAAAAGGACATTTAACCACTCAACTATTGTAGCGATATTGTTGAGATTAAGCATCACACTCTCACTGATCACACCACATGATAACTAGTAAAAACACAACATTGCATATGTAGTCAAAAGATGATGTTCCACAATCCACATAGATCTAGAAGTGGTGGTGCTTCTTCTTTCCATAAGCCTCTTCCTCTTCTTCCTTTGTCTCTTTCTTCTCATGATGCTCATGGAAGGCAAATCCACCCGAACCAACTGCAGCTGCTGCAGCAATCTCCTCTTCTATCTTGTGCCTGTGGGCATGCTCTGGGTCTTTCTTTTCATTGTGCTTCTCATGCTACACACATCATATAGAAACTGACATAAGTTATATATCTTGCTAGCATCGATCTCACATCAATGTAAAACAAAACCTTGAAATTAACACATATTTGATTAGATTTGTCCTCGTATATATAAGATCAGGTGGTTAAGGCTTAATAATATCAAAACTCTACATGAACTATTACGAAGGTATCAGTTAACTCATTTCTTCTCCTGATTGCAACTGTACCATTTACATGAGGACTTTGATTCCGTATCTTACATACCTATATGGTTCATCAATTCCGTCCATTGTTAATGGTAGACTTTGATTCCGTATCTTACCTACCTAGTCCATCAATAATTGCGCAACTCTCCATATCACTAATTAATTTTACGATAGGACTTTAATTTTCTTCACAATTAAAGTTGCAATGGACAGAGTTGATAGATTGGAGTACTGTAAGACAAAAAAATGAAGGTTAAGGAGGAGGACGGTGATTCGGTTGCAAGAGTATGGGTAAAGTGATCAAGGGTAAAGTGATAAAGAGTAAAGTGATCAAATATTCAAAAGGATATGACAGAAAGAATAAATTTTTTTTAACTAAATTGTAAATCAAATGATATGTCGTTAATAAGAAACAAACAATCGATACTTAATTAATAATCCAATCATCTATTGGTTTGCAAATTTGGTTTAGAAATTTTGATCTCCCGTATTACCCTATCAAAATCATGAAAATTTTGAGAATGATAAAGTTAGGAAGACCAAATTTCTAAACCAAATAATGTGTCACTATTAGAAAATAAGCATGTTAATCAAGACTTGAGTAATAAGTTCATTATCAACAACCACATCATTTAGTTTTCAAAATTTGGTCTTATTAGCATTATTCTTTTAATATATATATATATAGAGGTGGGTTAAAATACAATACGTACCAAGGCAAAAGCGCCGGCAGCAGCTACACCGGCCTCGCCGAGGTGCTCGAGATGCTTGTGGTGCTTCTCCTCCTTCTTGTAATCAAGTTCAGATTCATGAGTGGTGGTGCTGCCATATGCCGCAGTAGTCTCACTGTACCGGCCACCGCCGGGTCTTTCAACTCTTTCCTCAGAGTAAGCAGTGGTCTCGTTATAGCCGCCATAGCCGCCGGGACGTCCTTCACCAGAATAAGCATTGGTGTCGCCATAGCCACCACCTAGGCCGCCGGTACGTCCTTCACCAGAATAATCATTGGTGTCGCCGTAACCACCACCGAGGCCGCCGGGACGTCCTTCATCAGAGTAGCCAGACTGAGGGTAGTCTGAGGGTTTGTCTTCATCCTTGTGGTGGTGGAAGAGACCGCGGTGGTGTTTCTCTTCAGACATGATAGGTTTTTGGATATTATGCGGAAAACAGAATGGTTATGATGAGGAGGAGGATTTGTAACGTGGGTTGTGATGGTGTGAGGGAGTTGGGTGCATGGTGGAGGGTATTTATAACGTTGGTGCCCAATATTTACCCATTTTTTCTTCAATTAATGTAACCGAGTATGCTTGCAGAATTTTTCTTACCGTCTGATTTAATCATACAGCTGAGATTGAGTGTCCTCTATAGTCACTTTTTATTTTTTTGAATACATCAATATTTTTACATTAAAGGAAATGAGAGTTCGGCTAAGCCACATAGTGAGCAATCTAATTTGATATCAAATTCGTCATCCACGAGATTCGAACTTAAAACCTCTCACTTTCAAATGAAGAAAAATATCATAAGACTGTAGTACTAAGTGGTCACTCATTTTTTATTTAGCACAATCAAATGTTGTCAAGTGCTGCTTATTTTTTAAAGTAAAACAAACATTAATAAATATGTTTATTATTTTTTAAAACAATAAAACATGTTTAAAATTTCATTGAACTAAAATCAAAAGTGAGTATTATCCTTTTGAAACAGCTACACAACCTTTGGATCTTTTTTGTGAAGATCATAAAGGTCCTTACATTATATCTGTTTATCGTATATTGTACGACTAATTTTTATTAAGTACTATATGTGTTTAATTTTAAATAAAACAATTTAAAATGATTTTTGACCAATCCGAATGGAATTCAAATCTGCCAATTGCCCTTTATTTATCATTATATAAAAGTGAAAAAAAATCTATATTTGGTGCTCGGTTGCACCAAAGAAAAATCGAATATTTACAGGTTCAAATGTAAAATACTAAATAGGGTAAAAGTAAAGGGGCTCGATCATGTTATCTAGACACACTGATATAAATTAAGATTATTTGGATTCTCTTTGTGAAGATCATGTGAATCACTGCCGTCATAAATTATTTTAATTTTTTATATTTAAAATTAAATACAAATAATAGCTCACAAAAAAGATCTGGAGAGGATTCTCATTCCACTGATAACATCCTAATACTGGTAAGTCTTACTATTATGAGTAATATTAAAAAGGTTACATTTTTTTACAGCGTCAGCATATCATACACCCTACATTACAACATATGATACATACAACTAAGTTTTAATGAAATAATTTATTGATTGACATCACTTGTCTTATCAACTAGTATAATTATATTGTGCAATGCGGTCCCCTTGCGACATGCATCGCCAGTTATGCTTACCTAGGTGGACGGTTAGGATTGCTCTATCGTAAAGTGATGGCACCCATTTAAAGTGGGCAAGGGCAATCATATATGGATAAGATTTTCTTGAATTAGGAATAAAAATTTGGTAGTGACATCTACAAATGTATTTTTAATTCATAAATACTGTTCTCAATTTTTGTATAACTGGCAAAATGAATTGAAGAAATCAATGGACAAAGTTAATAAATGTGTAAGAAATAAAAATGAGTGTAAATAGTGTATCTTTAAAAAATTTCTTAACACTATGTTTGGATGAAGAAATTTAATATTACTAAGGAATTTTAAAATGACGGAAATTGAAATGATGAGATTTTATATTTTAGAATTTGTGAATTTTCTTATTTGGTTAACCTAAAAGAACAATTGAATTGAATACGGAATTTATTATTTTTAAACTTTCAATTTGAGAATTGGAGGTCTCAAATTCTAAGTATTTTTTTTTTCCACGCGGAAATTCTAAATTTATATGTTTATGAATCCAAACAAAGAATTTGGTGTATGTCAATTTATAAAGTTTGACCTTCATCCAAATATAGTGTAAGTTAATAGTACCTTCAAAAGTAGGAAACTGTTTTATTCTTTATTCAAAGATATAACAAATTATCCCTCAAGTAGTGTGGTGTTAGTTGAGGAAATTCTCAGCGGAGACTCACCCAGTCTTATTGGAAATTCTCAAAAAGTGGTAAATAAAGGAAATTCTAAAAGAGTGTGGTTAATCCAAACTTCACACATTTTTTAATACGCGATTGGACAGAACACAGGATAAACATTATTCACAAGAAATGAAATTGTAGACATCGAAATTGCGGTGAAATAAATGTTCACCAACGCATTAAAATTTTGACGTGTCAAGGCATATATGGCATATGCCACGTGTCATACAAATTGTACACATGGTGTGTGACTCAACAAAATAAAAAGAAATACCCTTGGAGGATTACACAAGTTTTTCTTCTCATTTTGGGCAATGACAAGGCAAAGCACATTTCAATCCATTGAAGATCAAAACAAGGTTTTCTTCTCATTTTGGGCAATGACAAAGCATGCACATATCAAGTTTAAAATGATATTAAGTGGAAAATTAGGCCATAAAATTACCACTTCAAGTTTAAAATTGTATTAAGTGGGAAATTAGGCAATGGTGCTTGGAAAAGAAAAAAATATTTTGTGGTGGTGATTCATTCTCAAAGCCTATAAATAGGCTTCTACATCAAGGTATCAAAAACCAATTCACAAATACATTTCTCTACTCCCAAAATGTAAGAGAATACTCCCCACACATCCAAAATCCTTGAAGCTTTGAAACTCTAAAGCTTTCAAGCATCCAACCTCCCAAATTCAAGCAAATTCCGAAGGATCAAGAAAGCTCTCTTCGTTCTTCGTCAAATCCTTCTTCAAGATCAAGCCCCAACGGCCCTTGACGAACTTCCACCAATTCAAGATCAAGCATCGACGGCCCTTGAAGAAAGTGTTCAACAAATCCACACAACTGTTCATCCCAAGATCAAGCCCCGACGGCCCTTGGATCAACAATCATCCACCTTCAAGATCAAGCCCCAAAGGCCCTGAAGAACTTCCACCAATTCAAGATCAAGCCCCGATGGCCCTTGAAGAAAGTGTTCATTGTTCATCATCCGTTCATCCCGAAGAATCAAGAAAGCCTTCTTCGTTCTTCGTTCATCGTTCTTCCAAGATCAAGCCCCGACGGCCCTTTGATTAACAATCACCAATTCAAGATCAAGCCCCGACGGCCCTTGAAGAAAGTGTTCTTCGTTCTTCATTCTTCGTTCACCGTTCTTCCAAGATCAAGCCCCGACGGCCCTTGGATCAACAATCACCAATTCAAGATCAAGCCCCGACGGCCTTTGAAGAAAGTGTTCTTCGTTCTTCGTTCATCGTTCTTCCAAGATCAAGCCCCGACGGCCCTTGGATCAACAACATCAACAAATCCACACATCCAACCGTTCTTCAAGATCAAGCCCAAAAGCCCTTGAAGATCCGTTCATCACCGTTATTCAAGATCAAGCCTTAACGGCCCTTGAAGAAACACTCATCCTCAAGATCAAGCCCCAACGGCTCCTTGAAGATCCGCTCAAATCCACCTTCAAAGATCAAGCCCACGGCCCCTTGAAGAAACTTCCAACAGTTCATCCAAGATCAAGCCTCGACGGCCCTTAGATCAACGAAACATCCATAAATCAACACCTTACGGAGATCGAATCAGAGGATCAAGTTAAAAGAGATCGTAACCCAACAAATCCATTAACACCAAAATATTATTTTGTGCACGTTGTTCTTGTCTCTTTCGTTTCAGGAAATTTTCGTGTTCACAAATTGGCACGCCCGGTGGGACAATCTCTACCTCTCATATCTTTCTCCGTTTAAGGAATCCAAACACACCTCAAAATCAATGGCATCAAGCAAGGGACAAGCCGTTCTCGCAATCACTGAGGGAAGGATCCTAAGCACTTCTGCCGCAAATGGACAATCCATTAGCACCACAACCGCTCCTTAACATGCCACTTCAAAGTTGGTGCCGCTAAAAGAGCAAAGGGAGCATCAAAGGTGTGAGTCTGTCATCAACCTGACCTCGCTGGGGGCACCAAAGCATGTTGCTGAGGCACACAAGATGACATCCCAAAACAACCAATGACGTTCTTCTTCAGCATCTTGGATGTCTAAAGGAAAGTCACGTCTATTGGTTGCACAAGTCATGACCATCGGCGTTACCTCCATCGAAGAACAACTGGCTCAAATGAATGAAGCAATCGCAAGGCTAACCCGAACTGTGGAAGAAAAAGACTTGCAAATCGCTGCACTCATCAGTCAACTGGAGCCACAGGACAGCGAGAACCCTAACCCAGAAGATGAGCCTACGGTGGAGAAAATCGATGTGAAGCCGGAGCCAGACCAAGAAGCGGCACTCATGGGATCTCTTTCTATCCAACAGTTGCAAGAGATGATTGCCAGCACCGTCAAGGCATAGTACGAAGGGAGCTCAAATACCTCCGGGTTGTACTCAAAGCCTTATTCAAAGAAGATTGATGCCCTAAAGATGCCGATGGGATATCAACCACCAAAGTTCATGCAGTTTGATGGAAAAGGAAACCCAAAGCAGCACGTTGCACATTTCGTCAAAACTTGCAACAACGCGGGGACGGAGGGGGACTACTTCGCCAAGCAGTTTATGCGCTCGCTGAAAAGAAACGCATTTGAGTGGTACACGGACCTAGAGCCTGAGTCCATCAACAGCTGGGAGCAATTGGAGCGGGAATTCCTCAACCGCTTCTACAACACCCGCCGCACTGTAAGCATGTTGGAGCTCACAAGTATGAAGCAATGGAAAGATGAGCCGGTCATTGACTACATCAACAGATGGCGCACTCTAAGCCTCGACTGCAAAGATAGGCTCTCGGAGACCTCTTCAATCGAGATGTGCATCCAAGGCATGCAATGAGGTTTGCAATACATCCTTCAAGGCATTAAACCACGGACCTTCGAGGAATTGGCCACCCACGCCCATGACATGGAGTTGAGCATCACCCATCATGGGAAGAAGGAACCGATCGCCGACTACAAGAACGACAAAATTCTTGAGACAAAGGTGGAGAAGGCTACGTGGAAATCCACCAAGGAAGCAATGACAGTCAACACATCTCCCGTCAAAATCTCCACACGAGGCAAAACGATTCAAACCGAAGCTTTTCGTGATCAAGAGATGCGTAGACGCACTTTGAAGGAGCTTAAAGAGAAGACTTATCCATTCCCTGACTCTGATGTGGTTGCCATGTTGGATGACCTGTTGGACAAGAAGGTGATCAGTTTGCCTGAGTGCAGATGGCCGGAAGAGATGAATCGTACCAACAGTCCAAGATACTGTAAATTCCACCGCTTCATCAGTCATCCGACAGAAAAGTGCTTTGTGCTGAAAGATCTCATCATAAAGTGGGCTCAGAAAGGAATCATCGAGCTAGATCTTGACGATGTGGTGAAGTCAAACTATACCACCATCACTTCTGGCTCTTTCAACACAAAATTTTCACCTCAACCGCCGGGGGCATCCTCCAAAACAAGCAAACTTGAAGGATGGACTCAAGTCACTCCTAAGAAATGGCACAAGAAGCATACGTCTCCTCCACAAGTCCGCCAATCGGAAAGGGGGCAAAGCAGCTCTTGTCAACCTTCAAAGCAACGTGAACGTGTTGAAGATGATGAAATTACGACACAAAGATCGTCTGTTGCCATCACGATGTGCGACTTCTTTCCCGAAGACTTCTTCAATCACTCGGTCAAGGCTCCTTGCTATGAAGATTGTAAGGAACGCCTCTCCAAAAGTGCTTGACAAAATTCACAAATTCTCCTCACCCGCACGAGTCTAAACTGCATAGCACAAAGCTCCTGGTCTGCACGAGCATAAAAGGCAACACCAATGCTCCTTGTTCGCACGAGCCTAAACTGCACGAACCAATGCTCCTTGTTCGCATGAGCCTAAACTGCACGAACCAAAGCTCCTTGCCCGCACGAGTCTAAACTGCATGGCACAAAGCTCCTGGTCTGCACGAGCATAAAAGGCAACATCAACGCTCCTGACCCACACGAGCATAAAAGGCGACATCAACGCTCCTGGTCTGCACGAGCATAAAAGGCAACACCAAAGCTCCTGGCCCACAAGAGCATAAACTGTGTACGGCAAAATCATCATCAAAATCACTATTAAATTCATCACTCATTTGAACTACGTTATGGCTTGATCTCTTCTTTGGAAGGGTACGTAGGCGGCTCGAACATTCAATTTCGAGTTCAGTCATATCAAAATAAATAAGAAAAATATAAAAGTTTTATTAAAGAAAGTCAATTTTATTACAAAAGAATAAATAAATAAATACATATGTTATTATGTATTTACAAAAAAAACAAAAACAAAAAAACAAAAAAAACAAAAACAAAACAAAACAAATGCATTGAGAGAAATAAAGTCCGTTTTTATTTATTTTTTCTGGAAATTTTACATAAATTTGCATTATACATACTTAAAAAAAAATCAAATCAAATTTACAAGAGGGGATCTTCAAGGACGATTAGGTGCCACCTCACCACTCAGCAGAGCTCCAGAAATGAGAGGCGTCGGAGGTTGACTGTTTGAAGCCACACCACTCGGCGGAACTCCAGGAAGAAGAGGAGCCAAGGGTTGATCATTTGGAGCTTCATTACGCGGTACAGCCCCAGAAGACGAAGGCAAATGCTGCTGGAACAAACCCACAAACCTCTGATGATCAAGTAAAATCTGACCATCAGATTCCTGCATCTGGTTAATCTTCCTCTTCATGTTTGTCGCATAGCTATGTGCGAGCTTATGCAACTGTTTATTCTCCTGCTTGAGCCCTCTAATCTCCTGTTTGAGACTCATCACTTCAGCCGCCAATGATTCAACTTGACGGGTTCGAGCAAATAGGCGTTGGGCCATATTAGACACAGAACCTGCACACTGCACACTGAGAGCCAGAGAATCCTTAACAGCCAACTCATCAGACCGTTTGGAAAGTAGTCTGTTATCTCTGGGAGTGACAAGGTTTCGGGCCACCACCGCAGCGGTCATATCATTCTTCACCACCGAATCCCCAACGGTAAGAGGACCAGTAGGGGATATGAAAGATGGGCGTCATATGTTATCTGGAGAAGACGGGACTACCTCTTCACCAAGGTTCAAATCAAAATGACGGTCGGAGGGTCCAGACATTTTCAAAGGTGTTGAAGAAAGAAGAGGTCGGACAAATCAAGATCTTAGAAGTGCAAGAAGGGAGTTTCTACAAGCGAAAATTCAAGTGTGCTTTGAAACGAACTGCGTGCCTCTATAAAGATCAACACTCGATGGGATTTCAAAGATCGAAGAGGCGAGCTCAGAATTCGAAGAGGCCAATTCAAAAATCAAAGAGGCAAGCTCAGAAATCGGAGAAGCATCTTGCTTTTCCAGACGCGTTAGCACCCGTCACGTGCAAACTCAGCTTTGCAGAAATCATGGGCAATTTGTTAAAGCGCCAATCCCAGATATCGAAGAGGCGCCAGTCTTTTTCAGCCTCGTCAGCACCCGTCACGCGCAAACTCAGCTTTGCGGAAATCACGGGCAATTTGTCGAAGCGCCGATCCCAGATATCGAAGAGGCACCAGTCTTTTTCAGCCTCGTCAACACCTGTCACATGCACACTCAGCTTGACGAAAATTACGGACAATTTGTCGAAGATTTCTGATAAAGAAGAAAACACGTGAAGCCATACTGATCAATCACACATTGGTTGCCGACACGAGTAAAAGAATAGTACCTCTACAGGTACTAAAGAATTTCCTATAACTGTCCACCTTTACCCTCCATAGCAAGGCAGACATACATAACCTTTCTTCATCTCCGAGAACCTTTCTTCATCTCCAAGAACCTTTCTTCATCTCCTAGAATGCCTTCCCAACAAAGCCTCTCGAGTCACTCAGTGTTTCTTATTCCTTGGGGTACCTCTGCAAACAAATGACACCAAAGCAAAAGTATCTCATATCACCAGGGTAGAAAGCAAGAGTATATCATATCATGCGTTCTCCCTGTCCTTTCCTTTGTCCTTGTTCTTACCTACAAAGACAAGGATAAAGAAAACAATATGCCAGAACCTCCACTCAAACTCGGATGCCACATTTGCCTGGAAAACAAATAAGGCAATTGAAAATGATACCTTGCAGCATGTGGAGACAACGTACAGAAGAAACAAGCAGATAAGAATGCAGTCTTCACAATCAGCTCAGCAGAAGGAGTCCGAGCTGAGGAACTCAAGAAGCTGCCACATCTGCCTAAAGAAACAAGCAGAGAATAATGCAGCCTGCACAGTCAGCTCAGCAGAAGGAGTCTGAGTTGAAGAACTTAAGAAGATGCTACATTCTGCTAGAAGAATAGATAAGACAAGGGAAAATGATACATTGAAGCATGTGGAGACAAGCACAACAAAGCACGTGCCGATTCATCCGCTACTTCTTCAAAATCAAAAGTATCTCATATCATCAGGTTTGCAATCACTCTGGGTGGAGGACTCGTTTTAACCCTCAAATTCTTGGGTCGACTTGCTAGGCGTTGTGGGCTGCATGTGCCGTTTCACCACCCTTGAATCAAATCCTTAAAGATCAAATCACCAACTGGAAGAAGAGCCCATCAATCTTGAAGATCATACCGTTGACCAAACTGCTCAGGTGTGAATTAGAAAGATTGAACAAAGCAACAAGTCGTCACCTTCACCTCGTGCCTGCTTGCCATGTGTTCGAGTCAACCTTCAAGAATCAAGCCTCAACGGCCCTTGAAGAAGTTTCCGGCCAAATTCAAGATCAAGCCTCGACGGCCCTTGAGGAAATCACAAGTCCGATTCAAGATCAAGCGTCCACCATATTTGAATCAAATCCAGTTCAAGAATAAACTGTGGAAAATCAACAATTGGAGGAATCCAAAAAATCCTCCAACCCAGTTCAAGATCAAAGCTGTGGAAAGTCAACAAAGCGCAAAAACAAATACGTGCCGATTCATCCACTACCAAAGCCAAAGATCATCTACCACATGAAGCTCCTTGTGGTCCAATTTCAACCTTCAAGATCAAGCCTCGATGGCCCTTGAAGAAATTTCAAACAAAGTCCAAGAACAAGCCTCAACGGCCCTTGAAGAAATCTCCAGCCCAATTCAAGATCAAGCCTCGATGGCCATTGGATTGACATCTACAGTAAGGGACTTCAAAACGCATCTCCTACACGTGACAAGCACATGTATACGACGCACCTTGAAGTGGGGGCATTTGTAGACACCGAAATTGCGGTGAAATAAATGTTCACCAACGCATTAAAATTTTGACGTGTCAAGGCGTACATGGCATATGCCACGTGTCATACAAATTGTACACATGGTGTGCGACTCAACAAAATAAAAAGAAATACCCTTGAAGGATTACACAAGTTTTTCTTCTCATTTTGGGCAATGACAAGGCAAGCACATTTCAATTCATTGAAGATCAAAACAAGGTTTTCTTCTCATTTTGGGCAATGACAAAGCATGCACATATCAAGTTTAAAATGATATTAAGTGGAAAATTAGGCCATAAAATTACCACTTCAAGTTTAAAATTGTATTAAGTGGGAAATTAGGCAATGGTGCTTGGAAAAGAAAAAAAATATTTTGTGGTGGTGATTCATTCTCAAAGCCTATAAATAGGCTTCTACATCAAGGTATCAAAAACCAATTCACAAATACATTTCTCTACTCCCAAAATGGAAGAGAATACTCCCCACACATCCAAAATCCTTGAAGCTTTGAAACTCTAAAGCTTTCAAGCATCCAACCTCCCAAATTCAAGCAAATCCCGAAGGATCAAGAAAGCCCTCTTCGTTCTTCGTCAAATCCTCCTTCAAGATCAAGCCCCAACGGCCCTTGAAGAACTTCCACCAATTCAAGATCAAGCATCGACGGCCCTTGAAGAAAGTGTTCAACAAATCCACACAACTGTTCATCCCAAGATCAAGCCCCGACGGCCCTTGGATCAACAATCATCCACCTTCAAGATCAAGCCCCAAAGGCCCTTGAAGAACTTCCACCAATTCAAGATCAAGCCCCGACGGCCCTTGAAGAAAGTGTTCATTGTTCATCATCCGTTCATCCCGAAGAATCAAGATCAAGCCCCGACGGCCCTTGGATTAACAATCACCAATTCAAGATCAAGCCCCGACAGCCCTTGAAGAAAGTGTTCTTCGTTCTTCGTTCATCGTTCTTCCAAGATCAAGCCCCGACGGCCCTTGGATCAACAATCACCAATTCAAGATCAAGCCCCGACGGCCTTTGAAGAAAGTGTTCTTCGTTCTTCGTTCATCGTTCTTCCAAGATCAAGCTCCGACGGCCCTTGGATCAACAACATCAACAAATCCACACATCCAACCGTTCTTCAAGATCAAGCCCAAAAGCCCTTGAAGATCCGTTCATCACCGTTATTCAAGATCAAGCCTTAACGGCCCTTGAAGAAACACTCATCCTCAAGATCAAGCCCCAACGGCTCCTTGAAGATCCGCTCAAATCCACCTTCAAAGATCAAGCCCACGGCCCCTTGAAGAAACTTCCAACAGTTCATCTAAGATCAAGCCTCAACAGCCCTTGGATCAACGAAACATCCATAAATCAACACCTTACGGAGATCGAATCAGAGGATCAAGTTAAAAGAGATCGTAACCCAACAAATCCATTAACACCAAAATATTATTTTGTGCACGTTGTTCTTGTCTCTTTCGTTTCAGGAATTTTCCGTGTTCACAGAAATATCTACATTTTTCAAGTGGAGAGATGCAAGTATTAATCTTGTTTTTTAACACATCATTTAGTCGATCAATTTTTTTTTACCTATAAGACTGCTAATTTCATGATCCATCTAGTGGTATTCCTATTTACTTGTAAATGATAAGTTTTAGGTTCGATTATCGCCAAAGGCGAATTTGAACCACATTATGCTAGCCCATTGTGAGGCTAAGATCACCTCCTCTCCCTTAATGTAGATAAATATAGTTTGTTCAAAAAAGGAAAAAAAAAACTTATCACAAAATGTAGATAGAAAGGAATATTAGAAATGTTATCACAAGATTTTGTAGTGTATTTTTCAATCCTCATATATAATAGTTTGTGTGTATTTCTTCCTCACTTGAACTAAATTCAATCGTGTGAGACTTGATGATCAATCATTCAAACATTCAAAGATTTTGATAATAGATATACAAAGTATTTTCATATCCCTCTTTACGAGATTAAATTTGGAATTTCTTCCAATGTAAAATAAATACTAATGGATAAAAACTAATGTTACACAGATTAATTTGCGAGCATTTGGTTTTCTTTCTCTTGGTTGAATTTTCTAGAATTTGTAAGCAATATTTGTTGATGTACTAGGTTGTGGGTGAGTGAGGTGACCTAACTGCTAATGGATAAATGGGTATATGCCCTTGACAAACAACAAACGCCATTATTATACCACCCCACAAAAATGGGTCCGCTTAGCAAAAAAATATGACACGTTATCAAGATATAACAAATTATCACTCGAGTAGTACCTTCAAAAGTAGGAAACTGTTTTATTTCCTTCATCTAAATTCTAAGTTTATTGTTCTCATTCAAATATAGTGTAAGTTAATAGTACCTTCAAAAGTAGGGAACTGATTTATTCTCTATTCAAGATATAACAAATTATCACTCAAGTAGTGTTGTGTTAGTTAAGGAAATTCTCAGCGGAGACTCACTTAGTCCTATAAGAAATTTTCAAAAAGTGGTTATTTAAGGAAATTCTCAAAGAGTGTAGTTAATCCAAACTTCACACATTTTTTTAATACGCGATTGGACGGAACACAGGATATACGTTATTCGTAAAAAATGAAATACTGCATTTTCCAAGTGGGGAGATAGAAATATTAATCTTGTTTTTAACATTTTTGAATATGCGATTGAACAGAACGCATGATATACGTTATTTGCAAGAAATGAAATATTTGCATTTTCCAAGTGGGGAGATGCAAGTATTAATCTTGTTTTTTAACACAGCATTTAGTCAATCAATTTTTTACATATAAGACTGCTAATTTCATGACACTTCTAATGGTATTCCTCTTCACTTGTAAGTGAGAGATTTTAGGTTCGATTCTCACCAAATGCAAGTTTGAACTAGATTATGTTAGCCCATTATGAGGCTAAACCCACCTTATTTCCCTAGTATAAAAAATATCTTTTGTTAAAAAAAAAAACAAATAAAAACTTGGTTCACAAAAAGTAGATAGAAGAGAATATTAGAAATGTTATCACAAGATTTTGTAGTGTATTTTCATTCCTCATATCTAATAGTTTGAGTGTATTTCTTTCTCACTTGAACTAAATCCAATTGTGTGAGACTTGAAAATCAACCATTCAAACATTCGAAGATTTTGGTGATAGACATACAAAGTATTTTCATATCCCTCTTTACAAGAATAAATTTGGAATTTCTTCCAACGTAAAATTAATACTAATGGATAAAAAACTAATCATGTTACACAATTTAATTTGCGAGCATTTGGTTTTTTTTCTTGGTCGAATTTTCTAGAATTTGTAAGCAATATTTGTTGATGTGTTAGGCTGTGGGTGAGTGAGGTGACTTACCTAACTGCTAATGGATAAATGAGTATATGTCTTGACAAACCACATACGCCATTATTATATCACCCACAAAAATGGGCCCGCTTTGCACAAAAATATGACACGTTGTCAAATTATTAAAAGTTAGTTGAATAGTTGTGGGCGAGTGATATTGACAGAGGATGAACACTAATATAAGCTGGTTTTCGGGAAAAAGGAGAAAAAATCCAAGAAGTTGGAGAATAATTTGTATGAAACAAATTTATCGTTACGGAACATTTTAAATATAATAATGTAATGTTATCTAAAGAAAAATTTACACATAACTTATATAATTGACCGAAACATTCTGATAGCGATAAACTTGTTCTTTCTCAAAAAGTTGAGGTGAGGGCCAAGTACCTCTTTTTCTTCTTCACTAAAGAAAGAGAATTTATTATGGCCGGTGGTGGTGGAGGGCTCATTTGAATGGCAGTTGGAATTTGGGCATCTGTCGGCAAGAGTATATTCATCCCCAGATACTCCCTCATAGCGTTGTGGCCGACAAATTATCCAATATTTCGGCAATTATTAATTTATTACTCTCAACAGGAAGATCCTACCAAATTGTGGTGCATTTTATTTTAGGAAAACTAATGAAAAGGGCTTGAAAACTTTGAGTTTTAATGATAAGGACAAAATAAAGGGTAAAGTGAATAGTACCAGGATTGACTTTTTAGTGTAAAAATGTGGTTTTTCGTTAAAGTGAACAGTACCGGGTGCTTTTCGTTAAAGTTCCCTTTTATTTTTGGATGTGCTATTCACATCATCCACTTTCCATATAAAAAAATTGTAGCAATTGTTTCTTAATTTTAACTCAATTGAAGTAATAGTTTTTCAACTAAAAATTCATTATTATTGTTCTCTCAACTCATTAAAACGTGCAGCTATAGTCCCCTCAACTAAAAATTCATTACCATTGATCCTTCAACTTTAATACAACTGAAGAAATGATCTTTCAACTTTAACTCAATTGAAATAATAGTCCCTCAACTTTAATTCAATTGTAGCAATGGTCATTCCAACAAAACTCATTTTGATAAAATTCTAACGAAATTGATGAAAATGACCATAGCTACACGTTTTGATGAGTTGAGGGACCCCAATTGTAGCAATAGTCATTCCAATATAACTTATTTTGACAAAATTGTAACGAAGTTGACGAAAATGACCATAGCTACACATTTTGATGAGTTGAGGAACCAATGGTAATGGATTTTTAGTTGAGCACCCTTGCTCCAATTTGATTAAAGTTGAGGGACCATTGTTATAATTTACTCGTCCACACACCATCTTAATTTTCGGTCGTCAGATCGAATGAATTGAAGAAGATCAAACAATAGAAATTAATTAAGACTGTGTAAGAAATAAAAAAAAGTGTATGAATACTACACCGCTTTATTTTCGGTTGGAGAATGTGACTAAATTAGGTCTAAGTATGCTGTCTCCTTAAGTTAATAAAGAATAATCAAATATATAATACAAACTGTCAATTAATTTCAATATGATCGCAACACTGTCTTATGATATTTCTAACTCCGGATATGTTAAGAGACTTGTATCATCATAACACATTGGTTATTCACGTAAAAAGATAAAACATATGCCAAATTGGGTAAGTGGCCTACAAACTTTATAATATATAAGCTAACACTGTATATGCCTTTATGTATAATACACATGCACGTGAAACACGATGTTGTAGCTCCCATCTATATATTCAATGGACGTGAGGACGCACGCTTTATTGCTATGGTCGTCCGTGTGTCGTGTCATGTTGCTTCTCACTTATTTGCCCTTCATCTTTTTTCTTCTTTTCTTGGTTAAGTTTATCCATTCTTAAATCATCTCCAACCTTTGGGTTAAAATTTAAAATTTTTAATCTAAAAAATTTAGCTTTTAACACAGAAACAGTTTTTCTGCTCCAACCCTAGCCTAAAATTTTAGTTCGGGATTATTAAAGAATGAACTTAGGCTAATTTTTTTTCTTAAATTAACTTTTAAAAAAAATTATGTAGCCTATGGTAAATTAATTTTATGAACATTTTAATATAAAAATATTTAAATTCCAATAAATATTGAAAAAATCACTAAATCTTTCCACAAAGCAAGTCTTTAACTTTCACAAATCTTCAACTTTCACCAACCGTTCAACTTTCACCAAACTTTCAACTTTCATCAATCATCCTCTATATAAACACATGTTCAATATCAGTTGGTCACACAATCTTTCAACCTTCAATCATTCCCTATATTCACTAATCTTTCAACTTTCAAAGTGTTTTTGTTTCATAAAAATCCTCAATATATCAACAATGGATGATAGAAGAAGGTGTAGCAGGGCAATGCAAATGACATAATACCAAGCAAGCCTTGACATTGAGGATTCAAAAATGATCAACGCATAAGCTAAACTTCCAAACTCGCTTATGCAATATGAGCACCATGTCGAATCTAGCTATTGTGGTTATGTCACGAAGCGTTCATTTGTGCAACGTGATAGAGAAGAGTGTCATGACCGAATGATGAAATATTATTTTATTGAGCGTCCGAGATTTCCTGCTCATGATTTTCGGAGACGGTTTCGAATGAGGAGAGAGATTTTTGAAAGCATCTTGAACACAGTTGTCAATCATGACCACTACTTTGCAAGGAAGATAAATGTCGTAGGCCGACAAAGTCTATCACCTCATCAGAAGCTCACATCTGCATTTCGGATGCTAGCTAATGAGTGCTCTGCAAACTCAACTGATGAGTATTGCCGACTTGCGGAGACTACTGCTATTAAAAACCTGGAGCGCTTCTGTGGGGCAATTCAGGCCACATATGGAGCCACATATCTCTGCAAGCCAAATCATGAAGACTTGAAGAGGCTTTTATGACACACCCCAACCGAAGTCGAAACATGATGCCCGTCACGTAAGAGTAACGTAGCCAAAATGCGCAACAGAAGTAATAATAAAAGAAATGCGAATAAATAAAAACCTAAAACCAAACTTATCTAAACTAAGATAATATAAGTGAGTAAAGATGACCAAGCAAGTTATACAAATATCAGAGCATGGGTAAACGAAAGTGCAATCGAACCAACTAAGTACTAATTATACAAACAGGGAAAAAAATCCCTACTTATTTACAGAGATGTCAGAACCGCCGTGAAAGTCCTCGTGAGCCACCAAGGATGACCAACTACCTAGAACCTGAAAGGGTGCAAAACAAAAAATGTGAGTAGGCAAAAACAAAGTTTTTGAAAACACAGTTGTCTTTATGAACATACTAACCCCTCACTGTAAACCCATATAATTTTCCAGAAAATAATAACAACTAGGTACATAAGGATAATGCTTAGAGCAGTGAAAACAGAGGTATGCCATGTCAAGATGTTCAACCATAAAATGTGTAAGCCAGGTGATACGAATCAACCTAAAATAGTATGCCAACCGGAGTCACCTAATGTAACCTGTACAATTGAATCTATAGCTCATCAAGTATGCATGCACATAAGTCGGAACCACCTATTGTGGTCTGTACAACAGGGCTGGGTGTAGATAAGTACGCTTAAGTGCTACGATCACGTGAAGGCTGTGCAAATAATTGCAGGTCACCTACGAGTCGGAACCACCTATTGTGGTCTGTGCAATATGGCTGTGCACCAAACTTGGATCCAAAGTGAGCGTGCGGCCCAGGAGGTGAACATCATGTGAAAAACTATGCCCTGGCCATGGGCGAGAACACTAACACCAATGTGCAGGATAATAAGCTCAAAATGCATCAACGTATAACCACACACAACGCACCCAATACCATCATGATGTACTCACCTGAAACTTACCTGAGTCTGCGCAGTCTCATCCAATACTATGCATAGCTATACTAATGCAATACTAACACATAATGCACACGACATGGCATTTAAAACATACGTTCATTTAAAGTAGTTTATGGGATTCATAAGCATATTTACATATATATAGAAAAAAAAAGCCCGCTCACTGGTAAGTAGTAGGATCGTAGCCCCCAAGTCTCGTTTGACCACGTTTGTCCTCCGGGTAAGTCTCACCTATATGCGAAATAACTAATTTTACATTAATTTTAAGGCACATACACAAACCCTAGGAATAACTTCTCATACGTTGCTCAAATAGGGTGTTTGAATATACCAACATGACCTACTCAACAACTCGAACACCCCAATATTTTTAGATTAATTTCCTGACGTCTCACGCGCCCTCATAAGCCGGCACGTGCAGGCACGGAATCCCTAACGGCGTTAGGGAATATTTCATTAAATAGTAGAATATTTTGTTTAAAAACTAATAGAGTTACCTGACGCTGTTAGTATATTCTGTCAAAGTTAGACATAATATTCTCCTCCTTCTCCGATGGCTTTGTCGGAATCCATCGCTGGCCGTCGGGCGCCGTTTGTGTCGCTGATTTTTGGAAAAATCTTAAAACTTTAATATCTTCATCATTTTTCAACCAAATTCCATGAATTTTATATGGATTTGAAACTCTCAACTAGAAGAATACAATCTTACCTACTTGAGGTTCTAAAACCGACAGAAAGTGGTCGGAGTAAGGCTTGGATCAACCGGCCAACCTGCAACTCCATGTTCTCACCTATTCCAACGTTCAAACTGCTCCAAAACTAATCTAGGGTCCCTATAAAGTTGATTAGGACCCACCTCAAGCCTTTAAACCATAGAAAAAGACCACGATCACAAAGTAGAAAAATACACCTCGCCAGAGCTCCCGAGTTCTCGAATTCCCGACGTCTATTCCTCGACCTAAGGGTATCAATGAGTTCGTGGGATCGAGGTGACTGCGATGGTAGTGATTTCCAATTCGATCCATAATGTTTTGATGATGATTGTGAGGTAAGGGTGGCTCGGGTGTACGGAATGAGAAGAAAGAAGAAGAAGGTCCGAGAGAAGAGAGAGAGTGATGGTGTGTATGTGCGTGATTGGGCAGAAGGAAAAATGAGAGATATTTTTAATTCAATTAGGCCAAAGAAATCAGGAATTAAGGTGATTGGTGGGTAAGGTATAGCCAACCCATAAAAATATATTTCTACGCATTTACACACTCGTCTGTTCGTAACTTCTTCGTTACGAATTTGTTTTAGCCCTAGGTCACATCAACACACTCATGGCGTCGAGTACAATTTAACTACGACAATAGAAATAATAATTTAAAACTACATATGTACATCCACGTCACTAAATCACGAGGGCATTACCGTCACTTTACACACTTAGGGAGAAAAATATATAATAATTCGGGACATGTCGTCACATTCTACTCAAAGCAGACAAAATAGGCTTTCCTGACATGATAGGAAGTCTCGATTGTATGCTTTGGGAGTGGAAGAATTGTCTTACTGCTTGGGATGGCCAATTCAAGGATCGTGTTGAACAATTTGGAAATGGAAAGAAATGGTAGAAAGAAAAAATGGAAGAATTGTGGGAGAAAATTGAGTTTTGTGTGGATGTTTGAACAAATACAAAGGTATTTATAGAGTTTTTGGGTGAATTTTGAGTTAAATAATTTTTTTTAAAATTATTTTAGCTGTTGGATTTAAATTTGGACTGTTATATCTTTTTTTATCTTTTTTTATTTTACCGTTAGATTTGATTATATTCGATCTCAGCCGTTGGATTCAATGTATTTTAAAATAACATTTAAAAAAACAAAATTTGAATCTGGACCGTTGGATCAACCAACGGTCCAAAAATGCCAGTCGTGGGATGCAAAAAAAAATCGTTGGGCTCTGGGTTGTGGCCAACAACGGCCCTAACAGTAGGCCCCCCTATCAGGCACTGAAGACTCACGGGCCGCGTGGGACGAGTGGGCAAGTGAACGGGCCGAGAGTGGGGTAATTTTGGACGAGTCCACGCGTTTGTGGGCTAGTAGAATGAATGGGATGGTGTGTCAAACACAATACTGACTTATGTGTACAAACCAACTTTTGTGTACAAACCATCACTGTCGAGGAAGGAATATGTCTTGGCATTGGGTTCTAAAACCTGAAGATAAGATTGCTAACTACTGTGAAGTTCAAATAAGGTTCGACTTTCAATGTGCTGAATACTCAAGTAATTCAGTAACACCTCACTTCACCTAGAGGGCTAATGAGACGAGAAGACTAAGGACTCCTCACTGACAAACAGTGATGTTAATCCAAATTGAAGATGTGTTGACGAAGTTGGGAGAATCAGGAGTTTCTCAGAGTGTGTGAAAGGTTTGAAGGTCCTTTGTACTTTTTTATTGTGCGCAACTCTGTATTTATAGAACCCATGCACTTGGATGCGTTGTAAAATCCAGTCGTGAACATCAAACCATCTTTGATGATAGACCAAAACCATCCTTATCCCAATCCACACTTGCCGCGCCATCGGGTGAAATCACAACCATCAAAATGTACAATCACAAATGGATAAAATGGTATATGCCATCTTTTATCCCATATTTCCACTTGAGGGTCCATGAAAAATGGAACCTTTTTATTTGCTAATTATCCAATCATTCAGACCACCTGATCCAATATAACCAGCAACTGCCTATTTAGGATAGTTCCATTTCTTCACCCCATCGCTATTAGCCTATTACATTAATATCCTTAATTTTTTTGTTGTGATAGAAGATAAAGATATCTTTTCATCTTCTTTTGACCGACAAAGAAAATTTCATTAATATAGTTTTACATTTAGAAAATAATTATTATGGTTATCACAACAATAATATAAATTAATTGAAAATCATCTAAAATTCTCTCATGCAATGGCCTCAACGTCAACGGGGTCTGTAATTCCATCTTTGAAAATATATATCATTCCAAATGGATAAATATAATTAATTGTTGCATTTGTTAACATAATATGATTTGCATAACCATCATGAATGTGCATTTAAGTTGAAAAGGATAGATTACCTAATCTATAATTGAACTTTCTATCTAGCCATTGTTTTTGGGTGCGGGATTTGTCCGATTGGTATGAATAATATGAACTTTTTTTTTGGAGGCCTTACGACTTACGACCCAGATATAAGTTTTGTATTCAGTAGGTCTGGCCACGATTTGGTATGGTACAGTATGAGGGATGTATCAAAACCAAACTCAAGAAATTTTTTTTGGTATGGTACGGTTCGGTACTAAGGGGTGAACCGAACTATACAAATTCGGTTCGATTACGTATGAACCGGTTCAAATTCGGTTTTCTCCTTTAGTAACAAGAATGAAGATCGAAGTTCGAGTTCTGTTTCCTTTTCTTCTCTTTCCTAACCCCAATTTCTCGCATTCTTTATAAAGATCAAATCCAACATATTGTACACACACACAAGCTCGTAGTGTATTCTCAGTGCTCACAAAACCAATTGACAAAATATGAATTCAAAACCCCCAATTTCCAATTGAAAAAATGGAAACAAACACAAGTGATTTACTCACCATTACGATTGGAGTGGTGGAGATTGCTACGGAGTCCGGCGAAGTGACCCCTGAGGTTAATCTTTTCCATATACACAAATAATTTTCAATTTATATTGTCCAAATTACTCTAACAAAGACAACTTTACAATATTGATACATAAATTGAGCATAATTCAGCTTAAGGGAAAATAAATGATACCAATGAATTAAAGAGAAAGTAGGCACCTTAATCAGGTTGTTCGGCCAAATTAATCTTCTATTGCACAAGAGTAAATTGTAGCAATGGTCCTTTATTTTTAACTCAATTGGAGTAATGATCCATTAACTAAAAATTCATTATCATTGATCTCTCAACTCATCAAAACGTGCAACTATGATCCCTTAACTAAAACTTAATTATCATTGGTCCCCCAACTTTAATCTAACTAGAGAAATGATCCCTCAACTTTAACCCAATTGGAGCAATGATTCCTCAACTTTAACCCAATTGCAATAATGGTCATGCCAACATAACTCATTTTGACAAAGTTGACGAAAATGACCATAGCTACATGTTTTGATGAGTTGAAGGACCTTAATTGTAACAATGGTCCTTCCAACATAATTTATTTTGACAAAATTCTTACAAAGTTGACGAAAATGACCATAACTACATATTTTGATGAGTTGAGGGATCAATAATAATGGATTTTTAGTTGATGGGTCATTGCTACAATTTACTCATTGCACAAGAACTTAATCGCGTGATTAAACTTTATGAGAAATTTTGTTGGACCCAACCTTTTTATCTCTACACCCAACTAACAAATTTTCTCTACTAAACTTTCAAATTTGCCCTTAAATAAATAAAAATGAGAAAATAAATATTAAAGTTGTTATCTTTACACCCAATAACCCTAAACTCACATCACCACTGCACCTTCATTTTCTCCGGTGAACCTGCGACCATTGGTGCTCTTGTTTTCCTCTCTCCATTGGATATAACTACTCAGAAAAGAAAAATATATGGTGTGGAGAGGATCTCTTTCCTTGGTATTCCCACTTTTTATGAGAATAATAGTATTAATTTTCCCTTCCGTAAATTAATGAATGAAGAAAAAGGGCTTATGCATATGATGTGGAGGGGACCTCTAAACCCTAATAGGTTCCTTATGTTCATAACCCAAGGTCCTTTCATCGATTGAAATAAAAAAGGGTTTTGCAACTTAAGTTTGCTTTAATATTCACATTAGGACTCCTACACCATTTGTTCTCCAGTCTTGATTTGTCGATTTTAGTGTTGCTGGCGTTTGAGTTGGGTTTGTCGGAAATAATGGAGCGCCCTACAGTGGTGGATCGTGGGGTTTGGGTGTAGAGATACAAAGAAAACTTCAATGTTTGTTATTTAAGGACAAATTTGGAAGATTAGATAAGAGAAAATATTATTTGGGTGTAGAGATAAAAAAGTTGGGTCCAAATAAATTTCCCAATATTTTTTTTTTTTTTTTTTTTTTGGGTACAGAAGAGGGCAAAGCCCAACAAGCAAAACAAAAAAGCTACTAAAAAACAGCTCTAGGGAGGGCCCTGCCAATAGTATTAGAAACTATAAAATTAGTAGCAATGGTAGAAGGAGAAGCAAAAACATGAAGACCAAGTGATAACCCATGACCTAAGTCAGACGTGTGATTAGCTAAGACATTATTTTCTCTATAGATATGAGTAACTTCACATCTTCAATTTCTTTCAATGGCTTCTTTGCAGTCAATAATGAGATTGTAGAGTGGGAACTAAAATAGGTTGTTGGATCAAAGTAACAGCAGCATAAGAATCACATTCAATAATCACTTCCTTGCAACTCTCATCCCAACCTATAGAAAGTCCCATGAAACCACCCTTAAAGCTCACCTTCCATGATGGTTCCTCTGCCCAAATTAGCAGCAAATCCCTTAATCCATTTCCCTTCAGAATTACGAAGCAAACCTCCAGCACTTATGTGGCTAAATGGGTCTTTACAACTCCCATCTGTATTGATTTTGTATACCAATTGGCAAACGAATCCAATGGATTGAGATGATTTTGTCTAGGAGGCTTACTAGAAGAACACTTGTTCGCATCACACCATTCCCTTGCAAATTGAAAAATGAAATTCTGGGGTGAGTCAAGCGGTTGTTGGCCATCATTGAAGACAAAGTTATTCCTCCATTTCCAGCAATGCCAGAGAGTTGAATTAAAGATAAGGTTCCAAGGTAAACCATGTATGGTGGTACAATGTGTCCTAAGGTTTATAGCTATCCAACTCTGAAAATCAAGAGCAAAGGAATGGGCAACTTCAGGACGGATTCCAACACCATTCCAAAGGAAAGAGAATGCCTACGAAACTTGAAAATGTGATCCCTTGATTCCTTAACCTGAAAATTTCCCAAACTTTAATCGTCAACCTTACTACAATCTCGGAAAACCCCTTAATTTTATGATGCAACTGTCGGAGCTACTTATTCGATCGTGTGAGTGTAAATGACAGAGGCACCTTTTTCAATGTCTTATTATACATATGGGTTGTCTCAGCAAGCAACTAAAGATCATTTTAACTCTATGGGAAACTTTTTTTGAGTACATCGTTATTTTTAAAGTAAGGGAGGAGGAATTCGGCTATGCCACACAATGACAGCCTAATTTGGTATCAAATTCGTCATAACTCTATGGGAAACTTTAAATTAGAAAAGAAATTACTATACCAAATTTATTCTTATAGGTAAAAACTTGAAAGGTTTTATGTTTAGATATCGTCAATGACAAGTTCGATATTAATTTATCTTTTACCGTGAGTACATAATTTAGTTGTATTCTAGAAAAGATTTATTTATTGATATATCTCATGAAACTGCCATTTACTCTCACTTTAGCCTTAAATTGAATTTGTCTCATTTTACCCTTCATAAATTGCCAAAATTGAGCAACTTTACCTCATTTACGTTCATATTCAAGATACCTTTTAAGTTTTAAAGGTTTAGGAAAGTTTGAAAATTTCGTACCTCACCAACAACAGTGGCTCATCTTTGCTAGCATGGTATGAAATGTTTAGACTCCCTTTTATTTAACGTTTATGAGATAGAATTGACAAAACATGGGTGAAATGACTCGATTTTGGTAGTTTTAGAAGATAAAGTAAGATAAATTCTGTTTCATGACCTAGAGTAAGACAAAAAAAAATAATTTCTGGGGCAAATCAATAAATAAGCCAAAAAAGAGAGAAAAAAAATACTTGGCCACGTGTTGAGTTTTCATTTTTATGTCAGCTTTGATAACAGCCATCAGATAGCCAATCAACGGTTGAGATGAACTCAATATCTCTCCGCGATGTCTAGTCTCTCTCTCACTAGTTCGGCTTAAACCCTGCCCGACGACGACAACTGCCCTATGGTATAAACCCTAAACCTAATTGCACAGAGAGAGAAGAGAGAGAGAGAATGAGGAAGAAGGTGGACGAACGAATCCGAACCCTAATAAGCAATGGCGTCAAAAACCGGCACCGCTCCATGTTCGTCATCGTCGGCGACAAATCCCGTGACCAGGTACTCCTAATTTCTTCTGCCTTTCCTATCCCATTCCCTATTTGCTATTCCTATTCAATTTGAGGAGTTATAACAATGATTTAAATTGAATTGGGTAGAAAATTTTACCAGTTTTACTGTTTCTTGTTTTCACCTGCAATACTCACCGAGTAACACTAAAAACCTCAAACAAGGTAAGAAATATCATCGAAAATCTATCGAAAACTAACGGAAAATGGCTAATATGGAGTTTTATATGGTCTTCAGATTGTGAATCTTCATTATATGCTAAGCAATGAAGTAAAGAAATCGCGCCCGACTGTGTTGTGGTGCTACAAGGACAAGCTCGAGCTCAGCAGGTTGATTTCTTCTACCTTCCATTCTTCACCTTATTATAAGGCAAGGCGGAATTTCGTTTTTAAAATATATTGATTCGTTGCGTTTGACTACTTCATGATGCAGTCACAAGAAAAAACGTGCTAAGCAAGTAAAAAAGATGATGCAGAGGGGGCTGCTTGATCCCGAGAAGGTTGATCCTTTCTCACTTTTTGTTGAAAGTGGGGGATTGACTTATTGCTTGTACAAGGATTCAGAAAGAGTTCTTGGTAATACCTTTGGAATGTGTATACTTCAGGTAACTTGAAACTTACAAATTTACTGGTTTGGCCAAGACCCCTTGTATAATTGATTTAAGTTTTATGACTAAGTTTGATCTCCTGCATTAGGATTTTGAGGCCTTGACTCCAAATCTACTAGCAAGAACGATAGAGACAGTGGAGGGAGGTGGACTAGTCATATTGTTGCTTCATTCTCTAACCTCACTCACCAACCTCTACACCATGGTTATGGTATGCATATAATAATACCTCTTTCTCTTACGCATGCACACAATTAATGCTTAGTTTTTAGGCCAGCATGGTTATGCTTATTATATACCGCAAAATCTTGAAAACTAGCCATGTTAAAAGTTTCCGAATTTTTTCGTAATGATGTGCTTGGCTACAAGAAGACTTTTGGTAGATTCAATTGCTTGACTTTCTTTAAGAGAATGCTGCTGAACATATAAGTTTCCCAGTTGGGCCTATGTAGACTAGTTGTTTCTTTTCATGTTCTAGCCCCAAAAAGAAGAAGAAAAAACAACTAGGTTTCCTCATAATATTTGTTCTTCTTGTTGAGGTAGTTTCTAGTTTTACTACATTATGGACTTAGAACGAATATAGCAATAGCCATGCACCACATATTATATTTGATAACAATTCCGTTATGTCATGTTTTATTTGCAACACTGTCTTTCTCGTTCTCTCAAATGCAAAAATCTCCATACAGTCTTATCAGCGCCTCTTGATTTCAGGATGTTCATGATAGGTTTCGAACTGAATCCCATTCTAAGGCTACTGGACGTTTTAACGAGCGTTTCTTATTGTCACTTGCGTCATGCAAATCATGTGTAGTAATGGATGATGAGCTGAATATTTTACCAATTTCATCTCATATGAGGTCAATTACCCCAGTTCCAGTGAAAGAGGTAACCTTTTAGCCTTGTAACTTTTCTATAGGACGGAACTGATAAATCGAGGAATGCTTTATTTTCGTGGCATCTTATGCGAGATGACAAAAAGAATAAAAGTAATTTTTCAAGTGTGTGTATACCGAATGGTTATTAGGATACTTTCTAGGAGTTTGTGAAGCTTTGATAACTTTGATAACTTTTTTCTTGTTTTCTGATCATGATTGAAGGACTCTGAAGGGATATCAGAGTCACAAAGGGAACTGAAGGATCTAAAAGAGCAGCTGAGTGATGCCTTTCCTGTTGGCCCTTTAATAAAGAAATGTTGTACGTTGGACCAGGTAGGCACTCTCTCTGATTTGTATTAGTTTTGAGTTTTTCTATCATGTGTGATTTACTAATATGACTCATAGTTTGAGTTGGTAAATGTTTCAACAGGGAAATGCTGTTGCTACATTTCTTGATGCAATCTTGGACAAGACACTCCGAAGTACTGTTGCCTTGCTTGCTGCTCGAGGCCGTGGAAAATCGGCTGCACTTGGTTTGGCAATTTCCGGAGCTATTGCTGCAGGGTAGTATGCCTTTTACAATGTATTAAAACTGTTTTGGTGTATGTGTAGCTGTCTACACTCATATTCATGTACTATGTTTTGACGATACAAATATATCTTCACAGGTATTCAAATATATTTGTAACTGCACCCAGCCCTGAGAACTTAAGAACCTTGTTCGAATTTGTTTGCAAGGGTTTTGATCAACTGGACTATAAGGTATGTCGTTTTTTTGTATTCCTGCGGGTGGTTCTAATGTGATCTTTAGCTTCCTAGTAAAATATCTAATTCTAATGTGATCTTTACGCCTTCTTGTGAGATTTAACTCCCAAATAATCCTCGACAATTAGCAAATAACAATATCTTAGAACGTACCCCACTAATAAACATTTGTGACAAGAGTTGCTAATTGAAAATTGTAGATTCAAATGTTAGATAAAGTTTAAATTTTTTTTCCTGCTAAGTTTAATAGCTTTTACAGTGAAATTGTTTAACTATCAAGATGGTGGTGTTTGAATGTTTTATTCTGTGAACTACATTTTATCTTTCATTAATTGTTATAAGGTCACTCCGTTTTCTTCATTTTTCAATCATGTACTTCGAACAGTGCACTAGTTATTGAGCTTACAGTTGTAAACTATGTTTGCAGGAACATATAGATTATGATGTACAGAAAAGTAGTGACCCTTTGTTGAAGAAAGCAACTGTACAGATCAATATATACAAGCAGCACAGACAAACAATTCAGGTAAACTTATATGCACAGTTGGTTACAATTGAGGTAAAATTATATTGATGAACTCTTAATTTGTGCCCAATATTGATATAAAAATAGGAGTATTTCACTTCCTTGTTGCCAGGATATAATCTATTTCTATATTAACGTACAGATGGGCCAGTGGGAAGTGTATACATAACTTATTCTTAGTACCAAATCAAGTTAAGATGACTGAGAGAATTCTGTGGTCTTCCCTTTCCTTTTGTATTATTCCATACCCTGAAAGTTGCTACTATGCCTACTCTCTGCATATATGCCCAGTATTATCCTAGTTGACTCTGAAGCCAGTTACCTTCTATGTTAATTTCAAGTTTGCAACCTTTGAAAATTAGAGTGGGGATTTACAAGAGAATTCTTGGGAAAGAATTGGGCATTCTTATGGCTTCTCTCTCTCCAAGGTTTTGGGATCTTTCATTTTATGTAATTTTGTTGGATTGGGGAGTTGCAGTGAGATAGTTGCAGATCTGTTTTATAATGATGGAGGTGAATGTTGAGGCATATGTCAGGGCTGTTTCGTTTTGATGGTGGACTTCCTAGTCCACTAAGTGTTGTATTGTTTTTTAGCTGTTTAATAAAATCTCGTTTTCTATAAAAAAATAGCAATAAAGATTTTGTTTAGTCAGTTGATACCAAAATACAAATACATGGAGGAATTGTTACTCATGAAAAGTTGATAACCAAGTTGTAATAGAGAATATTCTTCTATTGGATAGCCGCATCACAATAGCCATGAGTGTGTTCACCTTTTGCCCATCAAATGTCGTATGCCCTCATATATGATTAGTGGTTGTCTTTGTTTGACTACTCCAAAAATTCTATTGTACTTTTGCCCAAGTGCATCATTTTTGTTATTGGTGTGAGCATATTGAACATAATTTAGATGGTTTGTGATTACTGAAGCTTGCTTCTAAAAGCATGTTCCTGAAACGCCAAACTTTTTGGTCAACCTAATGTGTCTTCCTGGCACTAATCCAGTATGTATGGTATAGAGGCACTCAACATGCCTGTGAGATTGTGAGGTGGTCTAGACCTTTACACCTCATGTAGCCTAAAAGAAAGAACTTTGTACTGCTCATTGCTTTTGGGGCTATTTGTTTTTTACTTTTGTTACTTGTACTTGCAGTATATACGGCCACATGAGCATGAAAAGCTTTCCCAAGTTGAACTGTTGGTTGTTGATGAAGCAGCTGCTATTCCACTACCAGTAGTGAAGTCTTTGCTTGGTCCTTATCTGGTCTTCCTTTCATCTACTGTTAATGGGTAAGATTCATCCATGTTCTTCTTCCTTCATGTCGTGTATTCTTATCATGTGTTCTTTTTTGGTTTTAACAGTCTCATGAAACATATTTCACTTCACTTTTTCACTTTCTGTTACGGCCGCGGGGGGGAATGAAAGATCTTTCACTTTTCATGGGCTGTTTCCACTTTTCCTTGACTCATGCTTGATGTCTTTCTATTTATAAGTCAACTCTGAATTCAACTTTTGGTAAAAAAAAAAAAATCTAAGTGCAATTTAAATACTAAAGGACATTTATTTTACACTGAAAGCTATGAAGGTACTGGTCGGTCTTTGTCCCTAAAACTTCTACAGCAATTGGAAGAGCAAAGCCAAGTGTCTGCTAAGGGGCCTACATCTGGTATGCTTATTCCTTATTGGCCGTGTTTTGTATTCTCATCTTGAATTAGGTTGGATCAAAATCCCCCTTTCCCCCCAAAACTTGAATTTATTTTCAAAATTCAATGTTTCTTCTGCTTTCTCTTAACATTATTGTTTCTGAAATACTTGAACTGTTGGCGCTTGCAAGTGAGCAATGTATAATTTTTTAAAAACTATTTTGTGATATTTGGACATAATTTTCTGAATTGATAAATGTCCCTGATTGTAGGTCGTCTTTTCAAAAAGATAGAATTGAAAGAATCTATCAGATATGCTTCTGGTGATCCGATTGAATCCTGGCTTCATGGTTTACTTTGCTTGGATATCACAAATTATATCCCTAAACTTAACGGGTAAAAACATTTGCTTAGACAGTCAGAACCGAGGAAGATGTAACCATCTCCATTATAACCCTTACCTTTATTAATGATCTCTCTCTCTCTTCTCTCTCTCTTGGCGGCTAGGTTACCTGCACCCAGTGAGTGCGATCTGTACTACGTAAACTGTGATACGCTTTTTTCATATCATAAAGATAGCGAGTTGTTCTTACAGGTAATTACATGTTCAAGTAATGTCAGACTAGTGATTCTCATTTTCATATTAGTGAACTTACATATTCTAATACTTGCAGCGGATGATGGCTCTATATGTTGCCTCCCACTACAAAAATTCTCCAAATGATTTGCAACTAATGGCTGATGCCCCGGCTCACCACCTGTTTGTGCTACTTGGTATATATGTTACGTTAGAACTGGTCTTTCTTTTTTTGCCGCTATTTGGCTGGACTTGATTATAATTTGCACGTGCAGGCCCTGTTGATGAGTCAAAAAATCAGCTTCCTGATATTTTGTGTGTCATTCAGGTTTGACTGTCTTCCCCTAGTTCAGGACTATTATTTCTTTTAGTTATTTAACGCATACCCAAAATTTTATTAGTTTTTTTATTTATAATTTTACCTTATGTGAAATAGCAATAAAGGACAACACTTTAAACACGTACTTCATCTTCTATAAAACACTAATTCTTTGATGCTCAACATTTTATGTGCTATCATTTTGTTCTTAGGTCTGCCTTGAGGGAAAGATCTCTCGTGAATCTGCAATGAAAAGTTTAAGTGATGGTCATCAGCCTTCTGGTGACCAGATACCATGGAAATTCTGTGAGCAATTTCAGGACACAGTTTTTCCCAGTCTTTCAGGTGCTCGGATTGTACGAATTGCTACACATCCAAGTGCCATGAAGGTATTCTCTCATTATGGTTTCCAAAGCAATATGTATAACCAGGATTTTGTTGAAATGGTAATCTATAACCAGGGATCTGTTGAAATGGTAATTTATTTTTCGTTGTTGTAGATTGGATATGGATCACAAGCAGTGGAACTATTGACAAGGTATGCTCCTCTTTGAGTTATTCCCCACCTAAACGTTTTTGTAGATCACATACATGATCCCAATGTGTATGTGGATGCCTAAGGTGTTGAGAAAGATTGACTGAGTGATTCTTTTAGCCCCATATTGCTACACTTTGAATGAAAAGCAATCATGCATATGCACCCTGGTGCGGGTTTGATGCCCATCGATTCCCCTCCCCCTAACAAATAAACTTTTAACCCACTAACGCTACTGTTTGTCATAAAAAAAAAGGTGAAAAGATTGAAGATTATATGTCTGAAGCAATGCTTCAAATGATTTCTAAAATGAATGAAAAGCAATCATGCATATGCACCCTGGCTCAGGCACATAAAGTCGCAACTCAAAATGTGAGTCTCATGCTTTCAGTTCACTTGGGTTGAAAGCTATAGAACATAGACCATGTGGGTGCTGAAGAGATGATCATTTGATTTCAGTTTTGATATACAGATGACTTTCTCACAATACAACTCTCGAGTCATATGATGGTAGTTGGAGAAACAAGTGGAAAGATATAGAGGATTAGAAGTGATAGCATATTAAAATACGGTCATGTTGGGGGTTTTCATCTTAGTTTGGGTTACATTTCTAAGAGTTACGAAAAATTCAGCAAAGCAAAGCATTTTCTAAAGGAAAGGAGGAGAAGTTGTCCATTGCAAAGAAAAGGAGTCCAACTAAAACTTACTTCAGAAAAGTTACAATGAAATTATAACCCCATCCATCTGGAGGAAACAGCAGGGATCTTCCCAAATTGCTTTGGCAATAAATCCACAAACACATGGAATTCGCTATCTCAAATAAAACCCACCTCATCCGCATTTATCTTGAGAAACTCTAGCTTATTTCAATCCCAACAATGGCCAAGAGTCTGCAGTGCCAACAGTTGAGTTTAAATCTGTATGTTTAAATGAAGATTGGATATTTCGTTAGTAATTGAAATTTCCAACAGAGAAAAACCAGAAACAAGCTTAACCAGCAGCACTTTAGGATATAATCCAAAGATAGAGCGTTTTAGGATAATAATCCAAAGATGGATCCTCGTTGTTGACTGCACAAATTAATGTGGGGTCCTAACTTTTTAGATGGGTCACACTGATTCTGACCTTGTATCCTATTTGGTCCTAGATTTTTTCTTGAACTTACTTTACTTGGTTTATCTCTCAAGTCAACCCATACATGTCCGTTATCCCTTTGTGCTCATAAGTCCATGTACTTTTTACTGCAAATGTTTTTGGGGACACAGATATAAGGAATGGCTGATGTGGACATTCTAGGGACACCTCTGGTATGTATCATGTGCTATGTGGGTGACATTGGATTGCTATTGTTGGGGATCCAGATATAAGGAATGTGTGTGATATGTGGGATGCATTGCTCTTGTATCAATGTAACTCATAAGTACTTCATTATTGAGATAAAAGTGTTTTGACATGAAAATTGCACTGAATCTCTTTGGTTCTAAAAGTTGATGCTTCACATTTATGTTTTTATATTTGAAAAAATGGGTGTTAAGGGTTTATTTCTCCTCAGGTACTACGAAGGACAGTTTGCTCCTATTTCTGAACTGGACGTTGAAGATGTTGAGACTCCCCCACTCAGAGTCACAGAAGCTGCTGAGAAGGTGAACTACAATCACCAAGCTTAGTTTTTTTTTTTTTATAAATATTTTTAATTAATAGGTTGGAGAACTGCTTATACGAGACTATTCTATGTATTATTATTGCAATTGGAGGCAATTTTGTAACTCATAGGTTTCTGGTAATGCAATTCTTGTTCTGTCGAAGTGTTTGAGTTGGTTAAGCTTCATTCCGGTGATTGTAGAACAATTTCTGTGTTTGAATATAATTTGACAAACTTTTGTGAATGATCATTTGTTGTGTTAATTTTAATCATAATGACATCAAAGTATATTATCATGTATTGGTTTGTTTGTTTGGTATTAATCAACCTGCCGCCTGTGCCTTGATATTGTTTATCGGAATGATACCTATGTCTATTTTATTTATAGGTTTCATTGCTGGAAGAAAGTATAAAACCTAGAACAGATCTTCCTCATTTGCTTGTTCATCTTCGTGAAAGGCGACCAGAGAAGCTCCATTATATTGGTGTCTCCTTTGGGCTTACCTTGGACCTTTTCAGGTTTTGGTGGAAACATAAGTTTGCTCCATTCTATATTGGACATATTCCAGTTAAGATGGATTCCCCTCTCCATACTGAATCCTTTTTTCCGTTTACTGTTTTTTTGAATATTATCATTTGTGAATGAATGACTGATTAAACAATAATTTTTCATTTTTCTTTTCAATGTAATAGAGTGGTGTGACCGGGGAGCATACGTGTATGGTCCTCAAATCTTTGAAGAATGATGAACTTGAAACCAGTGATTTTCGTCCATTCAACCTAGGTGGGCCCATTTTTCTTTGGAAAACCTTTGTTCTATTTAAATTTGTGCAGATTTTTTGTATTTCAGTTCACAGCTTGATTATTTGTTGGCTACCTAGATTTCAGGAGAAGATTTTTGAGACTATTGGGTTATAGTTTTCGTACAATGGATTATAGGCTCGCTATGAGGTACTATTAAAAGTTCCATTCTGATAAATGCTTATTGTTCAAGTGCTCGTACTAACTAATAATTTTCCAGCATCTTAGATCCTAAGATCAATTACAAGGATGGAGAACCCAAATCGTCTACCACAGATGGATTCTTACGGTCTATCACAGACTTACTTTCGCCTTATGATATGAAGCGACTGGAGGCCTACACCAGCAGTCTTGCTGACTTTCATATGGTAAGTTCTCTGAACAATGGTTGATTGCCAACTTGCCCTGTCATAGTGCTATGTAGTGTTTTGGGATTTTTTTATCTTAGGATTACTAATTGATTCCATACATTCATATTAAAAATAGAAGTAATGTTTGCATTACAGAACAAGAAATACTTCCCTTAGAATCAAAAAAGATATTTGCGTTACAAGACAAAATATGCTTTCCTTTAGAAAAAGAAAGTAATATTGCATTACAAAAGAAAAATTGTATTCCTTTGTGATAGAATTATCGTCTCAGTGTGGCAATATGATTGTGATTGTGATACAATTTTTAGTTGACAGTGGTGAAATATTTGTTTTCTTACTGTGGACAATCTGATACCATGATTGTGAACATATATTACTCTTGCAATGTTTTATGAATAATCTTTTTCAAAAGTGAACTATTAGGACATTGTGTTTAGTTATTGATCTAATTATATGTATATATATGTTCAGTTACACATTAAAAGTTCAAAATTGCTTGTTTGAGAAGGGGAATTTGTGTACTTTACAAGTAATTTGTGTGTAGGATTCTGTGGCCGATGTTTCATCCCGTGCTCTGTGTTACATAAAAAGATGAAATCAACAGCGATTAGGCTATTAGACCCCTTCTCTTCCCCTCCCACCCAATCCCACCCCCTTGTGGGTATGCCCCTGAGGGAGGTGAACCCATTTGTTGTGCGGTTCTCAGGAAGGTGCAGTGCATCCTGGTCAATGGCATGTCGTCCATTTTTGTTGATTATGGTTTGAGTGGATTATCTGCTTCCTTCTGTTTTTTGGGAAAGGCTGCCAGTTTGAATGTGTCAAGATGTTCTTCCTCCTGTTAGGCATAGATGATAGTGGGGAGGAGGGATCCGAGGGCTTATTGCATTTTCATCCTTAACCAACAGACCTTACTTTCTTCAAATTACCTGCGAATTGTTTTTAAAATTACAGTTTAAACCCTGGGGTCCATTTGAATTTGAAATTAAGTGTCATTTTCTAAACTGAGGTCCTCTTGTACTCTAGTTATCGTTTGTTTATAACTTTACACATGTTAAAGTTATGCTTTTATTTTACAGATTTTGGATCTTGTTCCAACGCTTTCACATCTGTATTTCCAAGAGAAACTTCCAGTGACATTGACAGGTGCCCAGGCTTCCATATTGCTCTGCATTGGCTTACAGAATCAAGATATCTCCTATATTGAGGTTTGTTTCTCTACTTGTTACTCATATGGTTTGCTTGGCTATACCAGTCACATAGATGCAATGCGAGCACGCAATCAAACCCACTTGCAAAGACAAAACACTCTACTTGGTGGCGTCATTTCTGCTCTTTATTTCATTCTTATCAGGTGTAGATTTTTACTTACATTCACGTTTTCCAGGGGTTGATGAAACTGGAAAGGCAGCAAATATTGTCTCTGTTTATAAAAGTTATGAAAAAGTTTCACAAATATCTATACGCTATTGCATCTGAGGGCCTTGTGTCAACCTTGCCTAAACCAAAAGAAGTAAGTTCAGCAAAGCAGTAACCCTTTTTTTTCTTATGGAAAGTACATGATATGTTGGTGGTTTCCATCTCTTTCTAATAATTTCATGTCGTAGGATGCATTATGATTCTAGTTGGCTTAACTATATGATATTGACATGTGTGTTGCGCGTGAGCCACTTTGGTACCTGAACTATTTTGTTTGATATGTAATCGCTAAGTTTACATTATTGTGTTTCTTAATGCAAGCTTAAACATCGTCTATCACATTATAATTGTGCGTGCGTGCGTGTATGTATGCTACTGTGCTTTTCTTCTGCCTATGTTGTAACTCCACTCTGATTCGGAAATTTTGGTTCAGACTCTCTTGGAACCTCACA
Source organism: Malus domestica (assembly GCF_042453785.1). Lineage (NCBI taxonomy): Eukaryota > Viridiplantae > Streptophyta > Magnoliopsida > Rosales > Rosaceae > Malus > Malus domestica. Next base: position 4,941,181 of record NC_091665.1, on the reverse strand, counting down.
AGATCTCTGTTGATGATGATCTCAATGATGCTGCAAGAAAAGTTGAGGTACGCTTTATTCCTTCCTTACCTTCGTGTTACCTGAACTGCCTCTCTTTCCCGCGTTCTGAATCCCAAGAGTTGGGCTGACTTGACTACGCACATACAGGATGGGATGAGATCCAACTCGGAGGGGTCATTAGATCCCAAGTTGCTTCAACAGTACGCGATTGGGGACAGAGATGCAGACTTTGAGAATGCATTACAGAATGGCGGTGCAAACCTACCTGCTGGTGGTCTCGTTAGCGTGAAATCAAGTAGAAACAAAATGGATAAAGGAAAACAGAGAGAGAGTCACAAGAGTGGGGAAAAGCGACATAAAAATGAGCATGGCTCCAACTCAAAGTCCAACAAAAAGAAGAAACATTGACATTAGCGACGGTCTTGTATGCATCTATTGTAACATTCAGTAGGGCGTCGCTTTAAGTATGCAACTGTTATAACATTCTTACGATGTATTTTTGACACAAACACGAACACAAATAGAAACAGGGATGCATCAGGAGATGACAATTTTTGTTCTTTAATTCGATTGTGGTTTCAATTTTGTATTTCAGATGTTTCCAAATCGAATCCAATTGTGATTTCAATTTTGGTTCTTTAATTTGACTGAACCGAAATGATATATGAAACAGCTATAGCGGATTATTCTATTTTGAAACCCACTGTAGTCTATCAAATTGAATCCGTTGACACAAACTTCTGATACGTGTGGCTGATTCCTTGGGGCATCATGCAAGACGAATAGAGTTCGAGGCGAAAAATCACAAGCAGAGAAGACGATATATGCAACCAACATTTTTAACAGATTCTTAACGAGTATAATAACACAGCAATTAACACCAAAACAGGAATAATTTAACTTCTAAGATCTCAAACTCAATTTGGTTCATGACAAGGATTCAATAATATCCCTTCCATATCTAAAATATTACGAACATAACAGGTCAAATGGGAATTACCATAACATATGCTCGCTAGATATCCTCCATATAGTAAGCAATGGACACCGAGCTTAAAAATACATATCCGTACCTGGGCTGTGTATCCCTCTGCTTCACTTCCAGAAATGCTTCTCTCAGTCCCACAAGAACCCGCTTTAGTGCCACTAGACCGAATCAGAACTTCCCCTACACTGGAATCTTTTGTGGTACCAAGCCAACTGAAATCAATAGGACTCTTAATCAATCTAAGGTACTGGCAACTGAGAGCCAAAATATTCCAAACATTCTGTGTAAAGTTAGAGACGCAATCAATGAATTCACTTGAGACATCGTCAAAATCTGCATGTTGAACTTGACCATAGAATAAACAAGCTTCAAATTTGTCTATCAATGAGCATTTTGGACATCTATAACTTGCAGTGGAACATGGATTTGACACAGGCAGATCCCGGTGGACAAACTCACTCCAGACTGAGCTTTTAGCAAGAGTTAACAATGACTCCCCTGCGCTTGTCCAGAAATTTGCAACAGATACAATTAGAGACGATTCAGAGCGGAACAGATGGTGAGTTGCACCAGCAAGTAGTAAGGAGTATGCTGCACTAGTCCTGCTTAAGTTCAAAGCTTTTAACAGATGATCATCCATTTTAGAACATAAAGCTATCATGTCAGTTGCACGGATTTTATACGCTGAAGCCAATGTTGTGTAGGCATTTAGGGAGAGGTAATTTAATGGGTGCAACCAGTATCTCAGCTGAGATGTTTCTCCGTTGCAATCTAATTGCATATCAGAGAGTCCTTGTGTGAACGCATGCTCAAGCCTCTCACAAGAAGATTCAGGATCGCCACTCGACAGGTAGTCGTCAATAGCATCATCAAAGTAAACACTCAACAATTGCGTTGCCTTATCTCTATTGAAGTTTATTTCTAAACTCAAACTGGAGGAGTTGGAATTGACTGCAAATATTTCCTGGAGTTTTGAAACCGAAGGTTAATGATTATTCAAAAAACACCAATAAGAACATTAGCTACATCCTAGGAAATAAAGTTGACTGCCAGAGAGGAAGAAAAATGGTTAGGAGGTAATTCATGTTCAAGTTGAAAAAGAGCTTTTGTTCAAAGTGAAGGCCAAACTATATACAGGGGGGGATACAAAAACAAGAATCTAGAAGTACAAATATCCTAGTGCATTTATAATTTCTGTAAAATCAATAGTATAAAGATATTACGGAAGAACTCCAAATAGACTTAAGAATTAGTATTTAATTGAGAATATCAAGAAAGAAAGAAAAAGTTTTCATGAATTGCCACCTCCAAAGCTTGATCCACGTAGGTTAGGGGTGATGCACTACATCGCGTACAAGAGCAGATAAACCGATACCTTGACCATAGCTCTGACTGCCTCATTGCCTGGAGGAGCTCATGAGAAGAAAAGAAAATGTGACGTTAAAAGAAAGGGATTAAAATATAACATCAACACAATTAAAATTGGAAATAAGTAAAAGAAAAGTCAAATGGGGCAAGATTTAGCTAATCCCTAAAGTGGAAAGAAGTCGGATTGCCTTGCATTGTCTCATCAAGTTTAGTTTCCTAAGACAGGGACAATAAGCAGAAAATGACACTAGCAAATTCTCATCTCACAGTCATCGAAACATCGCTCAGTTAACTTGACAAAACAGATGTGGATTATATGAATTCAAAATTCCAATCGCTGATCCATGTATAATGTGTATATAGATAAAATGCAGATACCTTAGGCTGCAACAAATCAGTGTAAGTAACAGTCACTTCTTCGCCTTTCTTGATTCTCTTGATGCTCCTAACCGTCACTCTTGGACCATAACCTCGGCTTTCTACATTCGTAATATACACGAATGGTTCAATAATACTGGTAAATTTGGTGTACTAATTCAAACAAACAAAAACCGAAAAGAAGCACGAAAACTTAAAAAAACCACAACACCTTTTGCTAACACATTATTGCTACAAACACCATTCTCAATCTGCAACAAATATCCATCTCACAACCCTGAATTTCAATCTTATTCCACTATAAATTAAACAAACGGTGCAAATTTGCAGGGATTACTTGTGTGGCACGACCGGAGGAGCGGCCGAAGGGGACAATGCGCAGCAGCGCCGTTTCGGGCCAACAAGGTGGCGTTGGCGGTGTCATCAAAGAAAAGCGGTAGCAAGCATTCGGGGAGCAGCTGTGGTTGATCCAGCAGAAGCTGGGACCGTAGACGGAAATTCCAAGGGTGCGCCCGGTCTTATCCTGCACCTCCACGGCGTTCGTTAGCACCAATGACAGCACGGCCTCCTCCAATACGGCGTCGTGCGGAGCAACGTTGGCAATAGTCGCATCGATAGAGAAATTCGGAGATTCATCCCGCATCTTCCTGGCGAGGAACATGGCTCTGGCGCCGTCGCGAACCCTATGGTCGTGGTGGTGGAGGAGTTTGTGGCGATTCGTCAGGAGGCCGGCTACGCGAGGGTAGGGGGAGGTGGCGGGAAGGGATTGGAGGAGGCGGAGGGCGGCGCGGAGGTCGGAGGAGTCGCCGTTGGGGTAGGCGGAGGGGTGGGATTGGAGAAGCAGGAGAAGGTAGGGCTCGGCGCTGGAGACGTGGAGGGGAGAATCGGCGGAGGAGCAGAGGGAGGAGCAGTAGTAGGAGGAGGGAGTGTTGGGAAAGGTAGGAGTAAAGAGGGGAGGGAAGGGTTGGGGAGGGAGAGGGGAGAAGCAGGAAGAGCAGTGAGATGAGAGGAGGGAGTGGTGGAGAGAGGAAGAAAGCGGAGGGAGCGGTGGCGTTATGTCTTGTCCTATCTCTATTTCTTCCCCGGCCCTCATCTCCATCTCCACCTCCATCTCCGTCACGGCGCTTTCGGTTCAACTCGTCAAAAGTTTTACACCATTTCCATCTTCATCTCCGTCACGGCGCTTTCGGTAACTTTACAAAAGCTACTTCACATTTTGAATTAAATTACTAAAAAATTCAATGCATAATCGATAAGTACTTCCGTGCCAATAAAAGATGTACACATCCGTACTGATAAATACACCTCACATTCAAATTCGATATTAAATAACTTATACACTCTATACAATGTCAATTTTGACCTTATTAGTTTTTTAAAAATATAAAAAAATTCTGAATAAACCTCAAATCACTTTTAACGTATTATTTATCTATTTTTTTTGTCTTCCCAGCAAAGGCAAGCAAAATGATGAAACTACAAGGTTAGAACTTGAATGGAGTGCGAAGAAATTAACAATATTTCCTTATGTATATCATCTCACGGCATAACCCCAATTTAAAGAAATGATAATAGTAATAAAATGGCTAAACACAATCTTTGTTCTGCAATTCAACACCAATAAATAAATATGTTTTTTTTTTTCATACATCTGAAAATGCAATAAAACTACATCAACATTCAGCTACGTTTTTGCCAATCTGGGCAAAGTCCTAGTGCCATTCACATTACAAGAGACCCTCTAATTGTTCTCCTTTCCCTTGCTGCTTTTACCCTCGAATTTTTGTCATTAAACCTCAGCGTATAACCTCGTCTGCCACCTTCAACAAAGTCTCAGCAGCCTTATCTTCCTCCAATCTTGATTGTGACTGAGTTATAAAAAATTTGGGGTGTATATAGAAAATGTAAGGTGTATGTTGAGAATGGGGGTGGGAGGGTAATATGGGAAAGTAAATGGGGTGTATTAAGATAAATTTTAATTGAAAAAGTAAATATGAGGTGTATTAAGTATATAAGGTTTATTCAACAATATGTAGGGTATAAATATAATAAGCCTAAAAATATGACTAAATATTTTTTTTTATTTAATAAAATGCCTGTTCTTCCATTTAAAAAAAAAAAAAAATTACCTAACAGAAAACTACATGAGGAGCTAGACACAGAAATAGTAGCTAGCTAGGCAGATCTCCAATTTCCAATTTCCAAGCAATGCTGCTACAGACCATATCTTCAACGTGCTTGATGGAGTGTTCCCCCTCAGAACCTCAATCAACACGCAGGGGGTTTTGCATGCTCGCTGTAAGTAGTTCCAGTAAGACCCAATGCGAGTTGCAATGCAGGGTCTAGATTGACTTAAATCGCAAACAATGCAGTCGAACTTGTTCCTCAAGTGATAGTGTGTGCACAGGAAATACATTGACTAATGCTTTCCTACGTAGTACAGTTACAAGTTAAGGCCGCACGCAGGAGAAAGCAAATACAGAAAATGGGATAGAATTGGAAAGTTAACCTTACCGACGAAACTTACAGGGCAAAGCAACCAAGCACGGCTGCGTGAGCAGTCTCAAAAGATTCTCCGCACCAATCGTATTCAAAGTTGCGAGTGGAGAGGATGTCGGCTTTGAAAGAGGAGAAATCGAATGATCTTTTTGAATCGCAGCCTCCATCATTATAATTATAATCATCACCATCATCGGCAGCATTGGATGTCAGATATCTAGGCAACTTTGGAGGTGGTTAGTATGTTAATTTGGTACATTTTTGCCTCTTTCAGATTCTTTGGTTGTTTTTTGGGATGTCTATGTCTGTAAGCCATTTTCCAAACAGTTGCACAATCTATGGATTTTTGCGGGTCTTTCTACTATTTCAGCTATTTAGAAGGCTCAAAATAAATTTATTTTTTAGGGTCGTCCAATCTATTTTCATCGTCTTTTGCATTTCTATCAATTCGGCGATTGTTCATGGTGGGAAGTTTATTTCTGGTTATTCTCAAGGTTTTGACACTCGGATCATTTCTTCTTTGGGGATCCAACCTATCCCTCGCAAGGCACCTACTATTCTTCCTGTCCTTTGGTTTCCTTGGTTTAAGCTTAATACAGATGGTTTGTCTAAAGGAAATTCTGATCCTGCTACATGTGGAGGATTTTTCAGGAATTGTCATGGTTGTTTTCTTGGAGGTTTCTGTCAATGCATTGGTCATCGCAACTTTTTTTTTTTTTTTTGCAGAGTTATTAGCAATTATTATTAGTATTGAGTTTGCATATCAATAGGGTTGGCATTGTCTTTGGTTTGAAAGTAATAGTTCTAGTGTTATTTATGCTCTTCAATCGTCTAATTTTGATCCTCCTTGGCCTCTTCATACGCAATGGTCTATTTGTTTAGATCGTATTCGGAAAATGACTTTCTATGTATCTCATGTACATCGTGAAGTAAATCTTGTTGCAGACAATTTTGCTAACATGGGATTGTCTTCTCCATCTTTAACTTGGCATGATTCTCCTCCGATGGCGGTTTGTGCTGCTTTGTTTTCAGACTATGTTGGCTTGCCTGGTTATTGCTTCTCAAATTAATGTGCATGTCGGCATCCAGGTTTGTCTCACTTTTTTTTTTCTCCTAACTTTATGGGGTTGTTTGACTTGTTTTGCAAGTTTAGACCTTTAGGTTTGGTTTTAGAGGGATTATGTTTCATGTCCCCCCCCTCTTTTCTTTGTATCATTCTCGTTTTTTATTTCTAGAAGGGTAAGGTTTATGTTCCCCCTTCTTTTTCGTGTATTCCTATTTATTGTCTCTGTTTTATGAGGGGTAAGGTTTATGTCCCCTTCTGTCTAGGTGTAACTTATTTTTTTGTTATCAATAAAATTACCCTTATACCATTAAGGTTTTCCAAAAAAAACAAAAAATAAAAAACAATAAAATAAAGCAGCACTAGTGAGGGTGGTACTTTGTTTGGAGAAGGAAAACTCAAAAGTTTGAACAAGAAGACGCACCTTCCAAAGACAAATTTTTTTTGGGTGCGAGATGGGATTGGAAAGAACAAAGCATACTTTTGAACCTCCTAGATGAGCAAAGCTATAAGTGTGCATCGCCCCCAAAATTCACTCGGCAACCTTGGCTCCAGAATTTGGATGGGCTTAATCCAAGTTCCGAAGTCATCGGAATCGGTACTGGACAGTTGACAGGCTACTACACCCCAATTAGAACCAGAAGCATTATAAACGCCGTGGTGGTCGGCGTAATAATCATCATAGTAATAGTAGTTATGTTCCAGGCAACTAGTGAAGGCTTGTTTACTAAGTGCGAAAGCTTAGGTGAACATTAGCTGACCATCAAGGAGGACTAAACCCGTGCCATGGGTAGGAAGACGAGGAGGGAGCCGTCTCCATGGTAGAGCGGGTTCAGCAACGTCGAAGCAGAAGAGCGGACTTTCTGGGACGTCGATTGACTGGTATAAACAATCGGCTTCTGATTAGATGATTAAGAAACACTCGAGTCCATGCATGAAGGCCCCGAATATGGACTTTCTGGGACCTCCTTAAGCTTCCTAGTGTATCAAGTTCACTATTTGTACTCATTATTCTCAAATTTCAGTTATTAGAGTTGTGGATTGATCGTTGAGTATGAAACTATCATAAACATTTTCAAAATATGAAAACTCGTCGATGATAATTTTGGACTTTGTAGATTGTAATAACATTGTTTACACTATTATTTACGAATGAAAAGAATTATCATTTAATTCCTCAATGTTACTTTTGTCTACATTTTTTCTGAAATTTTTTCCATTGAGACCTCCTGAGGTCAGTCATGTCCGCAGCTAAACATAAGATACCAAATTATTGTTCATTCAATCTCGATGAATTTGATCTCGTATTTGCATATCTTTATTACAAATGATTTGTGTGCTTGCAAGCTAAACAGCCGTAGGAAATGGGAAGGGAGGCATGCAGAAATAACTTCTTACTAGATATGCCATTGTTAATTATTGACTCTAATTTGACAAGGTATCCAAATTAAGTAGTAAATCTTGTGTCCACAAACCAATTGCCAATAAGGTCTAAGTTGCATTGCAAATGAAATGAATGTCCACAAAATTTCATTAACTTTTCCAAATCATGAATTTCAATCAAATGCAACTGATGTGGATGTGTATATCACAACAGAAACTGACATCGTAAAATTGTTTTCACTAAGCTTTACCCGTGCGATTACGCCAAGTCTCGTAACTTTTTTGTTGGTACAAACCAGTTACATACAAAAAATAAAAAAGCAGAGGAAACATCCAGTGCCTTTCTTCATAAAATCCATTTTTCTTGCAATGCGGCTGAATCGATCAGCTTCTCGGTTCAACCTGAGAAGCTGGACCAATAAATGAAGAGTGAAGAAAAAGGAAAGGTTAGGAAATGGGGAGGAGGAAGCAGAGAAAGAACAGCGGACGATACGAGTGCTCTCAACTCACGAATATTATAGAGCTCACCTGTCTCCTACTTAACTTTCAAAGTAGTTTCTATTCGTTCGACAAGCTGATCAGCAGTCATAGCACCCTCCTGCAAGTAATGAAAGCAAAGTCATCATAGATATTTAAAATCGACCAAAAAACCAAAAAGAAAAACCGCCAAAACTAATCTAACAGTGCCTTGCATACATGCACGGAGAACATACATTATTTATTCTATTTAATATTTTGGATCTAAGAGAACATAAATCCTTAAAATTCAACATCTTCGAATCAAAACTAAGCAAAAGAAGAAGAAAAGCATGCAAAGCAACACACCTGACGAAATTGTAAACCAATGCAAGTGCATAGGATATCTTACAAAATCTAAAAAGTGGAATTAACAGCAAATCGTAACAACTTGACAATACCCGTCCATATTCTGGCCGTATAAAAAGCATGCAATCAGTATGAGATGTTATGTGACAGATTACACATTTCTAGACATTTGATCGTCTACCAAAGGCAAACATATTAATCTCCCAAAGGAAAAAAGAGAACAAATTCAACTTACAAAGCGGTCAAATGGCTCTCCATCCTTAAATATGATGAAAGTAGGCAATGCTTGTATGTTATATTTATCAGCAATGCTAGGATACTTCTCTGTGTCAATTTTCACAACCTGGATCTTGTCATTCAGCGTAATACTGACTTCATTGAGGATGGGTGCCATAAATTGACAAGGTCCACACCTGTCAACCAGAGTTTATTACTTAATTGTCTATTCTTACCTTTATATAGAGAGGGAAAACCTAAAAGGTGAATAGCTACCACCTTGTTTAGGAATTAAAGTTTAGCTGACAATACAACAATAATGACAAATTGCAAACAAAATAAGAAGTGAGATACACAAGAAAAGCTTACCAGGTTGCATAGAAGTCAACCAACACAGGTTTTTCAGAGGTAGCCAGCAAATCTTGGAAGGATGAAAATGTTTGCTTCTTTGCTTCAACCTACGAAAAGTAATTTTTTTTCCACATATACATGTAATTACTGAATCACCAATTCAGTCACACTTCGTAATTCAGCTATACAGGCTAAATATTCCAAAGACAGCAAAGAAAGAGTACACGCAGCTATTGAAACTGTCACAACATGGTCCATATGGATAACCACCTAAGTGATATGTTGAGGAAAAACTAGAATACACAGCTCTAACACAAGTGTTGGAGAGACAAAACAAGTAAACAAATTACTTGTATTAACTCACAGAATATTACAACACAACAACTATCAAGGACACAATTTAGAACGTATGACACTCTCTCACTTCTAGAGACAAACTCTAGACCACTCACACTCTTTACAAGACTACTCACTTACAAGGCTTCTCACTCTCTTACTTAGCTCTCTCTTGGTTTGCTCTCTTACTTCTTCTTGGTTACATTACAACACTCATACATACATATTTATAAGGCATGTTTGCCGACTTATACTATCACTAGAACTTTCTAGTGCATTGATCATGCACACAGCCTTCCACCGACATAAGAAACATCCTTCTAATCCTTTCTACAAAAGACTACTTAGCTTTAGATAATTCTATAGAAAAATCTAGTTCCATTGCACCTGGACAAAGTGCAAGTCTTCAGGAAGCTCTGCCCTCTAGACTTGCTGCTAGAATCTTCTAGAATCCAAACACCAATTGGGCTGGTGTTGATCTTCAACATGATAGGTCATCATCCTGAATTGAAACTTCACTTGTAACTTGAGGCAAAGCCAGTAGTGATAGGAGGACCGTCGATTGACTGGTATAAACAATCGGCTTCTGATTAGATGATTAAAGAACACTCGAGTCCATGCATGAAGGCCCCGAATATGGATTTGCTCACTGTCTCTATCATTCAAATCGTTACAAGATATACTATCCAAGTTTTACAATCTACACCTTTCATCCCATTCAATAATTTTGGTTCTAGGTTGTCCCTTCCCAACTTTATGCCCCAAACGGTTATCATGAAAAGGTACTTTACCTGGAAAATGGGGGAAGATCAAACTGATGCAACCTAATATCCTATATCGGTGACATTGTGCATTCTAATTGTTTGAGAGAGGTTTGATTCCAAATTAGTTTACCGATAGTCTAAAAAATCAACTGCGTGCGCCAAAATCAAGTACAAAACCATTTCAAAGACAATCAATAGTGAGTTCCATGTCCTTAAGCTCTATATTCCACATGCCTCCTGTAGCATGCTAAATCTATGTCTTGCAAACCATCCTCTGAGTTTACTTTTCCTGCACTTTTCGATTAAATGTCTTTATTCTCTTGAAAAGACTAAAATTTGGAAACTCCGAAAACCGACCCATGTGATTTTCTCACAACTCATAGGAAACGGCAAGGACCAAAGAAATACAAAGCAATTGGTGTTTGGGCCATAAATATGATAACAACAAGATTTGCAGTTGTATGCTTTGCTTCCTAAATTTAAATTTTGCAATCTCTTCCACTACAAAACACAGAAATTTTAGAACAGGAATTTTAACGCTACACAATTTCATCAGGTTAAATTCCTCGATTTTCTCGGGAAACAAACAGACTACGAAACTACAAAAACGGAAAATTCATTACCGGAGGAAGAAGCCGAGGCCGTGAGTCCTGAGTTCCGATCCGAACACGTCGAAGCTGCGCCGGAAATCGCAGAGAAGTAGAGGAAGACAGCTTTGAACAAGAAGAAGAGGAGGAGGATGAGGCCGCCGCCGCAGCTAAGCGAGTCGTACGGTCAGAGCTGAGAGAAGGAATCGTGGACGCCGTCACGGAAACCGCCATTTGGATTGGATGCTCCGGTCAGTGAGATTTTGTCCGACGGATTCTTCTTCCTCGCTCCCGTTTGGATAATCGGAATTCGGAAAAGAAAATGAATAGAAAAATATTTCCAGCGAAGAACAAAGACACTTGCTCTTCCGGCTCGCCAAGAGGAGATATATTACGGTGTTGCTTCAGGTGTACGATGCTATGGTGGCGTTTAATTATTTACGGCTGGATTGTTGGAACAAGAAAAGTATGTTGATCGGACGGACGTAGTTAACTCATGTGACCCCAAATTGAAGACCTTTCGGCGATTGTCTGTATGCTTAATTCCTGAGTTCCTGGAAGACGTTCGTGTGAAGTCACGTGCCACTGCATGATGCACCCTCCTCCACCTTTTTTATTTTTTTTATTTTTCCAATCAAAAAAATCAAAAAAAAAAAAAAAAGGAACTTTAAAGAAAAGTTTCTAGTACTGTTCACTTTAACGAAAAACCACATTTTTACACTAAAAAATTAATCTTGGTACTATTCACTTTATATCGTTAAAACTCAAAATTTTCAAACCCTTTTAATTAGTTTAAAAAAAAAGTATAATTAATTATTAGAATTTAGATGGTGTTATAAACTTTCCTAATTTAAGTGTGATTGTGTAAATCCTAGATTAGATTTTATTTTAGTTATTCTTTCCTATATGGATTTGTATTACTTAGGGATGAAGGAATTATTCTTCCTCTTATTACTATAAATAAAAGCACTGCGTAGGGAGATAACACATTCTCAACACACATTCCCCTATGATTCTACAAACACGTCTCTCCCTGCCATTGCCCATACCCTGTAGTGAGATAAAATAAGCTACAACACGCTCTTACTGCTGCACTTAAGAATCTAACAATGAAGCTTTTTTTGCAACAAACCAGTTCATCTATATCATCACGTAATCAGGTTCTTCCAAAACAAAGGTTTTTATCTTGATATTTTTGCAACCCTGATAGCATGAACATTCACTGACACACCCCGACCGAGATCAAGGCATGCTGGACGTCACGTGAGAGTGACGTAGCCATGTGCGTAGTGCTGAAGCAATAAAGATAAGAAATATACGAATAATTAAAAACCAAATTACTAGAGTGTACTACTAAACAGAAAGTGATAGTGTTAGTTACAACAGTGAACACTCCTAATCAGAGCATAAAGTTTAGGTGTAGTCCAGTAGGACAAGTACTAGTTATACAGTACCAGAAATGTCCTACTATTATTTAGATAAGTCAGAACTGCCAACATCCTCAAGCCACCAACAACAAGCTTACTTAAAACCTAAAGGGGCGCAAAATAGAAAACGTGAGTGGGCAAAAACAAATGTTTTACAAAACCATTTCATTTATCAACATACTAACCCCTTGCTGTAAAACATGTAAAATTTTCCCATAATTAAGATATAAGCATATACATATACATATATATATATATATTAGACTTGGCATTCGTATCGTGTTTTCCGTGTTCGTGTCGTTTTCGTGTCATATCTGATATCTTAACGGGTCGTGTCGTGTAACACCCGTTAAAATAAACGGGTAAAATGACCCGACCCGAAATCGACCCGATAATATTAACAGGTAATATGACCTGACCCGTTACCCGTTAAGAAAAATATATTTTAAACCAATAAATAATCAAATGAAAAACATAATACTAAATAAGTATATACATTCCATATTATCACATCCAAAACATAAAAACACAATTTTGTTTGAAGTATATTTTCGCTTACCTAAAGTCTTTAATAGTTTTTTAATTAATGTAGAAGTGTAAAAAAATATAGAAAAAAATATATAAACACTCTTAATGATAAGCTTTATAACTTTTATGAAGAGCTTAACTTCGAAATTCGCTACTATAATCATATAATTCATAGATCAAAATTTAACCGTTGATTGTTGTTTACATTTATGCTTCATTGTTCTTATCAAATTTCGTTTTTTTAGATTTTCATTTTTGAAAACATGATCTATTAGAGGGTGTAGGTAGATGAACGGTTTGGATCGTTGATATTATATTTAGAGTTTTACGGTTAGTGAAAATATTGCTTGATGTTTATAAAGTTTCTACAAATTATATGACATTGACTCATATTTCAGTTAACCGTAAATATAGAAACATGATATCATCTTCTTACATCCGCCAGATGATCATGTTTTCAAAAAATAAAATTTTAAAAATGAAATTCAGTAAGAAGAATAAAGCGTAAATGACTGTAAACACGGAAAATTCCTGAAACGAAAGAGACAAGAACAACGTGCACAAACAAATATTATGTATTTGATGATTTTGGGTTACAATCTCTCTCAATTTTGATCCTCTGATTCGATCTCCGTAAGGCGTTGATTTGTGGATGTTTCGTTGATCCAAGGGCTGTCGAGGCTTGATCTTGGATGAACTATTGGAAGTTTCTTTCAAGGGGCCGTGGGCTTGATCTTTGAAGGTGGATTTGAGCGGATCTTCAATAAGCCGTTGGGGTTTGATGAGTATTTCTTCAAGGGCCGTTAATGCTTGATCTTGAATAACGATGATGAACGGGTCTTCAAGGGCTTTTGGGCTTGATCTTGAAGAACAGTGATGAACGGATCTTCAAGGGCTTTTGGGCTTAATCTTGAAGAACGGTTGGATGTGTGGATTTGTCGACGTTTGTTGATCCAAAGGGCTGTTGGGGCTTGATCTTGGATGAACGGATGATGAACGATGAATACTTTCTTCAAGGGCTGTCGGGGCTTGATCTTGAATTGGTGGAAGTTCTTCAAGGGCCGTTGGGGCTTGATCTTGGAAGAACGATGAACGAAGAACGAAGAACGAAGAACACTTTCTTCAAGGGCCGTTGGGGCTTGATCTTGAAGTGGTGGATGATTGTTGATCCAAAGGGCCGTTGGGGCTTGATCTTGGAAGAACGATGAACGAAGAACGATGAACGAAGAACGAAGAGAGATTTCTTGATTCTTCGGGAACCTGGATGCTTGAGAGCTTCGGAGTTTTAGAGTTTCAGAACTTCAGAGCTTTAAGAATTTTGCCTAATGATTTTGGTTCCCCCTCAAATGAATGAAATGGGCTTGTATTTATAGAATTTTCCAAGGCCTAATTTTGAATATAATATCCCAGATGAAATAAGTCGTTTCTGCCAGGTGTTGACACGTGTCCTATTTGATGACTTTTCCAACTCATTTCAATTTTCGTTGAGTCACACGCTACGTGTAAAATTTATGTAATACATGAGCGTTGACACTTTGATTTATCGGTCAACATTTATTTACCGAAATTTCGATGTCTACAAATGCCCCCACTTCAAGGCGCGTCGTATACATGTGCTTGTCACGTGTAGGAGATGCGTTTTGAAGTCCTTTACTGTAGATGTCAATCCAAGGGCCGTCGAGGCTTGATCTTGAATTAGGCTGGAGATTTCTTCAAGGGCCATTGAAGCTTGATCTTGAATTGGGCTTGAGATTTCTTCAAGGGCCGTTAAGGCTTGTTCTTGAACTTTTGTTTGAAATTTCTTCAAGGGCTGTCGAGGCTTGATCTTGAAGGTTGAAATTGGACCACAAGGAGCTTCATGTGGTAGATGATCTTTGGCTTTGGTAGTGGGTGAATCGGCACATATTTTGTTGCGCTTGTTGACTTTCCACAGCTTTGATCTTGAACTGGGTTGGAGGATTTTCTGGATTCCTCCAATTGTTGATTTTCCACAACTTATTCTTGAACTAGGTTTTGATTCAATGGTGGTAGACACTTAATCTTGAATTGGACTTGTGATTTCCTCAAGGGCCGTCGAGGCTTGATCTTGAATTTGGTTGGAAACTTCTTCAAGGGCCGTTGAGGCTTGATTCTTAAAGGTTGACTCGAACACATGGCAAGCAGGCACGAGGTAAAGGTGACAACCTGTTTCTTTGTTCAATCTTTCTAATTCACACCTGAGCAGTTTGGTCAACGGTATGATCTTCAAGATTGATGGGGCTTTCTTCCAGTTGGTGACTTGATCTTTAAGGATTCGATTCAAGGGTGGTGAATCGGCACGTGCATCCCACAACACCTAGTAAGTCGACCCAAGAATTTCAGGGTCAAAACGAGTTCACCGTCCAGAGTGATTGCAACCCTGATGATATGAGATACTTTTGATTTTGAAGAAGCAGCGGATGAATCGGCACGTGCTTTGTTGTGCTTGTCTCCACATGCTTCAATGTATTATTTTCCCTTGCTTTATCTGTTCCTCAGGCAGATGTGGCATCTTCTTAAGTTCTTTATCTCAGACTCTTTCTGCTGAGTTGACTGTGCATGCTGCATTCTTCTCTGCTTGTTTCTTCAGGCAGATGTGGCAGCTTCTCGAGTTCTTCAGCTCGGACTTCTTCTGCTGAGTTGACTGTGCAGAACGCATTCTTCTCTGCTTGTTCCTTCTGCACCTTGTCTCCACATGCTGCAAGGTATCATTTTCACTTGCCTTATCTGTTCTCCAGGCAGATATGGTAGCTTCTTTGAAAGTACAGCAGCAGTGGAAGACGAGTACTCGAGAGCAGTGCTAGGCAGGCACTCAGGGAAAGGTTCCAAGCAGTCGGTTTCTTACCCGAGTTTGAGTGGAAGTTCCGGCATATTGTTTTCTTTATCCTTGTCTTTGTAGGTAGGAACAAGGACAAAGGAAAGGATAGGGAGAACGCATGATATGAGATACTTTTGCTTTCTACCCTGGTGATATGAGATACTTTTACTTTGGAGTCATTGGCTTGCAGAGGTACCCCAAGGAATAAGGAACATTGAATGACTCGAGAGGTTTCGTTGGGAAAGCATTTTTTTGGAGATGAAGAAAGGTTCTGTATGTTTGCATTGTTATGAAGGGTGAAGGTGGACAGTTATAGGAAGTTCCTTAATACCTGTAGAGGTATTATTTTTTCACTCGTGTCGACAACCGTTGGATGATTGAACAGTAAACTTCACGTGTTTTCTCCTTCACCGAAAATCTTCGACAAATTGCCCGTGACTTACGCAAAGCTGAGTGTGCATATAACAGGTGTTGACGCGGTTGAAAAAGACTGGCGCCTCTTCGATATCTGGGATCGGCGCTTCGACAAATTACCCGTGACTTCCGCAAAGTTGAGTTTGCGTGTAATGGGTGCTGACGCGTCTGGAAAAGCAAGATGCCTCTCCGATTTCTGAGCTTTGTCGAGTGTAGAGGTTGCATGTGACAAGTGCGGACAAGTCTGGAAAGTAAAATCGCCCGTGTCTTTTTTAGCAAGCCCAGCTTTTGAGAAAGCTAGCACCTCTTCAATACTTGAATTGGCCCCTTCGAATTCTGAGCTCGCCTCTTCGATCTCTGAAATCCCGTCGAGTGCTGATTTTTTATAGAGGCACGTTGTTCGTTTCAAAGCACAATTGAATTTTCGCTTGTGAAAACTCCATTCTTGCACTTCTAAGATCTTGATTTGTCTGATCTTTTCTTTCTTCAACATTTTGAAAATGTATGGCCCCTCCGATCGTCGTTTTGATTTGAACCTTGGTGAAGAGGCAATCCCTTCTTCTCCAGACAACATATGACGCTCATCCTTCATATCCCCTACTGGTCCTCTTACCGTTGGGGATTTAGTAGTGAAGAATGATATGACCGCTGCGGTGGTGGCCCGGAACCTTGTCACTCCCAGAGATAACAGACTACTTTCCAAACAGTCTGATGAGTTGGCTGTTAAGGATTCTCTGGCTCTCAGTGTGCAGTGTGCAGGTTCTGTGTCTAATATGGCCCAACGCCTATTTGCTCGAACCCGTCAAGTTGAATCATTGGCGGCGGAAGTGATAAGTCTCAAGCAGGAGATTAGAGGGCTCAAGCAGGAGAATAAACAATTGCATAAGCTCGCACATAGCTATGCGACAAACATGAAGAGGAAGATTGACCAGATGCAGGAATCTGATGGTCAGATTTTACTTAATCATCAGAGGTTTGTGGGTTTGTTCCAGCAGCATTTGCCTTCGTCTTCTGGGGCTGTACCGCGTAATGAAGCACCAAATGATCAACCTTTGGTGCCTCCTCCTCCTGGGGTTCCGCCGAGTGATGAGGCTTCAAACAGTCAACCTCCGGCGCATCTTCTTCCTAGAGCTCTGCCGAGTGGTGAGGCGCTACTTGATCGTCCTTGAAGATTGCCTCTTGTAAATTCGATTTGATTGATTTTTTTTTTTAGGTATGTATAATGCAAATTTATGTAAAATTTCCAAAAATAAAATGGACTTCTATTTCTCTCAATGCATTTCTCTTTTTTTATTTTATTTTATTATTATTATTATTATTATTTAAATTTTTTATTTATTTATTTATTTTTATTTTATATATATATATATTTTCTTTTAGATGGTGCAATCCGCACCATTTATTTTTTTTTATATTTTTTTTATATATTTTTATTTTTTTTATTTTTATATTATTTTATTATTATATATTTTTCTTTTCAGATGGTGCAATCCGCACCATCCCCTTTTATTTTTTTATTTTTTTATATTATTATTTTTTTATTCTTTTCAGATGGTGCAATCTGCACCATATATTTTTTATTATATTTTTTTTTGTATAAATTTGGAGGACGGGTTTGAGGAATTTGCAGGGATGGAACTTGACAGAGATGAGGATGACGAGGCGGCTTGGCTGCTGCTCGTTGACCAGAGGAAGAGTCTCGGTGCTGTAGAGGTGGAGGCGTTGACGGGAGAATTGCAGGAGGAAACCCTCGTGAATACTAGCACCGCCTACGACCCTTGGAACCACCGTCAGCACCGTCAACACCATGTGCGCTCTGTACCATTTGGAGCTCGGCTTGCTTCCTGCCGCGTCGCATCCCACAACCCTCTTCAGAGATAATTTCAACGGACGCCCATACTCATTCTTTAATAATTGAGGGCTGTTTTTCTTCATCATCGGAATAGGGTGAAATAGAAAATATTTCTTCTTGATTTGGCAACCCAGGCAGAGCGCCTTTGATCATCACAACATTGAGCTCCTTATCGATCTTCACAATCTTCAGCTTCCTAATCTTGGTCTTGGTTCCTCCCATTCTCCCGGGCATCTTCTTCCCCTTGTAAACCCGCCCCGGCGTGGTTCCGGCACCGATAGACCCGAGAGCTCTGTGGCTCTTGGACCCGTGGGTCATCTGCTTCATGAACTTCTTCTTCCCCTTCACGCAGTGCTTGTCCTCCGTCGTGCAAATCAGATTCAACGCCTTCATCAAAAGCAATCCGCCCATCAGAAGATGGATGCGGTGCACGGATCTCTTGTTGGTGTAGCAGAGGTAGACCCAGAAGCCCACAAACACCAAATACGCGAGAAAAAAGACCGAAAACAGCGATGGCAGGTTGGTCAACCCGGCCGAAAGGTAGTCGCGGGAACCATCCGGGTCAAGATTGTAGACCTCCGTCCATACGATCATGGATACGGTGGTCTCCGGCACGCAATTGGCGAAGAAGAGGCTGTATTCGTTGGGGGCGGAGACTGGGTAGGAGTGGTTGAAGGAAGCTTGCGGCGGCGGTGAGAGCTCCTTGAAATTGAAGAGGTGGGTGATGTAGCGGGAGTCCAAGACGCAGAGCTGGGGGTTCTGCTGGATCTCGACGAGGACCTGGAGGAGGGACTCTCGGAGAGGAGGAAGAAGCCGAAGCGGGAGGGATCGATATCGGGGTGCTTGGAGGTGACGGACACGTGCAAGACCCGGATGCTCACGTGACCGATGTGGGTGAACCCGAACTTCTCGAAGAGAATCATGGGGCGGTTGTCGGAGGAGATCGTGAGGGTCCTAATCTCCGCGGCGGACGGAACCATAGAGGAAGCCATTGTTCCTCTATTTCTTCTTTAATTTACCACGGCTAGGTAGATTTGATCATCTTCAACAACAATGAGGAGATGAGGGAGAGCTGGGACTGTTCTGAATGATCAGGCCGACTCTGCCGCTGAGCTTGGACTTTAATTGATGGGCTGAGGAGAAATGAGTTGAGAGAGAGACTTGGGGAGCTGGATTTGTGGCTGGGCTCATCACGATTTCAAGCCCCAATTAAATGATTGCTGAACCTTCTAGATTTTCTAGCCCAAGAACTTTGATCCATCCACTTCCTTTTTTATTTATTTACTTATATATATATATAATTTTTTTTAATATATGTAATTTTTTTAAGTACATAGTAATCACATATGTATTCTTTTTTTTTTTTTTTTTTTTTTTGTAATGAAATTGACTTTCATTAATAAAACCCTTATTTTTTATTTTAATGTGACTGAACTCGAAATTGAATATTCAAGCTGCCTACGTACCCTTCCAAAGAAGAGATCAAGTCTTAACGTAGTTCGAATACATACATATATTTTTTTTGGTATTTTCTTTTTTTGTGCCGTTTGCAGTTTTAGGCTCGTGCAGGCGAGGAGCCTCGTGTCCTACAGTTTAGGCTCGTGTAGACAATGAGCTTTGGTTCGTGCGAACAAGGAGCATTTGGTGCCGTGTTGCAGTTTCAGCTCGTGCAGGCAAGGAGCATTTGGTGCCATGTTGCAGTTTCAGCTCGTGCAGGCAAAGAGCGTTGGGTTGTCGCCTTTTATGCTCGTGCAGACCAGGAGCGTTGGTGTTGCCTTTTATGCTCGTGCAGACCAGGAGCATTGTGCCATGCAGTTTAGGCTCGTGCGAACAAGGAGCATTGGTGAATTTGTCAAGCAATTTTGGAGAGGCGTTCCTCATAATCTTCATAGCAAGGAGCCTTGACCGAGTGATTGAAGAAGTCTTCGGGCAAGAAATCACGCATCGTGATGGGGATGGACGATCTATATGTCGAAATTTCATCATCTTCAACACGTTCACGTTGCTTTGAAGGTTGACAAGAGCTGCTTTGCCCCATTTCCGATTGGCGGACTTGTGGAGGAGACGTATGCTTCTTGTGCAATTTCTTAGGAGTGACTTGAGTCAATCCTTCAACTTTGCTTATCTTGGAGGATGCCCCCAGTGGTTGAAGTGAAAACTTTGAGTCGGAAGAGCCAAAAGTGATGGTGGTATAGTTTGACTTCACCACATCGTCAAGATCTAGCTCGATGATTCCTTTCTGAGCCAGCTTTATGATGAGATCTTTCAGCACGAAGCACTTTTATGTCGGATGGCTGATAAAGTGGTGGAATTTACAGTATCTTGGGCTGTCGGTACGATTCATCTCTTCCGGTCGTCTGCACTCAGGCAAACTGATCACCTTCTTGTCCAACAGGTCATCCAGCATGGCAACCACATCAGAGTTGAGGAACGGATAAATCTTCTCCTCAAGCTCCTTCAAAGTGCGTCTACGCATCTCTTGATCACGAAAAGCTTCGGTTTGAATCGCCTTGCCTCGTGTGGAGATTTTGACGGGAGTTGTGTTAACCGTCATTGTCTCTTTGGTGGGTTTCCACGCAGTCTTCTCCTCCTTTGGCCCAACAACTTTGTCGTTCTTGTAGTCGGCGATCGGTTCTTTCTTCCCATGATGGGCGATGCTCAACTCCATGTCATGGGCACGAGTGGCCAATTCCTCGAAGGTCCGTGGTTTAATGCCTTGAAGGATGTATTGCAAACCCCATTGCATGCCTTGGATGCACATCTCGATTGAAGAGGTTTCCGAGAGCCTGTCTTTACAGTCGAGGCTTAGAGTGCGCCATCTGTTGATGTAGTCAATGACTGGCTCGTCCTTCCACTGCTTTGTGCTCGTTAGCTCTAGCATGCTCACAGTGCGGCGGGTACTATAGAAGTGGTTGAGGAATTCCCGCTCTAATTGATCCCAGCTGTTGATGGACTCAGGCTCTAGGTCCGTGTACCGCTCAAAGGCGTTTCCTTTTAGCGAGCGCACAAACTGCTTGGCAAGGTAATCCCTTTCGGGTCCTGCGTTGTTGCAAGTTTCAACAAAGTGGGCAACGTGCTGTTTCGGGTTTCCTTTTCCATCAAACTACATGAACTTTGGTGGTTGATAACCCATTGGCATCTTCAGGGCATCAATCTTCTTGGAGTAGGGCTTCGAGTAGAACAATGAGGTATGTGAGCTCCCTTCGTACTATGCCTTGATGATGTTGGTGATCATCTCCTGCAGCTGATGGATAGAAAGAGATCCCATGAGTGTCGCTGCTTGGTCTGGCTCCGGCTTCTCATCAATTCTCTCCACCGTAGGCTCATCTTCTGGGTTAGGGTTCTCGTCGTCCTGTGGCTCCAGTCGGCTGACGAGTGCAGCGATTTGCAAGTCTTTTTCTTCCACAATCTGTGTTAGCCTTGCAATCGCTTCATTCATCTGAACCAGCTGCTCATCGATTGAAGTTGCTCCAATGGTCATGACTTGCATGGCTGCACTGCCGCTTGAATCGGCATCGGAGAGCATGGATTCGGAGTATTTCCTTGGGCTTCCCCCTTGGTGCCCTTAGTGAGGCTAAGGTGATCAAAGGCTCGTGCCTTGGGTGCTCTTGTTCCCTTGGCAGAGTTGATGCAGAGGTGAAAGAGGTGGCAGAAGTAGCTCTTGCCATGTTTCGAGTCGTGATGCCCAAAGTGACACCAGTTGCGGGAGCAGTTTGAGCCTTCCTTGATGCCATTAATTTTGGAAGTGCGTTTTGATTTTCTTGAACGGAGAAAGAGATGAGAGGCAGAGATGATCCCACCGGGTGTGCCAATTTGTAAACACGGAAAATTCCTGAAACGAAAGAGACAAGAACAACGTGCACAAACAAATATTATGTATTTGATGATTTTGGATTACAATCTCTCTCAATTTTGATCCTCTGATTCGATCTCCGTAAGGCGTTGATTTGTGGATGTTTCGTTGATCCAAGGGCTGTCGAGGATTGATCTTGGATGAACTGTTGGAAGTTTCTTTCAAGGGGCCATGGGCTTGATCTTTGAAGGTGGATTTGAGCGGATCTTCAATGAGCCGTTGGGGTTTGATGAGTGTTTCTTCAAGGGCCGTTAAGGCTTGATCTTGAATAACGATGATGAACGGGTCTTCAAGGGCTTTTGGGCTTGATCTTGAAGAACAGTGATGAACGGATCTTCAAGGGTTTTTGGGCTTAATCTTGAAGAACGGTTGGATGTGTGGATTTGTCGACGTTTGTTGATCCAAAGGGCCGTTGGGGCTTGATCTTGGATGAACGGATGATGAACGATGAATACTTTCTTCAAGGGCCGTCGGGGCTTGATCTTGAAGTGGTGGATGATTGTTAATCCAAAGGGCCGTTGGGGCTTGATCTTGGAAGAACGATGAACGAAGAATGATGAACGAAGAACGAAGAGAGATTTCTTGATTCTTCAGGAACCTGGATGCTTGAAAGCTTCGGAGTTTCAGAGCTTCAGAGCTTCAGAGCTTCAAGAATTTTGCCTAATGATTTTGGTTCCCCCTCAAATGAATGAAATGGGCTTGTATTTATAGAATTTTCCAAGGCCTAATTTTAAATATAATATCCCAGATGAAATAAGTCGTTTCTGCCAGGTGTTGACACGTGTCCTATTTGATGACTTTTCCAACTCATTTCAATTTTCGTTGAGTCACACGCTACGTGTAAAATTTATGTAATACATGAGCGTTGACACTTTGATTTATCGGTCAACATTTATTTACCGAAATTTCGATGTCTACAAATGCCCCCACTTCAAGGCGCGTCGTATACATGTGCTTGTCACGTGTAGGAGATGCGTTTTGAAGTCCTTTATTAGCTCTAAGTGTTTGTTTAATCTACCGTTTTGAGGCAATATGCATTCTACGAAACTTTTTTCAACAATTCAACTGTCAAACTTATTTGTACATATTCCGAGATCGCATACGTAAAAAATCGTAAAAAAAAAACGTTCAGATATTATGTAATGGAACAAAAGTTTTCGACGGTTATAAACGAAAAATCACAATTTAACGGTTATTTTAGCTCCGATTTTGATGATTTTTTTACAGATACACTCCTCAACCCTATAAGAATGTAATGAATAAATTTGATCTTTAATTTAAAGTATTTACACTAGTGGATACCACAAAAACTTATTTTATACTTAATAAAAGTATAATATTAACTCCAAGTGTTTGTTTAATCTATCGTTTTGACGCAATATGGATTCTACAAAAAAAATTTCAACGATCCAACCGTCAAACTTATTTGTACACATTCCAAGATCGCATATGTAAAAAATCGTAAAAAACAAACATTCAGAGATTATGTAATGGAACAAAAGTTTTCGACGATTATAAACGAAAAATCACAATTTAACGGTTATTTTAGCTCCGATTTTGATGATTTTTTACAGATACACTCCTCGACCCTATAAGAATGTAATGAATAAATTTTATCTTTAATTTAAAGTATTTACACTAGTGGATAGCACAAAAACTTATTTTATACTTAATAGAAGTATAATATTAACTCTAAGTGTTTGTTTAATATACCGTTTTGACGCAATATGCATTCTATGAAACTTTTTTCAACGATCCAACCGTCAAACTTATTTGTACACATTCCAAGATTGCAAACTTAAAAAATCGTAAAAAACAAACATTCAGAGATTATGTAACGGAACAAAAGTTTTCGACGGTTATAAACAAAAAATTACAATTTAACGGTTATTTTAGCTTCGTTTTTGATGATTTTGTACATATACACTCTTCGACCCTATAAGAATGTAATGAATAAATTTGATCTTTAATTTAAAGCATTTACATTTTTTTATATATGAGTGATTGTATATATATATTTTTACATTTTTTACACTTCTACAATAATTATTATTAATTTTTCCCTCAAATAAAAAACATTATTCATGAGGGTTTGAAGGATTTTAAAAATCTAAACGATAATGTAAGTGTAACAATTATCTATTCGTAGAGGAATAATGATAAATCACAAATATTTATATATTCTTTCACATTTTTCATACTTGTATGTATATCTTCTTAGTTCTTGCATATACAAATACTAAACTAGTATATTTAAATTTTGGACAAGAATGTGTTATGTAAAATTTATCCTAGTAATGATAATAAGGAATTCTCATAATAAAAATAAATAATGACTAAAACATTTTTTTATTTATTTTTATAATTTATATAGAACGATAATTCAAAACTATATATTTAATATAGAATATATTGTATATATATGACTATTGTATTTTATAATAAATCTTTTAGTAATTAAACTTTAAAATTATTAAAATAATTTTTTTCTTAACGGGTCGAAACGGGTTACCCACATGTTACCCGCGTGTATACCGGTTAAGAACCCGTTATTAACGGGTTCTTAACGAGTCACCCGATAGTGATCCGATAAGTTATCGTGTTGACCCGAAACCCGTTATTTTCGTGTCGTTTTCGTGTCGTGTTACCGTGTCGTGTCAAAAACTGCCAAGTCTAATATATATTTATATCTGAAATCATAACAATTCAATTCATGCTTCACATAATCATTTTCATATGTATGTCATGCCAAAATATAACAAAGTAAACAATCCAGGTAAGAATGATTTCATAGATATATGATATGCTAGCAGGAACCCCTGAGGTGGTCTGTACGGCTGAATTCATAGCTCAAAAGTCAATCTAGCTGGAGTCACTATAATGACCTATACGGCAATATATTGCATATAAGTCGGAACCACTAAAAAGGGTCTATACGACAAGATTTGGTGAAATATAATTATGCTCAATTATATTCTCTCATAATAGTCGGGCGATAAATCACTAGTCACCTACGAGTCGAAACCATGAATAAGGTCTGTACGACAACACTGTGCACTTAAGTTGGATCTAATATGAGCATATAGTGCGGGAGGTGACGTAAATAAACAAGTCTGTACTTTATATTTCTGGCTAAATCTCAATCACCCTAGGTGCAGTTTTATAAGTTCAACATCATTTCACATATCACATCATCGATAAGTCACAACATAACATACCTGAACTTACATGTGGCTCCATAGCACCACATTTATATATATACAACCATAAAATGCATATTCAGAATCTAAAAGCATTTGACATATTATTTCAAAGCATACTTTCCTTAAAATGCATTTCTGGGAAATATATCAAGTATATAAATATATACTGAAAACAAAAGCCCACTCACTAGTATGTCAAAAGGTCGTAACCCCCGAGTCGCCCGTGGATACGCTCGTCCTCGGGATAAGTCTCACCTATATGCAAATTAACTATAAAAATGCTATTTTAAAGCACATAGGCAAAACTAGCTAATAACTTCTCATACATTGCTCAAATTGGGTATATGAATATACCACAGTGATCTACATAACCTCAGGATCATCCCCATATTTTTAGAAATTTTTTTGGAACCCTCACGCGCCGGCAAGGGCACGGCAAAACGCGCCCCTACGTGGCCAAACCTGACGAATTCCCTAACCACCGTTAGGGAATATTCCATTAAACCTAACAGATTTCGTTAAAACTGACTGACGGCTTCAACATATTCCATCCAAACTGACGGAATATGCCGTCATCTTCTCCGGCGAGTCGCCGGTGGCCGGAAAACTAGGTAAAACTTTAAACCCATTATTCTCACTCATTTTTCAACCATTTTTCATTAACAATGCACAAAATCGAGGTTAGGGATTTCTCTGGTTTTCGAAGCATTCACGTCCAAACAAGGGTATCAATGTACTCAGGAGGTTACAATGAGCAAGAACCTTACTGATAGGAGCATATTTATGCGACTTAGTTAGCTTGTTCTTGTGCATTTGTGTTGTTATTTCTTAGTTAATTATGTATTTTAAGCTATTTTCGTGTGTTTGTAGGTCATAATAACAAAGTTGGCAAGAAAGTGCATTTTGGAGATTTTAGAGCATTTTTGAGTCTCCATAATTTGTTTTGAGTCTTGTGGCTTTGTTTTGAGTCTTGTAAGTTTAATTTCATGCTTTTAAGTCTGTTTTCACATATTTAAGTCATTTTCAAGTGTTTTAGCAATCCATCCTAATCCCCGGCCTAGAACGATCCCTACTTGCATTTATACTACAATTTGACAACAAGAGGGTTTAATTTGTGTGTTAAGTTAATTTTCGCATCAAATTTTTGGCGCCGTTGCCGGGGATTAGCAACTTTGCTAATCCCCCGTTGTTTCTTTTTATTTCTTTTTCGTGTCTTTTGTTTTAGTTACTGACTTTGTTTCTTTTCGTGTCTTTTGTTTTTAGTTTCTTATTTGGTTTTGTTTTGTTTATTTTAATTTTTGATATTTGATTTAGTTCTCTTTCTTTGATTTAAGATACTAAAGAAGTAGGACATGGATTTTGCTAGCATTCAAGCTCAATTGGCAAATCTTACTTCTCAATTGTCGCAGTATGCCAAAAGGACCACAATGCAAAGTGTCCCTACATTTGGTGCGTCTTATAAGCAAGGATATCAAGCCAATCAATGTCTACAAAGAGATTGAAGTGATCATTCAAACTCTATGTGGTGGGAAGCTCAACAAGTTCAACACGAAGCATATTGGCAGCCATATGAGGAGTTCTATTCAAGACTTATGCAGCCACTACAATCTCATATACAATATGCCCAATCAAACTCAGATTCATCAATAGATTACAATCAAATTCTTAATGAATTAAACTCTTTGGTGCAGGCCTCACAACAAGAAAAATATTTGCCGCCATCAGAGGAGTTCTATCACTGGCCATATGAACCATCATAGCCACCACAACAATCTGCCCAATTCAATTCAGGTACGTCTTTGGATAATGATATGTTTAATAAGTTACTCACCTCTTTGAACCAGGAAGTAGAAAATCAAAACAAAGAGATGCAAAATCAAGCCAAGAAGACGGGTGAATTGGAGAAGCAAACTGGGCAGATTATGGAGTTCATGGCACAAATTCAAGAGCAAAGTGAACTCCCCAACTCAGCTATTGAAAATTCGAAGGAAGATTTTGAAATCCATGATGCTATCACTTTGGGAAGTGCTATGGAGGTTGGAGCTAACCTAAAAACATCCAAACATAGCCTAGAAGTGGATGAGGAGCTGCTGATTGAGGAGGAGGAAGAAGACATACACACAGAAAGGGTAGAACAACCCTTGCCGCAGCCCCCTAAGCTCTCTAAACCACCCACCACAAGTAAGGACGTCCCAATTTCATTTCATTCTAATGTTATTCCTCCGAACGTCCTTTTTCCTCGCAGGTTTTTGATTCCCAAGAAAGAAGAGAGTAAAAAAAACATCGTGGAAGCCTTCCTAAAGGTGCAAAATGATATTCCAATTCTTGGTGCAACAAATCAAGTTCTAGATTGTGTTGAAATGTTCAAAGGACTTTGTACACCAAGAAGAATGATTCAAGAGAAAGTAGTGGCTGGAGAAGATGTAAAGTGCATCAAAGAGGATGTGATTGAGACAACCATTCCTAAAGAAGTTGAATTTTATGACACGGGACAAGTCCCAACCATCACACTCAATCTGGCCAAGTCTAATATCCCTGAAACTTTCAAAGAAGTGGTGTTTGTCATTGAGTTCTTGTCGGACAAAGCAAGTAAGTCATATTCTCCAATTTTACATACGTTTTCCACTAACTTGCTGATTTTGATGATTCAGGCACCCACACTAGAATTTACACCATTGCCCGATCACTTCAAGTATCACCTTCCATTCGAAGATCACTTCCATGCCATGGGACCTAGAGGAGTGTGACTGGAGGTATCGTCCGGCTGCAAGATGTTAAAGCAAGCGCTTATTAGGAGGCAACCCATGTATTCAAATAAGGAAGATTTTTGAATTGCTCCACAATCAGTTTTGCATTTCTAAAAACCTTCCATTTTCTGTAGTTTTATTTTGCCATGATTGTCATTTTTATTTGTTGCTTGTTTAATTGTTTTTAATGTGGGTTTATTTTTGAAACATTGACAGTTATGCAAGGTATTTTTACATTCATAAAAAAAGAAAGGAACATTAAGCAGATAAATACAAGAGGGAGCCTTCACAAAGGCTGCTTAGGAGAAGTCTCAGTAGTCGGCGGAGCCTCAACAGTCGGCGGAGCCCCAGAAGAAGGAGGCATCGAAGGTTGATCATTTGGAGCTTCATTACACGGTACATCCCCAGAAGACGAAGGCAAATGCTGTTGGAACAAACCCACAAACCTCTGATGATCAAGTAAAATCTGACCATCAGATTCGTGCATCTGGTCAATCTTCCTCTTCATGTTTGTAGCATAGTTATGTGTGAGCTTGTGCAACTGTTTATTCTCATGTTTGAGCCCTCTAATCTCCTGCTTGAGACTCATCACTTCAGCTGCCAATGATTCAACTTGACGGGTTCGGGCAAATAGGCGTTGGGCCATATTAGACACGGAACCCGCACACTGCACACTGAGAGCCAAAGAATCCTTAACAGCCAACTCATCAGACTGTTTGGCAAGTAGTCTATTATCTTTGGGAGTGACAAGGTTCCTGGCCACCACCGCAGCTGTCATATCATTCTTCATCACCGAATCCCCAACTGTAAGGGGACCAGTAGGGGATATGAAGGATGGGCGCCATATGTTGTCTGGAGAAGGCGGGACTACCTCTTCACCAAGGTTCAAGTCAAAACGACGGTCGGAGGGGCCAGACATTTTCAGAGGTGTTAAAGAAAGAAGAGGTCGGACAAGTCAATATCGTAGAAGTGCAAGAAGGGAGTTTCTATAGGCAGAAATTCAAGTGTGCTTTTAACGTCCTGCGTACCTTTAAAAAAATCAGCACTCGATGAGATTTTAGAGATTGAAGAGGTAAGCTCAGAAATCGAAGAGGCCAACTCAAAAATCAAAGAGGCGCTAGCTTTCTCAAAAGTTGGGCTTGCTTAGAAACCACGACCAATCTTCTTTTCCAGATTTGTCCACACTTGTCACATGCAACCTCTGCATTTGACGGGGTTTTAGAGATTAAAGAGGCAATTCCAGATATCGGAGAGGCATCTGCTTTTCCAGACGTGTCAGCATCTGTCACATGCAGAGTAAGCTTTGCAGAAATCACGGGCAGTTGTCGAAGCGCCGATTCCAACCATCTCCTTTTCGAGACGTGTCAACATCTGTCACATGCAGAGTCAGCTTTGCAGAAATCACGGGTAGTTTGTCAAAACGCCGTTTCCAGATATCGAAGAGGCACTTGTTTTTCCAGATGTGTCAGCGCCTGTCACATGCACAGTCAGCTTTGCAAAAATTACGGGCAATTTGTCGAAGATCTCTTGTGAAGTAGAAAGCACATGAAGTTTACTATTAAATCATCCAACGGTTGCTGATAAGAGTGAAAGAATAGTACCGGTTATTAATTCTTATAAATGTCACCCTTCACCCTCCATTGCAAGGCAGACATACATAACCCTTTTTCTTCTCCGAGAATGCCTTTCCAACAAACCTTCTCGAGTTACCCAGTGTTCCTTATTCCTTGGGGTACCTCTGCAAATAACCCATCCAAAGCAAAAGTATTTCATATCATGAAGGTTGAAAGCAAGAGTATCTCATATCATGCTTTCTCCCTGTCATTCTCATTGTCGTTGTTTGAGGACAAGGAGAAAGAGAGCAATCAGCCAGCACTTGGTATCAATCTTCCAATCTGGAACCGACGACCTGGAACCCCTTCCTGGTTGCTTACCTAGCCTTGCTCTCCAGTACTCATCTTCATCATTTTATGCTTCCTCTTCGTCTACCACATCTGCCTGGGGAATAGATAAGGGAAGTGAAAATGATACCTCGAAGCATGTGGAGACAATTTGCGAATTCATCCTCAGCTAGGGACAAGGAGAAAGAAAGCAAGAGAAGAATGCAGAGTGCACAATCAAATCAACCCAGCAGAAGGAGTCTGATTTGAAACCAATGAACTTTCATATTCCTCACTCAGAATTCCAAACCAGTTCGAGATCAAAGCTGTGGAAAGACAACAAGATCATCTATCTCCAAAACCAGATTTGCGTTCTTAAACTCTACTCTGTCTGGTTTTTACTTTGCCATACTTGTCATGTTTATTCGTTGTTTGTTTGTTTGCTTGTTTTTTTTGTGTGAGTTTATGCTTGAAACATTGAGGACAATGTTTGATTTAAGTGTGGGGAGATAACCATTGTTTTGCATGAAATTCGTAGGAGTTTATCACCCATTACTTCTAGTGTTGTTCCTTGCTGTTTTAAGTGTTTTAAGCTGTTTTGGAGTGTTTCAGTGTGTTTTGACATACAAATCTGAAAATCTCTTAAAAATTTGAAAAATTATTTTGAAAAACCCAAAAAGAGTTGTTTTTGTATGTTTATTTGTGTCTTAGGGTACCTTCCAACACAATGATGAGGATTTGGTTTTTAATTACATGACTGTTAAAGAGAGTTATAAACATGGATGAAAATTTGATTTATTCTTTGGTGTATACTTGGTTATGGTTATAATTTATGAATTCACATGCAATCATAAAAGGAAAAATCAGTTTTTTTTGTAACATGCTTGAAAGAAGGAACTCAAACTAACGTTACATCCTTGAGAGACTTGGGCCTAAACATTTATTTGGAGAGTTATTAATCTGTGCAATTTTTTTTTTGTTTTCTAAAGTCGTTGCATGATCTCATTATTCTTTGCTTAGTTGCTACTTAGAAGGCGTTTCATTATTTAGTTCCAAATGCTAGAACTCATGCCTATTTCATTCAAAGTATGTTATTGATTTGCATAACACATATTCAAGTTGAAGTTGTTTAGTGGGCCAAGAGCCAAAAAGCCTATCCTGTTCATTATGTGTTTAAGTTTAACCCCGTTGAGCCTTGTGTTGCCTATGTTCTTTGTTACCCACAGTATCCTCACCTAGCCTAGATTAGGACCATCCATACCCTTGTTCTTGAAGCATAGTAAAGCATAATTTAGAAGGAATTCCTTTTGTTGAACTCTTGCAGAAAAACAAGTGTGGGGGAAGTGATTCTTGTGTGTGTGTGTGCCAAAGTCCTTCATAAGGCACGGGTAGAAAAGGAAAAGAAAAAGAAAAATTCGTGGAAAATAGAATGAAAAGAAGAAAAGTTGTGAAAAGAGTAGAAAAATTTATGAGAAAGAGCTCTAAAGTGTTGTTTGTTGAAGAAAAGGTCCAAAGCATTGAATTCGACCCTAAGTGTTGCATGAATCTTCCCTTTGTGTTTAAATGTTGATTTTTGCATTCCAAAGTAAATTCCAAGTGTCAATTCCATTACTTTGCTTGCTATCGCTTTAAGAACGTTTGTTATTCCTATCATTTCTTTGTTAGCCATTACCCCCAAGCCCTGTTACAACCCTTGACTTCAATCTCGAGTGTTGTGTGTTTCAATTTGTGGAGTTTGAAATTGATATGAGCATATGGTGTCACTGGTTCTCGCATCTAAGTAGTAGCATTCCATTCATGAGATCATATATATACATGAATTAATAATTCTAGAAATTGCTTCTTTGTTAAAAAACATATGTGAGTACTAGTTTTCATGTTTACATCAATCTTCTCACATATACCTAGTATAGAGAGTGTAGTCAGAAATTCTTGTGTGAAAATAAGAGTGTATCTAGTAAGGAATTGAGGAAATTCTCTAAGGCATGTTACTATATTCAAAATGTTGTTTTAATTGATTAAATGTGAGCTAGTGAATGGTGACTATGATTAAGTATGCTTGAGGGTACGAAATGCTTAATTCTATGTAAGTGGTGATGTTTGCGGCATGTCATGTTTCATTGAAAATCCCTGAGGCAAATGTTGGAAGGTTAGGTTATGTTTTGTTTCGTTTCATTTCTTTTGTTTTGCTCGAGGACTAGCAAAAGCTAAGTGTGGGGGAATTTGATAGGAGCATATTTATGCGACTTAGTTAGCTTGTTCTTGTGCATTTGTGTTGTTATTTCTTAGTTAATTATGTATTTTAAGCTATTTTCGTGTGTTTGTAGGTCATAATAACTAAGTTGGCAAAAAAGTGCATTTTGGAGCATTTTAGAGCATTTTTGAGCCAAGATTGGATAGTGCAAGCATGGAGACATGAGGATGGACGTTTTTGAAGATTTGAAGGCTAGAAATCAGCATGTGTGTGTGCAAGTGTGTTGACCTACAACTCCAAACATCCATCCACTACACCCATTACATCCACTCATTACCAAACACTCATCCACTACACCCATTACATCCACTCATTACCAAACATCCACCCACTACACCCATTACATCCACTTATTACCAAACACTACTCATTACCAAACACTCATCCACTCATTACCAAACATCCACCCACTACACTCATTACATCCACTCATTACCACAACACTCACCCACTACACCCATTACATCCACTCATTACCAAACACTTATCCACTACACCCATTACATCCACTCATTACCAAACACTACTCATTACCAAACACTCACCCACTACACCCATTACATCCACTCATTACCAAACACTTATCCACTACACCCATTACATCCACTCATTACCAAACACTACTCATTACCAAACACTCATCCACTACACCCATTACATCCACTCATTACCAAACATCCACCCACTACACCCATTACATCCACTCATTACCACAACACTCACTGATGCGAAATATATAAGCACACAAATTAAACCCTCTTTTTATCAAATGTAGTAAAGTATGTAAGTAGGGATCGTTCTAGGCCGGGGATTAGGAGGGATTGCTAAATCACTTGGAAACTGACTTGAAAACTTAAAAACAAAGTTTAAAACACTAAACTAGACTCAAAGAATGCAAAACTATACTTTAAAATACTAAGATAAACAAAAAGATTCAAAACAGCAACCAAAGACTCAAAACTGCTTAAAAACACTTTTTGGGCAGTTTTGGGACTCTAACACAAACTTGTACAAATTTTGGTTTTCTAATGAATTAAAACACTTAAAAACACAAACTAAAGTGATTACTAACTAATCTAACACTTTGAAATAAATGGGAGATTGGTTCTTGACGAATTTGAAAACAAAACAAACTTTGTAAAACAAAACAGATTGTAAATGAATTTGAATGAAACTTATGGATGGAAGGCTAGCTAGGAGGTTCTTCTCCACACATGTCACACTTGCATACAAAACGATTTCCAGTTGCTTTTCGATAAGCTATGAATACTCAACGCCCCAAATTAACCGTGAATTGCACTAATTAACCCTCAGTTTTTCCACAAGTTATTGGGTTGGATGATTGCATACGACAACCCAAAACATTCCCTACAAGTTCCCTACATGAATTGCATAATAGAGATACAAGCAAGAATCATTAAGTTCTATGAAAAACATAAGCATTGACGAGGCACTCGTTACTATGATTTGCATGAAACTTATGCCAAGAATTTACTTAACGTGATTGTGACTAGCAACCTTCACTACTTGTGAATATAAGTTCACAACGATTAGGTGAAACTCTCTTATATTCTAGCGTCAAATTCATGCATGAAAATTAAGCGTGCACTCTCAACCAACATACACAAATTAGTTTTTATACGAACGGATAAGTAAATTGAATTCACAACTTATGAATCACAACTGGATGTAATCAAATCATATTGCAAGCATGAACATAGTTTCGAATCACCCCCTAACTAAGAGGGGTTTAGTTCCTCATACTCACAAAGCAAAGATGCATAAATTTAGACATTAAAAACAAAGATAGAAAACACCTAGAAAACAAAGATAGAAAACTCCCAAGGCTTGGGCTTAGGCACGGCACCAGGTTTTTTCTTCTTTCTCCTTCCTTGCAAGTTGCGGCACTAGAGGTTTTGGACAGGTTTTGGGTGGTTTTTATGGTGTAGAATGGATGGGGAATGGTATGGAAATGTTTAGGGTTGATGGGTGGTGTGGCTAGGGGTGATTTTTGGCTGAATTTGGAGAGAATGGTGTTTGAAAGTTGCTGCCAAGGAGCAAGGAAAAAAATTTGTTTTCTTTGATGAATATGGGAGGTGATATTTATAGGTTTGAGAGATGACCACTCCATTTCCTTTGCATGTGCAGCTTGTGTGGGTGTGTGTTGTCATGTTTCCCCTTTGCATTTACACACACATGCTTCATCATTTCAACCACAAAACACACACATTTTCTGCCATGTTTCTCCTTTACATTCACACACACATGCTTCATCAAAACAACCACCAAACACACATTTTCTGCCCATGCCGTGTGCTCCATGTGTGTGCTGCAATGTTCTTCTCTTTGCCATGTGTTTGCTTTCTTTGCCATGTGTTTGCTACCATGTTATCATCCTAGCTGTTACACTTGCACACACACATGTTCTTTGCATCATTTCAACCACAAAACACACACATTTTCTGCCATGTTTCTCCTTTCCTTTGCATGTGTTGTGCCTTCTCTTCTAGCTGTGCATTTCCACTTGCTCCAAAGAAAAATGAGTGTAATCATAACCCCATTTGTTGCTGAGTGTTGATGACAAAGCAAAACACAAAACAAGTGCCTTTACTTTCTCATTTTATTAGCCAAATCTGCTTAGCCCGTTTCTGAACCTTTCAGTGTTAAAATGCCCATAACTTCTTCTAGAAAAATGATATTAACAATCTGTAAATTGCTCCAGAAAATAGACATCCGTAGCTTTCCAAGAATATAAGGCTCATTCTCTCATTCATTCGGAGCATTCGTAACATGCTTCCAAAGTCAGATAATCTGCACAGGCAGTTTTGACGAATTTGTTGGCTGTCCATGTTTCTCTTTTGCACATGCCTTGTATAATGTTGTCTCCATCACATGGCAGCTATGATGTTTGTTAGTTGTAGGTCACACACTTACACACATATGCTGAATTCTAATCTGCCCAAAACGTCCATCCTCATGCATGCAATCCATTTCAGCCCAATATTGATCCAAAATGCACCAAAATGCACTTTTCTTGCCAACGTTGTTATTAAGACCTACAAACATACGAAAATGACTTAAAACACTAAAATAACTAAGGAAACACAATGTAAACGCACGAGAACAAGCCAATTAAGTCGCATAAATATGCTCCTATCACTCACCCACTACACCCATTACATCCACTCATTACAACTCCATACACTCCTCTCCCTAGCCTATAAATACATCTACCCTTCACCATAATTTGGGGAAGAAAACCAAGGAGAACACAATCCACCCATCCACCCTTCACCATAACTCACCTATATCCATCCACCACCATAATTTACCACTCATCCATCAAACCACACCTTGTGCCGCAACAAAGAGAAGAAGGAGGACCCTTGGACGTGCTTGCCATTCAAGTTGGATTGTTGGAGCATTTTTAGGTGTTTTCTTTCTTTTGTTTTCAATGTCTAAATTTGTTTATCTTTGCTTTGTAAGTATGAGAAACTAAACCCCCCTTAGCTAGGGGGAATTCGAAACCATGTTCATGCTTGCAATATGATTTGATTACTTTCAGTTGTGATTCATAAGTTGTGAATTCAATTTACTAATCCATTTGAATTAAAACTGATTTATGTATGTTGGTTGAGAGTGCACGCTTAATTTCCATGCATAAATATGATGCTAGGATATAAGGGAGTTTCACCTAATCGTTATGAACTTATATTCACAAGTAGTAAAGGTTGTTCGTCACAACCGTGTTAAGTAAATTCTTGGCATAAGTTTCATGCAATTCATAGTTACAAGTGTTTCATCAATGCTTATGATTTTCATAGAACTTAATGATTCTTGCTTGTATCTCTATTATGCAATTCATGTAGGGAACTTGTGGGGAATGCTTTGGATTGTTGTATGCAATCATCCAATTCAATGAAATTAGGAAAATCTGAGGATTAATTTAAGCGTACCTGATTAATTTGGGGTGTTGAGGTTCATGGTTTATTGAAAAACAACTGGAAATCGTTTTATATGCAAGTGTGTCATGTGTGGAGAAAGACCCTCTAGCTAGCCCATCATCCATAGCTTAACCCATCACCCATCAATTCACCTAAATTTGTCTAAGAATCTGTTTAAATTATTCTTGCTTTGTTTTCCTTATTTTCGTCCAAAACCAAAATCCCCTTTATTTTATTAAAGTCATATTAGTTAGTACTTGTTTTAGATTGTGTTTTTAAGTGTTTTAAGTCAAGATAAAATCAATTTTCGTCCAAACTTTGTGTTAGTGGTAGAAACTGCCTTAGAGTTGATTTTAGGCAGTTTTGAGTCTCCGTAATTTGTTTTGAGACTTGTGGCTTTGTTTTGAGTCTTGTAAGTTTAATTTCATGCTTTTAAGTTTGTTTTCACATATTTAAGTCAGTTTCAAGTGTTTTAGCAATCCCTCATAATCCCTGGCCTAGAACGATCCCTACTTGCATTTATACTACAATTTGACAACAAGAGGGTTTAATTTGTGTGTTAAGTTAATTTTCGCATCACTTACCTTTAAAGCTTCGATCCGTGAAGTTTCAAGGGCTTTGGATGTTTGTCCGTACGAGTTTGAAGGAGAGAGAGAGAGTGAGAGTCCGAGAAAGATGAGAGGGTACATGAGAGAGAAGAGAGAGAGTGTGTGTGTGTGGCCTAGGATTGGTCAACCACCAAAAATACCATAACTTAATCCTAATTGGTTCCAAACAATTAGGATTTAAGAATATTAACCTAAAGCTACACTTAAACCACATTACACAACTAACGTCCAAGGGTATTTTCGTCAATTCACACCGTCGATAAATATATATTTGGGACGGGCTGTGACAATCTCTCCACCTTATAAAATTTCATCCTCAAATTATACATAACAAATGCATCCACTAATAATCATAAAACAATCGTGGATACATCTCTCTCATCCAATCCTCTGTCTCCCAAGTAGCTTCTTCCACTGAATGATTTCTCCATAACACTTTTACTAAACAAACTGTCTTGTTCCTCAGTTCTTTATCCTTCCAATCCAACAGAGTCACTGGTTCCTCATCATAAGTCAAGTCCGAATTGATTTCCAAAGGTTGAGGAGGAATCACATGTGAAGGATCTGAAACATAATGTCGAAGCATCGAAACATGAAATACATCGTGCACCTTGGACAACTCTGGAGGCAACTCAAGTGTGTAAGCAACCTCACCGACTCGCTTGGTGATCATATATGGTCCAATGTACCTAGGACTCAACTTTCCTTTCTTTCCAAATCGTACAACACCTTTCCAACGTGATAGCTTCAGGAATACCAAATCATCTACATCAT
The DNA here is from genome assembly GCF_042453785.1 of Malus domestica. NCBI lineage: Eukaryota > Viridiplantae > Streptophyta > Magnoliopsida > Rosales > Rosaceae > Malus > Malus domestica. The sequence continues at coordinate 4,904,103 of NC_091665.1, read as the reverse complement.
ACTTTCAATCAATGGCATGTTTGTCTGCTAAGCTCTTTTGTCGATCTTGGGCCGCTTTCAGGTTAGACTTAATTACCTGAACATTTTGAGTAGTCACATCCACAATCTCAAGGCCCACTGAAACTCTTTCGCCAACCACTGACCAACATAAAGGTGTACGACAAGATTTCTCATAAAGTGCCTCAAATGGTGCCATACCAATGCTCAAATGATAACTATTGTTGTAGGCGAACTCCATCAAATCCAAACAATCATGCCAACTATCTCCAAGCTGCAACACTGAAGATCTCAACATATCCTCTAATGTCTGAATGGTCATCTCAGATTGTCCATCTGTATGAGGATGATATGCCGTACTATAAAGTAATCTCGTACCAAGAGCTTCCTGGAATGCTATCAAGAACTTGGAAGTAAATTTAGGATCCCGATCCGAGATAATATTAACTGGCACACCATGATACTTCACAATCTGTGATATAAATAACTTAGCTAATCGGCTTAGCGAATACTTTTCCCTCACTGGAATAAAATGTGCTGACTTCGTAAGCCGATCAACTACAACCCAAATGCCGTCATATCCATTATGTGTACAAGGAAGCTTGTACACAAAATCCATAGTAATATTTTCCTATTTCCACTGTGGAACAGGAAATGACTGCATCAACCCAAACGACTTTTTTCTTTCAGCTTTAACCTGTTGGCAAATGGCACACGTTCTCACATATTCGACAATTTCTCTTTTCATACCCTGTCAATAATAAAATGGTCTAATGGTATGATACATCTTAGTGCCTCCTAGAAGCATCGCATATGTTGAAATATGTGCTTCATCCAAAATTTCTTTCTTTAACTCTGAATTATTTGACACATACATCCTGCTTTCCTGCATAAGCATGCCATTAATTTCTTGAATCACGAAATCTTTCTTTTTTCCTTGGTTCCTTGCTTGAATTATTTCTTGGGTCTCCTCATCAATCATCTGAGCCTCAAGCACACGATTAATTAAAACTGGCCTAACCTGAAAATTAGCAAGCAAGGCTTATTCTCAGTCTTCCACTTCTAGCTCCACTCCAGTGGACCTCAAATCTGCTAGGAGAGGAACATGACAATCATAAATGGCATTAAGTCTGGCTGGAGTCTTTATGCTAAGTGCATCTGCCACTACATTTGCACGACCATGATGATACTCAATTGTGCAATCATAGTCACTAAGTAATTCACTCCATCTCCGCTGACGAAGATTAAGATCTCTCTGAGTAAACAGATATTGGAGACTCTTATGATCTGTGAAGATCTTACATTTCTCACCATAAAGATAATGTCTCCAAATCTTCAAAGCAAAGATGATAGCTGCTAACTCCAAATCATGTGTAGGGTAATTCTTCTCATGAGGTTTCAACTGTCTCGAAGCATAAGCAATTACTCTACCATGTTGCATCAATACGCAACCCAAACCATTCAAAGAAGCATCACTATAAACCTCATAATTACCACTATCATCAGGAAGTGCTAGAACATGTGCATGTGTGAGGTAGTACTTCAGCTGTTGGAAACTTTGCTCACATTTATTGTCCCACTCAAACTTAACATCCTTTCGAGTCAACCTTGTCAATGACAGAGCAATCACTGAAAAATCCTTAACGAACCGTCTATAGTAGCCTGCTAGGCCAAGAAAACTCCGTACCTCAGTGACGGTTCGAGATTGCTCCCAATTCTCCACAGCTGCCACCTTCTGAGAATCCACTTAAATGCCTTGAGTAGAGATGACATGTCCCAAAAATGCCACTTGATTAAACCAAAATTCACATTTGTTAAACTTAGCAAATAGTTGGTGTTCCCTCAAACTACTCAGCACCAACTTCAAATGTCTAGCATACTCAGCCTTAGACTTAGAGTATACCAGAATATCGTTAATGAAGACAATAACAAACCTGTCCAAATATGGCTAGAATACTCGATTCATCAAGTCCATAAAAGCTGCTGGTGCATTAATTAACTCGAATGGCATCACAAGAAACTCATAATGACCATATCGAGTCCTGAATGCGGTTTTAGAGACATCTTCATTTGTAATCTTCAACTGATAGTATCCCGACCTCAAGTCAATCTTAGAAAATACATAGGCACCTATAAGTTGATCAAATAAATCATCTATACGAGGCAATGGATAACGGTTCTTAATGGTTACCCGATTCAATTGCCTGTAATCAATGCACAGCCTTAAAGTTCCATCTTTCTTCCTCACAAATAAAACTGGAGCTCCCCAAGGTGAAGTACTCGGATGAATAAAACCTTTATCCACTAACTCTTGTAATTGCATTTTCAATTCCCTTAATTCAGCATGAGCCATTCTATAAGGAGTTAAGGATATAGGATTCGTACCTGGAAGCAGATCAATAACAAACTCCACCTCTCTATCTGGCAGCAATCCAGGCAAATCCTCAGGGAATACATCTGGAAAATATCTGACCACACGAACATCCTCCATACTACTAGAAGCATCATCATTCAACATCACATGAGCCAAATATCCCTGACAACCTTTCGACAACAATCTCTTTGCTTTCATGGCTGAAATAATACCCTGCCTCACCCTACTAGGCTCTCCTACAAATGTAACTTCAGGTAATCCAGGACAATGAAATGTGACTGTCTTCCCATAACAATCTATCTTGGCACAATTATAGTGCAACCAATCAGTGCCCAAAATCACATCAAAATCCATAATATCCAACGGCATAAGATTAGCCGGCATAATAATATCCTCTACTATCACTGGACATCCTGGATATACCCGATCCACAAAACAGCTATCCCTTCTAGGCATAGAAAATTCTAAATTATATCCTAGAGGTGTAGGATGAAGTTGTGTCACTTAAGCAAATGTATGAGAAATAACAGAATGTGTAGCACCACAATCAATCAACACTCTAGCAAAATGACCAAGAATATTTAACGTACCTATGATTAAATCTGGATTATTCTGGGCATCTTGCAGTGACATGTTGTGGATACGTCCCTGATTCTGCTGTCGTCCACTGCGACCTCTGTTGGCATGAATACCACATCCCTACCTCTGCTGATCCGACTGCCTCAAAGATCCTGCACTACTAGCAACAATCTCTCCCTGCTGGGGCTATCCTCATTGGTACCACTGAGATCCACCGGCTGAATGTGGCTGATAAGACATAGATCAACCCTGATACTGAGAGTACCCACTCTGATACTGAGGATCCTAAGAATATTGCTACTGTCATGAGGTGTAGGGAGCGGCGTCGCCCTGATAGTGGTAGGTACCTCATCGTCTAGTCTGAATGTAACCATCAGATCCTGAAGCTTGTTGGGTTGGTGCAGTGGTAAGAATGAAGGCTGCTGGGGTCTCTGCTGTCTTTGAGGGCGTTGAGCAGCTTATGACCCATCTGTCCATAAGTAAAACATCCATTGCTGCCTCTCCTACACTCCCCAAAATGCCGATTATTACACCTGCGGCATAAAGGAGCACCAGATCCACCTGGACCACCAAAATCTCTGTCTCTGGAACCTCGGACCTCCAGTGAATCTACCACCTCTCATCTATATATTAGTACTAAATCCTCCGCTAGAAGAGCTGGAACTGCCACCACTCCTCTTAAAGTTCTGGGTCTTGCGGGGTCCCTAAAATGCTTGCCCTTTTCCTTTGTCATCTCGTTTCTGGCCCCCATTCTTTCCTTCTTCATCTTCACTTTCACTAGGCATGTTTTTTGAGGCCTCAATCCTCAGTAGAATCTCATAGAACTCCTGGTAAGAGGCACAGTGAGTCGACGTCGCTATGGAACGCCATTTCTTCTTAGTACCCAAACTGAAACGGCGAAGCATCTCTACTGGATTAGCAGCACCTCCGGATCATATCTCGACAGATCAGTAAACATCCTGTAATACTCATTAGCAGACATCTTTCCTTGCCTCAAATGAGTAAACTCCTGTTTTTTAAGATCGATATATGCAGGAGGAATGAACCTTTTCCGAAACCGTTCCTTAAACATTTCCCAGTCTACAATCTCTTCTGGGGTCATTTGGTAAGACTCCTGTCTCCACCAGGATGCAGGCTGTTCTCCCAAAAACCAGGTAGTCGTCTCGACCCACTTATCAGAAAAAAGATTCCCCTGACTCTGCATCACCTGAAAGGTCTTCTCCACATGATTCAGCCATTTTTCTGCCCCCTCACGACCTTCATTACCCATGAAGTGAGTCAAGCTCAGATTATGAACTGTCTCAAAAGGTGTCATCTGGGGAGTACGAAATGCTGTCTGAATGGCATAAACTATAACTTCCCCTAATTGAGAAATATCAAGGAAACTAGATTCAGCTGGTTGACGGGGCTCTTTACGAGGCGGCATAGTTCTGACATAAGACATCACAAGGATTAGAACATATAAGAATTACACAGGACTGCTAAACCTATGCTCTGATACCAAACTGATACACCCTGACCGAGATCAAGGCATGCTGGCCATCACGTAAGAATGATGTAGCCATTTGCATAGTGCGGAAGCAATAAAGATAAGATACGAATAATTAAAAATCAAATTACTAGAGTGCACTACTAAATAGAAAGTGATAGGAGTTAGTTACAACAGTGAACACTCCTAATCAGAGCATAAAGTCTAGGTGCAGTCCAGTAGGACAAGTACTAGTTATACAGTACCGGAAATGTCCTACTATTATTTAGATAAGTCAGAACTGCCGACATCCTCAAGCCACCAACAACAAGCTTACTTAAAACTTGGAGGGGTGCAAAATAGAAAACGTGAGTGGGCAAAAACAAATGTTTTACAAAACCATTTCATATATCAACATACTAACCCCTCGTTGTAAAACATGTAAAATTTTCCTAGAATTAAGATATAAGCATAGACATATAAATATATATATATATATATATTTATATTTATATCTGAAATCAAAACAATTCAATACATGCTTCACATAATCATATTCATATGTATGTCATGCCAAAATATAACAAAGTAAACAATCAAGGTAAGAATGATTTCATAGAAATATGATATGCTAGCCGGAACCCCTGAGGTGGTCTATACGGCTGAATTCATAGCTCAAAAGTCAATCTAGCCGGAGTCATTGCAAAGATCTATATGGCAATATAATGCACATAAGTCGGAACCACTAAAAAAGGTCTGTATGACAAGATTGGGTGAAATATAATTATGCTCAATTCTATTCTCTCATAATAGTCGGGCGATAAATCGCTAGTCACCTACGAGTCGGAGCCATGAATAAGGTATGTACGACAAGACTATGCACTTAAGTTGGATCCAATATGAGCAAATAGTGCGAGAGGTGACGTAAATAAACAGGCATGTACTTTATATCTCTGGCTAAATCTCAATTACCCTAGGTGCAGTTGTATGAGTTCAACATCATTTCACATATCACATCATCGATGAGTCACATAACCAAACATAACTTACCTGAACTTACCTGTGCCTCCACAGCACCACATTTATATATATACAACCATGAAATGCATATTCATAATATAAAAGCATTTGGCATATTATTTCAAAGCATACTTTCCTTAAAATGCATTTCTGGGAAATATATCAAGTATATAAATATATACTGAAAACAAAAGCCCACTCACTGGTATGTCGAAGGGTCGTAGCCCCCGAGTCGCCCGTGGATACGTTCGTCCTCAGGATAAGTCTCACCTATATGCGAATTAACTATAAAAATGTTATTTTAAAGAACATAGGCAAAACTAGCTAATAACTTCTCATACATTGCTCAAATTGGGTATATGAATATACCACAGTGATCTACACAACCTCAGGATCATCCCCAAATTTTTAGAAATTTTTTTGGAAGCCTCACGCGCCGGCAAGGGCACGACAAAACGAGCCTCTACGCGCGGCCAAACCTAACGGATTCCCTAACCACCGTTAGGGAATATTTCGTTAAACCTAACAGATTCTGTTAAAACTGACTGACGGCGTTAGCATATTCCGTCCAAACTGACGGAATATGCCGTCATCTTCTCCGACGAGTCGCCGGTCGCCGGAAAACTGGGTAAAACTTTAAACCCACTATTCTCACTCATTTTTAAACCATTTTTCATGAAATTGGTACCAAAATGAAGCTAATAACATGTAGAATCACGTTATACAAGTTTTAAGACTTAAAGTCTACTAGATTTTTCTTGAGAAAGGTTGATAGCTCGGCTTACCTAGAAACATGACGATCTCAGTCCTCCGACGTCCAAATCCTTCCAACAAAGTACCCCTAGACTCGTGAGGACCTCCTTAAGCTTCCTATGTCCTTAGAATTCCCTGAAACACAAGGTTTTACGTGTGCATGAACAATGCATAAAATCGGGATTAGGGTTTTCTTGGGTTTTCGAAGCATTCACGGCTAAACAAGGTTATCAATGTACTTAGGAGGTTACAATGTGCAAGAACCTTACTTTTAAAGCTTCGATCCATGAAGTTTCAAGGGCTTTAGATGTTTGTCCGTACGAGTTTGAAGGAGAGAAAGAGTGAAAGTCCGAGAGAGATGAGAGGGTACAGGAGAAAGAAGAGAGAGAGTGTGTGTGTGTGTGGCCTAGGATTGGTCAACCACCAAAAATACCATAACTTAATTCTAATTGGGTCCAAAAAATTAGGATTTAAGAATATTAAGCCAAAGCTACACTTAAACCACATCACACAACTAACGTCTAAGGGTATTTTCGTCAATTCACACCGTCGATAAATATATATTTGGGATGGGCTGTGACGTTCACCATAATGCATGACCCAACTTTATGATTTTTGAATATTAGATTCTATATAAATTGTGTATGTATTATATTCATAATTGTTGAATTATGTGAATTTGATATTGCCATGAATTGCATCAAATCTATGTTCATTCATTCAAATTATATATGCATTGAATTGAATTAATTGAAAAAAAAGAAGAAACAATTGGAAAACACTAGGGTTCTTTGAACCCGTGACCTTAAGCCGCTCGCCCAAGCCCGCAACTTGTGTGGTTGAGCCTCGTCGAGCCGAGAACCACCAAGCCATGGAGCCAGAAGCTCCAAGCTTTGCAACCCAAAAAAAACCCGACACCATTGTTAATGTCCTTGTCCACGTTGACCAAGGGCATGGCCTGCAGCCACTACCTTGAACCTTTGGTTCTTGTCACCGATGACCAGCAGTCGTTCTCGACGAAAATTGGACAGAGATTCACTTGAATCTCATTGGAATTTTTCAAGAATCCGATTCAATTTTTTCTAGGGTTTGGTTGTTAATAACGTTGAGCTTAAACCATCTTCATTTACCACTGTGGTCATCAATGATCACCATGACTTGTCCCGAGTCCTAACAACCCAAACACGCTACGAAAAGCGGCAACGCCGTGCATCCCTTCCAATGTGGACACCCAACATGGCTAGGATTTGTGTTCAGTCCAACACTCAGCCCTTTGGGCCTAAATCCTTCTCGGCCTATCAGTGAAAATTTTTTAGGCCTGCGAACCAAGCCCAATTGGGCTTGGGTGTCCCTGTGTCCCTACTGCATTTGATCTGTGCCCTTCACGGGCCATCTTAGACCTCGCCCAAAACGTTAAGCTTACTTCTATAGCCTAGAAAAGCCTACAACCTTTTTCTTATGGGTCACTCTACCCTACACACAGCCCATTTTAGGCTGGGGCTGCACGGTCAGAATTTACTTAGCCCACCAGTGGGCTTTGGTCCAAGTTTTTGGGCCCTGAGTTTAATTGCCTAGTTATTTTGGCCCAATGGGTTTTATAATTTTTCACCCACACTTTAAATGTGGCCCGAAGTCCAAATAACTAATTAAATTATAGACCTGAAGTCATATTTGCATATTTTCTTGTTATATATTTATGTATATATATGTGTTTGCTTGTAGGTACTATGAAACTGAAGTTCATACATTTTTCTTGACAAAATTAATTGAATGGATTTAAGTTTTCAAATTTTTATGCATGTGACCGATTCAAATTAATTTTCATTCTAGGTATGACTAGTCGGGAAGTTAGTTGTCTGACAGATAGTGCAACCACGCACACTGTTTTGTATGAGCGCATCTATTTTACTAACTTCATACCTAAGAATGCACCTTTGACAACCCTCTCAGGTTCACATAACACGATCGAAGGATACGGAAAGGCCATGCTAATATTGTCTAATGGCACTAATTTGACCATTCAAGATGCACATTATTCTCCACGTTCCGGAAGAATGCTGTTGAGCATTAAAGATATTCGAGACAATAATTAGATAATAATTACCACACTGAAACCTATGTAGAAAATGCAGTTGAATTTCTATACATAACTTCCTACGAATATGGCCAGAAGCGTATTCTAGAGAAAATGGAGAGTATCCCGAATGGTCTGTATATTACGACCATACGCCACATAGAAAGCCACTATATGGCCGGCCCTACCTCTAGGACCACGCATAAAATTACACTTTGGCATGATTGTTTGGGACATCCTGGACAAATAACGATGCGTTGCATCCTCAAATCATCACACGAGCATCCACTAACCCGAAGTATAGGTTCAATCCAAGGAATCACTTGTCAAACATGTTCTATGGGAAAACTTATTACTAAGCTTTCTTATGACAAGATTCGTTCGAATCCTCCCATTTTTCTACAAAGGATTCAAGGGAACATTTGTGGACCGATTCACCCTTCATGAGGACCATTTAGATATTTTATGGTTTTGGTTAACGCTTCCACATGTTGGTCACACGTGTGCTTGTTGTCCACAAGGAACGCTACATTCTCCAAACTGTTGGCTCAGGTTATCAAGCTTAGGGCTCATTACCCTGATTATCCGATTAAATCTATTCAATTGGATAATGCTGGAGAATTCAGATCTAAAACTTTTAATGACTATTGAATGTCGGTTAAGGTTGAAGTTGAACATCTTGTACCCCATGTTCACACCCAGAACATCGTAGCAGAGGCATTCATTAAGCGCTTACAAATGATTACTCGATCGTTGGTCATACATTTTAAGCTCTCGATCGCTGCTTAAGGGCATACAATATCGTAGCCATGTTGGTCTGCCTTAGGCCTGTTGCGACCTAACCATATAGTGTCATTCAGTTGGTTACTGGATATGAACCTGACATATCACATCTATGCATTTTAGTTGTGCGTTCTATATGTCGATTTCGTTGCCCTTACTTACAAAAATGAAGCCTCAGTGAATGATGGAAATCTATGTTGGATATGATTATTCTTTGATTATGCGTTACTTAGAACCTTTAACAGTCAAACTATTTACCGCTTGTTTTGTGGATTGTCACTTTTATGAGACAGTCTTCCTATCATTAGGGGGAGATAAGCATGTCAACGTTCCTGAAGAACGACACGAATTATCATGGATGACACCTATTTTGTCTCATTAGATCCTCGCACCGCTCAGTCTGAAACTGAACTGTAACTCATATTAGATCTTCAGAGCATAGCTCAGAGCATGTTAGATGCTTTCACCAATCTAGCGCGAGTGACAAGATCACATATTCTAGCTGCGAATATGCTTGCAAAGATGGATGTACCAAATGTACGATGGACTTCCTTCCTAAAGGCCAAAGACGCCAACTTTGGTGATCCATGTACATTAGCGGCTAGCCAATCATCTGCACCCTGAAAAGGAAATCCACGACATAGGCCCTTGAAGAGCCTGACGTGAATCCGACTGTCGCTTACTTATTATATCCAACTCATGAGGAAATTCTAGATTACGAAAGCTTCCTTGAAAAGACGAGTCTTCCTCCTGAGAATTGTGAGATTTCGGTTTACTATGCTAGCTTAGATGATGTGTGGTGTAGAAATGAGATGATCATTGACGATGCATTAGCATATGCAGTAGCTACTGAGATCATGTTAAGCGATGACATTGAACCCCGTTCTGTTGATGAATTTCGACGTAGAACTAATTGGTCAAATTGGAAATAAGCAATCCATGTTGAACTCGATTTGCTTGCGAAACGTAAGGTGTTTAGACCTGTAACTCTTACTCCTCCACATGTGAAACCCGTTGGCTACAAGTGGTTTTCGTTCGGAAGCATAATGAGAAAAACAAAATTGTGCGTTACAAAGCTCGTCTTGTTACACAAGGCTTCTCACAACGCCCCGTGATTGATTATGACGAAACTTATTCACCCGTTATGAATGTGATTACTTTTTGCTACCTTATCAGTTTGGTAGTTTCTGAAAAACTGAGTATACAGTTGATGGGCGTAGTAACTGTGTGTCTCTATGGGGATCTTAATAAGGAAATTTATATGAAAGTTCTCGAATGACTTACATTGACTAGATCAAATATTTCCAAACCCCGAAATACACTCTCAATTCGGCTAAGGAGTTCACTTTACCGTTTGAAGCAATCCGAAAGAATGTGGTATAACCGTGTGAGTGAGTATTTAACTAGTCAGGGATATATGAACAACAAACTATGCCCTTGTGTGTTCATTAAGAAGTCACATTCTAGTTTTACGATAGTTGTAGTATATGTCGATGACATGAACCTCATTGGAACTCCTGAAGGGCTCGTGAGAATTGTCGCGCACCTGAAGTTGGAATTTGAGATGAAAGATCTAAGAAAGACTTGATACTATCTTGGTCTCGAGAATCTTAGTACATTAATCGAACTACACCCAGAAGGTGTTGCGCCGCTTTAATGAGGATAAAGTGAAGCCTTCAGGCACTCCTATGGTAGTTCGATCGCTAGATGCAAAACGAGATCCCTTCCGTCTAAAGGAGGATGATGAAAAGATTTTGGAGCTTGAAGTTCCTTATCTAAGTGCAATAGGCACTTTATTGTATTTAGTTTAATGCATTAAACCTGACATATCCTTCACTGTTAATCTTTTGGCAAGAAGCAGTAATGCACCAACATGCAAACACTGGACTGGTGTTAAAGACATCTTCCGCTACCTTAAGGGTACTATGGATTTGGGCTTGTTCTATCCCTACAGATCCTCGAGTGATGCTGCACCTCCCGCTTCTTGAGTTGATTCTCGCATTGTTGGTTATGCCGACGCATGATACTTATCTGATCCCCAGAAGACGCACTCTCTAACAGGTTATGTCTTTACCGTTGGAGGCACTACAATCTCTTAGAGGTTAACTAAACAAACCTTAGTTGCCTTCGTCTAACCATGCTGAAATTCTCGCCTTATAAGAATTAACTCGGGAATGTTTTTGGTTGAGAGCAGTTGTGGGCCATATTCAAAGCTCCTGCGATCTTTACCTCGTTGTGCATGTCCCGACGACAATCTATGAAGACAATGCATCATACATCAAACAGCTCAAGAAGGGTTACATCAAGGGAGACAACACCAAGCACATTGCGCTGAAATTTTTCTTCTCACATCAACAACAAGTACATCAGAAGATTGAAGTTACGCAAATCCTTTCACAGCAAAATGAACTATTTATCAAACTAAACCACACTTTTTTACCACAGCAAAATGAACTATTTATCAAAGTGAACTATTTATCAAAGTGAACTATTTATCAAAGTGAACTATTTATTAAACTGAACTATTTATCAAACTGAACTATATATCAAATTGAACTAGAAAACCACACTTTTATACCAAAGCAAACTGAACTATTTATTAAAGTGAACTAGAAAACCACACCTTTTTACCAAAACAAATTGAACTATTTATCAAACTAAACTAGAAAACCACATTTTTTTACCAAAGCAAACTGAACTATTTATCAAACTAAACCACACTTTTTTACCACAGCAAACTGAACTATTTATCAAAGTGAACTATTTATCAAATTGAACTATTTATCAAAGTGAACTAGAAAACCACATTTTTTTACCAAATCAAACTGAACTATTTATCAAACTGAACTATTTATCAAATTGAACTAGAAAACCACAATTTTTTACCAAAGTAAACTGAACTATTTATCAAAATGAACTACAAAATCACACTTTTTTACCAAAGCAAATTGAACTATTTATCAGACTGAACTAGAAAACAACATTTTTTTACCAAAGCAAATTGAACTATTTATCAGACTGAACTAGAAAACCACATTTTTTTACCAAAGCAAACTGAACTATTTATCAAACTAAACCACACTTTTTTACCACAGCAAACTGAACTATTTATCAAAGTAAACTAGAAACCCACATTTTTTTACCAAATCAAACTGAACTATTTATTAAATTGAACTAGAAAACCCATTTTTTTACCAAAGCAAACTGAACTATTTATCAAACTGAACTATTTATCAAAGTGAACTAGAAAACCACACTTTTTTACCAAAGCAAATTGAACTATTTATCAAACTGAACTAGAAAACCACATTTTTTTACCAAAGCAAACTGAACTATTTATCAAACTAAACCACACTTTTTTACCACAGCAAACTGAACTATTTATCAAAGTGAACTATTTATCAAAGTGAACTAGAAAACCACATTTTTTTACCAAATCAAGCTGAACTATTTATCAAATTGAACTAGAAAACCACATTTTTTTACCAAAGCAAACTGAATTATTTATCAAACTGGACTAGAAAACCACATTTTTTACCAAAGCAAATTAAACTATTTATCAGACTGAACTAGAAAACCACATTTTTTTACCAAAGCAAACTGAACTATTTATCAAACTGAACTATTTATTAAAGTGAACTATTTATCTAAGTAAACTAGAAAACCACATTCTTTTACCAAAGCAAACTGAACTATTTATCAAACTGAATTATTTATCAAAGTGAACTAGAAAACCACACTTTTTTACCAAAGCAAATTGAACTATTTATCAAACTGAACTAGAAAACCACATTTTTTTACCAAAGCAAACTGAACTATTTATCAAACTAAACCACATTTTTTTACCACAACAAACTGAACTATTTATCAAAGTGAACTATTTATCAATCTGAATTATTTATCAAATTGAACTATTTATCAAACTAAACTATTTATCAAAGTGAACTAGAAAACCACATTTTTTTTGCCAAATCAAACTGAACTATTTATCAATCTAAACCACATTTTTTTACCAAAGCAAACTGAACTATTTATCAAACTGAATTAGAAAACCACAATTTTTTACCAAAGCAAACTGAACTATTTATCAAACTGAACTATTTATTAAATTGAACTAGAAAACCACACTTTTTTATCAAAGCAAACTGAACTATTTATCAAAATGAACTAGAAAACCACACTTTTTTTACCAAAGCAAACTGACCTATTTATGAAACTGAATTATTTATCAAAGTGAACTAGAAAAACACACTTTTTGAACTAGAAAATCACATTTTTTTACCAAAGCAAACCGAACTATTTATGAAAGTGAACTAGAAAACCACATTTTTTTACCAAAGTAAACTGAACTATTTATCAAACTGAACTATTTATCAAAGTGAACTAGAAAACCACACTTTTTTTTACCAAAGCAAACTGAACTATTTATTAAACTAAACCACACGTTTTTACCAAAGCAAACTAAATTATTTATCAAACTGAACTAGAAAGCTATACTTTTTATCAAAGTAAACTGAACTATTTATCAAACTAAACCATATTTTTTTACCAAACAAACTGAACTATTAATCATCTCCAGGACCATTGTTTTATCAATCAATAGTCAAGACTGCACTGGCAAATCTTTTAACCCACCAACTAAAAATGAAATTGAAATAATTTTCAATGAAAGGGTTCCTACAGAAAACATTCATGCAGGTTCTAAGTGGCAAACAAAATTAAGGTGGAGATTGGTAATTTGAACAATCATCGCCACCTTCCCCTCTTCAACCACTGCAATGAGGCCAATCCATGCTCGCTCACCCTCAAACTCGCACACCTCCTCCAGTTCTTCCCCGCCGTCGGTGCCCAAACACTATCTGCGATTCCCAACAGTATCAAATTGCTAAAAAACCACTCAAACCAATAAATAATCAGAACTAATAAATCATGGGGATCATTTGATTCTTATTAAATGAACATAATTTATCTGTTTGGCTGCCCAGAAAATGCCGGAACAACAATTCAACATTTCACTAACTAATCCCAGAAACCAAGGACTAACCAACCCAACAAAAATTACATGCATTTTGCTCAGAAATTTTGAAACTTTTGCAGCCTTGACAAACAAAACATAAAACAAAAGACCATTTAAAATTCACATATTTTCCTTCATTTTCTCAGCAACCAAACACATGCCAAATTTCGGAGAGCAAACCAAATACTTACAAAGAAGGAACTTTGCCAATTGCCCACGTTGAGGTTAACCAAGCAGCGAGTATCTTCGATGCTCATGGTTCCTCGCTTGGCTTTCGAGCTTTGTCTTGAACTGGGTGGAGGACGACGAGTTGGAAGCTCGGATTCCCGGGCTCAGAATTGTAGAAATGTAGTGAGAAAACAGGTTTGGGGCGTGAAGATTTGTGGGTAGGAGTTGGATTTTGTTGAGGTTTGATGGCTTGGGAATGGAAAGGAGTGAAAGTGAGTAGCAATAATGAGAATCGAATCTTAGCCATTGATGAAAACTCGTAGTTCTTCACCATGTCGGTCTGATGTCCAAATGGCGTTGGGAGGGATGATGAATTTTAGTAACTGCAACTTGGCTAAAGGGCCTGGGTTAGGCTCCGTTAGGGGCAATTTTGAAATATTAATTGTTATGCGGTTTGGGGTTTTTGGTGAGCCCGTGTGTTTTAGTTTTTGTAGGGCCTAAGATAAAAGTTTTGTGTCCTAATGATCAAAATTTAAGCCCTTTTTATTAAATAATAGTTTAGGGTGGTTTTTCATTAAATAAAAGTTGGCTCAAGGCCTTTTCATTAAAGCTCTCTATAGATTATCCTTGTAAAATATTAGTTAAATAAAAAATATTTAAGACATCTAATTGAGTAAAAATAAATTGACGAACACTAAGTTCTAAGAAACATTTTCATCGTGACAATTAAATAGGAAAATGGTGATTGAATTGAATTTTTGCAATGATGATTTATGAATCGAGACTTACAAAATTGAACTTCAGATCATCAAAGATCGATGTGGAATACATCCCACAATTAATCCAATTTTTTCAAAAAAAATGGACATCCCTTCCGTTAGGAGGCTCTATATCTCTATATATCATGACAAAACCTCAAAACCATCTACAACACAAGGAACTACAATGTATGTTTGACCGTCTAAATCGTCGAAGGAATCATGCCAGGAAATTATCCAGCGCTTGTCATCATCAAGGCAAGAAGAACAATGGTGATTGCAGTGACTACTATAGCACAAGCAAATAACCACATACGCGTGCTCGGCCCTTTGTTATTCTGGCTCTCTTGACTTCCCAATTCAACTTCTCTAAGAAGTTCTCTCACTTCATCTATGTCGTAATCTTTGGCAGCTTGGGTTAGTCGACTTTGAATCTTCTCAAGCATTGTGATCCTCCTATCCCTGCCTGCATCCTTGGCTGGCCACCAGAAACTTGTAAACTTCCAAAGGAGGATTCCAGCATAAATGGCCACGACACAGTCTACGCTATAATGATGACGCTCCCGTATTTCTCTCTGTGCAGAGTGCCCGACAAGCAACCATATGATAACTGAGCTATAACCACCATAAGCTTCCTGCAACAATCGAATCAGATTCAAAGAAATCAACAATCAGCACCACAAGTAGGTTGCTTCTTAGACAAAACAAGTGGCAGTGGCTAGAAATTTCAAAGTACATATTAGGCAGTACCGTCCAGGCCATAGCTGTCAATACAGCAACTAGCACGTGTCCACTGAACATGAGGTCATTGCAGCCGCCTCCAGCATTCTTCAGTGAACTATACCATGGTCCATCCAACGCGGTTGGTCGCAGAAAATCTATTAGGAAGCTCATTCGACCCCAATCCGGCCGAAAGTCCCCAAGTAATTTTCCAGTATTGGCTAGGGGAAACAAATAAAAAATGTTGTAACATACACAGCCACATTATCCTCAAAGGGGAATGCATTTGCGGTCAGGTAGAAAGGATACTATTGGTGCTGAAGTTGCAATCGAGAAAATGAAACCTAGGGGTCAGATCAAGAAGAAAATGAACCTATTATGTATAGTACTTACCAAAAGCTATATCCTGTCGTAGCAATTCACGAATAGCATTAGAATCCGAAGCATACGGAACATAATACTTCTGAGCCCAGCGATGAGGATATGAAGGGACTGTGAAACGAGTAGTAGCACACCAAGGCCGGGCAGATGGTAGAACAGTTGATACAAAAGTTATGGCACGAAGAAGACGGCCAATACCCATGGTGAACATGTACCGTGCACCTAGTCCAAGGCCAGGAGCTTTCACAGAGTCAAACAGTACGGAAAAAGCCAACATCACAAACAACATGAGGAAATGATGCAGTCCAATAATACGAGCTCTCAATATTTCAACTAATGTATGAGGAAGTTTCTCATTCAGTGCCAACAGCAACCACTGGCCAGTATCGGGAAGAGGAGCTGTACGACTGTCAAGTATCAAACATAAAAAGGTCAATTAGTTTCCTCTCATCAAATATTTGGCTAAAAACTATGGCTAATATTGCATGAGAAATGAAAAAGTATCCTCTCTATAGCGATGATAAGAAATACAAGAAAAATGACTGCATCAAATCATCTGATAGACACAGACCTTATAATCATTGTATCAAATCATTCAATTATAACAACAATGCCGAGGGACTTTATTTAATAGAAACCAAATGAAAAATGTTGCTTGTGTGTGGAAGTTTGACAAGAAAATTTACAAGATGATACTTTTCCGTGTATTTTCTTTTCAGATTCCTTTTGTTTGTTAATATTACATTACATTGTAACTTCTTCCCTAACAGCACAAGCTTTTGAGGTCTAGTGGTCGTCTAACATGGTATTAGAGCCTTGGTTGCGGGAGTCCTTAGTTTTAATACTCAAATTCTCATTCCTCATTGTTTGCTGATTCATTCCCCAACAGTTAAAGCTTTTGTGGCCCAAAGGTTGTCTAACTATCGTGATGGAATTTGCATTTATATTGAAGCACCCAATTTTACATCTAAATAAAGAGCTAAAAGAAGTGGAGCAAAGATGCATAAATTTTTTTGTAGGTCGGCACCCGAAATTCAAGTCAGATAATATGCTTGAGTTCTTGGATTTGCTAGCCTTCTCTAAACAATATGGGGGAGTTTGACATAAATTATTGGTGACAACCAAGCAAATCTGTAATTTCATCATTTCAGTCGCTTTATTGGCAAGTTAGAACCATATCGTTTCATGCGGTTTGGCAAAAATGGTGGTGGAAAGTGATTGAGTGGGAACCATTGCAGCCATGCACAGTTCATTGAAGGATGTTTCCAGTTTAGGACTATTGGTTGAAGACGTGAAGGCCTTGGCTGCTCCGTTGAATGACGTTCGTTTTTCAATTCGCTCCTCGAGTATGCAATGGCGTCGCGGATAGGCTTGCCATATTAGCATTATCGATTCATAATGAGTTAGCGTGGAATGAGACCTTACATTATTCTCTTCCATTCCACGACATTGATTGTATTCGAGTCTGAGTATTAAACCATCGTTTCAAAAAATAAAAAATAAAAAACAATATATATATATATATATGTATGTATGTATGTATGTAACATCAGATCCTTAAAATGCTGGCACTAATCACATAAAATTGACCTAATCTGGTAATTAGTTAGCACAATAAACACAACAGGTGATTCAGATTACAACGAAATGCCGAAAAAACAACAAAATCAAACTCCACCCACATAATATTTAGGAATTTAACACCCGAAATAAAGCAGAGAACTCGAAATGCAGATCAATATACACAGAGGGAGACAGAGGGAGACAATACCTGTTCCAATCAAGGCCGAGAACGGCGGTGACAAAGCGGACGCAAAGAGCTTCAAGGAGAAGAGCCAAGATCATAAAGAGCATAGAACCGATGAAGGGAAAGACGACGCGAAACTCAGAGGACCAGTGCTTGTAGAAAGGAACCCGACTGACGGCAATGATGGCGAGTACGGTGTGCAGCGCAGGCTGAAGACGGCCGTGCCACGTGGGCGAGAGGTGGCGGAGGTAGTCGACTGCCACATAGGACACAGCGGCGATCCCAAGGCCGCCGGACCTCAGCGGCAGCCACCGCATGGTGGTGAACGAGAAAGAGTGAGCTGATGGTGAGGCTGGTTTAAAGAAAACCGGGAGCTGGAGGAGGTTGGCACTTGGGGTTTTGAACATTAGTCTCGTCTCTCATGCAAGTATTTGTTTTGTTTTGTTTTTGTTTGTGGGTTTCTATTTGATTTTTTCACTTTTTAATGATTGGAGTAATTCTGACAATTTAATTTTCTTATTATTAAATTGACGCATCATAACGCGCCACTCACCCGCATTGCCTCCTTGCCAAGGTATAAAATATCTATGATATCGGAAATATTGGTAGTCCAAAAACACGGAAATATCGATGGAAATATCGGAATATTATCGATATCAATAAAAATTGAATAAAAACCACGGAAATTGTAAGAAAAACTTGGAAATTTTTATTGAAACTTTGCAGGATGTTTATCTAGTCAATTATCTATTAGTTTATCACAAAAAATTGGAAGGAAATATATTGCATGATGGATTTAACTGATTTAAGTTGATTATATAGTGAGCTGACAAACATTGTGAGTGTAGAAAATAAGTAGTAATTAATGAAAGAAGTTTAAACACACCATAATCATTTATATATAATGCAAATTTTCAAAGTATAATTCTGCATGTATCTTATTGTTGTGTATATGTATGACACGCATATACAAAGAGACAAAGCAAGATCAAACAAACAAAACATCACTAAACTAACAACGACTTGGTACTTTGAATTTAGAGAAGTTGTTTGGGCTTGTAAAGTTTGACTAACAAAGCAAGCCCACTTGCTGCACACACATGCCACACATGTGCATAACTCTAGCTGTGGTTTGGATATGAATTCACATGGGATGCTCCCTCTGCCTCGAGCCCAAAGCCGAGCCAACGGCTGTTTGCTTTTTTTTTTATTGTTTTGTAGAAACCAAAACTGTACAGCCTTTTAGAAAAAGGAGAAAGGCTCTTTACTTCTCATCAAACCATCATTTCAAACCATACCGTGAAGAAGTCCCCATAACAAGTCCCCATGTCTATTGCTCATTCAAACCTTCAACCACTCTGTCTCTCTCTAAAATAATAGAGAGGTTCTCAACCTTCTCTCTTTGTAATCTCCGAAAATGCTCTTATCTTTCCAACCTCAAGCCCAGTGCCCTTTATCACAACCCAGTGTGGCCTCCACCACAGTGGCACACACTCCGGCGAGCACCATCACCACCTATGGACCGTTCCTCCTCCCTTTCTCACCTCCCGGTGAGCACCATCAGGCAAGGGGAGGCGCGGATCTTGATGGGTCTAAGCTTCTGAGCGTGGATCGTTCATTTTGATGGGTCTGAGCATCTGAGCGTGGATTGCAGAGAAAGGCGCAGATCTTGGCAGCTGCGACGACGGAGCCTCGGCTGCAGTTGCGACGCCGACGACGGAGCCTTGGCGATATTATCGATATTATCGGTAATATCGCGATATTATCGATAATATCGATAGTATCGCGATATTATGACGATAATTAAGTGTATTAGTGTAAAAATATCTCCCTCTAAAAAAACGATATTTCGCCGATAATATCGATATTTCATACCTTGCCCCTTGCTATTTGGGCCACTGGAGATGTATTTTTAGGTTAAAGGCAATTTCAAAGCACTTGCCAAAGGGCAATGGGTGGAAGTGCCCTAACATTGTTGCATAAAAAAACCTAAAATTAGAGCATTCATTCCCATATAAAGCAAATAATCAATTACTAAAAATCATTTTACCACTGACTAATATATATAGTAATATTTCTCTCTAATTAAAAGTGTAAGATCTTAGATTTAATTTGAGTTCAAGATCGCTTTATTATGGTTAGATCATTGTGGCTTAACCAAAACCTTACAGCCCTTAAGCTTCATAATTGAGCTCATATCATGTTTCTAAATAACAATACATTTGAGAGCTCTTAAACCTAAGAACATGCGGGAAGTCCACATGATTATGGATAACTGGGCAAATCCGCACCTTTTAAACTTAATAGGTGGTAATACCGCAGCTGTAACGAAACCGCCCCCTATACTTGTTTAACATTTTAAACTATAAAAAAATATACAATTTTATATATGTTAGAAATAAAATATAGAGAAAGAATGAATAAATAGATAACAAACAGACTGGGAGAACAAGTGTGAGAGTTGGAGTTGTGGCTTAAAAACTAATTTTATTATATTGGATAATGTAACAAATTCATATTAATTAGTAAATAAAAAGGACAAATTTTATTCATTCACGAGTTTGACTTTTATATTATAGAGATAATATACTATGAATAAATCCAAAAGACTTAAGGTATGGAAACACTAAAGTTAGCATGGTCTCGTACAAAGCGTGTTGGGCACATGGAGGATATACAAGTGTTTCTCTTTTAGACAAGTTCAACGAACGCTGACCGCCCAAAAAGCTTAAATGTATGGATCTTTACCACATGTCAAAATTACAGAGCTCCGAACTGCAGTATGCAAATAGTTCTTAGACATTAGGCATCATCGGATATCTTGCGCTTATGGATATGAACTTTAACTTCACCTCAAAGCCCTCATTGTCATGCATGACCCAATAGGGTGTTGTTCGGGTTCATGTGTATGAGTATGGAGATATCTGAATGTACAATAAGGAATCTATCACCTTTTGGTAATTGTTCAGTAGAAGAAGATACCTCTCAAAGCTACTTGAAGAACCATCTCGAAAATATATGGCCATATTAATTATATCTTTAACTTCACCTCAAAGCCCTCACTACCTCGCATGGCCCAATAATGTGTTGCTTGGGTTCATGTGTATGAGTATGGAGATATATGAATATGCAATAAGGAATCTATCACCTTCTGGTGATTGTTTAATAGAAAGATATCCCTCGAAGCCACTTGAAGATCCATCTCTAGCCAGAGTAACTTTTGATCAAGCTATGTTTGTAAGAACTGCTTTAACATAGAATGCATCATGGTGATCATAGATAACTACATGTGATTTTGACAATATTCCATATCACATCAATCTTGATTGGGATACGGATGATAGAAGAACCGAATTACATTGTAACTACAATCAAAGGTTCAGAAGAGTATCATGATTATTTCATGAATACTTTTATCTAATTTGGATAACCATGACGTGTTGCTATCACTCATAGTTTGTGGAATTAAATTAGTTTATTAATTAATTTCATTGCTCGTTTTAGTTAGAACTGTTATAGGCGTCACACACCTATAGCTTCGAGAGTAAATAAATGTTTTTAATAACTTCTTTAAGATTTTATCGTTGGTTTTTATCATGATAATTATCTTGGAGTTTTTATTTAAAATGTTTTGACGGCAACAAAAGCAAAGATGATAGAATCCTTCTCCAACGCAATCACGGTTCTGATGCTTTGCATTTTGTAAGCGGTGTGATTACCTTCTAATTCCACAAATTCAAATGAGATGAAGGATTGTTAATGTGGGCACGGGGAACAACATGATTTAGGATTTATAACTACCCTCCATGCAATTCATGCATGCACGGGATGGTTGGTCAAAGGATATCCAAGATGCCAAAATATAAAAAGAAGAGATAAATTTTATCCCCACCAAATGATGATCAGGGTGCCAAATCACAAGAGGGTTTGAAATAGCAGGACTCTATCCTATTGCTTGGTTTGAGTCGATTGGTGCTCGTAGCTTAGGTGGATAATGACAAGTGAGGATCATTTGTCACAAGGAATATCTCATATTCATTTTGTTCAATGAGCATCCTCGCCCCATAAAAACAAAGCTGTAGACAATATTCGAGCTCTCTTCAAATAAACACACAAATCTGCTTTGAGCAAATTCTCAATCTACGCGAAACCTCTTGAGAATTTTATTTTACTGTTTTTCCCACCAAAACATCTTCAACTTGGATAAACAGTATTGTGAAGGCAACCGACGCCATCTTCAGTTTAGATAAACAGCACTGGAGCTATCAGGCAACCAAGGAGTACCTTCAGTTTTGATAAACAAGACTGCTTCGAGACCGACTGATTAATTATCTATCCAAGTCTCAATCAGCAAGGAATCTTTGAATCCTTGTTGGAAGAGATTATCCCATTAGCCTTTCGGCGAGTTGGGGTGTTACCAGGTTACGATATTCAGCATACTAAAAGTCGAATATTTATTCAACTTCATAGTAACTAGCAGCCTTGTCTTCAGGCTCTAGAATCCGAAGGCTGAGACGCGTTCTTTCCTCGGCCGCAGTCGCAAGATTTAGAAGTCATCAGCGCGCCCAATGCCACAACAACATTCATTCACTCCCCGGCCATGCTTGGCTCACTAGTTGGCACGCCCCACATTCAACCGAAGGATGAAGTTAGCTTATTAGCTATTTGGTTTGCATATCACATAGGCTAAATAGCTTTTAAGGTCAACAGTCCCTAACGATCATTTTTGTCCTACAGAGAAAAGAG
Organism: Malus domestica; assembly: GCF_042453785.1. NCBI lineage: Eukaryota > Viridiplantae > Streptophyta > Magnoliopsida > Rosales > Rosaceae > Malus > Malus domestica. Next base: position 4,881,518 of record NC_091665.1, on the reverse strand, counting down.
AGAAAAATCCTAGCTGAACTTCCTAGTGTGCCCAAGAGAATTAATTCAAGTGAATGATCTTGCTAGAATAATCAAATCCTTCACTTCATCATTTGTCTTTGGTGTGTAAGTATGGATACTCTTAGAGGCTGGGAGCTTTTCATGATCAATAATGAAGAGGAAGAACACAAGCATAAGGATTCATGTAAGTTAACCTCTTCGTCATCTTTATTTATTTCATTATCGATTACAACCAACCAAATATATAATCCGGATAACATATTATATGTTATTTATTATTGTTTAGGGTTTCCTTTCTGCTATGTGCAGACAGAGAGATGGGACAAGGGTGAGAATGAGAGATGGGAGGATTTTCTGCGAGGGTAAAAGGAACGGGTAAGGGACGTATGAGTATGGGTATAAGGGATGGAAAAGCATTTCATTTTCCATTTGCTTCCTGAAACCCGAGGGATTTTTGCGACTGCACAAAGGGAGAGAGAGATGGGGGTGTCCGTTAGGTGCCCTTTAATTGTCACTTTTGTGATTTGTCCACCCTTGATTGTTTTGTGATTCATTCTCACGAGCGTTCTATGGACAAGGTTTCATATTATTCCTTCCTTTTAATTTTGATATTGTTGTGCTTAATTTCTGTTTTATTTTATTGGGTGATTAGATTACAATTCACAATCCCCAATTTTTTATTTTTACTTTTTATGGCTCACTGCTATTGCTTTTATTGTGTCATATAGAACAAAGACTTTTTTGAATGTTATTACCGTTGTGGTTTCTATGTGTTCGATACTGATATTGGTCTTTCCCACATGTGCTCATTTCACAAGGTTTCATATTTTTCACAGGACTTGCTATGGGCACCGGCGCCGGTGGGCTCGGCCCTTCCATCTCCTCCGACTGCAGGTGCATATATACATCTAAACCCTTTAATATTAGTTAAAATCTACACAAGCATCCATGCCATTTAATGAATAATTAAGAACCATTGGATGTCATGTAATCAAAAGACTTAATAAGAGTGTAAAAGTATTTGTAAAAATATTTGTCCCTTGATCCTATCCCATATATATATATATTTGTGTGTCGTATCTACTTATTTGCATATGTGTCTTTTTGTAGGGTTTGTTCCTGATCAGTTTTCCGTCACTTTTAATAATCTATGCAATTATATTGCTTTGGATTAGGATTTCAAATTGAGGTTTTTAATACGTTTGTTTTGGAATTTTTGAGATTGTTGGAAATTTTAGGGTTTGATGATTTTTATTTCAAATATTCAGTTTTAAGAAGCATAATAACAATGCATAAGGAGGACCCAAGGCAAGTGTAGCCATTGCAAACACTAAGGATTCCAGTATTGCTTCTACGCAGCACGACGGTGTATAAAATGGAGCCCGTGTACATCCCCAATTACATGGTATAGATTTCTAAGTATCATTTCTCTTTTACTCTAGAAAATGTATGTGTTTGAAGGAGTTTGGGAATCTTAGATAATTGTGTTCTTTTTTAACATCTGAGTTGCCCATTTTGTTTGATTTTCATTTCTTGGCAATGTTTTTCCTTCGACTGATTTAATGTAGGAAGTTCTGATACGCCCGTTGCAAGCACGGTTCCTGGACAACTGAAGCTTCAGCCTCTCATAGAAGCTCCTGAACTTTTCCAAAGGCTCCGACTTCTCAAAGAAGCTCCTGAATTGTTCCAAAGGTTCCAAAGGCTCTGACTTCTCAAGAACACCCACTACACTAGCGAAGGGTAAGTTCACAGTCAAGACCATGGATTTTGTTGCACTCAATGATGGGGAATGTAGGCATATTTTCACTATTATATAGCAATCATATGATGTCAATGCTAAATTATCAGTGTTCTCCCAAATAGGTGACTTAGTAATGAGTTTAACGTGCTGATATATGATATACAAATAAATGCAAAGAATCAGGTATTAACTTTTTCTGTTGGTTTTAGCCCCAGGATATGTGTTCAAGGGGCTTTGCCTTTTAGTTTGAGTCTATAAACCCTGGTTTCATGAATGGAATGCAGGTAATGTTATATGCTTGAGAACACGTGATTAAAATTCTCTAATTTCCTATATTTCTAAGTGCTAGACAAATTTATAGCATGTTTTTAAAAGCAGAAAGGTTGTGTCCCACCCACCTTTTCATCTAAATTTCTGATTATCCTAATTAAGGTTTTCTTAATTAATTATGCTTAAATATTGATCAGTTCTAAATTCAATTGCTATTGGTGTTTATAATTATTGATGAGAGTACCAAAAAAGCAGCGGTTGTTGATCCAGATAAACTTCAGAAGGTTCTAAAAGCAGCCCAAGAACATGGTATCGGTATCAAGATCATCCTCACAACTCGCCACCATAGTTAGAGAAATCGTCGGGATTGCAGGGAGAGAGAGATAGGGAGGGGTGGGGGTGGCGAACAGTGGCAAGTTAGGTTCGTGTATGCGGGATTAGCTGTCAGGTTCGTGTATGCGGGATGTGCTGTCCTTCGTCCATCCTGTGTCTGCATGTCCTCATTCACAAGGTAAGTACCATTTTTATACTTGATTTTCTACTGTTTGGTATGGTTTTAATTCTCCCTGCCATTTTTATATTCGTGCATGTCCTGATTGAAAAGCCAAGAAATCATTTTGAAATCTTTTGTCTACTGCTCATAGTCGCGTGTATGTTCTTCTCCAACCCCACCTCTCTTTCATCAACAAAGCTTGATAATTTGTTTTTTTTTTTTTGGAAAATTTTCCGATTTTGATTTTATTTAATTTTTTTTGTTTGTTTTGTTTTTGTTAATTGCAGCTGCCAGTAGCAATTTTCCCAGTCCACATGCCCTCGATGCAGCTCATGCTACTGTTCCATGCACCGCTACAAGGTATGCATGCTGATTTGTACATATTCTTATTTATTTTATTTTGTAATATTGAGCAAAATCAAACATTTGATCACCTTCTTTTGATTTTGGGTTTGGTGGGTTTGATGCGTTCTGATATAATTATTTGGTTTTGGTTGATCTGAAATTGGTGATTGCATAACACGTTGGAATGTGAATTTTCATGCATTTTGTAATTCTGAGTCTGTGTTTGGATGCTTTAATATGTTGGATTACCTTAGATATTGGCCCTCCGCGACTCCCTTGATTTATGCATGATGGAACTAATTTACTTTAGAATAGATAATTTTTCTGGTCTTCTTACTTTTGTTGGAATGTTGTTACTGTAATCTGTTAATTTTGGATATTTGTTTGTCATGGGTTCTGTAAAAGTAGACTCCAGTTGTGTCCTATCTGGTTTTTTGATTATTTTCTCAATTAGGCTTATTTCTTACCAATTTCCTTTGAGATTTGTGCATGTGTGTTTGTTAATGCTCTGTTTCTTCATTTTTACAGGAAATGGAATTGCTCTCTTCCTCTTCTTGGCAACCACGTATGCCCTTTCTCTCTCAAATTCTTTCATTTAGGGTCTAAAGTTGATGCCTTTTTGCCTAAAATATCATGTTGTTAAATGGGTTACGATATTTTGATTCTCTGCACATTTTGCATAGTGCAAAAAGCAAAATCTCTCTCTCTCTCTCTCTCTCTCTCTCTCTCTCTCTCTCTCTCTCTCTCTCTCTCTCTCTCTCTCTCTCTCTCGCTTTTTGTGGCTAAAGATCATGTCTTTTGTGTCATAAATTTGTTTTTGTTACATGGGGTTATGTATATCTTTTGGATAATAAAAAAAAATTGAATCTTTACTAGGTTTCTTTAAATTTCTTTGAATTCTGCTTTGTAATTTTGGTTTAGAAATGTGTAGAATTACATTTAAGAGGATCATAAGGAAGAGAAGCAAAGATCAGTTCTCAGGCATTCCCTACGTGAGATGACTATGCTTAACTGCCTACTTTCCACTTGGTATGCCGTTTTGCTTCTCACTCCTTCAACTGCTCTCTCTCGCTCTCTCTCTCTCTCTCTCTCTCTCTCCCCTCTTTGCTGTGTATTGCCTAATTAATTATTTACATTTGTTTATTTATCTCTGTAAAGCTTTCATGCTTGGATTTTAAACATATGATTCAATTAGAAACCTTTATAATGTTGATGGTAGTAGAACATTCAACAGATATATATTCAACATTAGGTGGCTCTGGCAAAATCATATAGACTAAGATTTGGTAATATATGGAGGTGAGACGAGCTATTTCATTCCGAACTAAGACCTAAGAATCTTCGCAATTCTTATCCTTTAAATTTGTATTTTTTTTAAATATTTATTAGTTTTTTGGTGATGCAGATACATGAACATGTTCAAAGGGAAATCATGAACCATAGATCACTGAAGCATCCGAATATCATTTGATACAAAGAGGTTAGTGATCATAAACTATTTTCATTTTGTATTATTTTAAAAAATATATTTTTTTTTGGTGATGCAGATGGATGAACATGTTCAAAGGGAAATCGTGAACCACTGATCCCTAAAGAATCCGAATATCATTCGATTCAAAGAGGTCAGTGATCATAAACTATTTCGTTTTGTATTTTAAGAGGATGAATTTGGCAAGTTTTGTTTGAATTTTGTATGAGGATCTGCTGGGGTTGGTTGGATGACGACAGAACATGCTAAATTTGGCCTTTGGTGTGCTTAAACTAGTACAAGGGATGGTTGGAACTTTGAACCCGGAATGTAGTAGGACTAAGAGAAATGCCCTACCCACCAGGGCAATCCACCAACTTGAGGAATTGTTGTTAAAATTACACTGCTAAAAATATGAGCTTTACTTCATGATTTTGTGTCTTATTCATGCAGTTACGCTTGAAATAGTTGGTTCCCGCCGCAACTCACGGGCTTATTTTCTAGTATGAACTATTACAAGCTTGAGTACAGTTGTTTCCGAACATAGCAAAACCATCTGCTGCCATGTTAGCCTCTCGAAATATAGAATTTATAGTATAGTTAGGAGTTTGATGTAGTAGGTGCCAAATGTTCTTTAGAATATATGAAATTTGTCAAGAAAATTGAATATCTTTCTTATTTGTTTTATCAAGGTCTTCCAATCACCTTCAATGTCAATTTTAGGATAACGCATTCAAACTGCCCAATGGATGAAAGCCCTTTTCAATGTTGTGGCCTCTGCTTGCAAAACAAAAAAGAAGCCTGAAGGAAGTATTCCTTAACTTTTTTTTTATTTTTTAAATAACCAAAATCATCTACATTAAGGGAGAGAGCTTGGCTTAACTTCACAACTCGCTAACTTTGAGAAGTTATCAATAATAGCCAAAATTTAACACCTAATTTCATAAATGTCACTTTTTCTAAAATCTTTCAAAAATAACATAAAACCCACTTAAATAGACTTAAATACCCTCAAAATTAAAACCAAATAAAATAAGGATGTAGTTGGTAATGTAATGAAAAAAAATCTGAATTGTGGCCTCTTCTAACTACATAGTTTTTCAATGAGGAAAAATAGTCAATGGCAGACAAATTGGGATCTGAGGTTAGCAATCCTTCTTATATACGCATTTGATAAGGAAGATAACTTTTGGCAGCTGTACGGTGTTTTTCTACGTACCCAATGCAGATGATTGCCCTAGTCTGCTTCTAGCTAGTGAGGTAGATTAATTTACAGAACATAAATATTCATTGTTTCAAAATTTTCTTGTAAAAAATTTGGATAATTTATTCATGCTTATCTTTACTTCTGCTCCATATATGTTATAGGTGGAGCTTTCAGAACTGCAGGATCCCAATCTTGCTTCAACTATGAGAGAACAGCAACATCGAGCCTTAATTTTGGGAAAAAATTGGGTATTAATCAGCCTGTATATCTTGTTATCATTATGCAGAAAAAAATTGATTACCATATGTTTTAACTCATTTGTGCACTGAGTATGGCACAAACAAACTAGAATTGGTGCGCTTGTTCAAGATGCAAATATACTAATGGAGCAAATGGAGAAACAACAATTCATTCCAGGCATCAGGAATGTCAGGAATACACTATGACTGCAATCATGCATCCCAACTTTCTTGAATTTCTTCTATATATGGATGTCGATTTTGAAGGTATTTAGGCCTATTCATGTGAGTTTTCTGTTATATTTGAAAGTTTTTATAAAAAGTAACATTTATGAAATTTGGTGTTAAATTTTGGCTATTAATGATAATTACTCGCTAACTTTTCTTAACTTATGATAACAAAATAAAGAAAGTGATAACAATTAAATAGAATTTATATTTTTGATCTTCTATACTATATGCTATAAATAACTTCTTAAAGGGTTTAGGCGTATATAACAAGTTAGGTTTGTTTTAGAATAGGTGCAGCGCGACATACGATTTTGATTATGCCATCCGAACTTCAACAAAAGTAGGTATCATTCCCATTTTTTCTTAATAAAGAATATTTAAATTATCGATGGTGTTTTTTTTTTCTTCGTTTTTGAAGAGAAACGATAGCATTTTATTCAGAGGGAAATAGATCAAACTACATCAAGGAGGGCCTCCACAATGACATCTGGAGGCTCCTCAAACCAACCAAACTCATTGGAAAAAGAAACAGCCAACTTGGCCATACAATAAGTTAATATACGTTTACAATGATATAAACACATTATTAATTACCGCTCAATAGTCTTTTTTTAAGGGTAATATTACATAAAACAACCTCAACTATGGTTCGAAATACAATCTCATACCTCATGTTTTAAACATTGCAATATCATACCTTAACTAGGGTAATATTAATTTCTTTTCACTCTCCGTGTTACTGTCTCTCAACCTCTCCCTATCTCCCAACTCTCTCATCCCTCTCCTTTCTACAAAAGCAGAAAATTTATGTAGCACAGATACGGACACGAATAAGGCGATACGGCTATTTTCAAATATTAGGGTACGATATGGCATGAATACGTTAATTAAAAATATACATTGATGTATATTAATAAATATATTAATAATTGTATATAAATATATACGGCATGGACGCCAAAAAATATGCATTATTTTCTAATATAAATATAAATGGCCTTATTTTCTCATAAAACAGAAGCCCTGGTTTGAAAATAAAATATCATGTGACTTCAAAAAGACCCCACAATAGAATCTGCCGTCGTCGCTTTTTTCCAATTGCACATCTCGCTGTTTCGACACTCTTCTACAGAGAGCTCTTTCTCCCCTTCCTTTGGTTAGATCATTTCATCGTCAAGCTGCTTTTGTTGTGTATTCAAAATGTCGGATTCGCGTAACAAAAGCGTATTGACAACGTATCCAGATGTCCACTGGTAAACAGATACGTTCTGATACGTATCATCAGCGTGTATCAGGTGCGTATTGTATCCTAGATTGTATTTGATATGGGATACACTCTTAAGCTGGCGTGTCCGGGCTTCATAGCAGAAAACGACGGCGTCTGTCATCGAAGCTAAACTACCACCCACCGGTAATAGCGGGTTGAATTTGTAAAGACCCTTTCTCATTTCTCTCTCTTCTCTATTTCTTTCTCTAAAACTCTACAATCTTCATCTCCACTCTAAAATCCTAAACGCCATTTTCTCTGATGCAGTCTCGTCTTTTTTGTCGTTGTCTGTCCACCAACATGGCCACAACTTCCTTTCAACTTCCGATTTCTTCACATTTGCTGAGATTTTCACTGATTGTTGTCGGAATGGCCTATGAGAGTATCAGTGTCTCTTCAGGTCACCCTATCGTTTTAGGCTCTGAGTCTGAAATTGGTGCTTCATCAACATCAACGGTATAATTTGGTTGCCAATCTAGAACTTGGGATTTGCGATTACCAGCTAGGGTTTCTAAATGTCTGTCTCCAAGAAGCCGAGATATGAATTTTGAAATTAGGGCTGTTTGGTTTCTATAGGAAAACAAAGTTCGAGCTCTGTATTTTGGGTAGTTAAACAGAGGATTAACTGAGAAATTTACGATTTTGTGTATTGATTACCGACTACGGTGGTGGTAGTTTGGTTTTAACAGTATAGGGAAAGGTTGAGAGACAGTATAAGGAATAGTAGAAGCCAAACTACCACCACCGTAGCCGGTAATCAATACACAAAATCATAAATTTCTTAATTAATCCTCTGTTTGGCTACCCAAAATACAGAGCCCAAACTTTGTTTTCCTATAGAAACCAAACAACCCTAATTTCAAAATTCATATCTCGGGTTCTTGGAGACAGACATTTTGAAACCCTAGCTGGTAATCACAAATCTCAAGTTCTAGACTGTCAACCAAGCGATACTGTTGATGTTGATGAAGCACCGATTTCAGACTCGGAGCCTAAAACGACAACGTGACCTGAAGAGACACTGATACTCTCATCAACATCGTCTACTAGAAGGCCATTCCGACAACAATTAGTGAAAATCTCGGCAAATGTGATGAAATTGGAAGCTGAAATGAAGTCGTGGCCATGTTGGCAGCCAGACGATGGCGGAAAAGACGAGACTGCATAAGAGAAAATAGCGTTTAGGATTTTAGATAGAGAGAGTGAAGGTGAAGATTGTAGAGTTTTAGAGAGAGAAATAGAGAAGAGAGAAATAAGAAACGGAGAGGGAATGGATTCAGGGATTTTGGTGGAGGGGCGGGTAGTTCGAATTGTTTATATAGTGAGGGGAGGTTAGTGCTGAATGGGTGATTGGTTTTCACGAGGATCGGTAATGTGTATGATTGGGCGTCAGTTGGATTGATTTGGTCCATATGGACATGTGGTGGCGGTTGGATTTACTGGATACTGGAGTACATAGAGCCCTCCCTTAAATAAAACTCATAGGTTTGAGATCAGATTACACACGGATTCGGCTTTCCATCAGTCCATCTCTCTCCCAAGTCCCAACATCTTATTCTTATACGATAAATTATTTAGTATATTGAGAATACGATCGATACATTAAGTATTATAATAAAAGTGGTTAAATTGTTTTTTAAATATTTAACCATTTGTCTTATGACATTTGGTATACCGAACTGGATACTAGACACACTAAAAAAAATCTCTCTTTATATACAGAAGTGGGACCACTTCATTCACCCTTTGTTATTTCAGAACATAAAGCGATGAAGGTGAGTCCCAATGGGCGGCCAATTGGGTTTATATCCAAGATAAAAGAACCAGCATATGCATCACCGCTTCCCACCCTCCCAGAATGGAGGGACACAAACCAATTATACACTTTAGAATGATCTCTGTTTGTGTGCATTGTTAGGTTTAGTGGGAAATGATCCACGCTGGATCCCTTATCTAGGGATCCTAAGGATCCTTTGATCGTGATCGTGACCGTTCATCGTGCGGTCAGTTTTTATTAGGTACTATTTATATTTAATTTTAAATTTTAAAATGATTTCTGACCGTACGATGTACGATAAATGATCACGATCACGGGATCCTTAGGATCCCTAAGAAAAGGATCTGGCAAGGATCCTTTTCTAGGTTAGTCGTTCGTACTTGACAGTTGATTGAAAATGAACTATATGGGCGTTAGACCATCTCCAACCGAAGGGTTCAGAGGGCCAGAGGGCCTAAAATAGCCCGAAAATTGTCTCTAATTGAGGGCCAGGCCAAAGGGCTCGTGGGCCCCACTGGACAAAAAAGGGCTAAAGGGCCAATCGGCTGACCATATTCAGCCAGCTAGCCCAATTTGTCCTTTTTTTTTTTAATTTCTAATTTTTTTCCTACACCATTTCTCACATATTTTTCACCATTCCATATTATCTTACCTAATTTTATTTCAATTCTTCACATTCCATACTATAGCCCTTTGGCCCTCGGTTGGAGACAATTTTTTGTGACAGGGCTAAAACGAGCCCTATGGCCATTTGGCCCTCGGTTGGAAATGATAAGAAATATGACCTTGCACTGTTTATTAAAATTTAAATTTCTTGGAGGGCCAAAGGGCTAAAACGATCCCTCTGACCCTCATTCGATTGGAGATGGTCTTAATGGCCAAATATCACTTATGTGACATAAGACTAAAAAAACATATCAGAAAAGTTAATTATTAATTTTGTGAATAGCATTTCTATGGTAAATAGTGATTTTTTATATTTTAACATCTTCCATTTTTGGTTGAAAGGACGAGACGACCAACTTACTACGTTGTTGCAAAAAATGATGATTTTGGCGTTTTAATTGTTGTAAACATTCCTAGTTTAAGTGTGATTGTATAAATCCTAGATTAGATTTGATTTTAGTTATCCTTTCCTATATGGACTTGTATTCCTTGGGGATGAAGGAATATCTTCTCTCCTTTTACTACCATAAATAAAGGCACTATGTGGGCACCAGCTAGGCGCTGTAGGCAGTCTAGACGGCGCTAGGCAGCGCTCTAGGCGGTCTGAAATTCTTGTCGTCGCACAAGGTGCTCTGCAACTCTCGCCACCACCGAAGGCTCTGCAAGACTGCAACTCTCTTGCCTCGAACTCTCGTAGCATCTGCAACTCCAAGTTTCCAACACCTGCATCGCATCTCGCACCTCGCATTTGGCATCTGCACCTGCATCGGAAACTATGGCTGCTTGCTAGAGATTTCTGGAAAAACTCAAAGAAGAGAGAGTGCGAAAAGAGAGAGAGGGGGAGGCTTAAACATTTGAATATGTGGTGGTGCAAGTGCAACCGTGCAAGTTGAGGACTGGGAATCCAAGGTCAAAAGCATGGTTTTAGAACTATGGACTCTGACATGGTTTTAATTATGAAACCACAAGGTGGACAGGTGATGTGAAAGAGTAGAGGTGAGGTGGACGGTTTCATGGTTTTAGTAATGAAAACCACCCACCATATGGGTTTTTTATATTTTTAAAAGTTTGGTGTGTGTGTATATATATATATACACACACACATATATAAATCTTATATAAATTATAAATTATTTAGTTAATATTTTGTATTTTTTCCTAGGCAAGTATATCATATATGTACAAAAAACATTCACATATGTATCTTCTTTTATAAGAAATAACATATAAGTCAATAATTATTTACATTTGATATAATAAATTTAATTAATTCATAAAATATATTAAAAAATTACCTAAATCCGCCTAGGACCCGCCTAGCCACCTAGGCGCTAGGCGCTAGCCCGCTTCCCGACTAGCGCCTAGTGTTTTTTAGAACCTTGGTTTGTAGGAGTATATGAACCTGAAGTTCATCATTATTTTGAAACCCGAAGTTTCGTATAAATATGCCTTGTTTGAAAACTTGAAGTTTTTCACTTAAAAACATCACCCATGAAAACTCGAAGTTTTTTCATGCAAAATTAAACCAATACATGTCTATTAGAACCTATATGTTCTACTCCTATGTGAATGGATTGATTTTTTCTCCATTGTGATAGGAACATGTCGAATTTGAACAAACTCGACTTCACCACTTTGGAGGTCTCTGGAAGGAACTACCTCAAGTGGGTTCAAGATGTGAAGCTCCACCTCACTGCAAAGAACTTGCGTCCTACTATTGAAGAAGCGATGGACGATCCTGTTGGCGAAGCTGAAAAAGTCATTGCTCTGATCTTCATCCGAAGACATATCCATGACTCCTTGCAAACTGAATATCTTGCCGATGAGGATCCACGTGCACTATGGGTCGCTTTGGCTGATCATTTTGATCACCAAAAAGACATATTCTTGCCTGAAGCAAGACATAACTGGCAGCACTTGCGCTTCCAAGATTTTAAGTTTGTGAATGAATATAATTCTGAAGTTTGTCGAATCCGATCACTTCTCAAGTTTTGCAATGAAACTTTGACAGAAGAGGATCTCCTGGAAAAGACCTATTCGACCTTCTCTGCTTTTAATATTGTCATGCAGCAACAATATAGAGCTTAGAAGTTCACTAAGTTCTCGGATTTGATACCTGTTTTACTTCTCACTGAAAAGCAGAACTAGCTGTTGATGAATAATCATCGAGTTCGACCTACTGGGGCTACTGTCATGCCTGAAGCACATTATAGCACAAACCAATGCCCAAAATGCCAAAAGAAGCGTGCTAGGGAAGCCCAGAAGCCACCCCGCCAAGGTCAACATAGTCAAGGCCAATCCAAGGGAGGAAACAAAGCCCAACAGTGCCCAAACCTCGCTCTCGAGGCCCCGAACTTCAAGAATAAGGGCAAAGCACCTAAAACCATGGATGCAGATATGTGCTATCGTTGTGGTTCAAATGACCATTGGTCCCGTGTTTGCCGAGCTCCTAAAAAGATTGTAGATGAATATCATTCTCGTCATAAGAAGTTTGAATCAAACTTCATGCAAGTGGACGAACCAGAGATTACAAAGATGGAGGTTTCTGACTTTCAAGAGGACACCACGCCTATGGAAGATTAGAATCTTAGACATAGACTTATTTTTTCGTTGAAATAAGACAATTGGGGCCAAATTCCACTAAGTGGCCGAACCCCCCTTTGTTTTTGGTTGATTTTTTGAACAATTTTTCCTTTATCTTTGGATTATTTGTTGATGATTTGTTTTTTGGATATTAAGTTTTAATTAATTACCATCCTTGAAGAAATGAAATTATTTTGAATTGATATTTGTTTTAAGAACTTTTATGCATGTGACCGATTCAAATTAATTTTTCATTCTAGGTATGACTAGTGGGAAAGTTAGTTGTCTGGCAGATAGTGCAACCACGCACAACGTTTTGCGTGAACACATCTATTTCACTAACTTCATATCTAAGAATACACCTCTGACAACCCTCTCAGACCCATCCAACCTGATAGAAGGATATGGTAAGGCACGTTAAATGTTGTCCAATGGTACAATCTTGACCATTGATGAGGCACTATATTCTCCACGTTCCGGAAGAGCGTTGTTAAGTTTCAAGGACATCAGAGATAACAATTACCACGTTGAAACCCATGTAGAAAATGAAGTTGAATTTTTGTGCATAACTTCCTACGAATATGGCCAGAAGCGTATTCTAGAGAAGATGGAGCGTACCCCGAGTGGTCTGTATACTATGACCATACGCTACATAGAATGCCACTATATGGCTGGCCTACTACTGGGACCGCAAACGAAATTACACTTTGGCATGATCATTTGGGACATCTTGGAAGAATAATGATGCGCCGAATCCTCAAATCATCACATGGGCATCCACTAACCTAAAGTTTAGGCCACTAACCCGAACTTTAAGTTCGATCCAAGGAATCGCATGTCAAACATGTTTCATGGGAAAGCTTATCACTAAGCCTTCTTATGACAAGATTAGTTCGAATCCTCTTATTTTTCTACAACAGATTCAAGGGGACACTTATGGACCGATTCACCCTCCATACGGACCATTTATATACTTTATGGTTTTGGTTGACGCTTCCACACGTTGGTCACACGTGTGCTTGTTGTCCACAAGGAATGTTGCATTCTCCAAACTGTTGGCTCAGGTTATCAAGCTCAGGGCTCACCACCCTGATTATTTAATCAAATATATTCGATTGGATAATGCTGGAAAATTCACATCTAAAACTTTTGATGACTATTGCATGTTAGTTGGGGTTGAAGTTGAACATCCCGTACCCCATGTTCACACCCAGAACAGCCTAGCAGAGGCTTTCATTAAGCGCTTACAAATGATTGCTCGATCGTTGGTCATACGTACCAAGCTCCCAATCGTTGCTTGGGGCCATGCAATATTGCACGTAGCAAAGTTGGTCTGCCTGAGGCCTGTTGCGACATAACCATTCAGTGCCTTTCAGTTGGTTACCGGATACGAACCCGACATATCACATATGCGCATTTTTGGTTGTGTGATATATGTGCCAATCTCGTCGCCCTTACGTACAAAAATGGGGCCTTAGCGAAGGATGAGAATCTATGTCGGATATGATTCTCCTTCGACTATCGTTACTTAGAACCCTTGACAGGCGATCTGTTTACCGCTCGTTTTGCGAATTGTCACTTGTATGAGACAGTCTTCCCATTGTTAGAGGGAGATAAGAACGTCAACGTTCCTGAAGAACGACGTGAATTATCGTGGATGACTCCCACTTTGTCTCATTTAGATCCTTGCATCGCTCAATCTGAAACTAAAGTGCAGTGTATATTAGATCTCTAGAGCATAGCTCAGAGCATGCCAGATGCTTTCATCGATCTAGCACGTGTGACAAGATCACACATTCTAGCTTCAAATATGCCTGCAAAGATGGATGTACCAAAGGTACGACGGACTTCCCTCCTGGAAGCTCGGGATGCCAATCTTGGTGATCCACGTACATTAGCGGCTAGCCAATCATCTGCCCCTACACAAAAGCGTGGCAGACCCCTTGGTTCAAAGGATTCACACCCCCAGAAGAGGAAACTCACAACACAAGGTCCTAAAGAGCTTACCGTGAATCCGACTATCGCTTACTCATTCTATCCAACTCATGAGGAAATTCTAGATTATGGAAGCGTCCTTAAAGAGACGAATTCTCCTCCCGAGAATCATGAGATTTCGGTCTATTATGCTAGCTTAGATGATGTGTGGCGTAGAAATGAGATGATTGTCAATGATGCATTAGTATTTACAGTAGCTACTGAGATCATGTTGAGCAATGACATTGAACTACGTTCTGTTGATGAATGTCGACGTAGAACTGATTGGTCAAACTGGAAACAAGCAATCCAAGTCGAACTCGATTCACTTGCAAAACATAAGATGTTTGGACCTGTAGCTTATACTCCTCCACATGTGAAGCCCGTTGGCTACAAGTAGGCTTTCATTCAAAAGTGTAATGAGAAGAACAAAATTGTGCGTTACAAAGCTCGTTATGTTGCACAAGGTTTCTCACAACGCCCCGGGATTGACTATGATGAAACTTATTAACCCGTTATGGATGTGATTACTTTTCACTACCTTATCAGTTTGGTAGTTTTCGAAAAACTAAGTATGCAGCTGATGGACGTAGTAACTGTGTATCTCTATGAGGATCTTGATATGGAAATTTATATGAAAGTTCCCGAAAGACTTACATTGATTGGTTCAAATATCGTTATACTGTTTACGCTAACTTAAACAAATATTTACTAGGTATGTGATTAAAATAAGCAACTCACTTTGACCATAAATAATATGCATACTTGTATATTTCTTTGATTCAGGTGACCATGAGCTGAATGTATTATCTCCAACCCAGAAGTTACTTTTACAACCCGAAGTGAGGAATATGAATTTTGATATGGCAGATCTGGAACTTGTAGGTATTGATTTTAATTAACTCTTTTTAGGTGTAATTTTGGACTGATTATGTTTTGAACTCGACTATATTTGTGTTGGCTTCTGATGAATATTGTAGTCTATGTTAGCTAAGTGAGTCTTTTACTCACTGACATCAAGCTAGATATTATGTCAGGAGTAATGCTATTCATACCATGTTTTTATACCACATTTCTATACCATTTTAGGTGGCATCTGATGTGGACAACCACATTATTTGAAAAATTTGCAAACCCCAAGGAAATGAAGGAGAAAGACTCCTCGTATACCACAATCATCATTTAATTAACTAGTTTTTTCTTAATTATTAGTTTAATAAATAATGAACTAAATTTAAAAATCTGATTAATTCAAATAATGTAGCTGTCCACATCAAATGCCACCTAAGGTGGTATGAAAATGAGGTACAAAAACATGGTATGAATAGCATTTGTTCTTCAACAGTTTTTAGCCATGGTCGCTGTTAATCAGTAATGCTATTCTTACCACATTAATATACCACAGTAGTGTACCACATTATGTGGCATCTGATGTGGCTGTCTACATCATCTAAATTAATCATAATTTAATTTAAATTAAAAACCATTTAATAAACCAATAATAAATAAAAAAAATCTGGAATTAAATGGTGTTTGTGGCATACGAGGAGTCTTCTCCTTCTTTCCTTCCTTCCTTCCTTCCCCGTTGCTTCTTCTCCCGTTTCTTCTCCACGCCATTTTTTTTGTTTCAACTAAATCTCATACGACAAAGATTCATCGACGCTCCCCTATTTGGATTATTGGTAACATTTACCATTACTTTTCAATGAGTTGCATGAAACATTTTATAGGCAGACATATCTTTAACTGATCATTACGCAGTGAGTTCTAGAGGGTCCTAATGCATGATTAAGAATTTAGTTAGTCTTAAATTTCCACAATTTATGGTTTGATTTAGAAGAATATCATCACTGGACCAAAAACCGAACCTACCCAATCTTCGTAGGAGATTATACAGTGTGCCCAAATGACCTGTCTGCTGCTGTTGTCAACTTCTTATATATTAATTGATATCTTCACCAGCAACACCATACTGCTTTGCTCAAATGCTTGCCTGCAAATGTTATAAGGAAAAGTCACCGGAATTGGTTTTGTAAAAGGACCAAAGGGGCAAAACTAGAACCAAATAAATGCATTCAGTGTATACTAGCTAGCTACGGCATGTGATTTTCGTACTTCTGGTTTCTTCTTTCGCACTCTTAGTTTCCTTGTTTGCGCTTTTTATGGATAGTGTTATTCACGCTCTATTTTTACTTGTCATTATTTTTCAATGAGTTTATATATTTTTTTAGTCTGTTTTATTCTCCTTTTTCTTTCTATTGATCTCCATTGGACTATTTACCTAAACCTTTTTGTTCATAGAAAAATGACACTGGGGGTTGAAGAAGAACCCGAAAAATTGGAGGACACTAACCACGTGATGATTATTAGCAGCCCCATATATGAAGGTAATTATTTTTATTATTTATTGGCATTCAGTTTTTACCGCATAATAATTTTAAGCAAGTTACAATTTTTCTATGTCTTATGAGATATTAGTCTATAACTATAGGCTGTTAATTAGCTTATCCAATGCCCTCCCCAGTAATTGTCAACAAGGAGGTTCCATGAATTCTGTATTTGCTTCATACAAACTTCTCATCATTTTATTTTTCCGCATGGAAACTCTGTTTCAGCTACTGTTTTTGCTCGATTCGGTGCGCCGTTGAACTCTCCATTGAACTTTATTGTTGGATTTATGTATGTCTGTTGTCATTGAGGATGTATTTCTCTTGGTGAATTCCTGTTTATTGTGTGCAACAAAATACATGAACTGCATACTATGAGTTAATGATATAAACATTACTTATGCATAGAAGTAAAAGGTGGACAACAATTAAGGTCTGTAAGCAATGCATTTTGTACACCCTGTTGTGGAGTTTCGCAATAACCTTGAACTCTAATCGTTTAGGTTTTGTTTTTGTTCTAGTATCTGTTCTTATTTTCAGAAAAGTTGAAGTGATTAGGGTTGCTCCTTCCAGTCGACCACGTTATTCTAGACAACGTTTGGGGGGGGGGGTGCTCTTGGTGCTCGTATGAACCTATTTGACCCTTTTCACTTACCAGTCTCTGTACAATTTAAATTTTCTATCTAAAACACTTAATTTTGTTGTGGGGTTTGTTTTTTCAGCCATTACAGTGCATACACTAGAATTAAGAGACTTGCACATATGGCTAGTGTATTTACATTGATAGTATGGTGTAATATATAAACTTGTATAATTATGTTTTATATTTTATGTTTTAGGAACAGGGAGTTCTTCTAATGAATTTACTGAAGAAGATGATGTAGTTGAAATGAGTTCTTGTAATGAAACTGAAAGCGATGGGGTTCATACAATTGAAACTTGTACTGAAAGTACTGAAGAAGATGATGTAATTGAAGCAACTTTTGATGCCACTGAAGTAGAAAGCAATGGGGTTCACGCAGTGGAAAATAATGAGATTAACATGGAGAACACAATGGATGTGGAAGAAAAGGTCCAAGAGCCTCAAGTTGGAATGATCTTTGACAACGCGGATCAAGTGGCTACATATTACAAGGAATATGGGAGACAATCAGGATTTCCAATGATAAAGAGATCATCAACGAAGGGAGATGATGGAAAATTGAGGTATATTACTATGTGTTGCGCTCGATCAGGTACATCAAAAAATACTTCAAGTAATCCTCTTAAGCCATATCCAAGTATAAAGAATGATTGCAAAGCTCAACTAAGGGCAGGTTTATACTTGGGTGAGAAGTGGCGAGTGAATTCTGTAAAGCTTGACCATAATCATGGGTTGAGTCCAACAAAAACTCGTTATTGGAAGTGTTTTCGGGAAGTTAGTTCTTTAGTAAAAAAGAAGCTTGAAGTGAATGATAAAGCTGGAATAAGGGTCAACAAAAGTTATAATTCAGTGGTGGTTGAAGTTGGAGGGCATGAGAACATGAAGTGTTTAGAAAAAGACTGTAGAAATTATATTGAAAAGGTAAGGCGCTTACGACTTAGAGAAGGAGATGCCACTGCAGTTCAAAACTACTTTGTAAGCATGCAAGGTCAGAATGCAAATTTCTTCTATGCAATTGATTTGGACAAAAATGGTCGTTTAAGAAATATATTTTGGGCAGATGCAAGGAGTAGGGCGACATATGAAGAATTTGGTGATGTTGTAACATTTGACACAACGTACTTGACTAATAAGTACGATATGCCATTTGCTCCATTTGTGGGAGTTAATCATCACAGGCAATCAATTTTATTGGGATGTGGATTGATTTCAAGGGAAGATAATGACTCCTTTATTTGGTTGTTTAGGACCTGGCTTGCTTGTATGTCTGGTCATGCTCCAAGTGGAATAATTACAGATCAAGACAAAGCTATGAAAAAAGCGATTGAAGTTGTTTTTCCTAATACTCGACATCGGTTGTGCTTGTGGCATATAATGAAAAAGGTTCCTGATAAGCTCAAAAGTTATAAGGAATATGAATCCATGAGCTCTTCGTTAGATAACATTGTTTATGACTCAATAACTTCTGAAGATTTTGAGGAACGTGGGGCTGAGATGATTGGAAAATATAAGTTTAAAAAGCAAGCACGTAAATGGTTAAAAAGCTTGTATGCAGAGAGACATCATTGGGTGCCTGTGTATGTGAAAAATAAATTTTGGGCTGGAATGTCAACGACACAAAGGAGTGAGAGCATGAATGCATTTTTTGATGGCCACGTGAACTCAAAGACTACTTTAAAACAATTTCTGGAGCAATATGAGAATGCATTAAGGAGTAAAGTGCTAAAAGAGGCCTCTGCAGATTCTGATTCTTTCTCTTCAAATGTTCGTTGTGCAACTCATTATGACATGGAAAAGCAAGTTCAAGCTGTTTACACGATTTCAAAATTCAAGGAGTTCCAAAAGGAATTGACAAGTATAATGTATTGTGACAGGGTTTCAGTTGAAACTGATAATGCAATTTTGGAGTACCAAATAGCTGAGCGTATTCTGATCAAGGAGAACAAAAAGAAGACTGTCATTTTCAAGGTCCAGTTTAATGAGCGTGAGATTGAAGTTAATTGCAATTGCTGCAAGTTTGAGTTTAGAGGTATATTATGTAGACATGCGCTTTATGTTTTAGTTCATCATGACATTGACTTTATGCCAGATAAGTATATCATTCGGAGATGGAGGAAGGATGTGAAAAGATGCCACACAAGGGTTAGGATAAGTTATAGTAATTGGGTTGCTACACCTGAAGCACAAAGATCTGATATGATGCAGAAAACCTTTGATGACATTAAGGAATTAGCCAATGATTTTGATGATAAGTGTATGCTTGTGGTGAGATGGATGCATAAACTAAAGGAGCAAATATGTAAACATGATGGAGCGGCTAGTAGCACTCAACCAACACCACAGTCACCTGTTGCTATGAACTCCGATCCTCTTCCTAACCCAAGTCAGCGTATACTTACGCCATTGTCGGCTAGAGGTAAAGGTTGTCCACCATCAAAGAGGAAACAATCCAAGACTGAGCAAGTAATCAAAAGAAGACAAAAAAGACAGAAAAAGATTACATCTCGTAAGGACAATACAGATGAGGAAAGAACACAGGTAACAAACATATTTGTTTTATATAAGTAATAAGTTGATAAATCATAACATGTTTCACTTGCGACTTTTGTAGAAATCCATAGAAAGTGATGCAATATGCCATATTGATGGTCCACCTCCTTGTAGAAGTGATAACATAATTGCAACACAAGAGAGTAATGTCATTGTGGAGGTATGCGATAAATATATTCATCTTCTTGTTATCTTTTTCCTTAGTTAATAATCATTGTCATTATAATTACTATACTTACTCTTTGTAATCGTAATTACATACTTACTCTTTGTAATTGTAATTACTTTTATTCTTTGGGATTTAGCATTCTCATCTTACACAAGGAGTTCAAATTTGCATGCCTGCCAACCAATATCCTATTTTTCCCCATGCTAATGTAAGTTGTGCATTTTGTCCTATTGATAGTGATTTTGAATTGCTTTTGTGTTAGCTATTGAATAAATATTACCTATTGCAGGAAAACATGGCTTTGTTATTGGGACTCAGTCAAGGTAGTCATCCAAACCCGTTGTACAAAGAGTCTGAGATTGGAAATATAAGTTATCCTACTATGCATGGAAATTATGTCCAAGTAAACATTGAGAAGATGCATATAATCCTTTTGTTGAAATTAATTAAATATTTATTTACATCACATAGTATAATGCTCTATCTGTAGTTCTTATGGTTTTTTTTTTCTCTTTATTTAGGGTCAACAATATCCATATTGGAATGGAGGTTATAGTATGTACAATATGCATAGCTCTACTTCAAGAGGAAATGATGACCAAGAGCTCAACTAAGCAATGGAAGCAACAATGAAAGCAATTTCTTTATGCAGTTTGAGTTTTTGTGGTTTTGGATCCTCTGTCTTCTAAACATAGACTTCAATGCATTTCAAATATTTTGTAACAGCTGCCAGTATGCAGACATGTTGCTCTTCTAATTCTTGTTGTACTGAAAGCGGAGTTTAATCAAATTCTTAAAAGGAGCATATGTTTAATCAACGAAATTGAAAAACGAAATGCCTATATCATAACACCGCTTTCTAAAGCTATAAACCAGAAACCAATTTCTTCCAAGATTCAATCTTGCAATCTTGCAGCAACGCTTATAGCTCAAGAAGAATGTAGAGGAAGTTAAGCACAAATATTCATAATCTGATCATGAAAATGTTTATACTTTTTATTCACATTTACAAGTTGTAGAACAATATTGATTCACCTGGTAGATCATCTACTGTATACAAATAGTGTCAAAAAATTGAAGCAAAATCCAAACCAGAAAAATGTACAAAAAATCTTAGAACAATAATGTTCGTCATCTAACTGTAGAAGCAACAGTATAAGCCCACCATTTAAGATTGTCTTTCATGTCAATTTCATCCTCTAATGCAGGAAGCCTCCAATTCATCAATGGCTTCTCTATCTTCCTCTTCTCCCTAACCTCCCAAGCTTCAGAAAGGTACGGCCTTGTAATTGCAGAAGCATAAATGTCCAAACTATTTCAATGCAATACAACACAAAAGTGAAATGAACTAGTAATTCAAAAAACAAAGCATTGTCACTGATAAAATTGATGGAAAACGAATGATCATGCTGATTGTGAGACTATGAATCAGTGTGACTGAGAAAAACAAAGCATTGTCACTGAGAAATTGAGGGAAAACTAAGGAACATGCTTATTCACTATGACTAATGTTCTAAACAATTATGATTACCAAAATTACCAACAAAAGAAGCTGAGAGTTCACAAAATATAAACACAGCAAACGCAACCGAGGACTGCAAATTTGATTCCACAACTCCACAATGGTTATATACAAATCCAATCCAAAAGCTCAACAGAATGCATAACAATGGAAGGATGTATCCAGCTGGGATAAAGAATTACCTACAACCTAAAACCACCATGTTTCCTCCAAGTCTAATCAGAATTTTGCTATCTTCCCCATTTGTAAACGGCACATTTAGGGAATCCCAAATTGTGGAAATAAACTGTTTTGACGACAGCTTCATTAAATCACCAACTTGTGTGGTTTGCCTGCCTGCAGATAACAAGCATATGATCCAGTAGCACTTGTGTTTATCAAACCTTCCCCTCTACAATTAGTCCATGCTCATGCATCAAAATAAAACAAATCTAAAAACGAAAATACATAAGATAATTGACACTCTGTTATAAAAACAAACAGTGGGGAAGGGGGGAGATTCTATGCATTCTAAGAGACCACAACATCATTCAAGCATATTCCAGCGAAAGAGATCCAATTAAATGATGGGAATATCCAATTGAAATGTCTTACAAAAGCCAGATTATTAAATCCTAATCAAAAGTTAAAATTGACAATATACAGAACCTAATTAAGGTTAAGATTCAACTAGAGCCCAGTCTTCAATAACAAGATTTCAAAAACATTACCTTTAAGCCGAAACTAGTGCCTTTCGGCGGATATTTGGAGGAAACATGGTGGTGTACTCGTGGAGGAAACATGGTGGTGTACTCGTAAAGAAAACGAAGCAGAAACGAGCGCACATGTACTCGTAAATTCATCATACTTCTCGGAGTACTGGATCTGACCCATCGTTCAATCCCAAACCGCGAATTCCACGGTCACTTGAAGAAGCCCCAGATTGTGACCTCGCGTTGTGCGACGACAAGATGACGTCGTCAAGGCGGTTTCCTCGAAGTTGTCCTTGATCGCGACCTTGCGCTGCTCAAGCTCGACACGCCTTGGTCTCGTACTCTAGAGTCTGAATTGAGCTTGATGACCTCAGATTTCTTCAGGAGGCTCTGCTCGAGACACTGCCGCTGCGTGCGAGACTCGACCTGGAAGAACGAGACAGCCAGCCGCCGACGTCAAGATTGTGGAGGCTCTGCTCGAGACACTGCCGCTGCGTGCAAGACTCGACCTGGAAGAACGAGACAGCCAGCCGCCGACGTCAAGATTGTGGAGGCTCTGCTCGAGACACTGCCGCTGCGTGCAAGACTCGACCTGGAAGAACAAGACAGTCAGCCGCCGACGTCAAGATTGTGGAGGCTGACGACGAGTTCGACTACTCGATTAGGTTGGAGCAGTTTGAGATTGACGGCGTGGCGAAGGAGATGAAGTAGACGTGTGAATTCTACGGGTTTTTAGGCAATCAGAAGACTCTTCCTATGCCAATTAACATTTAATTTCAGATTTTTTATTTATTATTTATTATTAGTTTATTAAATAGTTTTTAATTTAAATTAAATTATAATTAATTTAGATGATGTGGACAGCCACATCAGATGCCACATAATGTGGTATACTAATGTGGTATATTAATGTGGTAAGAATAGTATTGTTTCGCTGTTAATAGCATTAATTCCATTTGGTCAATTTCTATGGTTTGTCACAAAATAACGTACCTTGGTCTTTGTGTTTGAATACTTGAATCAAAATGAAGATGATAACATTTCTGCACCAAATCTGAACCTTGAGCAATTAGCCGTGTAACCTTATGCAGAGTCTTATGAGTCTGAACAATGTAGTAATGTAGAGTTGGTTGTTTTGGAGGATGGACTTATTTTTAATACTTGTGAACTTATTCTTGATGAGGAATACTTGTATACTTTCCGCATCCATTGTTTGTTGTTTTGGAGGGTGGTGTTGTTATAAAAGAATCATCTTAAGCAAGTGGTGGAAAGACCCTTGAAGCAAATACGAGTCCTCCCACAAAGGTATTCCGTTCTTACTTTCGTTATCCCTTCATTTTTCTTTGCTCTTGTAAATTGTGTGGCTTTTCTTTATCTTTGCATTTGATATTCATGACTTCAGTGAGGGTTCATATACTGGATGTCATCTGGTTAATTCATTTCTGGAGCAGCAAAGATTTGATGAGGTGCAAGGCCTGCTGGGGAAGATGCATCTGTCAAAAAATGTTTGCCTTCAAGTTCTTTTTCGTATTAGAAAGAAGATATGTAACATTACAATATATGTTTGTGAGATTCAGAAAGTGAAAGTTGGTTTCATGGTTGTAGGCTTTCTTCATTTCATGAAAATTTAAATTTTTTCATTTCCTCAATTTAGTTTCAATTTTTCAAATTTTGATTGTTTTTTTTTATTAATTAATTCATGTTTGCACAATTATAATAAAAGTGCCAACATGGATGGAAAAGCTTATCTGACAAAGTTGTCAGAAAGGGGCACAACTGGACCACTATTTGTGCTTGCCTCTCTGACAAACACCCTATTGTGTTTTTTCAGCGAAGGGCATGCCCAAAGAGGGCATAAATAACTTTTTATGCACAGTGCCCATATTTTTTCGTAGTGAATGAAACTTACCTGGCTGCATCTTACACGCATCACCGCCTCAAAACCTTGAGGCCTTGTGACAATCCATCTAAGATCGTTTTAGAGCTTTGCAGAATCAGAGACAGCTGCGAAGGGGTAATAATAGTAAACCTGAAATCGATTATGTGTAAATGATCTATAGTTATAAGCAAGGAAGAAAATATCGGTAATATCGGAAATATCGGTAGTCCGAAAACACGGAAATATCGATGGAAATATCGGGATAATATCGATATCGATAAAAATTACATGGAAACCACGGAAATTGTAAGAAAAACTTGGAAATTTTAATGAAACTTTGTAGGATGTTTATTTAGTCAATTATCTATTAGTTTATCACAAAAAATTGGAAGGAAATGCATTGCATGATGGATTTAACTGATTTAAGTTGATTATATAGCGAGCTGACAAACATTGTGAGTGTAGAAAATATGTAGTAATTAATGAAAGAAGTTTAAACACACCATAATCATTTATATATAATTAATTAGTACAATATTTGGAGGTTTTATTTAGGATATTAAAAAAAAAAAAAGGGAAGTGAATAAAATGATGAAGAATAATGTGCCGAATTTGACAATTTAAATTTCTTACACATAAGCATGCGTCTAGGCGTTGAAGTTCCAAATTATAGTATATCAATTAACGATTGAAAATCAATACATTGAATAAGATTAAACTTTAATTTGGATGCCGATTATGTTTTTTCAACTTGATATAAAGTAAAAGTATTGAATTTTGGAAGCTAGGAGTGTGTCAATTGAATTTTGGCTGACGTGCAAGGTATCAATCTCTTCGTCTCTTCGAGGGCTACAACTTTCCTTTTTGTTTCACTCAATTTCGTTGCGTATTGAAAAAGTTATACTCATTTGAATCTTACCTAGTTTCCGGCGACCTCAGTAGATTTCGAGGCAATTTCCGGCCAAACCACAACGAGTCAGACGTCGTGTGAGGTACCATTCTCTTCGTCTCTTCGAGGGCTACAACTTTCCTTTTTGTTTCACTCAATTTCGTTGCGTATTGAAAAAGTTATACTCATTTGAATCTTACCCAGTTTCGACGACCTCAGCGACCTCAGTGACTTTCGAGGAATTTTACGGCCAAAACACTACGATTTAGACATCGTGTGAGGTACCATTCTCTTCATCTCTTCGAGGGCTACAACTTTTCTTTTTGTTTCACTCAATTTCGTTGCGTATTGAAAAAGTTATACTCATTTGAATCTTACCCAGTTTCCGACGACCTCAGCGACCTCAGTGACTTTCGAGGCATTTTCCGGCCAAACCACTACGATTCAGACATAGTGTGAGGTACAATTCTCTTCGTCTCTTCGAGGGCTACAACTTTCGTTTTTGTCTTGCTTGATTTCGTTGAGTTTTGACAAAGTTATGGCCGTTTAAAGTGGGTGTAAAATTTCGGCCGAAATTTTGATTTTTTCCCCCATTGGGCGAGTCCCACATCGCCCATGCAAGGAAGTGAGCAATGAATTTTTCCTATAAAACTCACACTCCCCTGGTGGGATAACCAAAACTTGTTTGGCCTTTGGGCCATGATTATGTTAACTATGTGTTGAGTTTTCTCAACATATTTAAGTATTTTTTTAATAAAATATCATGATATTATTGATAATTTCGAAAATATCGTGATATTATCGATAATATCGCGATATTTTAACGAAAATAGGTTGGATAGTTAAAAAAATTTCGGAACTTCAAAAAAACGATAATATCGATGATATTTCGCCGATATTATTGATTTTTTCCTCCTTGGTTATAAGTCACCGATGCTTCTCAAATCTGATATCACAGATTTATTTTAGATGGTGGATATGTAGATTTGAAATAACAAAAAGATGAAAAAAATTAGAAAATTCATAAGAGAAAACCCTCAACCAAAATGATAACAGGTCGAAATTTGAATGGAATCCAATTTTATATGGGTTTAAAATAGGATTTTTTATTTTTGTCAAACAAATCCCTATTTTTTTTATTTTTTATTTTATATTTTATTATGGGTCCAATTTTATATACCTGTTTTGAAACACTAGTATTACATCATTATAGATGGGGTCTAGTAAGTAGAGGTCAGCAACTATAGTGTACCATGATTTTAAAATAAATTACGTCAATTGCCATTTTATGTTTTAACACAACTCATCCAAAAATTAAAGTGAATTAGATTTGTGAAAATTAATTTATTATTATGTACCATCGTTGGGGAGAAGGGTCTGTCAAATAGGTATGTTAATTTGCTGCGGTCTTCCATTTTTATTTATTCTTTGCATGTCTTCAGTATTTGTGCTTTGTGGAAAGCTTATGCTACATGTGATGGTGGAATTGTTTTACTACCTATGCGGGAGGAAATGGGGTTTATAATACATCTTGGTGAGAAGCTCCCTTTGCTATAACAATTATGATAATTTGTTGGGTTTAAAACTTATATTCCTTGTTAATAACATGTTTGTCTACCTGAATTGGTGGAAATTCTAGTGTAAAATTTGTTTGAAATTCATCGTTCTTCCCGTTAAGCAGATATTATTACTGTTTGAGTATCTATTATTCAAGTACTCCAACTAATGGATATGTGCGTAAAGAAGAGGAGGAAAACAATGAGGACTGTAAAGAAGAGGGGGTTGTCAATTTTTTTTAGAGGGTAAAAGAGAATTCCATTCATGATAACTAAGTCATACAAAGACATGCATATGAAAAACAAATGTATGGCCTCTGAAAAGCCTTGAAGAACAAACCCAATGGGAAAAGCTGGACGAATGAAAAGAGGCCTCAAATGCACAATAAACTTAGGCATCACGTGCCCATTACCATCATTTGAAACATGGTTCAAGACCACTTGGTTTACACGCAAAAGAGCTCAAATGCTATCGACATAAACACCATCAGTAGCCAAACACTCCTCATCTTGGTTAATTAATTGGACAAACCTCAACGATCTGATTCCACTATCAACGGAACACAACCCAAGTACAATGCCAATTCCAATCCTTTCTTGATGGCATGAAGCTCTAAAGCAAGGACTGAAATCAGAGAAGGAGCATGCATAGACAACGCACCAACAAGATCACCATTAGGCCCACAAACAATCGCTCCAATTACACGACATCCATTCATCATGTAAGATCCCACATCGTCCAAGGGAGTGATCTTTATATATATATTCCCATCCCTACCTAACATGAGGCCTTTTGGGAGTTCACTGGCTTCGGGTTCTATCGGAACTCCGAAAGTTAAGCGAGTAGCGCACGAGAGCAATCCCATGATGGGTGACCCACTGGGAAGTTCTTGTGTGAGTTCCTAGAAACAAAACCGTGAAGACGTGGTTGGGGCTCAAAGCGGACAATATCGTGGTATGGTAGTGGAACGGGCCCGGGATGTGGTGGACCTCGGGTTGGGATGTGACACATCACATCTACCCCACCATCAAAATTTAATTTGAAAAAACCCACTGTCTTGGAAACCCACGAATTGATTCGATGTTCGGCAGATGAAGTACTCCTATGGGCAGCGTTTGACACTACTGCCTCATAGTTCCTCGTCAAGTTTTTCAAATTTTCAAAATTACAATTTATACTTTCAAAGTAGAAAGAATTTATGGCATTCCAAAGCAACCACAAACTGATAAACAAAAGTTCCAATACCGGTCCGTAGAGGTTTTTTGATGCAAACATAAGTAATTTAATCCCCAATTTATGCATCTTTTTTCCTAATAATTTAATTTGTGAATTTTAAATCATTGATTTGTAAACCATAATTTGATTTATATCGTAGGTGCGAATTAGCTATCTTCTATAATCAATGTCAATATTATTGCTTAAGAGTGAGTAATGTCAATCTTGTATAAGAGCCCACAAAATATATTTTTCTAAATAATAGACCACTTTTCTTATTAACTCTACCATCCCAGTCCGAGACAAATACGGAGTAATAGACTCTTGATGATTTGTTTTATCTTTGAAATTCTTGTCCTTGTTGACATCGTCTTTGGGGAAGACAAACTTACAAAGCCAACAAGCTAAGAGAGTTGCTAGGTAAGATTCTTCCAAGTGCTCTAGCGCTATGCCAAGATCCTCAAATACTCTCAACTCAACAGGGAGACGGCGCCCAGCTGGACCAATAACACCTGACGGATCCGAGTCTCCCTTTCGGCCTGGTTGTTTTGTTGCGGTCATTTTTCTTCGAAGGCCTCTTGTACTTCATGGCATCCCAGTACCAAAATCGAATCCATGAAGAAACCTTTACGCTTGACTTACCTTGAGCCTCCTGGGAAAGCTTGTGATATGCCCAAAACAAATAGTGGCAACTCGACAATCTCCGACTGTTGTGTTGAGAAAACTCCTCCACACTAGGAACAACCTCGTCATAAAATTTCCCCTGGATCGACAAGACTCCTATCTTGTGGAGATCCCAAAGTGAAATCGATATCTCCCCTTGAGCTGTGTGAAGTGTGTTGGTTGCTGAACACCAATGCTGAAAGAATGCACGAAGGATGGAAGGATGTCGATCGTAGCTAAACAAAGATGCGTACACAGTGTGATAAAGGCCCACATTGGTAAGCACATCTTTGGATCGGCTCAAGACATCTACAAGCCACTCCCAGTAAAACTCAACATAAGAGGCTTCTCCAGTAGTCGATAGGGCGCCACTCCATGTCATGGTTCCGCTACTGATGTGATCGCCAAGAAGCTCAAACGAAGCCGGTGAATTATCACAAGCATGGTGTGAATGATTCAAAATAAGAATCCTTCATGTACATGCCTTCTTCTTCGGAATGGGTTGGCCAAAATCCGTCACCTCCCAAGACACTTCAGAAGACCACGACTTGATATGCATCAAGTTATCTTTTGCAGGAAGAACAAGCGCCTTAGGGCCAGTCAACATCGTGCAAAGCTTCAATGTCGTTCCCCTATCTTGCGAATCGCCTTCCTTTGCAAGAATAGTAATGGTATTATTCTTAAAGCACTTGAAAAATACCATGGCTGCAACAAAATAAACAAAGCAACATAATCACAAAAGTGGGGCGGCAAAGAAAGAAAAAAAAATCATTTCACTAAAGCAGAAGACATGTGAGACAAACCTCGTGAATGTTGAAGAATGATGATGACAACGCCACAACAACAAGAAGAAATCAGCCACGAAGCTTGATCAAACACGGCAAAGAGGGCAGCTATAAGACGGTCCTTCAAGGCACGCTACAGTAGCAAAGAAAACCAAAATGTCACGTAATCGGACTACGCAAGCTCGCAGCAATTACGCAAGCAGTTTCTTGCACTGCACGGCGAAGAGAACAGCTACATGATGGTCATTCAAAGCGCGCTATAGTAGAAAAGAAAACCCAAAATGCCGCGTGATCACAATACGCAACCCCGCAGCAATTACGCAAGCAGTTTCTTGCACTGCACGGCAACGTCACCACCGAGAAAAGTTGTGTCCAAAAGGCACTACACAGCGTAAAAACGCTACAGGCTTTTGCATAACCCCACACGGTAAAAGTGACGAACTGCAACAAACTCCAAGTGGCAAAAAGGGCATGGCAGTAGCAGCTATTGGGCACGGCAGCAGCAGCAAACCCACGGCAAAAGCTTCAAGGTAGTCCACATCAAGCAATTGTGTGTGTGAAAAAAATACACACCCAATGGTCCTATATATAGGGGTCAATTGCTTCCTAATGCTATAAGGGAAATACATACCAAATAGAAAAAGGAAAATCAAAATAAGGAAGCACATTCCAACCAAAAGAAGGAAGCAAATTCTAAACCAAAAAGTGGCAAGTTTCAACCAATCTATGCATGCAAGACGTTTTTGGTAATAATTTAACTTTCCGAAGGAGTTTTGATGCAAGGAAAATTGGAGAAGGAAGTTAAGTGGCTATGGATCATTGTGTCCAAATTTCATAATTTTCCCTAAAGTCAAACGTTCCAGTTTTCAAAATCCTTCCCGTTGAAGTTGCTTTCCCTTCAGGATTGCGCAGCTGTAGGAAAAGGCAAAGTTGAAGGCCTTCCCAATTTTTCCTAGTAGCATGCGATATATGCCTGAAAAGATAAGAGACAAATATACGTTTCTCATATTTTTTCAGAATTTTCCAGAATATAAATCAATCTCAAACTAGGCGTGCAAATCAGATGACATGTTTCTCAAAACAAAAAAAAGGGAAGGAAAACATCTCCTTCCTTGCCATGGGAAATAAAAAAAGGAAAGAGAATTGTCCTCCTTGCTGTAGGAAATCAAAAGGGGAAAGTAATACTCCTTCCTTGCTGTGGGAAATAAAAAAATAAGGAAAGAAAATTGTCCTCCTTGCCATGGAAATCAAAACAAGGAACAAAAGCCTTCCAGCAGTTTGAAGGAAGTCACATTCGTTACCAAAGGAAGAAAAACATTTTTTCCTGCAACCACACGGAAAAATTCAAAATGCACCAAATGATTTTGTCACAATTATGGAAAATCAATATGCATAAGAAGTCTGTGCCAATTTATCCATTTTCAAAATTTCTTTCAAGATTAAGCCTCTAGGGCCTTTGAAGAAACAATGTCATTTCTTTCAAGATCAAGCCTCAAATGCCCCTTGAAGAAAAAAAAATATGTCTTTTCTTCAAGATCAAGCCTCATCGACCCTTGAAGAAATGTTTCGTTCAAGAAATACACCTCGACAGTCCTTGATGAAATTTACCACTTCAATTCAAGACCAAGCCTGAATGGCCCTTGATAAAATTCATCGTCTCGATTCAAGAAATACGCCTCTACGGCCCTTGAAGAAGCAAACTAATTCAAGACCAAGTCTCGATGACCCTTGAGTTAGAACATTCACATTGCAAGACTTCAAAACACGTTTCCTACATGTGACAAGCACATGCCTACAACGTGCCTTGAAGTGGGGGCATTTATAGACATGTAAATTTTGTTGCATACAAAGGATGCATCGTAAAGCTCCACGTGGCATATGACTCATCACAAATGGACAACTCATCAATGACATGTGGCACAAATCAAGCTAGGGAAGTATAAAATATTCCCAAAATTCGGCTAAGGGGAGAAAACTCCCTTAAATTTGGAAAAAAACAGGCTCAAAATACTCTCAAATCCGGAAAGAAAGTTAAGGCATCTTCATAAAACAAGCAAAAAATTGAAGATTGCTCACAAAATAGGCAACAAGGCCTCATAATTTCGGCCAAAGGAGTAAAGTGGCTGAAATTAAGACACAAAACATGACTAAATTCTCCCATGGACGAATCAAGACACAAATCAAGGCCAAAGGCAAGCCTCGAGAAGCCTATAAATACAAGGTCCTCCCACAAGCATAGGGGTCGAAAAAATCTCTACACAGAAGAACCTCTGCCAAACTCTTGAAGACTAATACATTGCCAAAGCTCTCTTCAAAAAACATTCAACCAAAGGCGATGCTTTCTTTCGACCAAAGCCGAAGCATTTCCTTGAAGAATCAACAAGTGCTCGTGCAGATTCCTTCAAGACTTTGTTGCAAGCTTATAAACTTGTAGCAACGTTTGTTTCAAGATCAAGTTGCCAAGACCCTTGAAGCAACAAAATCCCGCATCAAACACTACTTTTGCGGCACCTTTGAGGTGAAGATCATCCACGTGTTGTTTTCAAGCTCAAAACTTCAAGCAATAGTTCACCCGTTCGTCCGAGATCAAGTCATCGTGATCCTTGGATCAACAACCTATGCATCTACATGAAATTTGAAGACTGAATAAGAGGCAAATTGTAAACAGAAATTGTAACCTACAAATTCAAATCAATACAAATTTACTTTGTACATGTGTTCTTGTTTCATTCGTTACAGAATTTTTGTGTTTACACACACATCCCTTCATATATGCCTTAGCCCACAAATACTTCAACCTAGTTTGAGCTTCACTGATGCCCAACATATTAATATTTTAGAAATCCAAGTTTTTTAGTTTTATTTTGAAGCTATACTTGGGACACCATAAATTGATTTTACTTCATACTGCCTTGATCAAGAGTGTGTGAAGCTTTCTACATGTAGTGTTGAAGTTTTTGGTTGAAGCTTCTAGGGTGAAGCTTTGTATGTGAAGCTTTTTGGTTGAAGTTTTGTAGGTGAAACATTTTGGTTGAGGCTTCTAGGGTGAAGCTTTGTAGGTGAAGCTTTTTAGTTTGAGGCTTTGCAAGTGAAGCTTTTTGATTGAAGCTTTGTAGGTGAAGTTTTTTTGTTGAAGTTTTGTAGGTGAAGCTTTTTAGTTTGAAGCTTTGTGGGTGAAGCTTTGTAGGTGAAGCTATTTGGTTGAAGCTATTTGTTTGAAGCTTGTAGGTGAAGCTTTGTAGGTGAAGCTTTTTGGTTGAAGCTTTGTAGGTGAAGCTATTTAATTGAAGCTTGTAGGTGAAGCTTTTTGGTTGAAGCTTTATGGGTGAAGCTTTGTAGGTGAAGCTATTTGATTGAAGCTTGTAGGTGAAGCTTTTTGGTTGAAGCTTTGTGGGTGAAGCTTTTTGTTTGAAGCTTTGTAGGTGAAGCTTCTTGGTTGGGGCACATAGCTTGAATAGTTGAAGCTAATCGTAGGGCACTATAAATTGATTTTGCTTCACACTATCTTGATCAAGATTGTGTGAAGCTTTGGACATTTTGTAGTTGCCTCCTATGTGTTGAAGCTTTGTTTGCCTCCTCCACATGTCATAATTAATTAACTAAATAATTGATAATTATCGAAACAATTATTAATTATTAATTAATTTTGGTTTTTTTTTGAAGTGTATTTTTTTAATAAATAGGGACAACAAAATGTGGGAGACCACATATATAGGTTTTGCTTCTACACTCTTGAGCAAGAGTGTGTGCGACAAACTACATATTGTAGTAGTTAAAGGTTCAGAGGAACCATATAAATTGATTTTGCTTTGGACAGTCTTGATCAACTGTGTGGAGCTTTCTACGAGTTGTAGTGTTTGCATTTTTACAGGGGAACTTTAACGAAAAGCACCCGGTACTGTTCACTTTAACGAAAAACCACATTTTTACACTAAAAAGTCAATCCTGGTACTATTCACTTTACCCTTTATTTTGTCCTTATCATTAAAACTCAAAGTTTTCAAGCCCTTTTCATTAGTTTTCCTTTTTTACAGAGGGGAAATGTCTAACGCAGATGCAAGAGCGCTAAGGAGCTTGATTTTTGTATACCATGCACTAAAGCCTTTATTGACTTGTAATAAGACTTTGTTGGTGACCATAACCCTTGCTGGGCATAAGTGCTCCCCCAGTTGGGTTGAGTTAAGCTTGCTTATCCTCTTTTTGAGTTATAAGGCTTGAGGGTTATTGATTATTTGTCAATGCTAAAGTTCACATGTACAAGTTGTAGCGTTCCTAACCTAGTTGATGGGAATAATGGTGAGTTGATGAGGCCAAAATGTTTACTAATAGTACTAATAATACCCTTCATCGCCTGGTTAGTGTTATGAAGGTGAGTTCCTTCATCCCTAGTTGGTGGCAAGAGTGGAAAGTTGTCGAAGGACAAAATTCTATTTTAGAGTACGAGTTGTACCCTTCATCACTTGGTTGGTGATACGAAGGTGAGTTCCTTCATCATCTGGTTGGTGAGAATAACGGTAAATTGTCAAGGCACAATGTAGCAAGTATTGAAGGGCAAAATGTATGTTGACACCTTTTCGAAGCTCAGTTGGCTATTGTATGAATGTGTTGAAATGTATGAATGTGTTGAAAGGTATGATATTTATGTTCATTGACACGAGTGATGTTTTTCTATGCATGAAGGAATCCATTGTTTGGATATGTGAACCATGTTTGTTGTAACACTAAGTTTGACTTACTTTGTGTCAAAGTACGCATGTTGAAACTCTAAGTTAGAGTATAGAAATAGGTCAATATAGACCAAGTGTTCCAGTGCTAGGTATGTAAAAGATTTAGACGAAGTTGTTTGAATTCCCTCTTCATTAAATATTTCCTGAATAGCTTGTATTACAAAGGATCTCAAAAGGTTAAAGGTAAAAAACATTGGTAATGTGTATACCTTCTTATAATAGCATTTCTTTCAGCACCTAGTCCCCCCACTTTGAAAAAGAGAGGCTTGACCCCATGGTCATAATAGTTGAAGGTATGTTCACACCTAGTCATCTTGATACGAACATTTATCCCTCTTGTTGTAATGAGTTTGCTAAGAGTAAAAATCCTTCCTCTTGCCAATAGACAAATACGCTTGGTGACTTAGCGGGTAGCTAAGTGAGGTAAGAGATGATGCAATTGGTGTTTGAATGGCCAAAACCTTTTCACTTGGTAGAACTTGACTTCCACTCCCCATTTATTGATAGGGGTTAACCATAGGAGGGTTCCCTTGGTATGTCCTTACCTCAGCAAAGGCATGATTGTGAGCTTGCATCATCACCTCAGAGTAAGTCTTCCAAGTGTTAACATTGATCATGTACTTGAAGAAGCATTCACGTATGCCTATCGTGAAGGCTCTGAATGCTAGTTTATCATCTGTCTTAGTGCAACAAGTGTACTCGTGGCTAAAGCAACTGATAAATTCACGCAATGACTCATCCGACTTCTGATGAATGGTGTAAACTTATCCAATATAG
This sequence comes from Malus domestica, assembly GCF_042453785.1. Taxonomy (NCBI): domain Eukaryota; kingdom Viridiplantae; phylum Streptophyta; class Magnoliopsida; order Rosales; family Rosaceae; genus Malus; species Malus domestica. The sequence goes on along the minus strand of NC_091665.1, from coordinate 4,846,802 downwards.
TCATTGCATATTTCTTCTGGTGCAATAAAATGCATAATTCAGTTTGCAGAACACCTAGTATCAGAAAATGATGCAGCAAGCCAAGGTCAGTCATTCATACTGCCTCATCATCTCAGTTTTGAAATCCATCATCAATTCTTGTGAACTGACTGTGTAGATAATATCATCTACATATAAAGAAACAATAAGAATTCCACTCTAAGAGGTCTTGATGTATATTGTTGCCTCACCATGACTTCTATGAAAGCCAACTTTGGTGAAATAAGAATTGATCTCCTCATACCAACCTCTTGGAGCTTGCTTAAGACCATACAATGCCTTCTGGAACCTGTAGGCTTTATCTTCCTTGTCTGTAATCACAAAACGAAGAGGTTGAGTAACGTACACCTTTTCATGTAACACTCCATTTAGAAATGTTGACACATCTAATATTGAAATAATTTCCAACCTTTCTATAAGTGTCCTAATTGTATCAAGCCTTGCCACTGAGGAAAATGTTTCATTGAAGTCTACCCCTGGCTTTTGGGAATAACCTTTTACAACTAATCTTGCTTTGTTCTTTTACATAGAGCCATCAAGGTTTGATTTGGTTTTGTAAACCCATTTGACACCAATTACTAGTTTATCAAATGGTCTACTAACCAGCTCCTAAGTGTTGTTTTTCTCCATCATTTCAATCTCATTCTCCATGGCTTTATGCCATGCTTCATCCTTGGCTGCATCTTCAAAGGTTTCAGGCTCAATGATGCATAAGTTACACTTCTCATACACTTTTGCAATACTTTTGAACTTGAGTGGAGTAAGATCAAAATCATGTGGACCTGTGTTTCCACTTTGTTTTGCAACTTTTTTTCCAACATGTGATTCTTTAGAACTTTTATTTATCTCATCATGGAACTCTGAAATCTCAACTTGAGCTAAGGCTAATTCACAAGTCACCCTCTTATTCTCTTGATTCTCATTTGACATTTTAGTGAGGGAAACTAAAATACTTCTTTCCTTATGTGTATTCCAAGCTTTCTATTTTTGCCTAGGGCTATGCAATCTTGTACAAGTCTATGTTGGTTCGCCTTGAGGCCCATTGCCACTCAACATTTTTTACGTTATAGTTGGTTATTGGGAACGAACTTGACGCTTCATACTTATGCGTTTTGGGTGTGCATTCCATGTGCCAAGTTGTGTCGCTGCAACGTACCAATATAGGTCCTTAAAGAAGGATGTGAATCTTAATCGATTATGATTCTCCTTCGTACTAGCTCTCTTAGAGCCCTTACAAGCGATCTCTTTACTGCTCATCTGCAGATTGTCACTTCAATGAGACAGTCTTCCCACCGTCAGAGGGAGATAAGAACGTCAACGTTCTTGTAAAATGACAAGAATTTGTGTAAAACTTGCTCACTATGTCTCATCTCGATCCTCGTACCGCACAAGTATGATAAGCAAGTGCAATGTATTCTAGCTTTCAGAATGTTGCTTCAGACGCATTCCTCTAATCTTGCTAAAGTGACGAGATTATATACTAGATGTAAACATGCCTGTAAGGATAGACGTACTTAACGAATATTGAGTCAACATCCTTAAAGGATGTGCTGCCCATGTTGAACAGTTTAGCAAGTATACGTATACTTATAAAAATGAATGACCCACTCACAGTTACGCAGTCGAAATGAAGCCTCTGAGCCTTGCTTGACCCTGTACGTGTTTGGGATACGTTTCCTCTAAATGTGAAATTACTAATTAACTTAGTTTAATAACACATAAACGGAAACTTAAATAAAACCTCCGTAGTTTGCTCAAACATAGGGTTTGAATATACGAAATCGATCTACTCGATGTCACGGACCTACAAAAATTGACAGAAAGCCAATCGAAGGTTGGACGCCCAGCCACGCATCGGTTATGGCATAACCATACGTGCCACACGCAGGCTAGACCCTGACGTCCGTCAGGAATATTCCGTCAGTCTGATGGAATATTTTGTTAAAATGCTAACAGAAGTTAACGGCATTACCTGACAATGTTAGAATATTTCGTCAACTTTGACTGAATATTCCCTTGTCTTCTCCGGCAAGCCTCGCTGGTCGCCATCTGGTTTCGCTGGAATCTGGAAATTTTCGCCGGTTTCTCGGTAAAATTTCAAAGCTTCATAACTTGTTCATTTCTCAACCATTTTTCATGAAATTTATATGGAAATGAAGCTTTTGAGGAGTAGAACAAGTCTATGGAAGTCCAAAAATGGACGGAAGTGGCCTAAAAAAGCCTCAAAAGTCTCGGCCAAAACTTAACTCCTTGAAACTGGGTAGTTTCACATTGTTTCTTTTTCAAACTTGTCTTAGGAGCCTCGGGGAGTCGTAAGGACGCTTCCAAACCTCCTAGAAAATTACAACTCGGTTGGAATCACGTCGAACAAAAGTCCATCGAGTCAGAACTTCCTAGTTGACGAGTCAAAACTCGTCCATTTCGCGATTTGAGAGTACGGCTGTGATCGTGGGTTCAAGGGGAGTCCAATGGTGGTGTTTTTGTATACAAACTGGGAAGATTTGGGGTTGCTTTTGTGAGTTGTAGAAAAGAAAAGGTTCCGAGGAGAGAGAGAGAGAGAGAATGAGAAGAGAGAGAGAGTGATTTGTGTTTTCTGATTGGTTATGGAGAGATGTGAGGGAGTGAGCTGATTGGTGCCAAATTCGAGGGATTGGTTTTGATTGGTTGAGAGGGAAACAAGGAAAAGAAAATTTGATTTGTTGGTGAAGAGGGAACATGGATCCACCAATCAAGGGAAGAATTTGATTTTAGATTTTGTACAATTTTTTATGTACAAAGTCTGCTTCCCTATAGTGTTTCAAACATTGATAATTTGTACGCCCGTGTACAAAAATATATGTGGTTAATGTACTTTAACGGAGCGTAACTTTTTCGTTATAGATCCAATTCGAGTCTAACACGCGCTCAAGCGTTTGTAGCGACGAGTACTAATTTAGTACGAAACCAGGAAAATGAAACTGAAAGCCGAAAACCACGTCCACGTCAGATTCCATTTTATCCAAAAAGGGTAAAATTGTCAACTCACACCAACGGAAAAGAAATTACAGTGAAAAGTAGGGACAGGTCGTCACAACTTACCCCCTTTAAGAAAATTTTGTCCCCAAAATTTAAAATCATTTGTTACACAAAACTCAAAGATAGGAAGAATAAAATTTAAGTACGTGACGAAGAAATCAAGTCAGAGTGGTTGTACAAAAAAGGAAAATGCCGCTCCGTCGCAATCGGAGTGCATTAATTCCTTTTTCATGCCTCTAACTCATACTTTCCTTCTTCTTCAGTACAATACTATAATATAATAGTTTTTGTAAAAACAAAACGTCGAAAATATTTATATGTAATGTCCCATCAAAAATACATATAAATAAAAACATAAGGTTAAAGTAGTTGTACTGATTTTAAAACTGAACGTAGGATTTTTTAACTATGCACTCGAGTGTTGCCTACTCCGAAGTAAGTATATAGTAACCTTTGGTTGGGTCCAAGTAATATAATAAGGAAATACAACAAATACAAAAATACTTATGAATGTAAAATGACCTACCTATTTATTTGCTTAACAAATCCAACGAATAAGTCATTGATATTACGGTCTGCAGCCCGTGATATCGACAACTCACTGTTGTCATCATAAGCAAGTAAATAACTCATGAGGGTGCAATATTACCATCATGCCCCAATTGGGAATTACACAAATAATGTCTGGTCAAGTCTCTACCGTGCTCACACACTACCCCCTTGGGCAATAACAGCAATAAAACAATTATGTATTGTGAACTCTCACAATTGAACACTTGTTCGTAAAACTCCTCTGACAAACAAGTGCTAAGCAAAGAATCTCCAAAATGCGTCTCATAGAGTCACAACCAAGACCAAAACTTGTAACCGTAGTTACAAGCAGTTCTAACAAAAATAAGTGTCTAATACGATCGTGCTATAGCTAAAGAACAGATAAACGTAACACACCATGAAGATCCAGGTAGTTCACTCAGACTGGCCGTTAGTCTGAGGAAGAAATGTAGTCGATGACAAAACTTACTACACGTGGCCTTCAAGAAGGCTTCCCAAAAAAAACTTGGAAATAAAACACACATCCCGATGAGATACCACAGTGATGTATCTGCCATGAAAGCAAACCATGTAGTCAGCAACTTCTTAGCAAGCAACTTTGTAGTGGAAGTTCTCTCAAATTAGTGAAAAGTAGGTCGAGAAAGCTAGAAGAATATTTGAGAATTTTAAGATCAAAGTAAGTCCATCAAATCTAGGGTATGAGAAAACTAGATTGAATGCATAACATCAACTACAACAGTAGCTTCCGAGACATTCACTCACCACTGTAAAGATTCATTCAATCGAGTGTTTGCTGGGTGATTGGGAAATTAATGGTCACGACTGCACTTCCAATATTAACGGTTCTCTTAGATAGTGCATCATTTTCGAGGCAATACGAAGTGCAATAGGGTAGACACGTACCCAAGGTTGACTGGAATGACCTTCAATACAAAGGGGTAAAAATGGAATTACTGTCAGAGTGGGTATTGATCGAAATGTCAGAAGACCTAATAGGTTTTAAGACTGGGCAATTTTACCAAAAGATGTAAAATGTTGTCCATTTGGACCAATGAAACGCAACTTGACTCGTCAAGTCAATCGATAATCACCGTACATCACCAAATCTCCACAGAGAAGTGTCATCCAGCTTTCGAAATAAAGATGATGATTGTTGACTTTAGGTCATGGATAAGATAGTTCGTTTAGAATGGTTTTGACCGTTGGAAAATAAAAGCGATACTCCATCATGCTGTTACTGCACAGTCGAAACATCTGAATAACACGTCACACTGGATTTCAAAATGATCAGAGTCAACAAAAGGTGTAAAACAAAGGTAAGATGAGACCACACTTCAGTTATCTGAAGCTTACTCATGTTTAGCAACCTTAAACTAAACTAACTTTCCTCGGTTGTAAGTGAGGAAAGACACTGTAGCCGAAGAGATCGTCAACAAATTGTCGACAAATCGACAAGATCAAGGATATCTTAGTTTCACAAAGCTTTGCGAGAATTTCTACCTTCTTTCTCCAAACCCTTTCAGAAAAGAAAAGAATGTTGTTTATGGAGATCAAGTCTCCCAAGAAAGTACCAATTTAGCAATGGTTGTTTGAGGGGATGGTATAAGGCTGAGTGTCAGTGTTCCCAACACTCAGTCTTTGATGCTGAAATTGAGGAGAGAGTCGTTGGTAAGACTACTCCGAAATTCGTCACGCTTTGAAAGAACTTTCGGGTTCGAAAAGTTGATCGGAGAGATCAACAACTCGAAGTAAGACAAACGATTTTAGTCGTCAACCAATTAAAATGCTAACATCTATGTACGATTCTAAGGTTTGACCTTTCGCCTTTGTGGATAGGTCTAGGATTCCCTAAACAAGGTATTTTGCTAGATAGGCGACAAGGGCCTTCCAAAAGAGTTACGTGTCATCTTTTCTTAACGACGCATGTGTTGTTTGAAAAGACGCAAGGAAGAACTGGTGTAGTACAAAAAATGGATCGAGGTGTACCTTACCTCACTAACTAGTGATGGTTTTGAAAGAAATTTAAGAAAAGATGTCAAGGGTACACTTCCTCGGATTGTATGATACTGTTTCTTTTCTCTACGCCACGCACTACAAAGTCTTCATGAGCTTCTCAAAACTCGTTCCGCTCCTACTGCGGTAAAATTGCTCAAACTTCGACTCCGCTGTTTGCATGTGAAAGTGATCGGAGAAGTGACTGGTCGAAAAGGTTCCGGTTACCTAAATGGGTAGTGTGGTTAACATGACCACAAGTTTAATGTTCTAATGCAAAGCTTGCTCCTAAGTTTCCACAATTCTAGTTTATTCGACTCAAGTAGCCACTGTTAATCAGTCTATGTCGCACTGCTAATTAACGCGCTTAAGATATTTTAATATTGTTCCTTACCCTGAAACTGTGAACCGGCATTCTGGCATTAAGGTATCACTCCTAGATACTAGAACCTATGTCCGATATTTGGAATCATACCCCCCGAATACTGGTCAATGGTTTTTGGATATTGGACAACATCATCAATTAGTAGCACCGCCGTATGCTGATTACGGGTTAGAGCCCATTTGGGTAGATAGCTTCGGGTGATTGGAAATAAGTTGGTCGAGTGCAGTAGTTCATTGATTATAGGAGGATTTGATTACTGCTTTTTGGATTTCTGTTACTCCCAGGATATGACGACTTATACCTGTAAGCCTATACTCACTTAAAAGATGAGTATAACATCAAAAGGAAATCTGGGAATTAGTGTTGGTTGGAAGGTCCCAAGGGTGGAAAAAGAACTTGCTAACAATCTACTTTAGAAATGAACTTAAACAGAAGTTGATCTTCCTCATGAAGATCTAGAATGGTCACTAGTACGTTTGAAGATAATAGTACTATCGGGGACCAATAATGATTGTCCCTCAGATGATCTTTCATCGAGTGCTACCACTTTAGCACCAGGTTGTCGCTCAAGACATTTCTAGAATCTTGACGAAATAAACTTCGTAGGAATTCTAAAAGATGGAATACTAAAAGGTTCTACCAAAGAAACAAAACCATTTCTGATTTCCTATCTCGAAGGGTGGGAAAAAGCGATAGGATTGATCGGTAAATCCTTGGTGAAACTTAACTCTTGATGCATTAGCCCGACTGCGGGGCTAGCAACTCGTTCCCCAAAATAAAACTTTCCTTGGCAGGGAGGTTCGTAGTTTAAAGTCTAGGGGTGATTGCCAAAACGACGACAAGTTGTCTAAAGTACCAAAAACTTAGGGAAAAGTTAACACGTTTTTCGTGCTCAATAAGGTGGCAAGATTCGACACTTAGGTTCAAGAACCAAGAATGCTTACATCACACGTGTGATGAACGCAATACTGCCCAAACTTATGCTCTGATACCAAACTAACACACCCTGACCCAGAATGTCCAATTAGACTCCGAATTGAGTTGTGCTGGCCGACACCTGGAGGGTGACGAAACCATAAAGTGTAGTGTAGTGGAAAAATATGAATAAATTTAAAACCTAAAAGTGCCTAATCAAAAGAGTGTACGGGTGAGCGGGATTGAACCCATTTCACACATGATGGCAGAGCATAATAACAATACAGTAATTAGGGTAAGGGTTATACCACTGAAGATAACCATCTACTGAGGTCTTGCCAGAGTCCTCGTTTACACGTAATCACAGCTACTAAACCTGGAGGGGCGAAAAACAATGTTGAGTGGGTCATAACATAACAAATGTTCAACAATCTACTAGCACGCAAGTCAGAGTTGCCTAACGGAACATGTATGACTGAACTGATGCTCATCTATCTATGCTAGCACACAAGATCATACAAATAATTTCTGACACGAACAGAACTGGGTGTAATCAATGTGCTTTAGTACTACGATCACGTGAAGGCTTGCACCGAAGCGTGGTCACATACGAGTCGGAATTGCCTAGTGCAATCTGTACGACAGGGTTAAAACCTAACTTAGATCCAAGGCGAGCGAACGATGTGGATGTGAACATACACATGAAGGACTAGCCCTGGCCCTGGGGCGAGTACTAACACCGGGGTGCATCAATGATGAGTAGATAACATAAAAATAATCATGCCATAACAATTCAATAATTCTTATCAACAACGTACTTACCTGTGCATCTCGTAGGATTATTTTAGCATTTTACAATAGCAGAACAGTTCTTGTAACATTAATTAATTAAGGTTGTAAGTATAATCATGACAACTCAAGCATACCTATAAACGTATAGAATTCATAATAATTTCCTAAATTCCGTCATTTCACTACTTCACATAACTTTAGTCTGAGCTAGGCATATGTAGTATACGTATACTTATAAAAAGAAATGACCCACTCATAGTTACGCCTCGGGATACGTTTCCCCTAAATGTGAAATTACTAATTAACCTAGTTTAATAACACATAAACGGAAACTTAATTAAAACCTCCGTAGTTTGCTCAAACATAGGGTTTGAATATACGAAATCTATCTACTCGACATCACAGACCTACATAAATTGACAGAAAGTCAATCAGAGGTTGGACGCGCCACCACGCATCGGCTAGGGGCGGCACCATGCACAGGCCAGACCCTGACGTCCATCAGTCTAACAGAATATTCCTTTGTCTTCTTCGGCAAGCCTTGTCGGTTGCTGCCATCTAGTTTCGTAGGAATCTGGAAATTTTTGCCGGTTTCTGGGTAAAATTTTAAACCTTCATAACTTGTTCATTTCTCAACCATTTTTCATGAAATTTATATGGAAATGAAGCTCTTAAGGAGTAGAATAAGTCTATACCTTTTGGAAGTCCAAAAATAGACGAGAAGTGGCTTGAAAAAGCCTCGAAAGTCTCAACCAAAACTTGACTCCTTGAAACTGGGTAGTTTCACATTGTTTCTTCTTCAAACTTGTCCTAGGAGCATCAGGGAGTCGTAAGGAAGCTTCCAAACCTCCTAGAAACTTGCAACTCGGTCGGAATCACGTCGAAGAAAGTGCACCGAGTCAGAGCTCCCAAGTTGACGAGTCAAAACTAGTCCATTTCACAATCTAAGAGTACGGCTGTGATTGTGGGTTCAAGAGGAGTCCAATGGTGGTGTTTTTGGATTCCAACTGGGAAGATTTGCGGTTGCTTTTGTGAGTTGCAGAGAAGAAGAGGTTTCAGGGAGAGAGAGAAAGAAGGAAAAAAGAGAGAGAGAGAGTGATTAGTGTTTTTTGATTGGTTGTGGAGATATGTGAGGGAGTGAGCTGATTGGTGCCAAATTCGAGGGATTGGTTTTGATTGGTTGAGAGGGAAAGAAGGAAAAGAAAATTTGATTTGTTGGTGAAGGGGGAACATGGATCCACCAATCAAGGGAAGAATTTGATTTCAGATTTTGTACAATTTTTTATGTACAAAATATGCTTCCCTACGGTGTTTCAAACGTTGATAATTTGTACGCGCGTGTACAAAAATATTTGTGGTTAACGTAGTTTCACGGAGCATAACTTTTTCGTTACAGATCCGATTCGAGTCTAACACACGCTCACGCGTTCGTAGTGACAAGTACTAATTTAGTACGAAACTAGGAAAATGAAACTGAAAGCCAAAAACTACATCCACGTCAAATTCCATTTTTGTCCAAAAAGAGTAAAATAGTCAACTCACACCAACAGAAAAGAAATTACTGTGAAAAGTAAGGACGGGTCGTCACAATCATTTATAAATTCAAACTCCCAAATAAATAATTAATAAAATAATGGAGAATTCCCACGTGTAAAATAATTAATTAAAAAAATATTTTCGGCAAATTCAAAGTTAGCACCTTGAGTTAGCTTCTTTGATTCGAGTACATTCCAAAACTAAGACATATTGCTCTCCATTTCCTCTCATAATACACATGCAATTTCTATTTTCTAATCAACTAAAGCATAGTCGACATCCTTTATAGTCGCTTAGATTGCATTACCTACATGATTGAGAACAATTGAATCACAATTAACATTTATTAACATAATTTTAAAATCATATATACAATCTCACAAAGAGATCACAATCAAACAGTTGTTATTTGGCGATGAAACTTAAAAAAAAAAAAATGCACCTGAATGTCATAGAGAGAACAAAATTGCAAGCAAAAGTAGAATATGATTTATTAGGTTCCAACTTTGTCTCAAATTTATCATTTTCTGTTAAGCTGAAAGTGTAAACATTTAGGTACTCAGAAAAAAGCAATTAATTATTTGATGCTACTTACAAAACCTATTGGCATGTATAGGCTTCGATTAAAAGGTTAAGAATTTACCAAAAGATTCCAGCTGCAAAATGCATTGAATATCTACAAAGTGTTTGATAAATCCAAAATTTCATTCTTTCTCTTCCTTCGTTTTCCTTGCACCCCAAGAAAAGAAAACTGATTTAGTGCCAAACTTTAAAAAGAACCTGTAAAATTCAGAGCAAGCATTAAAGAAAGTGAACAGTGCAGGAAATAGATGTTTACCCAAATAAAAAGCAAGATGTTTCCTAGCTGTAACAACCCGTCCCAATTTTTGTTGAACGAAAGGGGTATTTTCATATTTTCATTTGGGTTGTGGGATATTTGTTTAAAATATGGATTTTTGTGTTAATTGGTGTGCCTTGTGGGCCCCCTTTTCCTTTTGGTCCCCTGGCTCCCCTTCTCCTTAGCTGCCATGTGGCAGTTCCCTAGCCCCCCTTATTCTCTCCTCCTTTCTCCCGAGCTCACTCTCTCCCTTTCATAGATCTTTCCCCCTCTCCCCGTACACTCTCTTATCTGCAAAACCTCTCACCCCTCCGAATTCACTCACACATGCACCACCACTATCACTCCCTTCCCCCATGCGAGTTCTACAAGCTTGGAACAAAAAGACAACTGTAGCACGTGCACCGTGGCTACACCACCATGCAGTTTGTTCCTCGGCGAACCCTTGTTTGTAGGTGAGTCCCCATAGCTTTTTAATTGGTGCTCAAGGATAGTTTAAGGCTTAGTGGTTGTTAAAAAATGGTTTTTGGTAAAGGTTTAAACGTGAAAATTGCTTAGAGAGCATCCTTCATAATTTCCAGCGAATATCTGGTGGCTTCGAGCCCTTTTACTGCCAACTCCGGCCATGTCACGGTGTCCAATAGGTATGGTTCGATTCCTTGTTTCCTGGGCTTTAATTTGGTATATTGGTTTGTAAGATTTATTTGAGTTTGGAGCTCAATCGAAGCTCGACGGCTCTTCTGCCGAAATCTGGCCTTTTTCTTCTCTAAGGTCTGGCGATCCACGATCTACACCACCCCAAACCTTTGGCCTTTGTGACCCAAGCCCAAATTTGTATCAAACCCAACCCAGGTTCAACCTAATAACCTAACCCTTGGGCCATGCAATCGGCCCAAAGCCAAAGCCCAATCTACTACCCAAGCCTTAGGCCCAGCCCAGCTTCCAAACCCATCCACCCAGAAGCCTTTTGGACCCAAGACCTTGGGCCCTACAAACTTGGGCCTTTGGCCTGGTAGCCTCAAGCCCAAAACTTGTTTGACCCAGCCCGTTTGACCCACTTGAGAATATTCCATCAGGGAATATCCTGTAGAATATTTCGTTAGGGAATATTTTGTTAGGAAATATTCCTGGAACCCTTCTTAAGGTAATTCGACGTCCTGAATCTGTTTTTGACGTCTGTTTTCCCAAATTCAATCGTTTGAATAGAGTTTTATTAATTGGACACTTTATGTGCGTAGGTGCATTTATTGTGGCGATTCCGTCTATACTAGTTTCCGCGGATCTTCAACGGCAAAGTATCTGTGAGTGGACCCATTCTAAAATGCATGTTTTAATAATAGAAATGCATACAACAAAAGCATGATTTAATGATTACGTTTTATGAAACGTTTTTATGAGATATTATGCTTACTGAGAATATTTTGAATTACCATATTTTATCGAACTCATGTACTTTGTAGTATAGATGATAGATGACTTTATACTGCTTATGAACATGCTTTTGCACACTTCTTTATAGTATAGATGATGGATGACTTTATACTATGAAGATGTTTTTGAGATATATATATATATATATATATATATATATATATATATATATATATATATATATATATATATAGATTGAAGATGTTTTTGTGTGTGTGTGTGTATATATATATATACACACACCTATGTTTGGAAAGTCTATGTTTAATGGTTTTGTGTTTATCTAGTGGTCACTATACGCCACAGGCAAGGATTATGGTTGTTGGCTGCGGGCCAAGAGAAATAATCTCTGGCTTTGGGCTGAGAGGCATGGAGCTGTCAGGGTATTCTAAAAAAAGGAAAGATGTTTCCTAGCTATATTTCAAGCAAGCTCACATATATAGAACATATCAATCCTACCATACACATAAGTTATCCAAAAGCATCAGAGCCAATAATAACAAGGAATTGAAAACCCATTAACCAATTTATTAACATTTTTTTTGTAGAACGCTAACTCTCTATTCTAAATTTATTAAATTAATTAAAATTACTAATTCTCTTATATTTGACAACACTCCTCTCACCCCAGAACGATAAACAAAAAATTTCTCAATCTCCTATATCTCACAAAGAAAAGCACATGTATGTCCATTTCAGCTCTTACAACCAAAAGAAAATTGTAGGGTTTCTTAGTTTCTTTCCCAAATGCACCAATTTGAGTCAAATCTCTACAGCCCAGCTTGAAATCCGTCTGAGGCCACCTCCATGAACACAAATCTTATACATGTAGAACAGTTTAGATGAAGTTGTGAGAATGGGTAGTAAGACGGCTGGTTCGGTATACGATACCGAACCGAAACTAGTATCCCGAATCCCAAACCGAAATTTTTTGGGATGGAATTTGAAGACCAATCCCAAATATATTTTACTATCAAACTATTTAAATTCAACATTCCACATGAATTGTTCGTAGTTTAATTGATTTGACTTTAATTTTTCTAGCCCAGAATATTAAACCCAATGGAAGTGAACTAAAATAAGCAGAGCTCACCAACTTTTAATCAATTTTCATGTTTACTATGCCAATAATTAGTTCTTGTATGGGAAGTGGACGAAGAAAAATCAGGAGGCGAACATACTAGCCTTAGCTATGAAAATTCTGCAAGAAAGGCATCCTCCCACTGTTTCAGGGGCATCAATTGTTTTGGACACTTGGCAATCTCACGTTAACCCGACTCGATCCGACCCGTTAAAATTAATTTTCAGATGGGTGATAAACGGGTCTGGTGGTTAACGGGTCAACCCGTTAATCACTCGTTAAATAATGGGTCATTTTGGGTGAACTTGCGAAACCCGTTAATCACCCGTTTATTGAGAACTTTTGTGTAATTTCAGTAGTCTTAATAGAAAACCCTCAGACCTCAGTCCATCTCCACTCTCGTGCACGCCGTGCTCCTTTCCTTCTAGCTCCGGACCTCCGGTTATCTCCCTCATCATCTTCTTGCACCTTCTTTTTTGTCCCTCCTCAAGATTGCTCCTGGTAATCCTCTCTCTCTAAAATATGGGTTTTTTGTTGTTTTGGATCTGATTTCTTATGTTTTTGTTTCTGGGTTCTTCTGAAAGTGTGGATTTTTATTGATTGGAATTTGGAATGAAATTAATGCTTACACATGTCATCAATTTGGGGTTTTGTTTCATTCTGCTTTTGTTGTCTCTTTTTTGTGGGTGTTGAAAATTAAAATTGCTTAATGGATTTGATGCTTGGAATGAATTTAGGGTTGGAATTGTTTGCAAAATTGTGGGTTTTCGATTGTTTTCTGAAATGGGGTTGTGTGAAATTGGACTACTAGGAGTTGGTAGATGGTTACAGTGTAGTTTAGAAAGATTAGTTCTTTTGATTTTAGGGAATTCTAGATCCATTTCGATTTCTAATTTGGATTGCATTAAGTCATAGTAGTCATTGCTTTCGGTTTCTTTTAACTAGATGAGTTCTCGGGGGTTTTTTTTCTATCTTTTCTCACAGTAGATGGTACTTCAACAAGTTTAATCTGGGAACTGAGTACATAATTTGTCCTTGCGGTTTGTTTGAGATACTTGAAATTGTTTTAGAAATCTGCTTTTTATTAAGTTAACTGTTAACTAACATGCTACTCTGCATTTTCGTTGTCTCCACTTCCTTGGCATCTGATGCATCTTATGTTTATGATTAGTGCAGATGGATATTGATGAAGAGAACACTGAGGCTATGGAGTTTTATTAATTAGTTGATTTGGAAGATTGTAGTTTGATACATATACATATACATATACATATACATATACATATATATATATACACACACACACACACACACATATATATAAAAGATGTTAGACTGTTAGTTAATGTTTGTAATTTTGGGTAAAAGATGTGTAATTTGTATTGGAATGCAAAATGTAAAAAAAAAAACATAAAAAATTGTTAACGGGTGAAACGGGTGACTTATTAGGCTTAACGGGTTGGGTTCGGGTGATCCATTAAATTAACAGGTCAGGTTAAACCCAACCCAAACCCAATAAACCTGACCCGTTTACAAGTCTATTCTGCTTCTTGTTAAATTACTTGTATCAACCTTGGCTATCTTCACTTTCGGAATTTGGGCAGCTTCCCACCTAAGAAAGAGAGACAAATACCATTAGTACAATTATCGCTTTCAAACTTACTCAGGATTACCACATGACTATGTTCTAACACCGATATATGTTCTAACACTCTCGCTTAACCTTGGGCTCTAGTTATGAAATTGAACATAAATACGTGGAGTGTTGCAGGGATTTAAACACAGAGATCTTCCACTCTTAAGACCATTTGAACCCTAAATTAATTCCAAAATTTGCTGATTTGGGGGAGAATTGATGCACAGTGTACTGGATGAAGAAAACTCTCAGACTTTGAGTGTTTGGCAGAGAGAATCACATGAGAGAGAATCGCAAGAGAGAGAATCGAGAGAGAGAGTGGTGGCTGTGGCTTAGTCCTTATGTGTTGAAGGAAGGCTCCACAGTGAGGGACGAGAAGTCAAAAGAGAGAGAGAGAGAGATTAGAGAGGTAAGTCGAGAGAGAGGTCAGTCACTTGGTGTGATGTGGCCGGATTCGAAGACAACAAATAAGGAGGAGAAAGGTCGAGAGAAATCGGCGAGGATGAGAGAGCATGGCGAGGTGAGGTTGAGAGAGAGAGATTGAGTGAGGGTTTTATTTGGATTCAACAGTTGGGATTAAATCTCAACCAAATCCGATGGTTGTTACAATTCCAAATATATATTTAAAATTAAATAATATATATATTTTTTATTTCGGTTTGGTTCGGGATTACCGAACGAATGAAAATGTGAGACCGATTCCCGTAACCAAAATTTTGGGATCGGTTTGGAATTTTCTTTTTTTTTTTCCACCCCTAGGTAGTAATGAAATTAAGGAAACAACCAAATTCCAAACTTATAATTAATTGTTAGATGCACAACAACAACAAAAAAAAACTAAATATTTAGATATGCAACCCGAATTTAACATTAATAAAAATAGCACTTGAATAAAATGCATAAACAAAAGCAGTCTTAAACATGAGAAAAACATGCTAAAGAAAACGATGTTAAGTATCGTAGGGTGTTCCATTTATAATTATTCTCCATTTTTATATATTTAAACTACCAATTATCTGCATAAATATTTCATTCCGTTGCAATTACCACAACTATATATAAAACATATTTGATAGAGCATGAAACTGCTTTAACAACATCATTATTAAAAAAATCCTTGGGTGGGAGCTGGAAGGCTGCCAAATTTCGTTAGTGCATATAAGCAAATAATTTTATCCACTGTGATTATCTATTTGATTTGCATTTATTTAGAATTCATAAATGCAGGAAAAGATTTATAGGAATTTAAAAATTCTAGAACAATGAAAAACTATGCATATATTGTGAACTCTATGTACAGAGCTCTTACATGCACAAAAGAATACAAAATAATCAGTAAGAGCTCTTACATGCACTGATCAACAAAGAATCAGTCAGAGCTCTTGCATGCACAGATCAACAAAGAAAATTTATCAGTATTTTCTTGCCCTTTCTTTCGCAAAATCTTGTCTTCCAACCAGATCCTGCTATCTAATCCACACTTTGTCCTGTACATGAAAACACACTCCAAATTTAATTTTTAAATTTTTCTAATTTAAAACCATCAATTTAAGATAGGCAATCCAAAATTTGTTCAAAGTTAAAATCATCGGGATAAGATAGGCAATTCAAGATAGTGCTACTCTTTAAACTATTTTTTAAGTCTTCAAATTTAGAAACAATTCTGGAACGAATGAAATGGTCTAGGATCATCATTCAAACATAAACTCTTGGCCCTTCATTTCATTAGATAGTGCTCTAAATTAAAATCCAGCAATCAATTCGCAACCAGCTCAAACTAAAATGTAAAGCAACCCACTCTAAATTCATAAGCCAACAATCTAACGTTAATAACAAAAAAGAACGATGCAGAAATCAGAACTCATATGAAAAGACATTGAACAACAGCTTAAATCCAAAGCAACAAAGAATAATCCAAAAACAAAAACCAATCAAAAGGGACAGAGTTTAGTGGCTGACCTTGAAATATAAATCAGAAACACAAATTGAAATAATCAAATTCCAAATCCAATCTCATAATTTCGTAATGGAGAAGAAAATATTAGAGATCTTAACATAGAATTTTTTTGTTTGTATAGTTGGGAACACTTTGCAGAACTGGGAGCAAAATGTGTACCTGATCGGTTTGTACTGCCCTATCCGGTGGATTCTATCTCATGCTTACCTCTCAACGTCTCTAAATCACTTATTCCCCTAGTGTATAACTTAATCCTCAATAATTTAAACACAAAAACATAATTTAAAGACTATGACAGTGTTGGATATATGTCAACAATCCGTAATAAAATAAATATGCTAATAATAAATACGAATAAATATATTTCAGAGACTCAACAATATGAAATATTAATTAAGCAGAGTAATAAAAGATCGAGGCTTGCGTACCGCAATATCCTTGAAACAGAAATTTCGCCCCTACTTAGTGCTTGTAGTTCTACGTATGTCTGTTTCACCAGGATTCAACGATCTAAGTCAGAAATTCCAGCACCGGAAAATTGATTTCTGGCGAATATTAATGTGGTTCTCTCAGAAGGATGTTTATGATTGCAGGAGAAGATTTATGATTTTTTTTATGTGTTCTAAATGCCATGCAGATGGATGTATATATAATGTGATTATACCTGTTCGCAACAGGTATAAGGAAGGGATGCATCTGTTGGGAGACATCTGCTAAAATGGTTGTTTTTGTTTCTGCGTTTTCACACTTCAAACTTCATCTGAAAAGATGAGTCTGTTGGTAAAAATAATTAATTAATTTAAATTCGAAATTAAAAATAATTAATTAATTCCGAAAGTAATTAATTAATTTAATTATTAGAGCCCCAAGGCCCAAGGCCCATCTTTTGACAATTAATTATAATTAATTATATATTAATTACCAATTAATTAGTACATCCCAAAGCCTAACTCCAAGGGTGAGTCTAATTTTAGTCTCCAGGCCTATTACTCCAATCACTTTTTATAAAGGACAAAGCCTTATAAAGTGATAAAATCTTTTGGGAATGGCCAATGTGGGACAAAGAAATTTCTACTCAAACTACTCAAATTTCCAACAGACAGAAGACATTACTCACATACGATGCAACTGTCAGATTAAGCGCAACTCTTCCAGCTTTCAAGCTCATTAAGAAAATCCTGCAATTTGGATCCTCGGTAAATCTCTTTATAGCATTATTCCTTGCAGACATGGTTATGCTTTCGACCAGCTCAACACAATTGATACCAGACTGCAACAATTTCTTTAAATTAGTAACGGTAATCTATTGATGCACAAATAGAAAATTATTGTATATATTCAGCTTTATCTTTTTCAAGGAGTAGTTAATGATATCCAAGAACGATATGAAGACATATTATGGGTTAAACTATCTATGAGTTGAAACAACTAACGTGCATTGTGCAGAGCAAATGAAACAGCCAAAAAGCAAATGAAACAACTAACTTACCATCCTTTGTCTTAGGCAGCACAACTCTCATTCCATTAGGTATCTTGTCCACTTCTTCATGTCATCTGCAACAAAAGAAACTATATCAACATAGTAGTGATACTCACCAATTGAAGTCTATATGATACAAAGCCTTGGCAGAAAAAAAGGACAAAAAATTGAAAGCCCAAAACATGGGTACATAGTAGTTAATAAGAAACAATTTCATCAAACAAGGATACAAAGCGGACTACACGATTTTATATGAAAACTCATATATTCATCATTTAGTATCAAACATAAACCCAGCAAGAGATTGGCCAATGCATCACTGAGTCGAGTTCTTATACGTATTTTGACTGCATCAACCAAAAGCTCAAAAGTGGGATTCAAAGAGTCAACAGGTTCAAATGCTATATTTTTATTGGGACTTCATAGTCCATGTAACACTTGGTTTCTCGAGTAGTAAGTTCCCATTCTTTGTCTAGCTAATTTAACATGCCTACAACAAATAAAATAGTTGAATAATTTCAGTATAATTACCAAATTTTGACCATCCAAAACCAAATCTCCTTTTTTGTACCTACTAAAGTACACATATGGATATCAAAACGAAAACCTCCAATTATCATACCATTCCCCTTCTATCTTAATTTTTGAGAAAGAAAACACAAATGGAAGAAAAGATTCAACAACTTAATCTTGCAACTCATAACCACAGAGAGTCAAAAACACTAATTATGTAAGGAGGGAAAGGGGTGCAAATAACTGATGCTCAATCGAAATCACTAGCTAGTCATCAATTCTTTATAGACGAAGATTAGAAAAGTTTTTAGAATGAAGCACAATTGTCAAAGTTACTTGACATTTTCGGTTGTTCATAATCATTTTGCTGCTATATAACCTCGGCATCAAAGCAAAACCTTTATTCTACGCTTCAACTGCCTCGTTATTTCTTCCTGCAAGTTTTTGCACAAATCTGTAAAATAAAGTGAAAGAGTAAAATAATTGTTGACCCTAAAAACTACCAAGCCTACGTGGCGCGCAGGCCGAATAGTTAGTAAGCTAACTACATCCTTCGGTTGTATGCGGGGCGTGCCAACTCGTCGACCGAGCTCAGCCGAGGAGTAAAATTTGTTGATGTTGCATTGGGTGAGCGGCTGACTTCCTGATCTTGAGATTGCGGCAGAGGAAGGAACACGCATCAGCCTTCAGGTTCTAGAGCTTGAAGACAAAGCTACTAGTTCTGCGAAGTTCACAAATCGTCGGCGCCGGATTCAGTCACTGTGATTATATTGGTAAGAGAATAAGCAAGCCGAATCGACACCATAGTATAAGGAAACAAGTATTCAAAACGAATATACATCTTGATTGTGAAAGTGGTTCGGCCGTCAGAATGCCGAACTCTAAATCCTACTTGCGAATAACCAATCATAAACGACTCGGCGTTCAATGTGCCGAGTATAATAACTTGTAACACCTCGCTTCGCCGAGAAGGCTGACGAGATGACCTCTGCCGATAAGGATTCAAAAATCCTCCTCGACCGAGACTTTGATAGGTAACCAGTCGGCCCTGTCGCAGTGCTGTTTATTCAAACTAAAGATGCTCCACGGTCAGCTAATTCTACGGCAACAGTGCTGTTTATCCAAACTGAAGATGTTCGCTGGTTGCCTTCACAGTGCTATTTATCCAAACTGAAGTTGCGTCGGTGAAAAAAGGAAAACAAAAAAAATCTCAAGGTTGTTGAGAGGATTCGCGTAGAGCGAGAGAATGCGCAGGGCAATTTGTATGTTGAATTGGAGGGCTTGTTTCGATGTCTTCGCTCCCTATTTATAGCAGCTAACCTGTATTGAATCTCAATCACTCCCGAATTAGAACTCCTTCTCATGATCCAACTTTATCTCGGCCAATCCTATTCCTACTAGGACTTTGAACATAACTCGTTATCAAACCGTATTCAATCTCAGCATCCTGATCTCGTCAAAACTCTTTCTCATAATAGGATTTGTCCACATTCCCAATTTCTGATATGATATGGCCAACTTCGATCGCACGGCCCATGGGCTGAATATCTCCCAATGACACATGTACACAACTTCTGGGCTGAGAAAGAATCTAAACTTGGCCTATCCAACACTAGGCCGAAAAAGATCTAAACTCGGCCCAAAACAAAATTTTTGGGCCCAAACATTGCCCCCTCGCTTTTGAGGTCGTCGACCTATACTCCTTAGTTCGAGCCTCGACCTTGAAAAAGTGAAACCAACTCTCGAGAACTGCCACTATGCGCACTTATGAGACGTAATCCCACGATCTTGATTTCCAAATCGTCCTGCCACGTGTCAACCCCCTGGTTACCCTAGCAGCCTTAAATTATGATCCTCAAAAACATGTGACCGCCGAAACGTCTCTCTTGCATTAAATCCGCCGTAACACGCCATCATGTGTCCTCAATCCATGAAACCTTGATCCTTTCGCCTTGATTTTCTGAGCATGTACAATGATTTGTATCTCTCCCGCTTGATTCTACCCTTGATTTTGAAAGTCAACCGTTTAGACTTCTGTTCCCAAATGTCTATAAATGCCTGGGTCTCTTCCATTCGTACCTTACGCTATCCCAAACCTTTGAAATTTTCTTGCCGTTCTATTTTTAAAACTTTCAAAAACCAGGGATTCTGAAACTTTCATCTCAGAAATTTCTAACCTTTCCTCAATGGCCTCCTTTGGCTCAAAACTCTCATCTAAGTGTAACAAGTGCAAGATTTCATCGATCAGCACGCTATCAAGACTCTGCGTTTCGAGGGTGAGTCAAACACTACTCACCAAGTTCGGGGCCCACTCTTCAAGGATACGGTGTCGTCATCCATCACCAACCTGTTCAAAAAATATTGTTTGGTAGGTTTGCTGTAAGGATTCGATTGGTCGAAGTGGTGCCAGACAAAATCCCAAGGATCCTGGCCTTCGCCCAATGCGAATTGGGTGGCTTGGGTCGTTCAAATGGAAAGATTCTTCGGTAAAGAGTGGAAAACTCTTGGTATTTACGATGCTATCAAGTTCTCGACCATGGAGATTACAATGGATAAAGAGCACTTCATGGTAGCTATTAGCCTCTGCTGTTCGGCCACCAGCACCATGGTCCTTCCATTCGGTCATATGACTCCTACCATCCTCAACATCTCGGCTATCATTGGGACTTCTCCTTCTGGCATCCTGGTCGACGCCACCCTTATTGAATGCCCCTCCAACCTTGACCTCAAGGCGTTGTTTAACGATCAGGACATTGAGACATTATGTCAGGAACGTCAAGAGCCTTTAAAAACTGATGTTCAAAAATTGTACAAGAATTTTTTGAACTACAACACCCTTATCCTCCATTTTACCGGTTGAGGAGAGGCGAGTCTTCGGAAGGGGGAACACGAGCCCTTCCTGTTTTACTGGTATAACAAATTCATTTGTTGTACCAAGTCGAATAAATGCTTGGTTGAGAACATGTCATTGGTGGAAGCCCTGGCTAGTGGCCACTCTTTAGCGCTCAGCCCCGCCATCCTTGCCAACCTTCTTCATTGCTTGGTAAAGACGACCCTCAACAAGATCGACCCGTACCAGAATTGACCTCTCTGGGTGTTCCAACTCTGGCTGCAGGTTTATTTCTCCACGCTTCGGCCAGAAGTCTCCGACCTCCAGTCTACTGTAGTGCTCGGCCTTCAATTGGCCTCTTGACCAGTGCCCCCTCACCGAGCCGAAAAATATCTTCACTCCATCAGACTTCCCACATCCACTTGGAGTGACAGCGAGGAAGCGGCTTTTCGTCAAAAATGGGTGTCATTCGTGTTAACTCGTGACTTTCCCCTTGGTTGTGATGCTCATCGAACAAGTTGGGAAGTTTATCACCCTCACTTTGCCGCTCAGTAGCTCGGTTACCTCCAAGGTTGCCCATTGCCTTTACTTTCTTCTCGCTCCCTTCTGACCCGAGGGTGCATATCTGGTTCTTCAGAAAGGGAGTGTGGAGATGCCGAGAAAGAATTTCAGGAACGATGTAGGAAATTTCGTCTTCGACCAAATTCTCCTGAATCACTCGGCACTAATATCTTCGACGACTGGTGGGAACAATATACTCACAACTTTTTTGGCACTTCGGTCGAAGAAGTAGTCAACAAAATTTTTGGTGACCGGCCCAAGAAACCCTCCATCCCTTAACCTAAAGAGGTGCCCCAAGGTATACCCTTGTTTCTACCTTTATTCTTCAAATATTTGAGTGATTTCACTAACGAAACTTCGCTTTCTTAGGCAATCGGGTACTGAAACAAGAGGACGTGGTCGTCCCGGCAGTGGTCAAGAAAAAATTGGCCCCTTTCTCCAAGAAGACCAAAACCGCTGCACAAAACCTACCGAGCAAACGGCTTCGCCTGGATGCCGAGACAGCAGGTGAAACTCCCCGTCCCCCAAAACGCATCAAGAAATTGGCGAAAAAAAGGGCACGGGAGATTGATGTTATCTCCAGCCACACCACTAGGACAACTGCTCCCAATGCATCTCCTCCTGATCCCGCTGCTCAGGCTTCGGCGGATAATCGGCCATCTTCGGCCAGCCCGGAAACCCAACCTCAACCAATACATGAGGTCCCTGAGGTCGTGGTTGAGCCGGTTGTTGTCCTATCAGTTGACTTGCTTGCAGCTCCAGGGTCAACATGAATACCCGTTCTGGGGGAGACGGACCCTTTGATTGGGAATGATCTTTCTAAGAATCCAAAGCATTCGGCGATCATCTTAAAAGAGGTACGATTATGCCGTCAAATCCCTTTGTTTATTAAGTAACAAAAATTATTAACACTTTTTATTTTAGGATGATGAAAGTGACGAAACTCCGTTGGCAAGTCGCTCTCGACCAACCCAAACTCTTTCCGTTGATCTTTCCCCCGTAGTTGAGGTGGCCGATCAGGTTGATCTTCATGTGGCTGATTGCGGAAAGAGGCTTATCGTCGAGCCTGAAATGACGTCAGAAACTCTAATTCACCCTCAGGACCAAGACCTCGACATCCCTTCTTAAGAAGTGACCTCGACTTTTGTAAGGCTTGATTACTTTCTATTGTCAATTTGTTATAACATGTCTGAATCGAGAAAATATTAAATGTCAGGTGCCCAGTTATTCATTTCACCGAAAATTTTATGCGCCGAAAGGTGTTATCTATATTTCCTGGCCACCTCAGTGGCCATCGAACGTAGATAACCTTCATCGGCCGCGTGAATTAAGAAGCAGTTTGAAACATTGGGCTCGGCTATTGAGTTCTTTAGGTTCGAGCAATGAACCCGAAGACATGGCCGAAGTCTCCTCTCGGCAGGTTTAAAACAAAAACCTTCTTGCTATATTCCTTTGTGAATTTCCTTGCGCTTAAACTGTTTTCATGTGCAGCCTTCATGGGAAGTCGAGTTTGATGCTCTTCTATTAAGCACTTCTGGAGCGGCTAGTCCTTCGGCAACTACAACTGAACCTGCCGAATCAGCTGCTCTTACTCAGTTGCAAGAAGTTTTGTCTCTCTTAGCTTCACAAGTCCTCGAGCTCAAAGGTCTTGATTCGTTAGGTGCATGCCTAAACGACCTCAGAGCTAATGGTCAATTTAGCACCAAAGCTATCATTCAGGCATCGTCCGCCTTGGAACGAACCCGGGAATCCTTCAGTATTTTCGACAACGCTCTTCGGGCTGACGATGACTTAAAAGTTGCAACAGCCGTTTGAGACACTCTTCGTCTGAAGATCGACGCTTTAAAGGTGAAAAAAGAGGCCCTGGCCAACCTTGACCGTCAAATGGCCGAACTAGCAAAATGAAGGTCGTCCATTGCTTCTGAGCTTGCAAGGGACTTTGAGTCGGGCGGCAAAACTTGCTTAACTGAATATGCGACGAACGTGAAGTGAGTCGAGCAGTTGAAGATAGACAAGAAGAACCGACAAGCTGAGGTCATAATGGGCAAGGTGAGGTGGTTGGAACTGAAGACCCTTCTTGGAACTCTTCTTCCTTTATCACCCTAGAATTTTTATTGTAAACTGATTATCGATGATATGAAATGAGCTTTTATTCTTGCATCTCCCATGTGACTAGGTAGTATTTCTTTAAGAACTTTCCATTGATTGGCAACTTATGAATAACACCGGTTCGATCTCTAAGCCGGTATGCCCCTTTACCGAGGACTTTATGAATAATGAATAGCCCTTCCCAATTCTGCGACCACTTGCCGAACCTGGGGTCTTTAATTCCTACAGGTAGTACGATTTGCCAAACCGATTCTCCTTCGCCAAATGTTTTTTATCTAACTCGCTGATTATATGCACGCTCGGTGATTTTCCTTTGAGCCACTAATAAATTATAAACATCAAGTCGAACGTATTCCAAATCTTCTAGCTTTTGTCTCATGGCTTGATTGTACTCGGCGCTGACTACTTTGCTCAATTATTCGCAACGAGTTTACACTTAGCTCGACAGACAACATTGCGTCATGTCCATAAGTCAACGCGTATGGAGTCGTTCAGATGGCTATTCGCGGAGAGGTTCGATGAGCCCATAATGCTTCATTTATCCTTAAATGCCACACGCCTGGACTTTCTTTTATCATCTTTTCAAGAATACTAATAAGAACCTTATTACTTGCTTCGGCCTGTCTATTCGCCTGTGGGTAGTATGGCGTAGATTGCTCGAGTTGAATCTTTAGATTTGCCATATAGTCCTTAAATCTGTCGGATGTAAAAACCATACCATTATCTGTTATGATTGTTTCTGGCACGCCGAATCTAGTCACAATGTTTTCTTCAACAAAACTACAAACTTCCTTTGACGTTAGCTCGGCATATGACTTGGCTTCGACCCATTTGGTGAAGTAGTCCATTACAACAAGTATCCACGCATGTTCCTCGGAACGACCATGATTTGGTGATCGAATGTAATGATTTGGCCGGCACTCTATGTACCGGCTCATGGATTTGACACTGTACATAACTTTTTGCGTACTCAATGCAATCCTTCAGAATACTCGACCAGAAATAACCGTGCCGTTGAAGTAGCCAACGTATTTTTCGTCCAGATTGGTGGGCTCCACAAATTCCTTCGTGTACTTCTGCCATTGCTTGGGCAGCTTTTTGCGGGCCGAGGCACAACAACAGTAACCCATCCTTACCTTTGCGATACAGCTCATTCTGGTATAACACGTAATTTATGGCATGAGCCCTTGTCTGCCGGTCGTGTTTTTCATTGGGGTTATCAATATATTGCATAATTGTCATTCTCCAATCATTTGGTAATGCTTCGACGGCACAAACCTCGACAAAGTCTTTACGTTCTAACAACGACGACAAGGACATGGCTCGTGTACGGGTCACGCAATCTTGTTGGATAACTTGATGATTAATCATGGCCGAATGTACTTGTCATAACACAGGTATTTCTCGGCCTAATTTGCCACCCATAAGTTGGGCTCCGGAGGTTATTTAAGCTAGTTCATCGGCGTCAGTGTTATGAACGGGTGAAATATGTTTGAAAGTTATTCTGTCGAAGGATTCGATCAAATAGCTGGCAACCATGTGGTAAGGCGCTAGAGTACAAATCATCCAACGAAAAGTCCCGTTAAGTTGATTAATGACAAGTTCGGAGTCACCAAGCACAAGTACACGAGTTGCTCGTAAATCGTGCAATACGCTGAGGCCGATAACAAGGGCTTCATATTCGGCCTGATTATTTATACAATCAAAATCGAGCTTGAGAGAGAAATACCAATGATTATGAGTGGGGGATTGAATAACGATCCCAACCCCAACCGAGACTGACGTACTGGACCCATCAAAGTACATCGTCCAGTAATTATCCCGTGTTTGTATCAGGCCGATGTCAATGTTATTACCCCCGAATTCGTACGGGGAAGGGTGGTGAGCCAAAAAATCGGCTAGGGCTTGACCTTTGACAGCCTTCTGGGGTACATATTGTAAGCTGAATTCAGAAAGGGCCATCGTCCATTTGCCAATTCGGCCCTTTACAATTGGCCGAGTGAGCATGTAACTGATGACATCGGTCTGGACGATGACCTGAGTGACTGACGGGAGCATGTAATGTCTTAGTTTTGACACAGCAAAAAATAAAGTCAGGCAGAGCTTCTCGACGGCTGAGTAATTAATCTCTGGTGGGTTGAGATTCCAGCTAAGGTAAAAAATGGCATGTTCTCGCCCGACGTCATTATCCTGGGCGAGAAGGCAACCAATGGATTCTTCAACCGTCGAGATATATAGCTTAAGAGGTTGACCCTGTCGTGGTGGGACAAGGACGGGTGGAGTCGTTAGAGAGACTTTAATCTGCGTGAATGCCTCTTGATGCTCGGCATGCCATTCGAAGGTGTCGGAGTCCTTGAGTTTCAAAAGCGTGGAAAAGGCTTTCATTTTCCCGGCCGAGTTAGCAATGAATCGTCGGAGAAAGTTGATCTTGCCAAGCAACGATTGTAATTGTTTTTTGGTCGTCGACGGTAGAGCATTAATAATTGTACGAGCCTTGTTGTCGTCCACCTCAATCCCACGATGATGGACGAGGAAGCCCAAAAAATTCCCAACTGATACGCCGAAAGCACATTTGGCGAGATTCATCTTCAGATTATGCCGGCGCATGCACAAGAATGCCTGACGTAGGTCATCTAGATGCGTCTGTCGTCGTGCTGATTTGATGACCACATTATCAATATAAACTTCGACGATGGTACCGATTAAATCATGGAAAATAGTGTTCATAGCTCGTTGGTATGTAGCCCTGGCTTTCTTGAGACCGAAGGGCATGACAACCCACTCGTATGTGCCGAGTGCTCTGGGACACCGAAAGGCAGTCTTGTAGACATCCGCCTCGGCGATGAAAATCTGGTTATAACCGGCATGCCCATCCATGAAGGATAGAATCTCATGATGTGCTGCAGCGTCAATTAACAAATCGGATATTGGCATCGGGTACTCGTCTTTGGGCGTTGTCAAGTTCAGATTACGAAAATCAATGCAGATACGCAGGGCACCATTTTTCTTTAATACCGGGATGATATTAGCCAACCACTCGACGTATCGGGCAGTCCGAATAAACCCAGCTTTTAAAAGTCGAACTAGTTCGTCCTTTATGCCGAGTTGTACTTCGGTCGAGAAACGGCGAGGAGGCTGGTGAAAAGGCTTACAACTAGCTTTGATGTGTAATTCATGTTCCACCAAGGACCGATCAAGACCCGGCATCTTGTGATAACTCCAAGCGAAACATTCTTTAAACTCGTCAAGTAAGTGACAGAGTTCGACTTTCATGATATGGGGTAACAATGCACTAATAAATAATGGTCGAAGGTCATCAGCCATTCCGACATTTATTTTCTCTGAAGGGTTCTTAACTTGGGGTCGATTGTCTTCGAGTTCGACCGGTGCGGCCTGAACTCTGTCGAACGATAATACTAGGCCGTTATTCGGCCAAGAATTCGATTAAGTTGATGCCCGAATGTGGGTGTCTGGAAATAACATACCAATGGGCCAGCAGGCGTTCCATTATGGATGAAACCGCGGCCTGATACCTCTCATCTTTGTCATCAATCATCAGTAGTTGGGATCAAGTTGGCCAAACCGAGTCTTGCCGAATCCTGATGGACAGTCTCGGCGCCTACCTCGATGGTTTTCTGGACTGAGATCCGAGTCAGCCGTCCATCTTCATTAAAACCCTGTAGGGTAATATAGCCGACGTGATCATCATAATAGCAGGCCTGAATCATGTTGGTTTCAAACGGCTGAATATCGGCTAGGTGGACCATAACCAATTTACCATCCCAAAAAATGAGAACTTGGTATAAAGAAGAAGGAATGCAATTCGTTTGATGAATCCAATCCCTACCGAGCAAAGCATTATATTCGGTCTTGGAGTCGACGATAAAAAATGCGGTCATGTGATTGCGACCTGCAATGTTGACCTCTAGAGGGAGTACTCCTTTGGTTTGAGACTTGTCACCGACAAAGCTGCTCATGGTTATTCCTGAAGGAATGAGTTCGTCGTTGGATCGTCTTAATGCTTTCATGACGGATACAGGCATGATATTGATCGTTGCTCCACAATCGACGAAAATTTTGGAGATTGGGTAGCCTTCAATATGGGCCGTGACATACAACGGTTTTAAATGCTGAAGATTAGCCGAGGAAGAATGGGGAAACAAGATGCCCAAGGCTGTTTTAAGTTTATCATCGCCGTTTGCTGACTCATCTTCAGTGGTAGTGACGAAATCAACTTGTGTTGCTTCCTTGGCAACCACATCGCCATCCAATGAGCTTGGTTGGTGTGTAGTCAGCTGGAATTCAGCAAGTAGAAAATGGACCATGTTGATTTCCATATTTTCAAGGACTGAATGGCCCATTAGATCCTGATCGTCATCTTCCGGGTTGGTGAGGACTATAGCATCGTGTGTTAGAGCATTCTTGGCCTGATTATTGTGTGTCTCAACATACTCTTACGCTTGTGCCATATAATCCGACTCTGTGTCCTTTTGATTGTCGTCGTCGGGCTTGCATGCATCTAGTGTCTGACTTTGCTCCTGCCGCATCTTACGAGCTCGTTCCTCATAGGCGATCTGGGCATTCCTTGTATCTAGGTAGGCGTCGAGACGTGCCACCCGATCTTTCTCATTGGCCGTTAAACCGAATAAGGATACGACCAAAAAGACTTCGAAGTGATATCAAAGGTGTTGAAGGTCTTCGAGAAAAAAAAGAGTTCGGCTATGTCAATGTCTGTGTATGGGTCGACCTCGAAGCCAAGAACCCTAGCCTCTCGAATGTGCTGGAATCTAGCTTTCATCGCTGGATCAGTAGTTTTTTGGATGATCTGCTCAGCATCGGGGCAAGTTAATGCCAGGTCAAGAGCTTATTGGCATGCCTTGGGCAAACGATACAAGTCGTTGGTAGAATATTTCTTGTGAAACTCTTTCATGTACTCCAAAGATTCACCAAGGAATGGGAGGTGCAAATTCCACCGAACTCTGATTAGCGGTTCTTTCAAAGGTAACAGGGGCAATTGGCTTTCGGCCTCTTTCTTAAATTGCTCGAAGCAGGCCTTCATTTCTCCGGGCCGAATGAGGAGTTTGATGTGCTTCTCGGACTCTTCGATAGTAGTTTATAAGTCACAATTGGTTTCCTTCTGCCCTTGTAACTCAACCATGATTATTGAGGTTGGCTGGTCATCTCCGCTCCCTGCCGTCTCTTTCGGCTGCCATTTAGTGGCCGAAACAGGCTGGGCCACTTGCCGTTGAGCCAAGCAATCTATACGCTGACGTCGACGTTTCTGAGATTTGGAAAGTGCGGTATACATGCCGGTGGGAGAATTGTAGTTGTACCAACGTTGGTCACGTGGTTCAGGCGGCTTGAAAGTTTTTGGATTTGCTTATAAGATTGAGCTACTGGAATTACACAAATAATAATCCTTATTATAAAACGGTGCGTCGAAATTAAGGCACCGTCTAACCGAGGTAGGGCCATCCGTCTGTTTCTTAGGGCCGAGCCTCTAGAACACTTTCTGGCGCTGGCCTTCACTATGTTCCTTTGAAGGTGTCACCGTGATCGCCGATTGTTATTGTGACGTCGGCGTCTGCGTCTGAGGCAGTTTCTCCTTGGGCTCTATTAATAAAACGCGTGCCTTACAATTGCTGCACAAAACTATCGGCCCGCCATTTTCTTCTTTGCTGGAGTTTGACATGGATTCAACTATGGCCGGTCCTGAGAGCTCGGTAGGTGGCGTATTGGAAAATAGGTCGATCTTGAGTTGAGACTGGGAACCTTTCTTTAGGATGTGTTGTATTGGGGCAAACCTGACCTTCTCTTTCCCTTTGCTCTCGGGCAAACGGGCGTCTACCATGCCAACTGTTGCCGAAGGGAATGGATCTGTATCAACTGTCATGCATTTTTCAGGAAACTTTAGCTTGCCTTTGTCAATCCAACTCTGGACATCATCACGAAATATGACACAATTATTTGTGGCATGCTTGGTCGAGTTATGATATTTGCAATATGTCTTTCCTTTAGGCTCTTCGGCCTTGGGAATGTTATGCCCAGGCCGAAGTTTGATGATCTTTGCTGATAACAGTTGATACAAAATTACTTCGTCCTTTGTGATATCAAAAGTGTAAACTTTTGATGTTTTTCGCTATTTCTTCAGTGGCCGAACGGGTTTTGACATCCTTGGAATTAATTTGAGTCAATGCCTAGCAAATGTATGGTTTATCTATTACTATCTCAGCCGCATCCACGCTGACGTATTAAGACTCCTCGCATTCGGTCGATGCGTAACTGACCGTGGGATTTTTGTAAATCGTCCTTCAGGATGGGGATTTCGAGATCTTCTCTTCTTGGAGCAAATAATCATATTGCTCGACATGCTGGGCTAGTTCATACATATCCCGAAAGTTTACCCCTAAGAATTTCTTTTTGTATTCTACGTCGAGGTCATTTAAAGCAAGCCTAACAAATTCAACTTCGGGGAGAGGTACTCGGCACCAATTCCTGGCCGATTTAAATCTGGTAAGATAATCCATTGGTGACTCATCAGATGCTTAAGCCATCCTCGCGAATGAAGAAACTGACATTTCCATCCCTGGCCGATAAAACTGCTCGTGAAATTTCTCGACCAACTCCTCCCAGCTTTGGACAGAATTAGGTGGGAGTTTGATATACCAGGAAAATGCTGAGCCGATCAACGAAAAATTGAACAGCTGCAGCTTGTGAAAGTCACTATTAACATCTCCGGATTGTGCGGTGAAACGAGCCACATGTTCTAAAGAGGATAAGGACGATTCTCCAGCGAAAAGGCTAAAATCTGGAATTTTGAAACCTTTAGGATATTTGAACCTTTCTACATAAGCTGGATACGGATGGATGAATTTAGGAAACTTTGGCCCTTTTTTCATGGCCGAATTAATCATCCGCTGGACCTCGATCATATCGACGGGTGTTGCTTCCACTCTCTGGTCGGATTCATCTGTCCTACTACTTGAACCTCCCTTTTTTTCTAGGTCAATTGTCTTGGGCCGAGTAGACACCACTTCGGCCTGTAAGGAATTACCTTTAAGTGGAAGTTGTCGAGCTTGATCAACAGGTTTCTCTTCGAAAACTTTACTAACTATTAGTTCGAGAAATCGGGTTTGGGTCTCTCAATTGCTTTGTATCACTTCAAGCAAACAATTCATTTTATGGCCCACTGTCTATTCCTCTTGTCGAGATTGCTCGTCAAGTCATCTTCGAAGAAACGACCTAGTCGGAGGATCAGAGCCTTCACCACCGTCTTCATCGCAGTCCTTCACTATTCCTTCAATGAAAACGCCTGCAGTTCGGTTGGGTATTTCTGTATTTCGAGGCTAGCCACCGAGGCACACTTCCTTTTCTTGGTGTGTCATACTTGTAGCCTCAGGGGTCACAACGACGATAGGATTTCGCCCATGTGACACCTCTTGTCCAGGACTTTGAACCGACAAATCGGTTGTTGATTTTCCCATGGTCGTTTTCTTTTTTATTGATCGTGTTTCGATGGTCATGAACTTCGTAATCTTAGCACTGGGTCCCACTAGGTGAGCCAAAATGTTAACCTTAAAAACTACTAAGCCTACGTGGCGCGCAGGCCAAATAGTTAGTAAGCTAACTACGTCCTTCGGTTGTATGCGGGGCGTGCCAACTCGTCAACCGAGCTCGGCCGAGGAGTAAAATTTGTTGATGTTGCATTGGGTGCGCGACTGACTTCCCGATCTTGCGATTGCGGTCGAGGAAGAAACACGCCTCGACCTTCAGGTTCTAAAGCTTGAAGACAAAGCTACTAGTTCTGCGAAGTTCACAAATCGTCGGCGCCGGATTCGGTCACTGTGATTATATTCATAAGAGTATAAGAACGCCGAATCGACACCAGAGTATAAGGACACAAGTATTCAAAAGAAATATACATCTTGATTGTGAAAGTGGTTCGGCCGTCAGAATGCCGAACTCTAAATCCTACTTGCGAGTAACCAGTCGGCCCTGTCGCAGTGCTATTTATCCAAACTGAAGATGCTCCACGGTCGGCTCATTCTATGGCAACAGTGCTGTTTATCCAAACTGAAGATGTTCGTCGGTTGCCTTCACAGTGATGTTTATCCAAACTGAAGATGCGTTGGCGAAAAGAGGAAAACAAAAAAAATCTCAAGGTTGTTGAGAGGTTTCGCGTAGAGCGAGAGAATGCGCAGGGCAATTTGTATGTTGAATTGGAGGGCTTGTTTCGATGTCTTCCCTCCCTATTTATAGCAGCCAACCTGTATTGAATCCCAATCACTCATGGATTAGAACTCCTTCTCATGATCCAACTTTATCTCGGCCAATCCTATTCCTTCTAAGACTTTGAATATAACTCGTTATCAAACCATATTCAATCTCAACATCCTGATCGTGTCGAAACTCCTTCTCATAACAGGATTCGTCCACATTCCCAATTTCCGATATGATATGGTCAACTTCAACCGCGTGGCCCATGGGCTGAATATCTCCCAATCACACCTGTACACGACTTCTAGGCCAAGAAGGAATCTGAACTCGGCCTATCCAACACTGGGCTGAAAAAGATCTAAACTTGCCCCAAAACAATATTTTTGGGCCCAAACAATAATAGATTATCATGGCAAGAACTAAAGAAATTCATCCGTACTGCCTCATTCAATCGCCTTATTCCCTTTTCCCTTTTCCCCTACTAAATAAAAACAAGGGTCAGCGAATCAAAACAAATATTCATAAAAATAAAAAAATCAAAAAAAAAAATCAAAGATTTTTCTCAGGGGATATCCCAGAATTTAAATTCACCCTAAACTCATTCTCTAATTGTCTTAATTGAAGCAAAGCCAAAAACAAAATAACGAAAAATAATGAAAAACTTATCCTCAGCATCCAAACAGCTCAATGCCCAAAAGAAAAAAAATACCTTTGCGGGTTTGGAGCTCTTTTCTTATAAATGTTACAGTATTGGTGTTGCACCTCAATCCGTTATGTTTCCGTCGATAATAATTGAAGGTGAGGCTGCTAGTTTGGGTGAAGAAGAAAAGGAAGAGCCTACAAACAAAATCACAAAAAGCAAATTTAAACACAAAACCCATCTGTAAATCCAAAACCACCAGAAAAAAAAATAATTAAAACACCTATTCTGAGAAAGCCATAAAACTCACCAGGAAAAAAGTTCTAGCGGCTAGGTGTTTTTTTCTCAAGAAAACACCGTTGTCGATAATTCGTGAAGGCGAGATGGCAAGGTTGAAGAGTGAGAAAAACCGTTGTTTTAGAGACAAAGAAAGCTAGGGTTCAGTATAGCAGAAACTGAGAATGGCGAGAGAGAGAAGCGAAAGCCAAAGAAAAAGCAGAGAAGAAGTTAAAAGCTGGTCCAACCATGATGCACGAGTGGCGGAATAGGCAACGTAGGCAACTCTTCCTTAAGCACAATGACGGACACGTGGAAAGAATGGGCAAAAATGTCATTTCACTGTATCAAGCAGGCCAAACAACTGCTAACCAGGAAGAAACCGAGGGGCAAATCCGTCCGAACACTGTTGATGAATAGTACCAGCCTTAACTGAGTTTAGTAAATAAGATTTACACACTCAAGGAGGGGTGTTGCAGTTCTATTAGATTATGAATGATCGTATAAATCCTATCATATCATAAATATCCTTATGGGATCTACAATATCTCTAAGATTAGATATTATCATGTAGTCAACTTGGATTTCAGAGGATTTTAATGGACTTTTTTAAGTGACAAATTTTAAATAATTTTAATAGATTCTACAATTCCATATATGGATTTTGATAGGTTATTATGGATTTCTATTATAGATTTCTATGGATTTGTAAGGATTTATTTCATGGATTTCTAAGGTTTTTTTTTTTTTTTTGACTCCTACTACGTAAATTCTTTTCTCAGTGCACAATATGAAAAGACATAAACATATATACAGGCCCTTTATGCAAAGGGATCCCTTTTTTTTTTTATATAAAAAATGGGAATTAGGTGTGGGACCCACTCCACATCGAACTTCAACGATCCGAACCATATATTTTGTAAGTCTCAACTCATAGATCATCCTTGCATAAATTCAATTCAATCTGAAATCATTTGCCTATTTAATTATCAAAATAAAATTTCATTGTTTCTTATATAACAAAATATTCGCTAATTTTTTTAAACCCAACTAGAAGTCTTAATTATTTTCGATTTCGCTAATATTTTGCAAAGATGATCTATTAGGTGCAACTTGAAAAACAGACGGTTTAGATCGTTAAAGTTTGATATTATGTGGACCCCATAACTAATCCCCATTTTTATTTAAAAATGGGGATCCCTTCCCTGATCGGATCATATTTATATATATTTTTACTTCGAATTCACTCGTCTTTTCTTAGTTAGTTCCTTATATTTTTGAGCTATTTACGTTATTTTTTGTGTTTATAGGATTTGTTATGCAAAGAAAATAAAAATAGAACAAGTTAAATTTTATGTAATAAATTCGTCAAAAGCAAATTTAAATTACAATATTGCTAACCCATTGTGACGCTAAATGATAAACCAATATTTAAACTATATATTTCATCCTTTTATATTTCTTCTCTTGTCTAATTTAGTTGGAAGCTTTAAGTATTTATGATACTTTTGATATATTGTGTTTGTAGGAGTAACATGATCGAAAGAACTTATTTTTCTGCTATGTGAGGCTGCTAGAAACTAAATGAAAATAAAGGTGCGTGGCTTTGCCAGAAAAGTGGGGATTCCACTTAATTAGCAGAAAATAGCAAAGAAAACAGAGAAGAAAGTGGAGAGCACGGGGGACAACAATGATGGGGTTTCCACTGGTGGCCTTGGGGGCTTTGAAAAGAAATCATTGCCTTTTGTTTAAGGCAACAGACGGAACAGCTGGTTTACATCGTGGGAGGGTGAAGAAAAGAATAAAATAAAAAGAAAACAGCTGCCCTTGGCAGCTAGGAAAGACAGCGAGAATCCAAGGTGAAAAGGAAAGCAGTGCGCCAGGGAGCAGGGGAGAGGACAGCAGTGGGCTGTCTTGGCAGCCCAGAGAAGTCAGAGGGGGCAGCGTGAACGAAGAAACGGAGAGCTGACGTGGAGAGGAAAGAGGGCGAGAGGAAGGAAAGAGGACGAAAGGGGAAGAAACAGAACACACGGCAGCACGGGAAGGGGGAAGTAGCGCACGGGCAGTCCAGTAGAGCAGCAGAGGGAGAGACCAGCAGATGACTACTCCAGGAGCCTTGGTGCTGCAGCGAAAGTTTGTGGTGTTGTGATTGGAGCACTGGCTGTTGCGCAGAAGGCAAAGGCAAGGAGAAACGAGAGGGCAGGCACGGCAGGAAGCAAAGTTTCTCTCCATTTTTCTTGGTTTTATCTTCTCAAACCCATGTTTTACGTTTGGTTTAATTTGTTAATAATGTGTAACTAATTTATTTTGGCTAGAGGTTAATTCGAAACCATGAATATATTTGTAATATGAATTGATTACCTTCAGTTGTGATTTCTGAGTTGTGATTTAATTTGCTTAACTGCTTGATTGATAACTTATTTTTGTATGTCGATTAAGGATGCATACTTAATTTACATGCATGAATTTGATGCTAGAATATAAGTGAATTTCACCTAATCGTTATGAACTTATATTCACAAGTAGTGAAGGTTGTTATCCACAATCGTGTTAAGTGAATTCTTGGCAAGAGTATCATGCTTTTCATAGTTACAAATGCCTCGTCAATGCTTATAGTTTTCACAAAGTTTAATGATCTTTGATTGTACCTCTATTGTGCTTTTCACGTAGGGGACTTTTGAAGAATGTTTTGAATTGTTGTATGCGTTTTCCCGTCCAATTCAATAACTTAAGGAAAACTTGAAGATTAAAAAAGTGCTGTTCACGGTTAATCTGAAGTGTTGAGATTCACAACTTATTGAAAGAACAACTGAAAATCAATTTAGGTTGCATATGTGTCATGTGTGGAGAAGAACCATCTAGCTAGTCCGTCACCTATCCTTTTACCTTAATTTCATGCTTTTGTCAATTCTGTAATTTATTTAAATTTAATTTACTTCTCGTAAAAACCAAACGCCCCTCCATTATTAAATTATATTATTTAGTTAGTTTTCATTGTTGTTAGTCTTTTAATTCAATTTCCGTCCATTTCAGTTCCTAGTGTCTAATTTGATTGTTTTCATTATTTTGAGTCATCCTAAGTGTGTTTCGAGTTATTAGAGTTTTTAGCCTACTTTTGTGTCCTTGAATCTTATTTAATATTTTTAAATTAATTTAGAATAGATTAGCAATCCCTCCTAATCCCCGGCCTAGAACGATACCCTACTTACATCTATACTACAATTGTCAAAAAGAGGGTTTAATTTGTGTGTCAAGTAATTCTCACATCATTCCCTTAAAGGCTTCCAACATATATATATATATATATATATATATATATATATATATATATTGATATGGAAATATAAACCAATCAAATATGTCTTTTCTTTTCCTTTCTCATTTGAATTGTGATTTCTTTACGAAAAATAATTTTAACTAGCCAAAACAAGTAGAGCTTCTTAAATCAAATGTCTAAAAATTAACCCTTTTTCCTCAACAATTAATTGATTAGTTCATAATGTGTTGTTCAGTCTAAGTACAACTACTAATATAAATAACAATATAAATAGGCTTTGGAAGATGCTTGCACCCTTACACTAACATGATTACATGAAAAATAATAGAAAGCTTTAATTGACAATAAGATTCTTAGTAGTAATTTCCAAGAATTCTATTAACAAGGTAAAAAAAATTACAACCTTCAGATAGAACGGATAATCATTACAATCATTACAAGAACTGCTAGTAATCATTAACACTTCCCATCAAAGCATTACAAGAAATACTATTACACAGTCCAAAATAAAGGAAATAAAAAATTCAAAAAATATTGTACAATTCAAAATATTCAAGTTTGCAACTGGGACGATGACGGATGAACGTGAAAGGAAATCAGGTTGGCAGGTTCTATGTTTGGAAGAAAATTGAGAGTGAGAAAGAAAGATCAAGTTGCAGAATGGAGAGAGAGAAAGAATGAAGGGGTTGAAAAGAAATTATAGGCGTGGTGGTAGGATTTTGTTGTGCCTAAAATCCCATATCAAATCCTACAAAATCTCTTATTGGAAGAAATCTTTCAAAATCTACGAATTTTTTAATACTATAGATTTGCATGGACTCTATAAAAAATCTTTAAAATCCTAGGTAGTTTACTACACTAGGATTTTAAAGTCTTTTAAAATCCTTCAATTGGCTACCTCTGTATTTGAATGGATTCTTTTTAAAAAATTTAAAATCCTAGTTGACTACACCATGATTCTAAAGTCTTTTAAAATCCTTTAAAATCCTCATTTGACTACACCTTAGAGTTGTAATCCTATTGGGGTAAGGAATTTTCCTTCCCAACTACTATAAATAAAGGCACAATGAGGTGAAATAACACACACCCTCACAATTACACATCTCCATCCACCATGCCGCCGGCCTTCCTCCTCTCCGTCCTCTATAATTGTTCAGTAAATTGGGCCTACGGCATGGGTGGAACGGATTATTGAGGGTCCTCCTTTTACACTCATTTCACATGTAGGGATAGTAGTTGTCTCATTCATTACCCGATGGATCTCATTTCTTGCATAATTTTAAGCTACACAAAGATTAGACAACTTAGGAATCGTTAATTTTTAACAGTTGTAAACACCAAAAAAGGGAATATAAATGCTGCAATTTATTTCTTCCTTACGAACTAGGAATCACTAACGAAATAATATCAGTCATACAGAAGGTAGGGACATCTCTGGCGCCGTATTTCATTTACCCCATCATTCAGCTTCTTCGATAATGGATTATCATACTGCTGTAGCACAAACTGGGCGAAGAGTCCAAGAGAATGAAGACAACTCATGCACCCTCGTTTATCAAATCTCAAAGATCATATACCATGCAATTTAAATATAAAAACAATAAATAGTGATAAATAAGGTATTGTCTCATTAATAAATAATAATAAATAAATAAAAAGGTGAACTAAGCATCCAGACCTCTCATTCTAGTGAACCGAAACAGGTCCCGGGAGAAAAAGTTCACAACTGTAATTTTCAATTATGTCAGGTAGAAGATAAGAAACCAAAACAGTAAATGATAAGGCCTGAGTAGGAAGTTCATCCGCAGAGGTGATTCCAAACAGTTGTAAAATTCCAGAATCCACCAAGTTCCCTATATAAACAGTCCTCGCCATTTTCGAGAAGATAAATTCCCTCGTCACTCAAATGTTCGCTAGAAAGCGGAATCACCGGAGGAATTAGAGACTCATCACCCTCCTGTACATTGATGGAAGCATTACAACAAAAATGGGCTAAGAACACAATTGATATGTGCCCTTTGCATTTTCATTGAGCACAAATATATATTGGTGCTCTTAGATGTCAATGAACACAAAACTATCACAAATGTGCTTTTTGAACAAAAAGGCACATTAGTTAGTGTCTAAACAAAAATGTATCTGTGCCTATTAAAATTTGAACAAAAAAGTTTGTGTCACTATTTATGGATATCCGTAATACTAATTTTTTATTAATTTACAAAAACACAAAAAACTTTTTCGGGCCCTCTAATTTACTATATTTAAATCATTTGATTTTATAGGCACAGTGTTCGTGTCTTCCTTCATTAGTCTAGAAACCAATCATATTTTAGTATTAGGTTTTATTGATCAAGGTGCCCCACCTAGCAAATCCACTGTTTGGATCAAGTGGATGTTTTCTAAATTTATTTTCCTATTCGATACTTTCTGCTGTCAAATTACAGGGCTTTACCAATTGGATGAGTTCTTGAAAAAATTTTTGAGTCGAAATTTATTCGAATAAGAGTCAACAAACCAATAAAATTGGTTTGTCAGCTTTTTTTGTCTTTACATTTAGCACACACAAAAATTAGATTATAAAATATATTATAAAATTGTGGTAAATATGCTATTTAATGTTGTGCAGTGTTCTAATCTCAAAATAGGCTAGCAATACTGTACTTCAAATTCGCATTTGGCGAGAATCAAACCTAAAACCTCTTACTTACAAGTGAAGAGAAATACCACCCGATCGTAGTACTAAGTGACATGTTTTAGATTTACGTTGAATCTACAATGAATGCTTGTTAGATTCTTATCTTTTTCAATTGCTTTTTAGATTCTAATCTTCCTGCAAGTTGGTTTCTGATACTTGATGATATGATTTTTGTCTTTATCGTAAGTGTTTATACTTTTTAATTGTATTAGAAGTCCTTCATGCAGTGACACATAACAAAAAATTATGTCTATAAGGTCATCTGTCTAATTAACCGTACAAAGGTGTAAGTGGGTCTTCAGATAGACAAATGACACAATTTGAAAATAAATGCCCATTGAATATTAATAATTATAAATTTCCTTTTTGTGACACAAATCTTAAAAATTGTGTCCAGTAAATAATAATAAATTATAAATCATTCCAGTTCTCATATAGCAAAAGAATATGTTGGCACAAGTATGAATTTGTGCATTTGAATTATTTTAATATTATTTATGTTTAAGTGGTGTGTTGTGGGACCCACCCACATGTGAGTCCCTCTTCCCCATGCAAACCCCCTCATTTTCCCCTCACTCTCTTTCTGCCATCCCCATTCCTCGCACTCAAACTCTACATCTCTTATGTTGGCACAATTATGGATTTGTGCATTTGAATTATTTTAATATTGTTTATGTTTTAGTGGTGTGCCGTGGGACCTACCCACGTGTGAGTCTCTCTTCTCCGTGCAAAACCCTTCATTTTCCCTTCACTTCTTTCTGCCATCCCCACTCATGTCTCTCTTCTCCCTCGGTTCCTCTTCTCTCTTCTCTCTCTGTCCCTCATAGCCACCACATTCTCCGACAACTTCGAACACCAAATCACCACCATCCTCGTCCCAACCTCACACCAAACACAGAACTAGAACCCAGAGTCCCAGAACTTAGACTTAAACCTCAAATCGGAGAATCAGAGCTCCGTCTCGAATCCGAGAGAGTTCCGACAAGTTCATTGCTTTCCCTACTGAGGTAAGGTCCGGAGTCGCTCTTCACTTATTTCTCTCAGATTTAAGGCTCTTCCCTCATTTCTTCCAAGCAAATCCCAGTTATGCCATCAGAATTAGTAGAGCCACAACCCAAAATCACTTTCGTCGTTGCAAATCCACTGCATCCTCCTGCATTTTTTTTTTTTGTAATGCTGCAACCCAAAACTCATAAATTGTAAATCCAACGCAACCATGGAGTCTTAGCAATTCCTTGAGCTTAGTACCACCTCAGTGCTGCAATCGACACCCAAAAGGTAAGCCCCATAAATCTCCTTGTACATTTCTTGTCCATTAACCTTCCTTGTTCAGTCTGATCCATGAAATCCTCATACATGTGGTTGCTTCTCTATGTAGGACTTTCTCTCCTTCATCTTCACTGCAAATCCCAATGCAAATCCGTCTATACAAGAAGTGTCTCATAGATCCTCACACCCTTGAAGGTAACATTTTTCCCTGCAATTATTTGAGCCTGAACTTGTGCATGCCTAAAATATGAATTAGGTTATGTTTCGCATAAATCTGTGAAAGTAGTCCTTTCTGATTTCAGCACGTTGATGCATCCGTGGTTTTAGTCTACTGTCTGCAAGCTCATTAATGTGTTCTGTATATTGCATGTCTCCATTGATGAACGCATAAGGTCAATTTGTGTGTACTTTGAGATGGAATGTGGAAGTGGTTTGAATTTATGGTGTATTTATTCTGGTGTCTGATGACTATACTTAAATCACATGACTGTAGATTTAACATTCTACCTACTGATATCATGAATGCAATTGTTAAGAATGAGTTTTCAAAATTGCAGGTGATATTGTGAACTTATTCAAATCATTTTAGAGAAAATACATCTACTTTGATTTTCATGTATTCTCCTTTCATTTTCGTTGTTCTTGTAAGTTGTGTGGTTTCTTTATCTTTGAGGTTTTTATTCATAACCTTAGCAGGAAGAGGCCCATATTCTATATAAACCGGCTGATTAATTTATTTGTGGAACAAGATGGGATGAAGTAAAAGCTTTCTGGGAAAGATTCAAGTGTTCAGAAATGCTTGTTTTCATTATTCGTATGAATTGATTGTTTGTAGAACTAAATTGTAAAAGCATTTTTGTAATATTTGAATATTTTTTTTAAAAATATTTTACCTATTGGGCACAAAAACAAAACTGTGCTAACATGGCTTGGAAAAAGTGAGTGTTGTCAGAACTGTCAGAACTGAGACACAAAAGAACCCCTATTTGTGCTGAGCTTTTTGGGCATCAAAGACCATATTGTGCCCAGTGGTTAAAGGTGACGCCCATAGAGGGCACAGACACAAAGATAGTAGCTGCATTGTTACTATTGGTCTATAGGCACATTTGTTGGTGTTCTTTGGTCTCAAAGGGCACATATAATTTATTGTGCGCAGTGGCCATTTTTATTGTAGTGAAGCTATCAGCAAATATGAAAATGCATACCTCAAAGAATTAAACAGGAAGCTAAAT
The DNA here is from genome assembly GCF_042453785.1 of Malus domestica. NCBI lineage: Eukaryota > Viridiplantae > Streptophyta > Magnoliopsida > Rosales > Rosaceae > Malus > Malus domestica. The sequence goes on along the minus strand of NC_091665.1, from coordinate 4,805,534 downwards.
GAAGCACCATTTTCTGATAAAGTTTGTTTGTTTGGATGATTTTGGTTATAGTTTTGGATCAGTTTCTTATGGTAGAATGGCAGAGAATTGAGAGGATATTGGAGTGTGGTTTTCAACTTCAAGGCTGTGCAGAAAATGCAGCAGCCATACTTCATTAAGTAGAGAAAATGTGTAAGGATATGGTACATTTCCATCACCCATACTTGTGCAAAAGAGTTGGTGATTAGACAATATTTAAACACTAAATCACCTTACTACTCCAGATTAAATCCTAGCCCTTCATTGGGATTTAAGTGATCTAATCTGGAGTGTACATTTGTCACTCACACATTTAAACAAAAACTAGCCATTTGAGGCCAACCCTTCATTTCTTCTTCTTCCTTGTTCGATGCAGACAACACCTTTTGCTCAGGAGCTCCTTGCTGCCTTTGATCCCTCGACTCCAGGAGCTAGTTAGCTTCCAACACTCCGTTCTAAACTGCTTCTAGGAGTCATTCCGAGCAAACCCTTCAGGTAATTGAATCTCTCATTTGGTAGTGCTTTTGTGAATATGTCTGCGATCTAATCTTCTGTGCTGCAATATATTAGTTTGATTGTGTTGTCCTGCAATGCTTCTATGATGAAATGATATCTTCTCTTGATGTGCTTTATTCTTTGATGGAAAACTGGGTTTTTGGTCATGGTAATTGCAAAGGTGTTGTCATACAAGAGTGGTGTGGCATCAACCTGTAATTCGCCAAAATCTTTGAGTATAAACCTTAGCCAAATAGCTTGAGTCGTTGCTTCCGATGCACTCACGTACTCCGCCTCAGCTGTGGACAGTGCAACACTTTGTTGCTTCACAGAGGCCCACAAAAACACCCCTGAACCAAAGGTGAAAGCGTAGCCCGATGTGCTTCTGCTATCATCTTCACTGCCACCTCAGTCACTGTCACAAAATCCAATTAGGATAGTTGGCTTCCTCATTTCATACTTAATCCCATAATCTAGTGTTCCTTGCACATATCTCAGCACTCTCTTAGTTGTGCCCATATGTATCTTGCTAGGATTCTGCATAAACCTAGAAAGTAGGCTTGCTGAGAACATTAGATCTGGCCTTGTTGCAGTTAAGTACAATAGACTACCAACAATGCTCTTATAAAGACTAGCATCTGTAGATTCACTTCCATCATCATTCTTAAGTTTCTCATTTGCAATTAGACGTGTAGAGACCGGTTTGCAACCCTTCAAACCAAACTTTTCAAGCAAGGTTTCAGCATACTTCATTTGATGAATGAAAATGTTGTTTGCCTCTTGAATTACCCCAATGCCAAGAAAATGATGCAAGAGGCCTAGGTCAGTCATTTCATACCTCTTCATCATTTCTTCTTTGAACTCTTCAATCATTGCAGCATCATTTCCAGTGTAGACAACATCATCTACATAGATTGAGATAATGAGTGTCTTGTTGTTGCTTTCTGTCTTGGTGTAAAGTGTAGCTTCACTAGGACTTTTCTGAAATCCTTTTTCAGTGAAATAGGAATCAATCTCATTGTACCAAGCTCTTGGAGCTTGCTTTAGGCCATAGAAAGCCTTCCTTAACTTGTACACTTTTTTTGGAAACTCTTGACTTGTGAACCTTTGAGGTTGATCCACAAACACCTCCTCCTATAGCACTCCATTTAGAAATGCAGATTTGACATCCAATTGATGTAACTTCCAACCCTTCTTGGCTGCTAAGGCTATCAAGGTCCTTATGGTGTCTAACCTTGCTACTGGAGCAAAGGTTTCATTAAAGTCTACACCTGGTTTCTATGAGCAACCTTTGGCCACCAACATGGCCTTGTTCTTTTGCACATAACCATCTAAGTTGAGCTTCGTTTTGTACACCCATTTCACTCCAATCACTAGCTTGTCACTTGGTCGATTTACAAGTTCCCAAGTGTCATTCTTCTCTATCATTTCAAGCTCTTCCTTCATTGCTTTCTTCCAAGCTTTGTCTTTCTCAGCTTCTTCATATGTTTCTAGTTCTACTACACAATAATTACATGTAGCATAAATCTTATCCAGGTTTCTCAATCTCACTAGAGTTGAGCTTGGAGTTGTTATCTGTGATTGACTTGATTGTGGACTCATAGTAGTTTGTTGTGATATCCATTGTATATCACCATTATCTGTGACTTTTTCTTGAACTGAGGTCTCCATAGGCTCCCTTGTTTGCCTTTTGTTGAGGTCAAGTTGTAGAGAGACACTGTCCTTTTCTTCTACCCTTGTTTGCCAGTTCCACGTTGAGTCTTCATCAAAGATAACATCCCTTGATAGGATTATCTTCTCAGTTAACACATTATAAACTCTGTACCCTTTCTCACTGGTACCATAGCCTACAAATACACCCTTATTACTTGTGTTGATGCACAAAATCAGTAAGGACTTTGGTACAACAGAAAGTGTCAAGTTCCTTTGCTAGATTGCTCCGGTCACTAGTGTAGATAAGTATGCAAATGGGATAGAGACAAGGAAACAAACACAAGATGTACGTGGTTCACCCAGATTGGCTACGTCCACGGAGTAGAGGAGTTCTCATTAATTGTGAAGGGTTTACACAAGTACATAGGTTCAAGCTCTCCTTTAGTGAGTACTAGTGAATGATTTAGTATAAATGACATTAGGAAATATTGTGGGAGAATGATCTTCTTTTATAGAAGAGAGTTTCTAGCTTTGTTCTGACATTGATAAGTGTCGTGTTGTGATTGGCTTCTGATGTCGACACGTGTCGCGCTGTGATTGGCCTCCTGGTTGGAACTTGACGGTATAATGTTGACCGGTGCTCGGTAGTTTCAGGATTGGTCAAGTATGGTACAAACAATGCTCCTCTAAGTTCCCGAATGAGGGAAGCTCCTCGGTTGGGGACTTGCAAGATCCAAGCCGCTGCGTAATCACAAAACTCTAAGTACCGAAGTGTGGTATCATCTTCATGAAACTCTAAAATGAGACTGGTGAGGATGGAAATCTTTCCATTTGCCCTGAGATTGATTTGTCTGTTGAATTGGCAAAGTATTAAGTAAGGCAAGGGGAGGCACCGCTGCCGTTTGGAAGGTTAAGGTCTTTTCATTTGGGTGTGTCTGGCTTCCACTTCCCACTTGCTGATAGGGGATGGTTGTTAGGGGTTTCTCTTGGTATGTCCTTGCCTCGGTGGAAGCATGGTTATAAGTCTGCGCCATCACCTCAGAGTAAGTCTTCCAAGTGTTAGCATTGATCATGTACTTAAAGAAACAGTCACGTAGGCCTGCCGTGAAGGCTTTGAGGGCAATCTTGTCGTCTACCTCGGCACAATGGGAATACTCATGGTTGAAGCGGCCAGCATACATACGTAATGACTCGTCTGGCTTCTGACGAATAGTGTACAAGTCATCCGCAGAGTGCAAGCAATCGGTCTGGAAAATTTGTTGAGAAACAAACAGTTTCCTCAATTCCTTAAATGAGTCTACCATCTTAGGTGAAAGACGACAATATCACTTTAGAGCTCCGTCAGAGAGGGTGGAGGGGAAGAGAAGACATCGCTCTTCGTCGGTGTGCATCTGGTATGCCATGGTGGACTCAAAGAGGTTAAGGTGTTCATTTGGGTCCTCATTTCCAGTATAGAGTTACAAGCCAAGCTTCTGCTTTGTCTTTGCTTAGAAAGGGTGTCGAGGATCCTCCTTGTAAGAGGGCCAGGCTTAGGTTGGTTTCAATCAGGTATATCAGTTTGTCGTTTAGCCTTCTTCTTGTTTACTTCCTTAAGGAGCTGTAGGACAAGAGGGTCCTGAGTGGAGTCATGTACCACTGGAGCTTTCTTTCGTAAATCTTCATCTCCTCTTGGAAGTAGGAAGGTTTGATCAAGAGCATGTGATTTTTCCCTGGACTTGTCGTACTGACTTCCAAGGTATGTCTGTCGGAACATCTCTGAGTTCCCTATACCTTCGTGTTTCTTTAGGACTTATTGCCTTTTACCCAAATTGGTAACCGGTCTGGGACATGGGAGGGGACCGAGTCTTTCAGAGACCATTGGGTCATTGATTTTCGAGCTTACATGGATGAGATTATCTCGACGTTGCTTTAGGAAGTCTCGACAGTCGCGAAAGACGACTTTCGATTCTTCCACTCCTTCTGTAAGGAGGTGTCTTTCTCCACTCCTTCTGCTTCAGGTCGAAGCAGTTGCGTTAAGAGAAGTCTCATGTTGGTCTCTATTTCGATGAGTAGCTCGCTCCTCAACAGAAATACCCATGTCGAGGGCAAATGACCCTCCGTGTTGGGGGGCACCCAGTTGATGGTTGACTTCTACAGGGGTGATGACCTCATGTGTTTTAGTATATCTAGCCTCGTGGAGCATCTCGAAGACCTTCTCATACTGCTCTTGGAGGATCTCATTCTTCATCGCTATCTTATTGTTCTGAGCCTCTAGCTCATCGACTTTAGCCTGAAGGGCAAACTTCTTTTGTCCCTTCTTTCGTTGCTTCGCACCAGGTGCAAGAGGGGTGTCATTCTATGTGTTGTGGCTTCCTTCGCTCCCCATGTTGGAAAGGGATGCCTGGTCAAAAGAGAGTGTACGAATGGTGGAAACCAGCTTAACAAAGCTGAAGAGAGTGGGAATAAGTGTCGTTCCCACAGACGGCGCCAAATGTTGATGCACAAAATCAGTGAGGACTTTGGTACAATAGAAAGTGTCAAGTTTGTGACCTTCGCTAAATTGCTCCGATCACTAGTGTGGATAAGTATGCAAATGGATAGAGACAGGGAAACAAACACAAGATGTACGTGGTTCACCCAGATTAGCTACGTCCATGAAGTAGAGGAGTTCTCATTAATTGTGAAGGGTTTACACAAGTACATAGGTTCAATCTCTCCTTTAATGAGTACTAGCGAATGATTTAGTACAAATGACATTAGGAAATATTGTGGAGAATGATCTCCTTTTATAGAAAAGAGTTTCTAGCTTTGTTATGACATTGACACGTGTCATGTTGTGATTGGCTTCTGATGTTTACACATGTCGTGCTATGATTGGCTTCTGATGTCAACACGTGTCATGCTGTGATTGGCCTCCTGGTTGGAGGGAAACTCTTCTAGGTCCTTGACGGTATAACATTAACCGATGCTCGGTAGTTTCGGGATTGTCAAGTATGGTACAAACAACTTGATTTCTCTAACTTGTGCCTTAGTTGGTGAAGGATGAGAGTGTAGCACACTGAGCCAAACACTCTCAGGTGCTTCACAGAGGGTTTCCTTCCACTGAACACTTCGAATGGTGTCTTTTTGTCCAGTGCTTTAGTAGGGCACCTATTCAATAGGTACACTGAGGTGTTCACAGCTTCACCCCAGAATGTATAAGGCATGTTCTTCTCATGCATCATAGACTTAGCCATTTCAACTATACTCCTATTCTTCCTTTTTGCAATCACATTCTGTTGTGGTGAATATGCCACAGTGAGTTGCTTTTCCAACCCCACATTTTCACAGAATGCATTGAACTCATGTGAGGTGTACTCACATCCCCTATCACTTCTTAGTCTTTTGATTTGGTATCCACTTTGCAATTCCACCATTGCCTTGAACTTTTTGAATATTGTGAATACCTCAGACTTGAACCTCATGAAATACACCCAACACATCCGTGAGTAGTCATCAATGAAGGTTAGGAAATACCTGTTTCCACTCATTGTTGTTGTTTGCATTGGTCCACACACATTTGTGTAAATCAATTCGAGTGGCTTTGTTGCCCTCCAAGCCTTTCCAACTTCAAATGGATCCCTGTGATGCTTCCCAAATGCACATCCTTCACAGGTTTCATTGCAGTGATCCATCTTAAGTATCCCTTGTACCATTTCATACATTTGTATATTTTCTAGGCTTGTCATGTTTAAGTGACCAAACCTCTTGTGCCATAGTTTCATATAACCTGCCATACTTGCTTTCCTTGCCACTTCTTCTAAGTACTTTAACACAAGTGGAAAACTTCTGTTTTTCACTTCCACTTTGGTCACCAAATTTGATAGGGATCTATCATCATAGATCTCAACCACAATTCCCCTAAAGAGTATAAAGTACCTATGCTCCATCATTTGACCCACACTAAGTAGATTTTCATCCAATCCTGGCACTAGCATCACCTTCCTTATGCATCTTCTTCCTTTCTTGGTGTTGATAACTAGAGTTCCTCTTCCAGTGGCCTTGACAATGTTTCCATCTCCCATTTTCACTTTTCCAGTGAAGTTTGCATCAATCTTAATGAGTAATGACTCATATGCAGTCATGTGGTTGCTACAGCCACTATCAATGTACCACACTTCATTGTTTTTCTCCACTTTTGCATTGAAAACACAGAACACATTTTCCTTCTTCTTCCACTTGGTTTGCACAGTTCACTTGCTGCACATTCTTTGATCTGCAGTCCTTCATAATGTGCCCAAACCTGTTGTATTTGTGGCACCTAGGCTTGTCTTTGAACCAACACTCTCCAAGATGAAATTTGTCACAATGTTTGCATTGTTGTTTGGTTTTTGGACCTGCATTAATGCTGCTGCCTTGGTTAGGTCTAGAGTTTTGATACCCTTTTCCTTCCCATTTCTTGTTTTTGCCCTTCCACTGTGGTTTCTGATTGCTTCCATTGGCTTGACTACCAGATCCAACATTGAATGATTGAAAGGCTTTCTTTGGTGCAAAATCAGCATGCCTCTCGAGTCTTTAGTCAAAAGCTCTTAAGGATGCCATCACATCTTGCACACTGAGAGTTGTAGTGTCTTTGGTTTCTTCAATAACACTCACTATTGAATCATGGGGTTTAGTCAAACTAATCAACAGTTTCTGGACAATTCTCTCATTAGGCAGTTCCTCACCATATGTTTTCATCTTGTTTACAACATCAAACAGCCTAGTGAAGTAGTCTTTTAACAGCTCATTTTCCCTCATTCTTGTATACTCGAAATCTCTTCTAAGGGACTGAAGTTTTACCTTTCTGACTTTAATGTCTCCTCTGTACTCTTGCTGTAAAACTTCCCAAGCTCCCTTTGCAGTCTCTTCATTTGCTATCCTTAGGAAAATGGTATCTGAGACAGCACCTTGAATGATTCCAAGTGCTCTAGCATTCTCCATCTGATTCTGCTTCAATATTTTGAGTTATGTTTCTGTGAGATCCTCCTCTAGAGCATCGATCTCCTCTCAGGTAGTTCATACCCGTGTTGAACCATATCCCATAGATCATAGGATTTGAAAATGGTTGTCATTCTTATTCTCCAAAAACCATAATTATCCCCATCAAAGACTGGAGCTTTTAGCTCACTGCTACTGCTGGATCCCTTCATTTTCAGAATTATTTGTTGGTTGTTGTTGTTGAGGACACTTCGTTGGTGCTCCCAAAAGTCTTAACTTGCACAGATTATGCCCAGAAAGTTTTCAGATCAGAAACTGAGCTCTGATACCATGATAAAGTTTGTTTGTTTAGATTATTTTGGCTATTGTTTTGGATCAGTTTCTTAGGGTAGAATGGCAAAGAATTGAGAGGATATTGGAGTGTGGTTTTCAACTTCAAGGATGTGCAGAAAATGCAACAGCCATACTTCATTAAGTAGAGAAAATGTGTAAGGGTATGGTACATTTCCATCACCCATACTTGTGTAAAAGAGTTGGTGATTAGACAATATTTAAACACTAAATCACCTTACTACTCTAGATTAAATCCTAGCCCTTCATTGGAATTTAAGTGATCTAATCTGGAGTGTATATTTGTCACTCACACATTTAAACAAAAACTAGCCGTTGGAGGCCAACCCTTCATTTCTTCTTCTTCCTTGTTCGATGCAGACAACACCCTTTGCTCAAGAGCTCCTTGCTGCCTTCGATCCCTCAACTCCAGGAGTTGGTTAGCTTCCAACATTTTCATTCGAGGTCATGAATAGCCCATCATTCTAGGGTACACCAATGGAACTACTGAAGGAACAGAAGGGGAAGAAACATGATTGCTCCAGAAGGACCGCTCATATAAATTTCCATCAGTTCGTAGCCCCATACTTTTGATTAATGCTAAAAAAGGAACACGACCATGTATCAATATATGTACAAAATCTCTAAGAAGCTAAGTGATGATTATGTGCAATATATTTCCACAATGGAAGAGGAATGCTTTTCCTTAGACCTGACAATTTCTCACACAACCCATAAATACGATACGTAAACGATACGAAAATAACGGGTTTCGGGTCAATACGATAACTAATCGGGTTGTTATAGGATTTAACACTATAAGAGCCACTGTCACTCTTTTCAAGGTATAAGGAAAAAAGAAAATGAAGGAGTTATATAAAGAGAGACTGAGGAAAATGAAAACCAAAAAACTGAAAATCAGACAAAGAAGCTATGATTATGCAGCAAGATTAATTTTCTTTTAGATTGAATAATCTTGATTTTACTGTCACTGTCGGTCAACAGAACCAGGGGTTGGGGAGATTTTAACTTCCATGGAAGATATATGATAAGTAAGAAAAAATAGTTTTATGTGTTGCTAGTAACGAATTTTGTAGAATATGTACAAACCCCAGGCAAGTCAACATCTGTAGGAATAAAAGAGATTTGAAACTGAAAATATAGGACTCGAATTGTATAAGCTCAACTCGATACCGAGTGAGTGTTCATTCATTCATATATATAGGAGTACAATGGATCGGTTTGGTACATTGAAGAGATAAATACAAATAGTTGAAAGTATATCAGATAGGAGAGAGTTGTGTGGCTGTTGAACTGTGGCGCTTCAGTGTTGGAGATGAACTCAAACTCCAGGAGGAAGAGTTCGTTTGAATGTGTGCGGACGTGGATTGAGGAATATTCGAAGTGGGCTTATCACGCCCCCGCAAGCTGACAGGACATTGACGAACTGGCAGCTTGGAAATGAGGAAATTGAAACGGAGAGGTGATAAACCTTTGGTTAGGAAATCTGCAAGTTGATCTGTGCTAGCGACATAACCAACCTCTATTTCTTTGCGAATGACTTTCTCCCGAATATAATGATAATCTACCTCAACATGGCGCATTCTAGCTTGATAAACAGGATTCGAAGCAACTGCGATTGCACTGATATTGTCACACCAGAGACGAGGTGGGGGTAACGGTAAATGTAATTCATGGAAAAGGTTGCGAAACCACTACAAATGCGTAGAAGTGTAAGCTAGTTAACGATACTCAGCTTCGATGCTTGATCTGGAAACACCACGTTGCTTTTTTGAACTCCAGGAAATTAAATTATCCCCGAGAAAGATACAGTGGCCACCAGTGGAACGACAGTCATCCGGATCGTCGGCATAATCGGCGTCAGCAAATGCGGTGAGATGAAGGTTGCTGGGTTTGTAAATTAAGGCGTGATCGTGAGTACCTTTTAAATACCGCAAAATGCGTTTCACTGCAGCCCAGTGTGCAGTAGTTGGAGAGTGCATGAACTGGCACACTTGGTTAACAACATAGGCAATATCAGGGTGAGTAAATAAAAGGTATTGGAGGGCACCAACAACACTGCAGAAGGTAGTTCCATCTAAGAGCGGCTCACCGTCATATAAACTCACACGTCGACCATTAAAGACTGGCATGGAGAGGGGCTTGGGGTTAATCATGTTGGTTTTCTTAAGAAGGTCTATAATGTACTTGGACTGAGTGAGATACATGGCAGAAGGCGTTTGTGAAACCTCCATGCCCAAAAAGTAATGTAACGGCCCAAGATCTTTCATTGCAAATTGATGTCCAAGCTGTTTGATGAACTGAGAAAACTGAGCACCATTGTTACCCGTGATTAAAATATCGTAGACATAAATTAAGAGATAAATGATGGTAGACCCATCAAAATATGTAAAAAGAGAGGAGTCGGCTTATGAAGATATGAATCCCAAGTCTTCAAGTTTGTGGGAGAAACATTGATACCAAGCACGGGGTGCTTGTTTCAAGCCATATAAAGATTTTCGAAGATGGCACACATGAGAGGGGAATTGAGGATCAATAAACCCCACAGGCTGGCACATGTAAACTTCCTCATTTAAAGTCCCATGAAGAAAAGCATTCTGAACATCAAGTTGACGAATAGGCCACTGAAAGTGAAGGGAAATGGAGAGAACTAACCGAATAGTGGCGTGAGTAACAATAGGACTAAAAGTCTCCCCAAAGTCAATTCCCTCTTGCTGATGAAAGCCGTTGGCAACAAGGCGCGCTTTGAAATGCTCAATAGAACCATCGGACCGCTTTTTGATACGATAGACCCATTTATTTGGTAACACATTCATTAAAGGCTTGTAGGGAACCAAAGTCCACATCCCTGTGCATTGTAAAGCGTTGAATTCATCTGCCATGGCATGGCGCCACTGTGGAATTTTATTTGCCTATGAGAAACAAGAGGGCTCAACCAAAGAACTGTTAACATCAGTGATGCAAGCATATCTAGGATTAGGTTTACGAATTCCTTGTTGACCACGCGTGATCATGCCATGAGTGGAGTGTGGAGTATGTGAGGACACGTTAGTTGTTCCAGTATTCAAGGGATGAGGTGGAGTGATGGTTTGGGAATGAGAGTTTAGGGTAGAGGGAGGTAAGGTAGGAGTAGGATTGGAAGCAGAAGGCAGTGGATGGGATAAGGTGGCAGGGATATAGGGTAAAATATGTGGTGGGGTACGAGTAGGAGTAGGAGGGATAGGGTTAGGTGGGATAAAGGGAAATGGGTCAATGTCCAGGACATGGTCTGAGGCAGCGGTGGAGGATAATAGTGGAGTAGTAAGTTCTTGATATGGAAAACACTTTTCATTAAATACAACATGACGAGACATGAAAAACTTTCCTATAGAAGGATCAAAACATTTGTAACCTTGATAATTTAAAGAGTAACCTAAGAAAATGCATTGTTTGGATCGAAATTGGAGTTTATGAGTAGTGTATGGACGTAAATATGGAAAGCAAGCACAACCAAAGACTTTGAGAAAATCATATTGTGGCGATTTAGAAAATAATTTTTGGAAGGGAGAGATGCCATTTAAAATTTTTGTTGGAAGATGATTAATGATATGAAAAGCATCATCCCAGAAAGTTTGGGGAAGAAAAGCATGAACAAGTAGCGTTAAACCAGTTTCGACAATATGTCGATGTTTTCTCTCCGCAAGACCATTTTGCTCAGGATGATGTGGACAACTAAGACGATGGTGAATGCCATTGTTTAAAAAAAAATTGCTTAAAAGAGGAATTGAAAAACTCTCCGCCGCCATCAGATTGGAAAAATTTAATTCTAGTGTCAAACATGTTTTCAACTTGCTTTTTAAACGCCACAAAGGTGTGAAAAACCTCAGATTTTAACTTTAAGGGATAGAGCCATGAATAACGAGAAAAATCATCCACAAAGAAAACATAATACTTGTAACAATTAATGGAATAAAAAGGAGAAATCCATACATCTGAATGTATTAATTCAAGAGGAAAAGATGACACTGAGGAAGACAAATTGAAAGGCAACTTATGACTTTTGCCCAAAGGACATGATGAACAAAAATCATAACTGGCAGTACCAGTTAATGGTAATTTATTTTTAGAAATTAAATGACGTAAAACCGAAAAAGCTGGGTGACCTAGCCTAGAATGCCAAATGGCATCCGACACTCTAACACCAATGAATGCAAAGACTCCATTGCTGACCACAAAAGAACTTGAAAAAGGATAAAAGCCATTTCTACTCCGGCCTTGTAAAAGCGTCCTCCCCGTTTGAAGGTCCTGGACACGGTAGGAGGTTGGATATAATGTTAGTGAACAATTATTATCTTTGGTAAATTGATTAATGGAGATAACATTAGTAGAGGCATTAGGGCAGTGTAGGGAGTTAGGTAGAGTAAAAGAATGGTGGGGTGTTTGAATAGAGGAAGTACCAACGTGAGAAATGTGCAAACCTGATCCATCAACCACTCCATGGACATTATCAGAACCAATGTATGGGCGGGGATTGGAAACTTGTTTCAAATCATTGGTGACGTGAGCATTGGCTCCAGAGTCAAAGAGCCAGTTCTGAGGGCCATATGACGTAGCAGAAGCTGGAGGAGGTGCAGCAGCAGCATATGCTTGGAGACGAGGAGCAGGGACACGTCCTTCATAGGCCATATTCACCGTTCACGTAAGCAAGTCCATGCAGAATATGAACTTGTCTTACCAATGAGAGAAGCAAGAACAGTAGGATGAACGGAACTATTGATCCACGAAAGCACCATGGCATCTTGCTGAATCCATGCATCAAAGGCAGGATTAACGTCATCAGTAAGTGCACCTTTATCATCCTGCAAGAAGGCAGGAGGACAGGTGTTGGTTCCATCGACAAAAGACACCAGATTCCGGCTTCGAAGCAAGGGCAACATCTGAGCATGCCATAAGGGATAGTTGGTACGGTCCAACTTTATAGTGAGAAAGTTGGAAGCATTAGGAAGAGAGGAGAGAACAGTGGGGTTGGAGGGACTAGAACTGGACGCCATTGAAAAAAAATTGAAGCTTTTGGTCGTTAGACTTTCAGCTCTGAGATACCATAAAAGAGATTTGAAACTGAAAATATAGGACTCAAATTGTATAAGCTCAACTCGATACCGAGTGAGTGTTCATTCATTCATATATATAGGGGTACAATGGATCAGTTTGGTACATTGAAGAGATAAATACAAATAGTTGAAAGTATATCAGATAGGAGAGAGTTGTGTGGCTGTTGGACTGTGGCGCTTCAGTGTTGGAGATGAACTCAAACTCCAGGAGGAAGAGTCCGTTTGAATGTGTGCGGACGTGGATTGAGGAATATCCGAAGTGGGCTTATCAAGGAATACGTTTGCAAAATCTTCCATGGTACTCTTGAATATGAATACCCTGAAATTGAAAGAAAAAAAAAAAAAAAAAAAAAAAAAAAAAAAAAAAAAAAAAAAAAAAAAAAAAACTTATCCTGCTATAATAATCTATAGAAAGAACGATAACCAATCATTAGCTAATACAGGAGAATGAAGCTGTTCAATGAAACTTACCTGGCTGTATCTTACACGCATCACCGCCTCAAAACCTTTATCGTTGTAGAGCTTTGAGAATCAGAGACAGTTGAGAAGGGGTAATAATAGTAAAACTGAAATCATAACCCAAACAGTTAGACGACTATGTGTAAATGATCTATAGTTACAAATGGCAGATGCTTCTCAAATATGATATCACAGATTTATTTTAGATGGTGGATATGTAGATTAGAAATAACAAAAAGGTCAAAAAAATTAGAAAATTCATAAGAGAAAACCCTCAACCAAAATGATACCAGGTTGAAATTTGATGCCAGATGTATGGGAAGTGATAGAAGCAAATTCAGTAGTACCTGCCCTCCAGTTGTTCTTGGTATGACAGAGACAGAAGCAATGTCTATGTATGAGTCTGACTGGGTAGTGATAAATAAGTCGACACAAACCTGGAACATTTTATGAAAAAATAAATTGGCCGAAATAAATTATGCTTAACTGTCAATTACCACTAATAATCTGTCAGCTTAGAAGTGTCATCAATATGTTAACTGATCATCATGGGAAAGAGTGTAAAAGGTTTACCTGATATTCAGCAAATTCAACTGCCATTGTCTTTAAAGTTTTGTCCGCTGGTTGGACTAATTTATGGGCCACCTGAAATGCGGTTAAAGTTTAAACAAACAAAACATAAGGGTGTGTCTAAGGTGCAGACAGACGGTGCGGACAGATGGTGCGGACAGAAATCGGACGGAGGAGATGAGCCAAGTGTAGGCGGTGGAACCGAGTGTTTGAGTGTTTCTCATTACCTGTAAAATTCGCGGGTAAAACTTAGGAAATTTTCTGGAAAAGGAAGGGGAAGGAAGCTGGCGGTACATCAGGGGAAGAGGAAGGGAGTTGACTGAGAACCACACTGATCCGCTCTACGTCGGCTCGCTCACGGCTCTTTTTTTATTATCGTAGATTAAGCTGCTTTGCAATTTTGGGGTTTATATAGTGTTTTCGTGCCAATTTTGATTATTGGGTATTGTTCCTGAATCTTAATTGTCCACCTATAAATAGTTACACTTTGAATAGGGATTTTCATACCAGGTTTTCGTTCAGTTTATAGAGAGAATTTGTGACACGCCCAACCCTGATATTCTCCAAACACTAGGGTAGACACGTGCTGGCCGACACCCGAAGGTGACGAAACCATATTAGAATGCATGAGAACAAGAAATAAATAAGACTTATAAATTTAAATACAATGCTTATGCAATTGAGGAGCATGTTCAGAGCATACAATTAATCTAAAACAAGTAAGGGAAGAATATAAAATTGAATGAATAAAAGAATAGGTCCTACACCGAGAGGACTCGAAGATGCCCATGTGGAAGTGCCTTAACGCCGGGATTGTACACCTCGATTCTAAGTCCTGAGGAGGGTGCAAAACAAAACATGAGTAGACCAAGTTGATATATATAATACTGAAACAGTTAATCAACATACTAACCCCAAAAGTTTATGAAAACTCAATAGTATAATATTTAATAGGTTTTCCGAAAACCCTAGCATGCCATAAAACTTCTCATGAAACATACATTGTATAATGTGCTAAATAGTGGTATCATGTAATAGTATCTCACGGTCGAAGCCACCAACCTACGCCCGGCAAAAGCCAATATAAACATCTCCAGGCCGAAGCCACCAACTTACGCCCGATAAAAGTCAATATACGAGTATCATCGCCCTTAGGCACCTACGCCCGGTCGAAGCCAATATAAGTATCATTACCCGTAGGCACCAACCTACTCTCGGCCAAAGCCAATATAAGTATCATCGCCCATAGGCAGAACAATGACCACTAGATACACACAAAAACATTGAATATATTCTTTCCAACATAAAAAAAAAAAAAAAAATATATATATATATATATATATATATATATATATATATATATCTCAAAGACATCTTCATAGCATATAGTCATCCATCATATATACTATAAAGAAGTGTAAAAACATGTTCATAAGCACTATATAGTCATCCATCATATATACTACAAAGAACATAAGTTCGATAAAATATGGTATTCCTAAATATTCTCAGTAAGCATGATAATCATAAAGTGTAAATCTATAAAACATTTCATAAAACGTAACCATTAAATCATGTTTTTCATGTATGCATTTCTACTAATCAAACATGCATTTTAGAAGGGGTCCACTCACAGATACTTTGCCATCGAAGAGCCACGTAAACTAGCAAAGACAGAATCGCCATATTAATGCACCTTAGCACATAAAGGGCCCAATTAATAACACTATATTCAAACGATTGAATTTCAGGAAACGGATGTCATAAACGGATTTAGAACGTTGAAAAACATAAAAGAGGACCTCAGGCACCCCCACGCGCCGCAGTACGCGCCTTCACACGCCAGGAAAAGTCGTCGGCGCCACTGTGGACATTGGCACATGTGCTCCACACGCTGGCCAAGGTATGCCCTCACGCGCAGGTTCACGTGCGGCCAAGGGTTCTGGGATCCAACTGTGTTGGGTCGAATCCGAGTCGGATCTGGGCTTGGGCTTCCTTTGGGTTTAGGCCTAGGTTCTCTGAGCTGAAGGCTCATTTCACACAACCCGAAGGCCTTGGTTCAAGAGGTTGGGCCTAGTGTTCTAAGGCCCAAAAGCCTGGGTTCACTAGGTCGAAAGCCCAAGTCAACTCGGCCCAAAGGCCTGGTTTTGGGTGGGTTCAAAAGGCTTTTGGGTTTCATAAATGGGCCGATTTCACTGCCCAACGACCCGGTTGGGGTTTGGGTTTCCAGATCCGTTTAAGGGTCTCAGGTTGGATTTGACCCATTTCGTTGAAACCACACCCTAGCCTACGATTTACCTATGAAATTGAAGGTAGAGGTGAGAGGGAGAGATTTGTACCTTCGACAAGTCGTGGGGTGGTCAGAGTCGGCCGGATTTTGAGGTTGAGGAGGTGGTCGAGAGGTTGAGGAGGTGGTCGAGGGTAGTGTTTCACGGTGTTGTCTCCATCGTCATTCAACTCCAAAAGGGTGTGTGTGTGGGTGTTAGTCAATCGGGGAGAGGGAGAGAGATTCGAGAATGAAAAAAGGAGAGTGAGCTTGGGGAAAAAGAAGAGAGGGATCCAAGAGTTGTGTGGCGAAAATGTGGCAACCATAGACAAGAGGAGGGGAAAACCGAGGAACCAAAAAGGGAAGGGGGGCCCACAAGGCACACCATTTAACACCAAATAAAACAATATTTTAAACCAAAACCCACAACCAAAGGAAATTACAACCCTGCCCCTTTCGTTCCGTAAAACCTGTAAACTTAAACGGGACGGGTTGTCACAATTTGAGTGAGAACCCTGAAGAAGAAAGAAATAGGTTCAAGTTTGCAGAGGAAAGCTTAAGGGTAAGATCTTTCATTTTTGGTGTCTTGAGTAATTCTTTTCAATTTGATTTACCATGTTTGTATTCTCTCTTTGGATCTGAAAACAAACCCTTTTAGTACCTATTTCATGTTTTTATCATCCTGTGAGAAGCTATGGAAAATCAAAAGAATCTAAGTTTCAAAGTGTTCGTAATTTTCTAGGTGCAGATTTCAGATCTTTCAATTTCGTAGTGCCTTCTTTCGTCCCTATTTTCTTTCACTACAAAGCTTATTTTCAAATTCTTTTTCCGTAGAATTGAAGATGGATTCAAAAGCTTTAAGTCGAGTATTTATCCGAAGATTTTCAGTGAGATTTGATGGGTCAAACCCATGTTAAAAAACGTGCCTTTGAATCCGTGTAAAACTCGGGTGCAGTTGTTCTACACATACTTGCTGTTTTAACTCATGATTTCTCTCACTTCGAGGCTCGATTTTTAACAAATTTTATATCGTTGGAAAGATGGTTCTTCAAGCTTTCAAACCAGTATAAACTCATAAATTTTCATCGATATTTGATTAGGCAAAAAATTGCTCGTTTTGTGTCCACAAAACTAGAACAAACTTTAGCTTTTTGCAGTTTCCTTTTGTTAGGGAAGTTGAACAGTGATTTTATCTTACAATATTCTAAATGTTTGGTTTGTTTGTCATGTCCTTTTACTCTGACATTCGGCTTTAGAATCGACAGTGCCTTAGAGCTCGGGATAGCTAAGGAAAGAGATTTAAGATTGCCGGGAGTCAAGGTTGGGGATTTAGAGATTAATAATTAAGTAGAACTATATAAGTTAATTATTCACTTACAAGTTTGTATGCTTATGTTTTTATGATTGATTAAGTGATTTTCTTCCCCAATATTATTGAATCATGAATTTGATATCCTTGATTAGTATCATTGTGATGGTGTTTATGAAGTTGATTATTTAACTCTTGGTGTTGGCATATGATTTCTCTATTATAAATAAATACTGGATTGCATTACATGTTGGAGTGAAGATGTTTGCGAATATATTCAAGGCTTGGGTTATGGAATGGAAATATCTTTTGTGAGGTTGAGTTCAACTCTTGTAAGGACGAATCAGGAGGAAAATTTGAATTTAGGAATGGTTTGAGTTGTAGTTTTATTTTATTTTATTTTTTTGTCACACCATTAAATGAAGAAGGAAAAAAGAAAGAAACATCGGGGTGTGACAAAATGCCTTCTGCTATTTTGTGAGTTTGCATTAGCTAATGATGTTAAACCAATCAACAAGGTTTATAATTTTAAAAAGAGGTTATATTAGCTTCAAGATCCTGCAAAGAAAGCAAACAAAAATTATTGTTTAATTCCTCAGTAAGCTTTTGATTTATGTGAATTCTTTTACAATTCTTACAAAAGTCTTACAAATTTCTTCGTTAGTATTGTGATATATTAACATAACGATATGATCATTCATATGATGTAGGTTTATGAAGACTTGTTGACAGGTTGTGTTTAAGTTTTATATTATTGTCTGCTAGACTGCTATTAAATGTATAGCTCGAGTTATGGATCAGTTGTGAGCTAAAAGTAAAAGCCTTTTGCAATTTGTGAATTTGTTTAGGTAATAATGTTAAACCAACCAACAAGTTCATGCATGTCTAAAAAGAGGTTATATTAGTTTCAAGGTCCTGCAAAGAAAGGTAACAAAAATTCTTGGTTAATTCTTCAGTGAGCTTTTGATTTATGTGAATTCTTTTGCAATTCTTACAAAATCTTACAAATTTCTTTGTTAGTATTGTGATATATTAACATAACGGTATGATCATTCATATGATGTAGGTTTATGAAGACTTGTTGACAGGTTGTGTTTAGGTTGTATATTATTTTCTGCTTGACTGCTATTAAATGTATTGCTCAAGTTATGGATCAGTTGCTAGTTAAAAGTAAAAGCCTTTTACTATTTGTGAATTTGCATTAGCTAATGATGTTACCAACCAACTAGTTTCATACTTGTCTAAAAAAGAGGTTGTACTAGCTTCAAGGTCCTGCAAAGAAAGCTAACAAAAATTCGTGGTTAATACCTCAGGGGCTTTTGATTTATGTGAATTCTTTTGCAATTCTTACAAAATCTTACAAAATTTCTTGGTTAGTATTGTGATTTGTTAACTTAACGGTATGATCATTCATGTGATGTAGGTTTATGAAGACTTGTTGACAGTTTGTGTTTAGGTTTTATATTATTGTCTGCTTCACTGCCCTTGAATGTATTGCTCGAGTTATGAATTAGTTGCTAGCTAAAAGTAAAAGCCCTTTGCTATTTGTGAATTTGGATTAGCTAATGATGTTACGAAGCAACAAGTTTCATACTTGTCTAAAAAGAAGTTATTTTAGCTTTAATGTCTTGGAAAGAAAGCTAACAAAAATTCTTGGTTAATTGCTCAGAGAGCTTTTGATTTATGTGAAATCTTTTGCAATTCTTACAAAATTTCTTGGTTAGTATTGTGATTTGTTAGCAACCATTCATTTGATGTAGGTTTATGAAGACTTGTTGACAGGTTGTGTTTAGGTTTTATATTATTGTCCACTTGACTGCCATTAAATGTATTGCTCGAGTTATGAATCAGTAGCTAGCTAAAGGTAAATCTTTTTCTATTTGTGAATTTGCATTAGCTAAACTGTTTTGCTTTTGGTGAATGAAAATGCTCAAAATTTTTATTATTGATGTCTCTGGTTCTTTCTTGGATGTCTCTGACCCTTCAATTTCCTAGCATCAATTCGTATCTCAACCTACGTTCTACTAAGTTTCTAGGAAATTAGTCTCGTTGGAAACTATTTTAGTTCATTAAACTTAGGGGCAATTATTGTGACTTTTTCCCAAATTCAATCGTTTGAGTAGAGTTTCACTAAATGTGTTATTTATGTGCTTAGGGGCAATTATTGTGACGTTTCCGTCTTCGCTAGTAGCGCAGTTTTTGGCGGCTAAGTACTGTGAGTGGACCCCTTCTAAAATTTATATGATTTTATGGTTTAATTGCATAAATGAATAGCATGCCTTACGAGTTTATGATTTGATTTTATGTTAAGCATGTTTATGAAATATGTTGATTTTCGTCTCGTGTTTTTGCTGAGGAATTAATTGTTGGCCTATATTGAGCTATATTTTAATATATAGTATTTTCTATAAAAATCATGAGCTGGTAGACTATCTGATGGATGACGATAGGATACTAGAATGTGTTTTCAAAACCCCTCTTTATAGTATAGATAATGGATGACTTTATACTATGAAGTGGTTATTTATGAGAGGCGTAACTATTTGTGCGTACCTAGTGGACACTATGCCGCCTGGGGCGAGGATCTGGTGTTGGCAGATAGACCGGGAGAAATAATCCCTAGCTACGGGCTGTGGGACATGGAGCAGGCATTGGCCCGAGAGTTAGTAATCTCTAGCTATAGGCACAGAGACCACGGTGTTGGCATAGGGCCGGGAGTTATATTTATTCAGTGATCCTACTAGTAGAACGCCGCGCTTACGAGACGATCTACGAGACGATACACGCGATGATTTATATGATGTTTTTCCGCGTTATACTTGTTGAGATGTTTTATGGCATGCTAGGGTTTCAGTAAAACTATCACTTATTATGTTAGTATTTTTTTTTTATTATATATAAACCTAGGGATTAGTATGTTCATAACTGTTTTCGTATTATATATATATATGAACTTGGTCCACTCACCCTTGTTTTGCGCTCCGTTTCAGGAGTTAGAATCGAGGTATATGATCCCGACGTCAACGCTTTCACATTGGCATATTCGAGTCCTCTAGATGTAGGACCCACATCCTTCTATTTATTCAATTTTATATTAATTCTTTTAGAACTCTAATTAGTTGTATGCTCTGAACACGTTCCTAAATTATTAATTCATTGTATTTTAAATTCATAACCCTTATTTACTTCTTATTCTTAGCTTTTGTATCAATTAATGGCTTTCGTCACCCTCAGGTGTCGGCCAGCACGTGTCTATCCTGGTATTCGGGGAATATCAGGGTTGGGGCGTGTCAGAAAAAGTTGAATGGTTTTCATTGACATCACATTTTGATTTTTAAGGTTAGTTCTGAATGTTCTATTGTGTATAGAGAGTTTCTAAACATCAAGCAATATTTGCACTAAGCTTAAAAATCGGAGCATGATATCAATGATCTAAACCGTTCATCTTATTTAATCTAGTACATGATCATGTTTTCAACATAAAAAAAACTCCGAAAAACAATTTCAGATGATAAAAAATTAAAGTTTCGGAGTTGACTCCTTCATGAAAGTTGTAAGCCTTGTCATTAAGATCTTATCTATTTTTTTAAAAATATTTTTCACAGTTTTGAATTCACAAGGCCTTGGAGGGTTTCAAAAATCTAAAGCCGATCAAACCTTAGTCAATGCTCTAAAGTATGAGATCACTAGTGTTTGCATATTTTTTCACATTTATCACACTTGTAAATTAATTATTATGATTTTTTTTTTACATAACCACTCTCCCTAGAAACACTGTTCTTGAGTTCGGATAGTTAAAAAAATCTAAACGACGATCTACCCATTGTCAAAGCGTAGAGGATGTGATCATGAGCATTCTCATTTTTTTTTTCACATTTTTTACACTTGTAAATGAATATTATGAATTTTTAACGTGCTTTAGTATTTTGTACGAAAAATCAAATTACATTAAAATATTTATAATAGTTAATTTACAAGTGCGAAAATGTGAAAAAATTAATTTTTGAAACGTTCGAAACGGTCGTGAATAGTGTTTTTACAAAGATTGCCCGATAAATAGAAAACAATGTAGTAATTAATTTATAAGTGGGAAAATGTGAAAAAAAAAAATATGAAAAACGCTTGTAATGAGAAGGGCTACGTATTTCATGAAGGAGTGAAATCCAAATCAGGAACCAATAATCCAAAAATTTTAAGGACAAACCTTAACCGTCGGATTGTCATTTACATTACGCTTTGATTTTTAATCAAGGGCACTCTTTTTTTATCTTTCTTTTTTCAAAACATAATATTTTAGTGGAATTAAATAGATAAAAGGTTTGGATCATTGATATCACATTTAAAAATTTAAGATTTGTGCAAATATTGCTCGATGTTCTATAATATCTAGAGAGTTTATAAACATCGAATAATATTTGCACTAACCTTAAAAATCAAAACATGATATCAATGATCTAAACCGTTCATCTTTTTCAATTTACTCCGAGATCATGGTTTCATAAAAGAAACTCCAAAAAAGGGTTTCTGGTGATGGAAAATTAAAGGGTAAAGGCGGTTAGAGTTTGTCACTAAGGTTTATGAATTATGGTGTTGAGCTTTGGAGTTAACTCCTTAACAAAAATTGTAGGCCATGTCATTACATGTGTTTCTACATTTCTTTTGTATTTTTTCACACTTGTAAACTAATTATTACTAGTTTTTTAATTGTTTTGAAGTCACGGGAAAAAAAATATTCACAAGGGTTTGGAGGGTTTCATAAATACAAATGACGATCTAACCATCGCAAAAGAGTAGAGTATGCGGCCTTGAATGATGGTATATTTTTTTTTCATATTTTTCTCATTTCTACGTTAATTATAATGAATTTTTATTAATAATCAATCCCCCTAAAAACATTGTTCACGAGGGTTTTGAGGGCTATAAAAATCCAAATGTTATGAAGTAATTACCAAAGCATAGAGGATGCAATCATGAGCGTTGTCATATTTTTTTTTCACATTTTTCACACTTGTTAATTAATTATTATGAATTTTTAATCATGCTTCAGTATTTTGTAGGAAAATCAAATTATATGAAAAAAAAATCGTAATAATTAATTAATAAGTGTGAAAAATGTGAAAAAAAATATAGTAACATTCGTGATCGCATCATCTACACTTTGGCAATGATAATATAGTTGTTTGGCTTTTAAAACCATAAAAATCCTCATGAATAGTTTTTAAGGAAGTAAAAAATGTGCAATAATTCATAATAATTACTTTTTGAGTCCGAAAAATGTGGAAAAAAAAACATTGCAACGCTCGGGGACACATCTTCTATGCTTTTACCATGATTATATCATCTTTTGAATTTTTTAAACCATATAAACTCTCTTGAATAATGTTTTTCCTATGACTTAAAAAACAAATTAGTAAAAATTAATCTACACGTGTGAAAAATATATAAATATATATATATATATATATATATATATATATATATATATATATATATAACGCTCCTAATAACAAGGCCTACAAATTTCATGAAAGAGGCAAGTCCAAAATTTTGTGAACAGTATTTTTAGGGGAGCTAAAATTTGTAATTATTCAATTAGTGCTTATGTCTTTACTTTTCCTAAACTTTCATAACCAATCAAATGTAGTCATAAACTATCAAAATACGTATAAAAAGAAAGGGGTGTGATATCCATACCCCATTTTACTTCTCACACACCTTTTTAATTTTCGGCCGTCGGATCGGATGAATTGAATAAAATCAACGGACATAAATTATCAAAGGGTGTGTGAGAAGTAAAATGGGGTGTGTGGATAACACACCCCAAAAGAAAATGTTTCAATTGTTTTACACGAATGTAGCAAACATTTGATAAGAAACGCACATTTCATGTTGTGGAGAAGCGTCAAATATGAAACTAATAAGTTACAACAACAAAATATGACAAGACAAATAATCCAAAACACAAGGATTTATACTGATTCGGCGTAAGCCTACGTCCAGTTCCGAGACGGCGAGGAAATTCCACTAATATCAAAATGAGATTACAAATAGAGTTTTAACTCTCAAACCCAAATTCCACATACAATCAATAGCTCTCACTCAAACTAAGAAACAAATGGAGAAGAAGAAACAAATATCAAAATCCTTATCTCCCAAAAGCTACACAAGTAGCACCAATATCTTTGATTGAGTGATTACTAACAAAATGGGATTATTACAAATGGTGGGAAGGAGCATCTCATATTCAAATGGGAGAGCCGAATGCTCTCCCTGGTTTCTCTCATCTGCCGCTCCCCCACTTCCCTCCCACATTCGGCTGCAACCTTTATCCATACAAAAGCAACCAATAAAAAATCCAAAGTAAAGGAATAATCATTCCTTTACAAACATCATCATGACCTTCCTTTTTCTTTTCCACAAACATAATCATTGTGTCTTTACTCATGATGATGTCCACCAAACTTTTCTTTGTTTAATTTACTAGCCGAAAGTGAATGCCAAGTTGGCCACTAATTTGGCCACTATCCAACAATCTCCACCTTGGCCAAATTCCGAAAACATCACAGAGAATCGAATCAACAATCACCATAAGCACCCAAAGTACAAACTAAAGACAATGGGAACTAAATCAAATTCCCCAAACTTTCCGGTACTCATAACAATTTCCACCTCGATTCAAACTGTACCAAAGCCAACGAAAGTAAACATTTCTCTACCGTCTTCTCCAAATTTGCAAACCATAAGTTCCTTGATCAAAACAAAGGTGATTCAAATGAAGAACTGAAATTCTTCAATATCACCGACAAAAAATCAAGCACACCATACCAAAGTTGGGCACACAATGAACTCCACCTGCTCACAAACACCATGGTCTTAAACTGCACCAATAGACTCATTCAAATAGCATGGAACATTCTCCAAGTCAAAACTAATTACAAAATTTGGCAACAAGGTTTAACATACCACATACAAAACCTTTCACCCAAATTCAGATCCTATGAATATCAATATTATGCCCTTCACTCAAATTTACCATCATCACATGAGCACCAATAGGATAACCAAATATTTCAAATTCAAATAATCAGTAGGAGATCCAAAACCATACCTCAACTGGAGTCTTCAAAAAAGCTAATTGCAGATGATGGAGACCAACAAACCAAATAGCAGTGGCAAACAAATCCAACCAAATGTACATAAACCAAACAAAGTTAGAAAGCATATAACTTGCCTTCTACAAGAGGGTCCCACACAAATGTTTTGCAGTGCAAGTGGTGTATCCAAAATAGTGTGATGTCTCACTATCCAAACCTTTACAGAACTCAACAAATTGGCCCTCACAAACTCCTCCAATGTCTCCAGCAACTTGCTCCAAAGGCAACCAATGGGAGTGAAAAAACAACCAAACAATTTCTGCCATTGAAAAAATGCCAAAGAAAAGAAAACTTAGCCTTAGCCTTTTTCCCTTTTCTTCCAACCAACAACATCATTTGTCATCATGATGTACATCTGCCAAAACAAATGCCGAAAGAAAAAGAACCAACATTTTCTTTTCAATTTTCAACTGCTTCTACTTTTTCTCCTTCCCACTCAACTCATAGACAACAGCCCACAAACACCTCCGGTGCAACGATGACCAACGGAAAACCCACCAAAAGCAGTACACTACACCTGCAGCCGTCGAACACCAACACTTCAACAACATCGACAACAACATTGCAGCAGACACGCTGTTTCTAAAACCATTCTCCAATCTGCGAGCTCAGTGACTGCAGCATAGTCCCTTACTATCCTTCTTCAACACCACGCATTTTGCAGCCAAACTCTGCATCTCCAATTGACCAAATGCCAAAGTCATTCCTCCTGTCCAATTTTTTCAAAAAAACATATTTCACCGTCTTTCGAAGATTTCATAGACATACTAATACAAAACCCCAAGTCGAAACCCAGAGCTCTGATACCACTTGTTGTGCGGAAGCGTCAAATATGAAACCAATAAGTTACAACGGCAAAATATGACAAGACAAATAATCCAAAACACAAGGATTTATACTGGTTCAGCGTAAGCCTACGTCCAGTTCCGAGACGGCGAGGAAATTCCACTAATATCAAAAGGAGATTACAAATAGAGTTTTAACTCTCAAACCCAAATCCCACATACAATCAATAACTCTCACTCAAACTAAGAAACAAATGGAGAAGAAGAAACAAATATCAAAATCCTTCTCTCCCAAAAGCTACACGAGTAGCACCAACATCTTTGATTGAGTGATTACTAACAAAATGGGATTATTACAAATGGTGGGAAGGAGCAGCTCATATTCAAATGGGAGAGCTGAACGCTCTCCCTGGTTTCTCTCATCTGCCGCTCCCCCACTTCCCTCCCACATTCGACTGCAACCTTTATCCATACAAAAGCAACCAATAAAAAATCCAAAGTAAAGGAATAAGCATTCCTTTACAAACATCATCATGACCTTCCTTTTTCTTTTCAACAAACATAATCATTGTGTCTTTATTCATGATGATGTCCACCAAAATTTTCTTTGTTTAATTTACTAGCGAAAAGTGAATGCTAAGTTGGCCACTAATTTGGCCACTATCCAACATTTCACAAGTGCAATTTTTCATCACTAGTTATCTCCTTTATTTTATTGCAAAGGACTATGGTCTTGCCATAATGAACACCCCCATATTTCTTGTTACCATGAAAAGCAATCAGATTAAAGTGAATGTTATGAACCATCCTAATAGTTCTGAAAATGCCACCTATGTTCGCACTCTCAATCCACAGTAGAGGCTCATCAAGAATATCTAGATTATAAAGTTTTAGTTGCGCCTGTACGATGAAACAAAGCAAAAGATATTAATTTGAAAATAAAAGGTTTCCCAACTTGCAATACTCTAAAGCAAAAGATATTAATTTTGAACAACCTCCAATTGGAATGACTCCAAAATTCATTCGCTTAATCACTTTTTGTTGAGGAGGAAGTCGCATGTCCTACATTGGAAATATAAATCAAAATATCAAAATCTCACAAGAAAAAATACTAAAATATACTAAGAATATGGTAAAATATATAATATAAAATCGACTCATCATTAGCCTTAATTTATGTTTGAGTAAACTGTCGATTTAGTCTCACTAGCTGAGTGAAAATTGAGTTTCTTTTTTTTTTTTCAAAACAATAAGTCCTTTAATTCATTTAAAATTGAAAAGTTCATCTTACTATTAGATTCAAAGTTATTCTATCCAATTTTTTGTTAAATTAAGTAAAGTGACTTGCATGTGATACACTTTAGAGAGTGTTACCATCCTTGTTGTAGAATAGAATCCCACATCGGGCATGTGACAAAAAAATATACAATTAATATATGGGATATCCCACCCTTAACATCACTTAAGACCTTTTGTGATAAAAACCCAACATCTATTAATAAGTGGTGAAGTAGGAACAATATCTGTGAATTAGTGTGGACCATGATGGGACTTGAAAAAATTTCATGGTATCAGAGCAAGTTATTCTCTCGACATATCTTGGGCCTGAGTTACTAGGCTCAAATCTGCTTCCTTGAGTTGGAGTTTCAATGATATGCGATAGCTCCAACTTGTTGGAGCAGAAAAATTCAGATATTTTCAATTCTCCACCAAAAAGTAATCTTGAACATGTTGAGAAGCTTTAGACATCATCTTCGTTTGTCGTCAAGCAAAGGGACATGCTAGAAAACACTTTGACGCTCAAGTCAGTGTTTGTTCAGGATGCTTATAAAATATATATTGAGCGATCTCATACCTTTCTCCTCTCTTTTCGTTCTAGTGGGATTCTAAATCCTTTATAGGCATAAAATACTTGGCCTCCAAGTCCCACTTTCCTTCTATTTCTCCATGTTCCATCTTCCATGGAAGTGTTTGATCATGCCCCTTTATTCTAGCTCCACTCCCCAAAATTTAGGAAGTGGCTTATTGCTTGACCCTTAACTTTTGCACCCACAGTTGCCCTTTTTTTTTTCTCTACAAACACATATCATCTTAGTTTGTAGAGGAAAAATATTTTTTTTGGAAAAATTCATGCGACTTGAAATTTCATCTGAGTTCGGTCTTTGGCTACGATAATTTCTCCTTTGGGTTAAACTGCTCTTGGACTGGTTGAGACCGTCAAGTGGGTTGCGAGAGCGGATTGGGCCGCAGAAGTGGGCAGTGCCACGTTCGGGGCGCGTAGGCCTAGTGCGGCGCTGGAAGCGCATTAGATCTAGGTCGAGGGGATGGTCGTCGTAACTCGGGCCTGCAATGCATCTTGGGCATACACTGCTTGGGCAGCAATTTGGGCCTGCTAACGCCGAGCTTGGCTTGGCTACCCTGCGGCGTGGGTTACAGATTGGGTCGCCTACTGCGCTACTTGCGCAGCTGCTGCCAGCGATTGGGTCTGGGCTTAGTCCTGGGTTTAGGCTGCTGTAGTGGTAGCGCATAAGGCCATGGTCTGTTGCCATAGAGCTGGCACACTCCCTACTGCCACGATGGTCCCCATGGCAACCATGGTGGCAAAGTTGCTCTTCTTGCTACCACGTTGAGCCTTCTGGATCGTCGTGGTAGGGCTACGTCTCATCCTCCATCATTTGATGTGGATCTTTAAACGTAGGAAGTTTCGTTTGTCGTGGTTTCCAAATTTCCCGTCAATGTATTTTTCCCTTACCTCTATTCAAAGAATTAAAAAATTCTAGGAATAAGAAAGTATGAAAAAATTACGAACAAGCGAGAAATGAGAAACTTTGAATGCGAGAGTCTTCTTCGAGCGTGTGAATCAAGCTCTTATGAAAGCACCAATTTGTGGATGAAAGTTCTGCCATCTTCTCCTTTTGACGAAAATGCACCTGCAAAACAATAACACCTAAGATCAAGGCCAAGAGCCTCACTCGCCCACGATGAATGAAGGGGGCTTTGGCTGAAGAATCTCTTATGCCAAAGTTAGAATTTGAGAGAGAAAGTGTTTAGAGAATTTTTGGATGAGAATAAACTTGGGTTTTTGGAGAAATGTGAGGCTATATATAGGGGTGTGGCCGGTCCTATTTGGAGAAATAGGGACCGGCCACTTATGGTGGAATTTGGACTCTAACTGCAAGATATTATGTCAAATAATATCATGCAATTAATTTGGTAATTAATCTCAATTTGAAAAGAATAATCGGGAGTTACCTTGTGGGTGAGGATTTGATGAGGAATGATGAGAAGGTTTAGAATAAATACCATTTTGTTCACCTTTGACCTCGATTGAGCCGTTATTGTCCATTGTATGTGCGTGGGAATCTCGGTGTGCCTCAAGAGTAATTTTGTCTTTCTCACCCAAAAGCCTACGTGTCACCTTCATAATTTTTTTGATTATTTTTTGCTCCACAGTAAGCATTGCCATCGATCTGCACATTCAACAAATGCTAAAGAGAAATGCAATAAGTATGAGTTTTCTTTCTTATCTTGAGTGAAGTTATGGCTGCCCTTTCGGTGCAAACTATTCATCGTATAATCAACAAATGTCGAGCATCAAGCCAAGTTTTCCATTCTCTTCTCATCAGTGAAGGCTTGCAGTTCGTAGGCCTTATAGCATTTAGTTATTGAGCAACATGCAACCTTGAGGTTCTACTATTTGTTAGGCAACTTTGTTGCTGCGAAAATGAAAGTGCATTTCCTTTGTTAGAAGCCTTGACTGCACATTGCTTGACTATTTTTTAATCTTGTCCACTGCTTCCACTTTCTGTATTCCTTATCCTCTATTGGACAACATATAGATCAGCTTTCAATTTGCTCCATATAATTCTTGTCTTGTCACTAATTTGATATTCCATGACCAAAAACGAATACGGATCAACAACAAATTGATGTATAAGATTAGCATATGAATGACAATAATTTATCATGAATACGCAAGATTAGCAAATCAAGATGGGTGGATATCTTATCTATTCTACTCCTTCAAACCCAAGAAATGACAATGCAAAATTGCCATTACAAAAATTGTTGGCCCCATTCACAAGTCTTTTGGCACGTTAATCCAGTCGACCAAACCATCTAAGCCCCTCTTGATTTTCCATACGATTTTCCATACAAACTCCTAGGTATGCTGCAAAATGCTTTGGCTTTTGCTTTTCTCAGATTATATCAATGAACAACAATTACTTTAGATGCCCCAGGAGTTATTTAGGTCTGAACGTAGAAATAATTTTGGAGTTTAACTAACAAGGATAGAGATTCGTATCTGTTAGGCAATTTTGAGAGCAAGTCCATTTTCAGAAGCTATGAGTGCACGTCATACACATCGGTTTTCTATCTTGTCCAAAATCTTTATCTCAATCATCACCCTTCTGACAGTTATAATTCTACAGAAGCATACACGCCCCCTGCTCAAGTTCGAAGTGAACTTGGTGGGTAAGTGATGAGTCCATATTATACCATATATTTTAAGGAACTTAACGAAAAGCTCCCGGTACTGTTCAATTTAACAAAAAACCATATTTTACACTAAAAAGTATATCTTGGTACTATTTGTGGAGCTAAAAATAATCACAAGGCGACACGTGGATTTTGGATAAAAGAGGATAAAAATACCCTTGAGGCATACCAAGATTCCTACGCGCGAGCAGCGGACAATCATTCATCAATCAAGTCAAAAATGTCCAAAATAGGTAACCAATTCAAAGATATTCTCATCCATCCTCATCTTAGGTAATTATTTTATAACCTACATAACATCCCTTTTATTATGTTCATTAGCCAATTAATATATTTATTCCTAATCAATATATTAATTGCTAATTAAATCACCAAATAACACCCAAAATATACATAAAGGGTCAGCCACTCTTTCTCCAAAGAGGACCGGCCATGCCCTATATATTGGCTCCCATTTTCACCAAAACCTAGGTCCTCACTCTTGCTAAAATTCTCCAAAGCTCTCAAACAATTTTCTCTCAAAATTCGAACATTGACATCGGAGGTTCTTCGGCCAAAGCTCCCCCCCCAATTCATCGTGGGCGTGTGAGGCTCTTGGCCTTGACCTAAGGTGTTATTTGTTTTGTAGGTGCAATTTTGTCCAAGATCAAGGAGGAAGAAATTTGCATCCACAAATTGGTGCTTTCATTGAGAGTTGAGATCCATACTCGTAGAAGACTCTCGCATAAAAAAGTTTTTCTCTATTTTCTAGTCCATTTGAATATTTTTTATACGTTCTTATTATTAGAATTTTTTATTTGCAAAGGTTCTTTGATAAAACGTATAAGAAAAATATAATGGCTAGAAATTTAGAAAATTCCACAAGTGAAAATTCTAATACTCAAGAAATGGGACTGTGGCGATCCACGAGGCTAAATGTTGTCATAGGCGGAGTGGTACCACCACTACAAGGTTCCACCATGACCCAAGTCGTGCCATCCAAGCTTGCACGTGCCTGAGCCCAAGCCTCACATTCACATGCATCACGCACTGAGCAGCCTGCTCCCACCGAGCAACCCACTCCCGTGGCCCAGCCTACTCTCGCCGAGCAACCTGCTCTCGTGGCCCAGCCTGCTCCCGACGAGCAGCCCACTCCCGTGGCCCAGCCTGCTCCGGCCAAGCAGCCCAGTCTTACGACCCAGTCTGCTCCCATGGCTTTCCAAGCAGCCCAAGTCGGCCCAAGACTATCTCAACCATCTAGACCTACCATCGAGCCGGGGGCATTCTCACCATATTTTTTCACGGATTTGACATTTTCCAACTCAAATCTCGCGCCCGGAGTCTACCACCCTTCCACTGCTTAAGGAGGCACATTCCTTCCAAGCTCTTCCAATCCAAGTGGTGAACAACACTTGTCTCAACAAGTCATAGAGTTGACGAGTGCCCTAGCACAGCAGATGACTTTGGTGAACCAGCTCTTGCAGCGTACCAAGATGCAACGTGCCCTAGACAAGGTCTCCCGAAATAGGACAAGGGCAGACGAAGAACCTCTCCAGCAGCGTCCCGGCAAGCAACCACTTGACCAGCTACGAACCAAGCGTTCGGGCAGCGTACACTCCCGATTGGGCCCTCGAGATAACGTATACTCCCATCTTAGCGCGCGGAAGAGCGTGCACGCTCAAGACAAGACCTGTAAAACAACTGACAAGTTCGAACTCCATCAGATTTTCCCATGAGAAGTTGTTCAAGCCATCAGTAATACCGAAAGCCGAGAGGTCTCACATAGCAAACAACACTTCTTTTTTTTAAATTTGCCTTTTCCAAATCCAAATTTAGTTCATTCTACTTTCTGATCGATAAATTGTTTACCACGTTAAATAGTGTTGTTAAGCTTAAGCCAGTCTTTCAAATGAATTATAGCATAAAACTAGTAGGATTAATGAAACTTATACAGAGAAATTTGTTGTATTACAAACCGAAAATCTTTCTTATATTAACAATCTAACTTTTACTCTCGATTGTCAATCAAAGGAATTGGCGGAGGCATCAGACAAATAGAATCTACAGCATAACCAAGCAAAGGAAAAGACAAAAAGTACAAGAATACAGCATAAACCGCCATAAAGAAGCCTTCCTCTTTACGGATTCGAATAAAAATGCACAAATAATATGACCTTACATCGACAATGCGTCTTCAAATTTAACATAACTCTCCACAATGAAGATAAGAAAAGTAGGAAATACAATGAAATCAGACCGAAAACCACGAAGGAGATAAGGCAAGCTAATTTGAACTGACCTCCAATGGAGATATAAGGAACTCTATGAGCACCAGAAATGTAAAGAGCATACAAGGGCTTGGCCACCATGGGAAGGTTAGCAGAACGCTGCACAAGCAACAATGTGGAAGGATGCATTTGCAGATTGTGGGCCATGTGGAAGTTGAGAGCCAGCCATGGAAAACACCTGAAACCCTGCATCCAGTACCCAAATCCACATAGAAACAACATTTCCTGCCCACCCAGTTGGGGAAATCGAAAGCCACTCCTTTCCTCATGGTTGCTGCTTCTCCTGGATTTTCTGTAAATAACTTGAGTTGCTGGGTTTGGTAGGATTGGGTTTCTGATCTGGGTTTTGGTTTGGATGGGTCCTGCTGGTTTAGGCGGTGAAAACAAAGGATGGGGTTTCGGTGGAAAGGAGGTTGCTTTTATGGTGGGGGTTTGGCGGTGATTGACAGTGATGATATCCATGGATTTTCAGAAGAAATTGATGAATAAATCATGATAATTACTAATAATATTAATTGGGTACTTGAAAAATGTGAGAAGAACAAGGAAGAAATGGAATGATAGTTGCTATGATTGTATGGAGTTATGATTGAAACAACGATGGAAAGTAGAAGTGTGGTTGCCTATCATTATATATTGTTTCATAATTATGCTACTTTGTTAATGGAGAGATCTAGAAGACAGTTATGCATCACTCTAATCATTTTGCTTTGAACAATCTGTAAGATTTTGCCATGTGTGTAAGTTTGCCATATCATTTTATCTGTATTATATTAAATAAGAAATAAAATTATACATGTATTAGGAGGTATATCAAAATTGATTGGGAATAGAAATATGAGAGAGTGGTTTACGCCACTCACATAATGGGATGACAGTTTTCCTTAATAGGAGGAAACTGTCAATAGTTGGATATATATGGATTTGGTCTCTCCTCTCACTTTTACGTTCATTAAGAAGTTTTTCCTATTGAAACTGAACACCAATTGCCAGAGAGAAGGCTAATTCAAGAACCATTTACTATGAATTCATCAAGTAAGTTTTGTTTCTAGAGTCAATCATGTATTTGATTGTGATGTTAATTGTAGTTCCTTGTATTTAATTGGTTTAGATTCTTTATTTGAAAACACTTACATATGGTATCAGAACCACCAATTAAATCTTGAACTCAATTATTTTGACTTAAAGAATATAATGCTTGAAACGGTGCCGTTTGTCTTTTGGGTATAAAAGATTGAAACTCTTTCCGCTGCGTTCTTCTTCATTTCCGCTTCGAACATGGTGACTACTCAAAGTTTCAGTTCTGACTCTTTGATCATGTAAACTTGCTAAAAGTTGATTTGCTTTCTTTATCACAATTGTTGCTATAAAAAATCTTGATTCATCAAACTTCTCCAAAGTCGATTCGAATCGAGGTATGAACCCTAGAATTTATTAATTTGTTCTTTTTCTCAATTATTAGTCTGTTCTATAAAGGATTCAAACCTTATCTGACTGGGTTGGATTGAATTTTACCTTTTCTATTAAAAATTACCATTGTGATCGTTTAAACTGAGTTCGATTCGATTATAGTGTTAATGGTAAAGTTGTCTGATCTTGTTAGAATTCATTGGAGATCAAATGTGGTTAAATTGATCTGTCTAATGGCCTATCGTAATTCATTGTTAATTATATATTAACAATATCAATTTTGGCTTGATTTATTAACAATTATTCAATATACTACCAAAGTTGTTTAGTTGAGATTTTGCTCTTAAGAATCAATTTTGTCGGCCAATTGTAGTTTATGAACTGTAACAAGTAAAATTAGCTTCTAAAGAGCTTGTTTTTACTGAGATTAGTCATAAGCTAGTGTATAGTGAGAAATGGAAAACTTGGATTATGTATTGTTCTTCTTGCCTAAAGGTGTGGATTGACATAATTTCTGGTGCTTTATTCTTGGCTATGCAAATGTTTGAATGTTCATTTTAATATATAGAATGGTTTCTTGCCCAAAGGCGTAACCAGTTTCTATAGTTGAATATGTAGAAAGCTTGTTCAACTTTTTTGTCATACAACAACAACAACAACAACAAAGTCTTTTCCCACTAAGTGGGGTCGGCTATATGAATCCTAGAACGCCATTGCGCTCGGTTTTGTGTCATGTCCTCCGTTAGATCCAAGTACTCTAAGTCTTTTCTTAGAGTCTCTTCCAAAGTTTTCCTAGGTCTTCCTCTACCCCTTCGGCCCTGAACCTCTGTCCCGTAGTCACATCTTCGAACCGGAGCGTCATTCGGCCTTCTTTGCACATGTCCAAATCACCAGAGCCGATTTTCTCTCATCTTTCCTACAATTTCGACTACTCCTACTTTACCTCGGATATCCTCGTTCCCAATCTTATCCTTTCTCGTGTGCCCACACATCCCACGAAGCATCCTCATCTCCGCTACACCCATTTTGTGTACGTGTTGATGCTTCACCGTCCAACATTCTGTGTCATACAACATCGCTGGCCTTATTGCCGTCCTATAAAATTTTCCCTTGAGCTTCAGTGGCCTACGACGGTCACACAACACGCCGGATGCATTCTTACACTTCATCCATCCAGCTCGTATTCTATGGTTGAGATCTCCATCTAATTCTCCGTTCTCTTGCAAGATAGATCCTAGGTAGCGAAAACGGTCGCTTTTTGTGATCTTCGCTAGATTGCTCCGGTCATTAGCGTGGATAAGTATATAAATGGATAGAGATAGGAAAACAAACACAAGATGTACGTGGTTCACCCAGATTGGCTACGTCCACGGAATAGAAGAGTTCTCATTAATTGTGAAGGGTTTACACAAGTACATAGGTTCAAGCTCTCCTTTAGTGAGTACAAGTGAATGATTTAGTACAAATGACATTAGGAAATATTGTAGGAGAATGATCTCGTAATCACGAAACTTCTAAGTATCGGAGTGTGGTGTCGTCTTGACTTGCCTTATCTGTCTCATAGGTAGATGTGGCATCTTCTCTGGAAGTGCTCTTCCTCCATCCAGGGGTGGTATCTTTAACTGGTGGAGATGCACAAGGTAATGTATCAATTTCACTTGAAGCTTACTTGTAGTTTCAGGCTTGGTCAAGCGCGATACAAACCATGTAGTAGGAGTCCTCCAAGTCGCCGAGCTAGGGGGTCTGCTGAAAGAGGTGACAGACAAGGTAAGCAATCAGAGCTCCGACTGATTGTTCACCTTCTCCCCATCTTGCAGCAGCATGAAGGATAAAGAGAAGAAAAATGAGAAGAGATGATATGAGATACTTTTGCTTTTGAAGAAGTAACTTTCCACAGGCTTATTCTTGAACTGAGCTGGAGGGTTTTCTGGTTTCCTCCAGAGTATAAGGCCGACTGAAGAATTTGAGGGTCAAAACAAGTCCATCAAATCTAGAGTACGTTCCACCCTGCTGATATGGGATACTTTTGCTTTTGACAGAGTAATGGATGTATCGGCACGTGTGCTGTTACGCTTGTCTCCACATGCTTCCTTGTATCCTTCGCACTTGCCCTATCTGTTCCTCAAGCAGATGCGGAATCTTCCCTAGAAATATAAGATGTTGAAGATGAGTACTCGAGAGCAATGCCAGGTAAGTAATCAGGTAAGGGGTTCCAGGCAGTCAGTTCCTGGCTGGAAGCTTGATTCCAAGTGCTGACTGATTGCTCTCTTTCTCCTTGTCTTGCAGGTAAAAACAAGGCCAAAGGAAAAGACAGGGAAAAAGCATGATATGGGATACTCTTGCTTTTAACCCTGATGATATGAGATATTCTTGCTCTAGTATAGCTTGTTTGCAGAGGTATTATCGGGGGGAAGGAAAGCTGAATATTTCAAAAGGCTTCGTTGGGAGTGCCCTCTCAGATATGATGAAGGGTTGAGCATTTTTGCAGGTCTGCCTGTCTGTTGGGGATGGAGGTCGACATATATAGGAGTCTCCCTAAGAAGTAGTAATGCTATTCCTTTACCCTGCTTGGTCATAGCACGGTAGTGGGAGCTGCCAGTTTCACATGTTTTAACTTTGTCAGAGCACTTTGAAAAAGTGGTCTGTGGTATCTGGCTCTCGAGATTCTGAGAACGATGCCTCTTCGATTTTTGAGAAAGCAATCATGCTGGGGGTCTGGCTCTCGAGATTCGGAGAGCAGTGTCTCTTCGATTTTTGAGAAAGTAATCATGTTGAGAGTTTGGCTCTCGAGATTCGGATGGCGGTGCCTCTTCGATTTTGGAGCAAGCAATCTGTTGGGAGTGTTGTCTCGAATGTGAGTAAAGGTTGGACATGTTTGCTAGTCTACCTTGCCACGAAGCACAAAGGTTGACACACAGGGACTTTCCAATTATCCAGCAATGGTACTGTTCCTTTACCCTCTCTTCGATTTTGAGAAAGTAGTCATGTTGGGAGTCTGGCTCTCGAGATTCGGAGGACGGTGTCTCTTCGATTTTGGAGCAAGCAATCTTGTTGGGAGTGTTTTCTCGAATGTGAGTAAAGGTTGGGCATGTTTGCTAGTCTACCTTGCCACGAAGCACATAGGTTGACAAACAGGGACTTTCCAATTATCCAGCAGTGGTACTGTTCCTTTACCCTTGTGGGTAATAATATGGTAGCTAGACCTTCAAAATTTATGTGTCTAAACTTTGTTAGTGCTGTTTCTTTGCTATTCTTTTACCTTTCTTGGTCAGAGCGATGTAGTGGGAGTTGCAAGCTTCACGTGCTCAACTTTGGCAGAGAACTTTGGCAAAGTTATCTGTGGTACCCATGAGCTATTGTTGCGTGTGGGAAGTGGGTGATTGAACAGTAAGATTCATGTGCTTTCTACTTCACCAGAAGTCTTCGACAGAATTCCCATAATTTCTGCAAAGCTGAGTGTGTGTGTGACAGGTGCTGACAAGGCTAGAAAAGTAGGTGCCTCTTCGATTTCTGAGATCGGCCCTCGTGGTCTCTAAGCAGCCCAGCTTTTGAGAAAGCGAGCGCCTCTTCGATTGATTCGGAGAACGATGCCTCATCGATTTTTGAGAAAGCAATCATGCTGGGGGTCTGGCTCTCGAAGATTCGGGGAGCAGTGTCTCTTCGATTTTTGAGAAAGTAATCATGTTGGGAGTCTGGCTCTCGAGATTCGGAGGGCGGTGCCTCTTCGAATTTGGAGCAAGCAATCTTGTTGGGAGTATTTTCTCGAATGTGAGTAAAGGTTGGGCATGTTTGCTAGTCTACCTTGCCACGAAGCACAGAGGTTGACACACAGGGACTTTCCAATTATCCAGCAATGGTACTGTTCCTCTACCCTCTCTTCGATTTTTAAGAAAGTAGTCATGTTGGGAGTCTGGCTCTCGAGATTCGGAGGACGGTGCCTCTTCGATTTTGGAGCAAGCAATCTTATTGGGAGTGTTTTCTCGAATGTGAGTAAAGGTTGGGCATGTTTGCTAGTCTACCTTGCCACGAAGCACAGAGGTTGACACACAGGGACTTTCCAATTATCCAGCAGTGGTACTATTCCTTTACCCTTGTGGGTAATAATATGGTAGCTAGACCTTCAAAATTTATGGGTCTAAACTTTGTTAGTGCTGTTTCTTTGCTATTCTTTTACCCTTCTTGGTCAGAGCGATGTAGTGGGAGCTGCAAGCTTCACGTGCTCAACTTTGGCAGAGAACTTTGGCAAAGTTATCTGTGGTACCCATGAGCTATTGTTGCGTGTGGGAAGTGGGTGATTGAACAGTAAGATTCATGTGTTTTCTACTTCCCCAGAAGTCTTCGACAGAATGCCCATAATTTCCGCAAAGCTGAGTGTGCGTGTGACAGGTGCTGACAAGGCTGGAAAAGTAGGTGCCTCTTCAATTTCTGAGATCGGCCCTCGTGGTCTCTGGGGAGCCTAGCTTTTGAGAAAGCGAGCGCCTCTTCGATTTCTGAGATCAGCCTTCGAGGTCTTTGAGCAGCCCAACTTTTGAGAAAGCAAACGCCTCTTCAATTTCTGAGATCAACCCTCGTGATCTCTAAGCAGCCCAGCTTTTGAGAAAGCAAACGCCTCTTCGATTTCTGAGCAGGCGCCTCTTCGATTTCTGAAGCTCTGTCGAGTGCAGATTTTTATAGGGGCTGGCATTAAGTTCCAAAGCACACTTGAATCTCCACCAGTAGAAGCTTCATTCTTGCACTTCTAAGATCTTGATTTGTCCGACCTCTTCTCTCTTCAACACCTTTGAAAATGTCTGGCCCCTCCGACCGTCGTTTTGACTTGAACCTTGTTGAAGAGGCAGCCCCGCCTTCTCCAGACAACATATGGCGCCCATCCTTCGTCTCCCCTACTGGTCCTCTTACCGTTGGGGATTCCGTGATGAAGAATGATATGACCGCTGCGGTGGTGGCCAGAAACCTTCTCACTCCCAAAGATAACAGACTACTTTCCAAACGGTCTGATGAGTTAGCTGTTAAGGATTCGCTGGCTCTCAGTGTTCAGTGTGCAGGTTCTGTGTCTAATATGGCCCAACGCCTATTTGCTCGAACCCGCCAAGTTGAATCATTGGCGGCTGAAGTGATGAGTCTCAAACAGGAGATTATAGGGCTCAAGCATGAGAATAAACAGTTGCACCGGCTCGCACATGACTATGCTACAAACATGAAGAGGAAGCTTGACCAGATGAAGGAAACTGATGGTCAGGTTTTACTTGATCATCAGAGATTTGTGGGTTTGTTCCAAAGGCATTTATTGCCTTCGTCTTCTGGGGCTGTACCGCGTAATAAAGCTCCAAATGATCAACCTCTGATGCCTCCTCCTTCTAGGGTTCTGTCCAGTACTGAGGCTCCAAATGATCCCCCTCCGGTGCCTTCTCTTTCTGGGGCTCTACCGACTGCTGAGACTTCTCCTAAGCAACCTTTGTGAAGGCTCCCTCTTGTGTGTTTATTTTGACTCATGTATATGTACATATTTGTAGCTTATCGGGGATATCAATAAATAAGCTTTCCTTCATTTCAACGTATTGTGTTAAATACACCAAAGCCTTCTTCGCTAAGTTCTTTGAATTTTCTTTTGTTGAAGCTTGTATGTTGAAGCTTTCTGAGTGGAGCATGTAGGTTGGGGTAGTGTTCCCTTAATTTTCCGAGTGAGGAAAACTTCTCGGTTGGAGACTTGGAAAATCCAAGTCACTGAGTGGGATCGGCTATATGAATCTTAGAACGCCATTGTGCTCGATCCTGTGTCATGTCCTTCGTTAGATCCAAGTACTCTAAGTCTTTTCTTAGAGTCTCTTCCAAAGTTTTCCTAGGTCTTCCTCTACCCCTTCGGCCCTGAACCTCTGTCCCATAGTCGCATCTTCTAATCGGAGCGTCAGTAGGCCTTCTTTGCACATGTCCAAACCACCATAACCGATTTTCTCTCATCTTTCCTTCAATTTCGGCTACTCCTACTTTACCCCGGATATCCTCATTCCTAATCTTATCCTTTCTCGTGTGCCCACACATCCAACGAAGCATCCTCATCTCCGCTACACCCATTTTGTGTACGTGTTGATGTTTCAC
Organism: Malus domestica; assembly: GCF_042453785.1. Lineage (NCBI taxonomy): Eukaryota > Viridiplantae > Streptophyta > Magnoliopsida > Rosales > Rosaceae > Malus > Malus domestica. The sequence goes on along the minus strand of NC_091665.1, from coordinate 4,766,173 downwards.
CGCCCAACATTCTGTGCCATACAGCATCGCCGGCCTTATTGCCGTCCTATAAAATTTTCCCTTGAGCTTCAGTGGCATACGACGGTCACATAACACGCCGGATGCACTCTTCCACTTCATCCATCCAGCTTGTATTCTATGGTTGAGATCTCCATCTAATTCTCCGTTCTTTTGCAAGATAGATCCTAGGTAACGAAAACGGTCGCTCTTTGGTATTTCTTGATCTCCGATCCTCACCCCTAACTCGTTTTGGCCTCCATTTGCACTGAACTTGCACTCCATATATTCTGTCTTTGATCGGCTTAGGCGAAGACCTTTAGATTCCAACACTTCTCTCCAAAGGTTAAGCTTTGCATTTACCCCTTCCTGAGTTTCATCTATCAACACTATATCGTCTGCGAACAGCATACACCAAGGAATATCATCTTGAATATGTCCTGTTAACTCATCCATTACCAACGCAAAAAGGTAAGGACTTAAGGATGAGCCTTGATGTAATCCTACAGTTATGGGAAAGCTTTCGGTTTGTCCTTCATGAGTTCTTACGGCAGTCTTTGCTCCTTCATACATATCCTTTATAGCTTGGATATATGCTACTCGTACTCCTTTCTTCTCTAAAATCCTCCAAAGAATGTCTCTTGGGACCCTATCATACGCTTTTTCCAAATCTATAAAGACCATGTGTAAATCCTTTTTCCCATCTCTATATCTTTCCATCAATCTTCGTAAGAGATAGATTGCCTCCATGGTTGAGCGCCCTGGCATGAACCCGAATTGGTTGTCCGAAACCCGTGTCTCTTGCCTCAATCTATGCTCAATGACTCTCTCCCAGAGCTTCATTGTATGACTCATTAGCTTAATACCCCAAGTTTGATGGGATTGGGAGCATCAGAGAACACCTACTCAAGCTTGTCAATATTGCCAACAAGCTGAACAACTTGGATGTGCCGATTTTTGAGCAATTTCTGGTGCACATGGCACTTAGTTCTTTATCAGCTGAATATGAATAGGTCAAAATCAACTACAACACACAAAAGGAATCCTGGAGTGTGAATGAACTGATTGCAATCTGTTGTCAAGAGGAAGAAAGGCTCAAGACAGGCAAGGAAGAAGTTGTCAACCTTGTGAATATGGAAAAAGGGAAGAAGGCTGTTGCATTCAACAAATTTGGAAATGCTAGGAATTTTCCAATCAAATCTGCAAAGTTCAAAGCAGGTTCTTCTTCAGGAACTAAAAAGGGTGCTCAAAATTATGGTGTCTTTGCTATAAATGTTCCTCCTTCTAATCTGAAAGTGAATAAAGATTTTGTCAAAAATGTCATTTTTGTCAATCAACTGAACATCTTAGGAGAGATTGTGCTGGTTTTAAGGCTTGGTTGATTAAGAAATGTATTAAAATTGTTGATGTTTTTGTTACTGTTGAATTAAATTTAGTTTTTGTACCTCAAAATTCATGGTGGTTTGACATTGGTTGCACTGTCCATATCACTAATTCATTGTATGGATTCAAACGCCAGAGGGAACAAAGTAGAGAGGTCTACAGAGTGTTTGTTGGAAATGAAACAAAAGTAGATGTCGAGTCTGCTGAAAGTATCAAATTAGAGTTGTCTTCTAGTTTTATTTTAACTTTGAACAATGTCTTATATGTATCTTCTATGAGAAGGAATTTATTTTTAGATTCTAAGTTTGTAATGGATGGTTTTTCTTTTATTGGAGATAATGAAAGCATCAGACTTTTTCATAAGAACCAATTTGATAATTTACTTGGATATGCTTTTCCAAACGGGGATTTATGGCAGCTTCAATGTACTTATGTTCAAGAATGTTTCAATGTCGAAAATTCTGCTCCTAAGAGAGTGTTCTCTAATGATAAGTCATTTATGCTTTGGCACAGAAGATTGGGGCATATCTCAAAGGATAGAATGAAATGTTTGATGAAAGCTAGTATGCTGCAAAAATTAGATTTTACTGATTTAGAGTTGTGCATTGACTGTTTTAAGGGCAAAACCACAAGTACTAGGAAGCTAGGTTCAACTAGAAGCAACAACTTGTTAGAAATAATACACAGATGTTTGTGGCCCATTTCCAACAAAGACTATATGTGGTAATCTCTATTTTGTTCTATTTATTGATGACCTTTCACGGTTCACTATCTTTATTTAATTTCTGAAAAATCTCAAGTTTTCAATTGTTTTAAAGTCTTTAAACTAGAAGTTGAAAAACAATTAGAAAAGACTATTAAAGTTGTTAGGTCAGATAGAGGAGGGGAATTTTTTGGTAGGTACACAAAAAGTGGACAACAAAAGGGACCCTTTGCCTTGTTTCTTCAACAACATGGGACAATGGCACAATACACAACTCCGGGAACTCCACATCAAAATGGAGTAGCAGAGAGGAGAAATAGAACGTTAAAAGATATGGTAAGAAGCATGCTATCTAATTCTCAATTGCCATAATTCTTATGGAGAGATGCTATTAAGACTGCCAACTATATTCTTAATCTTGTGCCTAGCAAATCTGTTCCTTCTACTCCATTTGAAATCTAGACAAGCAGGAAACCAAGCTTAGCTCATTTTCACACTTGGGGTTATAGAGTATAAGCACGACTTTATAATCCTAATGAAAGGAAACTTGATCTGAGAACTATGAGTTGCTATTTTGTGGGTTATTCAGAGAGGTCAGAGGGGTTTAAATTCTATTGTCCTCATTCACATACTCATATTTCTGAGACAAATAATGCAAAGTTTATTGAAGACTTTAATGCAACTCACTGTCAGTCCAGAAATTCATATATTTTTTTAGGAAATTAATGAAACACAAAAGCCATCTTCCAACAATACCGTCTCTCTGCCTATTCCCATGCAGAGTATAGCTTTTGAGAATCATGTTCCAGCCACTCATCAACCTGAAATCAATGTAATTCCACCTCAGATTGCTGATATGCAACCATAACAGTCACAAGAAGAAAATATAGTAATTGCACCAGTTCTGAGAAAGTCTCAAAGACCAAGAAAGTCAACAATTTCTGATGACTATTTGGTTTACTTATAGGAAGTCGAATATGATTTGGGAGATGATGATGATCCTACTTCTTTTTAACAAGCTATGCAAAGTGATAAAGTTGCCTTTTGGCTTACAGCTATGGAAGATGAATTGGCATCTATGCAGAAAAATAAAGTGTTGTCCTTAGAAACTCTTAATCCTACAATTAAGCCTATATGATGTAAATGGTTTTTTAAGACCAAACGTGACTCACAAGGAAGAATCGAGAGGCACAATACCAGGCTTGTAGCTAAGGGGTTTACTCAGAAAAGAGGGTTTGGATTATAATGAGACTTTTTCACCAGTTTCCACAAAAGATTCTTTAAGAATAATTATGGCTCTTACAACTCATTTTGATCTTCACTTGCATGAAATGGACGTGAAAAATGCATTTCTCAATGGCAGCTTGGATGAAGACATTTATATGGTTCAGCCACCCGGATTTGTTGAAAAGTGGAAAGAAAATCTGGTATGTAAACTGAACAAATCTATTTACGGTCTCAAACAAGTTTCTGGACAGTGGTATCTCAAATTTGATAACGTGGTCTCTTTTTTTGGTTTTGCTGAAAATAAAATTGATAATTGTATCTACACGAAGATGGCAAAATCCAATTTCATTTTTCTTGTTCCTTATGTGGATGACATATTGCTTGCTAGCTCAAACTTTCAGTTGTTGCAAGAGACAAAAAGCATGTTAGCCAACAGTTTTGATATGAAAGATTTGGGAGAGGCTAATTATGTTTTGGGCATCGAAATAGTCAAGGACGGAGCTAAAAGAGTATTGGAATTGTCTCAACAAAACTACATAAACAAAGTTCTGAAGAGATTCAATATGGAAACATGTTCTGGTGGTGATGTTCCTATTGGCAAGGGAGACAAATTTTTGGTTGATCAGTGTCCCAAAACAGATTATGAAATCGAAACCATGAAGGATAAGCCTTATGCCTCATTGGTTGGAAGTGTCATGCATGCTCAAGTATGTACTCGACCAGATTTGGCCTTTGCAGTAAGTATGTTGGGAAGATTTCAACAAAATCCACGTGTCTCTCATTGGAATTCAACCAAAAAGGTTTTGAGGTATTTGCAGAAAACCAAGTCTTACATGCTGATATATAATCATGTAGATTCCCTTGATTTGGTGTGTTATAGTGATGTTGATCTGGGTGGAGATATTGACGATCGTATGTCAACAAGTGGATACATTTTACTCTTGGCAAATGATGCTATTTCATGGAAGAGTCAGAAACAAAAGACTCAAGCAGTATCAACCATGGAGTCTGAGTATATTGGATGCTTTGAAGCTGTTAGACATTCTAACTGGCTTAGGAACATGATTTTGGATATGAAGATTGTTAGAAACATAGAACGACCATTGAAGCTATATTGTGACAATAGCTCAACTGTTTTCTTTTCTAAGAACAACAAGTGTTCTGAAGCTTCAAGGCCTATTGACATCAAGTATTTGGTGGTTCAAGACAAGGTCAGAGATAAGCTCATTGATATAGAGCACATCAGTACTTATAATATGGTTGCAGACCCTTTGACGAAAGCAGTGAACGTTACAACCTTTCAGAGATTGGTGCCAAAGATGGGCCTACATGCATCTCTTGATCTAGTTTGAATGTTGGAGAAAGGTGCTGTTTTCTCATTTTTGTTTCAGCTTTTCATATTGTTAACTAAACAATGGATTTATCTGTGTTATAGATGAGTTTTATTTTTTGTAAGCAAATTACATTATGTTGGTAATTTCTTATGAAGTAATTTTCACTTGGATTTAGCATTATTGACTGTGTTTTGCAAAACTATTGAGAAATTTTGGAATGTCTACGACATTAAAAGGACCAAAATATGGGAGCTTTATTGGTACCAAAGTTTTCACACATCGATTCCCTAATTACAATTATGACACTTGATATGATTGCTAAGTGATTGTAGAGTGTTGGTACAAGAATGGTTGTGTCAAGTTTTCTATACTCCTGCAATTGTATTGATGTGGGGAGTTATTGAAAATTCTTGGATACATGAGTATGATTCCGTGATCACTATTGCCTTATTGGATATAATGCTATTTCAGAGATGATGAGGCTGCACTCATGTGGGAGAATGTAAGATTTTGCCATATGTGTGAGTTTGCCACATCATTTTATCTGTATTATATTAAATAAGAAATAGAATTATACATGTATTAGGAGATAAATAATATAATTATTTATATCAAAATTGATTGGGAATAGAACTCTGAGGGAGTGGTTTACGCCACTCACATAATGGGATGCTAGTTTTCCTTAATAGGAGGAAACTGTCAACAGTTGGATATATATGGATTTGGACTCTCCTCTCACTTTTACGTTCATTAAGAAGTTTTCCCTATTGAAACTGAACACCAATTGCCAGAGAGGAAAAGGCTAATTCAAGAACCATTTACTATGAATTCATCAAGTAAGTTTTACGTATTGTTTCTATAGAGTCAATCATGTATTTGATTGTGATGTTAATTGTAGTTCCTTGTATTTAATTGGTTTAGATTCTTTATTTGAAAACACTTATACAATCAACTGTGGGAGGGAGAGAGACTGAAGACAATGCAGAGTCTATGACCTTTCAGCTCAATTGAGGCTAATACCCCTTGGTTTTAGCGATTGGTTTGTCTTATACTGCTTGTCTATGCGCATTTATGCATTTATGCTTACCGCTCTCAAACGGAAGAGATTTTTCAATGTGACCGTCATACGAGACAGTACATCACGTGTCCCTATATAAATGGTGAAATATGTGTGTTAAAAGGTTAATAACTTAAAAATTAAAAATTTCCACCACTTACATAAAAACACGTGATGTACTATCCGTGTTCCTGTCACAACTAAAAATTTCTCCTCAAACGGTGATAATGTTCATCATCTTACCTATTATTATTGAATGAATTTAAATTTTGAAATTTATGTTTATTCAGTATAAAGTTCTCAAAATTAAAACTAATCTAGTGATGATGATAAATAGGCTATCATAAAATATTTTCATACTTTCTAGGTGTTTTTTTTCCCAGGTTTGGGGAAAGAAAATTAAGAGATAGGACAATCTAACTAATTGGATCGTAATGCTCTATTACACATCATTATTAAATAGTTTGAATTGACAAGGTACAATTCTCAATGTATACGATCCTATGGGCTAGGCTTCTTTGTTGAACGTTTGTTTTAAAGAGAATGATATACATAAAAATGAGTCGCTAAATGACAATATCTTATAAAGCTTATATCGAAAAGTTAATTCATGACGTTGTAGAGTATGATTAAAATACTACTATTTTAACATTCTGATTTTATGCAAGTGTTTCTCCAATACAGGGAGGGATGTTCAACTGCACACACGCTTATAAACGCTGAGTGAGTCCAAGGAAACAGGGATGAAGATGGGATTGGTGAGGGTGGGGTGGGTCTCATAGGGTGCGTTTGGTACGTGGGACGGGACGAAACAGAGTGGGACGGACGAGTTCCGTCCCACGTTTGGTGCGCTTAAATTATGTGGAACGCCTGTCCCACGGAACGAAAATGGGTTAAATTTTGGTTCCACATACCTCCTGGAACGGGTTGTTCCATCCCGTGGAACACAAATTTATAATTTTTTGGACAACAATACCCCTCATCTTTTTCATTAATTCCACTGTCTCTCCCGTAGCCTCCCTCTCTTCGAATTCGTTCCTCTCTCCCGTAGCCTGCCTCTCTTTGAATTCGATCCCAGCAAACTCATCTGAACCCAAACCATGGCTTCCGATTCACTCCCTTCACGCTCTACCTTCTTCTCCGGCGCCGTCACATCCGTGCTCAACCTTCTTCTCTGGCGCCATCACCTCTGCGCTCCACCTTCTTCTCCGGTGTCGTGCAGATATGTTTTCGCACGACGAGACTGACGGAGACGATGAGTTAAAGGCCGAGTTTTTGTGCCCTTTCTGCGCCGAGGATTTTGATGTCGTTGGGCTTTGCTGCCACATCGATGAGGAGCATCCGGTGGAGGCTAAGAACAGGGCATTTTGTTCAATTTCACCTTTTTTAGTTTAATTTTGTAAGTTTTACAGTAAAAATGGTTGTTTGAATACGAACTTTCAAGATTTCATTAGTTTTTCCCTAAAGTAATAATTTGGGATTTTTCTGTGTCTAGTTTGAAGAGAAAGAAATTAAAAAAAAAGAGAAATATGGGTTTGAATTGAAGAGAAAGAAAATGAAATGAAGAGAAAGTATGGGTTTGATTTACTGAGATTGATTTTTAATGGGATCAATCTGGGCATGCGAAGAACACGAAACGGATGGAAGAAGAGAAAGCAGAGAAACAGGAGAGAGAGGGAGAGTCAAATAAAAAGGGTAAGTTAGTCATTTAATCCCGTTCCGTTCTGTTCCATCTTGCTAGTACCAAACATGACACGAAATCTTTGTTCCGTCCCGTCCCGTCCCGTTTCGTCTTGTCTGCGTACCAAACGGTACCATATGGAGATTTGTTTGGAGGAACCGAATCCCCTCCAGATCCAATAAAATTGAGCCTGCTGAACATACGATCCGAGCCGTTAAAATTTAATTCAATGGCTACAAGTAGGGGGCCTGTAAAAGTTATAATAATTGTAACCGTTGTATCAAATTTCAACAGTCCTGATCGCCTGCTCAACAGACTCAGTATATATGGATCCAGAAGGATCTGAGTCTAAGGCATTGATTGGGATTTGGAACTGCAGATGAGGTGTTGGATCGTATACTTCACGACGTCGGCAAGATCCGTGTGTAAGGTCGACTAGAGGAACAAGCGCATGGGATTCCTAATCAGGTGCATTTTATTTGGCATATGCAAAAGAGAGGTTTCTCACCCCTCCTAATCTCTCTCCTCGTCCATCCCCTTCTATCCCTTTCTATTTAAATGGTTACGATTACTCTAAGTCTACATCTTGTTTTGAATTTTTTATATATAGAATAAGAGAAAAAAAAGAGTGTGAGAGAAGGGGATGGTAATAAAAGGAGAGAGAATATTACTCACATATGCAATATGGGATGTGTAAAAGGTTTTCTTTCTTCAATGATACTCTTTCAAAATTAGAAATGAAATGTTTTATTTTTAATCTCGTAGGTAACAAATCTAAAATTTATTTATTTATAAATATGTAAAAGAAATTTATTCTTATTGAAGGCTTCAATTTCACGTCATGTGAAGCAAAATGAGAAAACAAATATGAAACATAAACATTTTACTGAAACGGATCGAACTTTTACCAGACAAACATACCTCACATTCTTTTGTAACTTTATTTTCTAGTGTGATTGTTACTTTGCTATTTAACTCACCAATAAAAGCTAACTTAGGTGATCCAATAAGTACCAACTTTAACATCGTTACTAGTAAACATAAAGCAATTTTTGAGTAACCTTTACTCAAGAATAATTAAGTGTAGCAAGACCATTATCGATTTTTTAAGTTTGCCTCTCACTGACTTTATGGGATTATCACTAAATTAAACAAATCAAATCCAAATTCATAGCACGAAAAAGCATGTGCATCTGATGTATGGGCGCATTTTTGTTCACCCACATTAACCTTGGTGTATGCTTACCATACACTTATATGCCTGTCATCTGTCTCATTCCCTATGGTTTACTTCTTTATTAAAATACTTTTCAATTTTTAAAAGTAATTTAAAATACTGATCAAACAAAAACAAATACAAACCCACCCCACTCAGCCAAGCCAACCCAGACAAACACCACTCACGCCGTCGTCGCCAGAGACCACCTTTCAACCCCAATTCCTTATTTACCCATCACTTAAAGCCACTCCACTCCACGGGTATCAATGGAAAACCCTTTCTCTTTTATTTCCCTAAGGGTCCAAAAATCCCAAGCCGAAGAAGAACTCAAACTAAATCCAAAAATCCCAAACCCTTTTCTTTCAACCGAAGAACTCAACCTAAATCCATTTTTCTCACAAACCCATTTGAAAAACTTCCAAGCCTTCACGGCTCTTTATCCAATTTCTTCAAAACATAGATTACTGCTACATCGGTGGTAAGTGATGGGTGTTAGGACTCGGATAACTCGTTCTCCAACTCACTGGACCACCGGTTGGCCAAAACGAGTTGCAGAACCTAAAAAGGCAAGAGAAATAGAAAGAGAGATGAGAGAGGAGGAGAAGTGACACACCCCGACCTGGAAAGGTCGAAGCATGTTGGCCATCACTGTGAGGTGACGTAACCATAAGGGTAAGTGATGCAAAAAGTGAATAAAATTAAAACTAATTAGAACTAAACAGTGAAAGAGTGCGCAATTCATGGGTTGAACCCACTACAATTGTTCAGAGCGTAATAGACAATGAGACTACGAAAGAGTAATCAAAACAACCAAAGTACACTTATTACATAATAGTGATAAGTTCGTACATCTAGAACAGAAGGAAATGTCAGAACTGCTGAGATTCCTCGAGTGCCACAAAGAGTACAGCTATCTAGGTCTTGAAGGCGAAAAACAAAGTTGAGTGGGTCAGCAAAACAATGCTTATAAGAAAACCATTATCTTTGAAAATACTAACCCCTCGCCGTAAAATAAGTATAGTTTCCTTAAAACATACTACTCAAGTATATAAACGATAAATCGATAATAATAAAGCATTATAATAATCAGGAATATGCCAAGTAATGATGTATCGAATGCCACAGTAATAATCATGTGATAATTAAGTATAGCTAAGTGCTCATCCATCTAAGCTGACACACAAGTTCGAACAGATGGTTTCTGACACAAACAGGACTGGGTGTAATCAATATGCTCTAGTACTATGATCATGTGAAGGCTGGTGCAGAAGCACGGTCACATACAAGTTAGATTGTCTAATGCAATCTACCCGACAGGACTAGCACCTAACTTGGATCCAAGGTGAGCGAATGGTGCGGATGTGAACATACACGTGAAGGACTAGCCTTGCCCTAGGGCGAGTACTAACACCGGGTGCAACAAGATGAACATGTACAAATATGAATGAATGTCATGACAATAATATCTCAACCATATAGCAGCATTTATCACAATTCATATTACAATAATGATACTAGGCAATATAGGTGTAAAATGAAGTAAATACGCATTTATGGAAACTATAATATGTATAGGTATAAAAACAATTGCCCACTCACAAGTACTTCGCTGGGTTGTAGCCCCCGAGCCTAGCTTGGCCTCGTAAATCCTCGGGATAAGTTTCCCCTATATGTGAAATAACTAAAATAACATTAATTAAAGCACATAATGGAAACCTAAATAAAAGTCCCATAGTTTGCTCAAATCTAGGGTTTAAATATATGAAATCGATCGACTCGACGACACGAACACACATGTGTCGACCACACGCAGGCATGGGGCCGGACGCGCCACCCAAAAGGGCTGCACAGAATGCCAACACGCGCCCTACACACCCGGAAGTACACTGTACTCGCTTTCCTCGCGATTTTCTGCAGTTTTTGCAGATTTTTTGGCCAACTTCCAGAGCTCCTAACGAGCTTGATTCTTAACCAAATTCACTTCTACAAAAGCCAAATTAAAGCTAGGAATGTGATGTATCGATCCCAATTCACAGAAAGTTTGAATATGGTCCGTGTTGATCAGAAATTTGGCCTGAAAGTGGCCAAATGACCACGGTTACAAATTTTCCAAAATTGAAATTTTCTTCCCAACTTCCAGAGTTGATTTCTAACTCGTTACTTAACCAAACTCAGTGATTCAAAAGCCATTTTGAAGTAGGAATGTATAAAACAAGGTTGTACCTAGTAGGAGCTCAGATGTCGTCGAGGTTGACCGAAAAAATAGGTTGAAAATGACCAAATGGTCACAGTCCTTGACTGAAAACGTGCAGGTTCTTCTTCTTCTTGAGTTTTCTACCATACGTTCAAAACACAAACAAGAGATCAATATGAACCCATAGAAGTGAAATGAAGGTTCTAAGGGTTTCTCAAGGCTTACCTAAGCCATGAATGGCTTGAAAATCGATATGTCGAACTCGCCAAGTCGACCTTCCGAGTTAGTAAGTCAAAACTCGTCTACACTAGATTTCAAGGACATGGTTGTGATTGTGGGACTGAGATGATCACAATGGTGTAGTTTGTTTGCCACGTTTGAGTGTTTTGGTGTGTTTTTGTGATGGTTGCAGAGAGGAAGAATGGCTCGGCGAGGAAGAGAGAGAGATGAGAAAGAGAGTTCCTTTCTTTTTCCTTTTTTTATTAGGGGACAGAAATGAGGGAGAGATGGGATAGGTGAGAGTGTGAGTAATGAAGGAGGGTGCACAGGATGGGATAAAAGGGGGATCCAATGGATAGGTTTCTAGATTTCCTACAGTAAAAGGAAATCAAAATCTATCCGAAGTAGATATTTTACACTTTAAAATCTACGCCAATTCGTACTAGCATGTACAATTTAAATGCGACAACGAGAAATAAAAAGGAAAGCAATAAGAATAAGTCCACGTCACTTGCCAATAAGGGCATAATCGTCAAATTACATACTCGGGGAGAAATTACATATCAAAATTAGGATGGGTCGTCACAATCTACCCCCTTTATAAAAAATTCGTCCCTGAAATTTCAATACCGACTACTATCAAAGCCATAAAATAGACGTGGATACATATCTCGCATACGCTCTTCAGTCTCCCAAGTGGCTTCCTCCACTAAGTGGTTCCTCCATAAAACCTTCACCATCTGCACGGTCTTGTTCCTAAGAACCTTATCCATCCAATCAAGGATAGTCATTGGAACCTCATCATAGGTTAAATCTGGATTGATCTCCAGTGGCTGAGGATGGATTACGTGTGACGGATCAGAAACGTACCTCTATAACATCGACACATGAAACACATTGTGCACTCTCGTCTACTCTGGTGGCAAAGTAAGTCGATAAGCAACTTGACTCATTCAACGATCTGGTACGGTCCGATGTACATAAGGCTAAGCTTCCCTTTCTTTCTGAATCGCACAACATCTTTCCAGGGCTATAACTTCAAGAATACCCAATCACCAACCTTATAAACTTTGTCGATAGAATGTCGGTCTGCGATAGTCTTCTGCCAATCCTGGGCCACTTTCAGGTTAGCCTTTATCACCTGAATGTTTTGTGTTGTCTCATCCACAATCTCAGGGCCCACCAAAACTCGCCTGTCGACCTCGGACCAACAAAGTGGAGTACGACATGGTTTCCCATACAACACTTCAAACGGTGCCATACAAATGCTAGAATGGAAGCCATTGTTGTACGCAAACTCTATCAACGGTAAGCGCTTGTGCCAAGTGTCTCCAAATTGCAAAACTGACGATCTCAACATATCTTCCAAAGTCTAGATAGTTCTCTCTGACTACCCATCTGTTTGAGGATGATAGGTGGTGATGTAAAGTAATCTCAATCCCAAAGCTTCCTGAAAAGCTACCCGGAACTTCAAAGTAAATCGGGGATCCCGGTCAGAAATGATACTAACTGGAACGTCGTGGTACCTAACCACTTCAGAGATGAACCGTTCGGCCAACTGACTTAACGAGTAATTCTCACGAATGGGTATGAAGTGTGCTGATTTGGTAAGTCGATCAACCACCACCCAGATACCATCGTAACCATTTCGCATACGAGGTAACTTGTACACGAAATCCATCGTAATATCTTCCTATTTCCACTGAGGTATAGGGAGTGGTTGTAGCAATCCAAACGGCTTTTTCCTTTCTGCCTTAACCTACTGGCAAGTTGCACAATGACTAACATACTCTGCAACTTCTCTTTTCATATATGTCTCTCTTCAGTTCCTCAACATTCTGTACATACATTTGTTCGCCTTGCATAAGCATGCCGTCAGGATCTCTAATCCAGAGGTCCTTCTTTTTCCCGTCTAACACTGCCTGTATCAGTTCCTGAGATTCTGTATCGTTCCTCTGGGCTTCGAGAACACGATCCAACAAAACTGGTTTGACCTGAAAACTGGCAATTAGGGCCCTCCGACGACCCTCTTTCAAAGCTACTCCAGTGGATCGTAGGTTAGTCAAAAGAGGAATGCGACTTGCATAAAAAGCATTAAGTTGGCCATGAGACTTCCTACTAAGAGCATCAGCTACCGAATTGGCACGACCTGGGTGATACTCAATGGTGCAGTCATAATCACTGAGCAACTCTACCCACCTCCGCTGCTGGAGATTGAGGTTCGGCTGATTGAAGATGTACTTAAGGCTCTTATGATCAGTGAAGATCTTACACTTTTCTCCATAAAGATAATGCCTCCAAATTTTCAAGGCAAAGATGATCGCTGCCAACTCGAGATCATGAGTAGGATAGTTCCTCTCATGGAGCTTTAACTACCGCGATGCCTAAGCAATCACCTTATCATGCTGCATTAACACACATCCAAGACCATTCAGAGACGCATCACTGTAGATATCGAAGTTCCCACCATCATCGGGAAGTGCTAAGACAGGTGCATGAGTGAGAAGATACTTCAACTGCTGGAAACTCTGCTCACACTCACTACTCCACACAAAAGGAACGTCTTTTCTAGTCTTTTCTAGTTAATGTGGGTGAGCAAAAATGCACCCTCTGAGGTATACTACCCAAATAATTCTCTTCAAATAAATTTGGCAAGAAATTACTAATTGTCCTTGATTTTTTTTTTTTTTTGGCCAATGTGTTTTGTAACCGAAATTTTGATAATTCTATTATATTGTTGTGTATAGTGTAATGAATTTTTGTCCACAATATATTAATCATTAAATTATTGACCAATAATCTAACGACCAAATCCTCAGTGTAAAATCTCTTACACTATGATTTGATGAGATAAATAAATTTGAAATTTGGATAAATGTCAGAATTTATAAATGATATGCACAAATTCTCTTGTTTTGATTCATAAACATAAAAATTTAGAATTTCTGCGTGGAAAAAAAACTTAGGATATGGGACCTCCAATTCCCAAGTATAAATTCATTGTAAATATGTGTCATTTCCTAATCCTATAATTGAGAGTTTAAAAATAACGAATTTCCATTGTTCCTTTAGGTTAACTAAGCAAGAAAATTCATAAATTCTAGAAAATAAAATCTCGTCATTTCAATTTACATCATTTTCAAATTTAGTAGTAATCTTAAATTTCTTCATCCAAACATAGTGTTAAATTGTCATGTCATCCTAATTTGGAGAGGAAGTGAAAGAGGGCTAGTTTCCCATCCCTTTTTACCTCTTTTCCACTCAGAAACCCACCTAACTATCGACAAAAAATAAAATTGGAGCTTTCCAATTTTCCCAATCCTCATTGAAGGAAGGAAGACTCAAGAACGTCTAAGTTGTAACGGATCATTATTATTAAGTTAGCTGAGGTGTGAAGTGATGACTCAGTGCGTTAGCACACGAGCATGTATAATTCAAGGACAATAATCACTAGCTCATTCAGGAAAGTAGATCTTTGGTGTTCAAATAGTTTTCTAAAATGCTCCAGAGTATCTGATATTTTGGGGTTTTTTTTTAAACGGTGGATCTTCGATCAAAAATACATATGCGACAAGGAACTGTATCCTAATCTTCTGTAAAATACCAAACTGTAAAGAGAGATTTGAATTGCCAACTTGGTTACTAGCGCAAACATTTGCAAGAAACAAAAACAAATTTGATCGGCAACTTGGAATCTTTCTACATTGCCTGCTCTGCTCGACTTACTTCAGCAAACCATTTGGCTATCCTTGTCAATTCTGCAGGCATTACTATGTACTTGTTTAAATCTGCACTAAAATCCCATCCCCGACGACATGTTTTTCTCGTGATTTCATTTGACTTCAAAGGGAACATGAATTGTAAGTTTTCTGCCAAAAAGGGTACTATGTAAGACGAGGAATAAAAAAACCTAAGAATGAGATTGCTATGACTGAATTTCGTTATTATAACTGAAATTCATACCACCCTATCCGAATCCAGAGAGAAGCGAAAATGCTATTATCAGTTTTCCAGTTTTCTCCCTATGATTTCATTCAACTTACGATGATACAATTCGATTGAAGTGTGGAGGTTATATGCTTATGAGCTTAACAAAAAATGCAGCCATGACAATCTTAGTGTGCATGCAGAATTCAAAACAATCCAATGTCTAGATGCAATTGAAGGATTGGGAGGTGCACAAGTGACTGAAATCAGCAAGAAAATGTTACTGACATGCAAAATTTCATGACATCAGAAGAATTAGGATCAGGTATTCATTCAAACGAATCGGGAAAATTTATTCATTTGCTTCCAAACAAGAAGTGCAACAAAGTATATTCCATATATCTTTTCGCCTCTGCAATTCATGCATTATTCCACATATTCCACTTTATTACAATGAAAACAAGAAGTGAAAGGAAAAATAAGGGTCCATCCAAATAATTGTCTAATCTAGTTAAACCATATGATTTGTGTGGATGCAAATTTCTTCCTCCTTGATCTTGGACAATTTTGCACCTACAAAACAATTAACACCTTAGGTTAAGGCCAAGAGCCTCACGTGCCCACGATGAATGGGGGGGGCTTTGGCCGAAGAACCTCCGATGCCAAAGTTAGAATTTAGAGAGAAATAGTGTTTAGAGAATTTTGGGATTTTTGCCAAAGTGTTGGAATTAATATTTGGTAAAAATATGAGCCTATTTATAGGGCTAGGTTGGTTTAGGTTTTATTTTGGTTTAATTAGTCAATTAATTGGCTAATTAAACATAAAAGGAAATATTTTTGTGGTTATGGAATTAATTGGCTAATAAAAAGGAAGAAATGGTGAAAAAAGGTAGAAAAAGTGATGGATTAGGTTTTGAATGGGGATAGCCGGCCATGTGGTGTTTTAGGGTTGAATTGGATGTATTTTGTGGTTATTTGGATATAATGGATGGTTTAATTGACAATTAATGGGTTAATTAGGCAATAAACCCATTAATTAGCCAATTAACATAATTTAAAAGGAATGTGTTTGGGAATTACCTTGTAGAAAGGATTTGATGAGATGGACTTTGAATTGTTACCTATTTTGGGCACTTCTGTCTTGGTTGAAAGAGGGTTGCCCACTGCTTGCGCGTAGGAACCTCGTTGTACTGCAAGGGTATTTTTGTCCTTTTTGTCCAAAAATCCACGTGTCACCTTGTGAATATTTTTGGCTCCACAAATACCCCCACACCTGTTGAGCTGCTCGCAGAAAAGGGCAGCAGGTGTAGAGATCTTCTTGCTTTAGGAAACTTATGACTGCTTCCTATTTTGATGTAGATTCTCTCTTTAATAGGAAATTAGATCCTTCTAGGAAAGGGAAATAAATTTCTCTCAAAGCCTATTTAAGTCCACCTTAAGTGGGTTATTAAATCAACTTTGGAGAGCGATTTATTCTACCCTACAAGAGAGAGATAGCTTAGAGGATATTTGTTCCCCCTCATCTAGCAATCTTCTACATCTTGCCCGTGCAAAGGACCGTCTTTCGTTGCTTTCTTCGTCTTCTTCGTGCCGCACTGAGGTAAGAAAAAATTAATTTTCCTTGTCTTCTTCTTGGATGGTGCTACCTCGGGGCAGCTGTCGGGGTGGTGCAGCACGTCGGCTGGCATGGGCCAAGAGTCGGCTCGGCATGGGCCGATGAGGTATTGTGGCAGGGACCACTGCTTTAAGTTGCTCGACTTGGCTAGAACCAATGGCAGCTTGTATGGCTGGGGCCACGGATTATGGCACAGTGCTAGGCGAGTCACATGGCTCATGTCTTTTTGGGCTTTTGGACATGACGCGAGCTAGGTAGATGATTGAGAGAAATGAAGAGGTTGCGAGCCTCATGAGCTGCTGGAATGTTGGGTTGAACTCTCATGCTGGGTAGCACGAATGGCGTTGGCTACTTTAACTCTCTTCGTCAGGAGAAACATGGGCTACTCCTAAAATAAGAGGTGAATAGGATCAAGGCGGATGCATTGGCTCGTCCAATCACCGTTGTGGATCCTGCTGCAAGTGAAGGTGGGAAAATGGATCTTCCCTTCCTGCTCAAGAGATGCCGGCTGAGAAAAAACCAAAGACTTCTTTCGCTGCTTATGCAAAGGATGAAAAGTTGATTGCTGCTTATAATCAAGTGATCCGCTTCAAGAGAATCGTCGATAGGCTTAAACCCCAAGTGTTGGAACTTCAAGGTGTACTGGAGATCAACGAAAGTTTGAAGAAAGAAGTGGATGAGTTGCAGCGCGTCCATGTTGGTATTGGTGAAGTAGTTTGAGAAGTTGGTGCTCAGGCTGGAACAGTCGGGGGTGATGCCGCTACTAAGAGCTTCGCGGCTGCTGAAGGTGTGGCGATCGAATAATCATGGGACGTCTAGGCTGCTAAAGTGTAGTTTTCTTTGTTTTTCCTTGTAGCTCTTATTTTGCTTGAACTCCTTCAGCCTTTGCTAGTCGTTTATAAGCATGTTTTCCTTAGCTTTTCTTCATTTTTGCTTCTTTTGTTCATGCCCTAACCTTTAGACTTGATAGACCAGTGGCAAGCATGCTACTTTTTTACAAAGCAGACAAGCTCGCGTAGCCTATGCAGCCGTAGGTGTTGGTGTAGAACTTTGCAAAGTTGTTAGCCATTGGGTTGGCAGCCGGATGCCTTACTTACAGAAGTAGACAAGTCCGCGTAACCACTAGGCTGTTAACCTTGACTTTCTCCAATTCCGTAGGTTGCGTAGCAAGTATCACAACACTTTAGGACTTGGTGTAGGTTGTTCCGCGCTTGGCAGAGGTGAAGCTTATCGACTACATAACATGTCGGCAGTGGATAAAACTTCGTATATGCGTGCTAGCTTGTTTAACCTTTCACAAGAATGTGCGGTTGTATAAGTCTAGTGCGGCTTTACTGCTCGAAGGGCAAGCCGTACGCAGTCTTCCAAAATCCGTAAGTTACCTTAGTGCACTTGGTAGCAGCTTTAGGATTCCAGGGCAGCCGTCCATCGAATGTACTGCGTAATGTGCCATCTCCGTCTCTAGGGCCCGGTTCCCCACGGATTAGGCCAAAAGACCCAAAATCCTTCAGTTAGCTAAGCCTTGAAAAAGACCATTGCGACTACTTCTAGGAATCCCGGTGCAAGCCATCGTGCATCTAGTTATACTAGGGCAGCCCGGCTCATCCACGTCTGGATATTCGGAGTGTAAAGTTTATCCTCCCATCTTGAAGAGCTAACCCATATGGGTGTTGGGGAATTGGTTTACCCTCTCGTACTGGAGAGCATGGTTGGTCCCTCGGGGGACGCAATTCCTGCGATGAGTCCCTAAGAAGGGCGCAGTCTTCTTTTGAAGTGCAGGGGTGATTAGTTGTTGTAAGCATGCAGCCAAGCCAAGTTGTGATTACTTCTAAATTCCTCATTGAAAAACGAGTGAAACGAACGAGAACTTTAGCTGTAAGGTAGGAACTGCATAATAACTGGATAGTCCTCAGCTTGTGAGGTGGTGCCCGTCGAGCTTCTTGAGTCTTCGGGTTTTGATGTAGCGGGAAGTCACACATGGTACTTCTTCAGATTGTAGGCCATCCACTGCTTTTTGATCTTTTTGTCATTTCATGGTGGCGAGGGTGTAATTACTATTGCCGCCTACTCTGCTGATCTTGTACAGACCTTCCCAGATGAGATTCGTTTTTTTTTTTCGGATCATTCTCTGCAGGCAGTGATGAGGGCTTTTCTGCGCCGTCGACATGCAAATGCCAGAAGTCTCCATCGGGTGGAGTAGGCACGGTTAGAGTGTGCTCGGCTACTTCTGAGGCATCGTTGGGCCGCTCTGTTGAGTCACCTAGGCTCGGCATGAAGGCGCAGTAGGGAGCTGTGGAGATGGGGCCATGTCATACACAGCAGGAGATGCTCAACTTCCGGTATTGGGCCACTCTAAAGTTGAATCATTGAGCAAGGGTCGGCTAGGGCCGTGTGGTGCGCAGCAAGAAGTGGTACTCAACTACCGGTACATGTTGCTCCTATGTAGAATCTTTTAGGATGACGAGGATAAAACTTGCTTCTGAGTGTGTCCTTCCAGTGTTGTGTTTATCAGAAAACTTTACATCCGTCGGGGTCTATGCCTTTATCGTCACGCGTCTGGATTGGGCAGAATAGTACGTCATGAGGATGACTGCATGCGTTTGAAAGTAAAACTTGTGCTTCCGGGTTGCAACAACTATCGCCAAAGTTAGCTTTTGAATTTTTAATAGCATCGAGGAGAGCTTTTGAACTGTAGAATACAGGTAGTCGGGCCCCCATCTATTCTCGCATGATGGTAAAGCTTATTGCTACTTTAGATACCGTCAAACATGTGAATAAGTCCTTTGCTGCTTCTATGGAGGTGATGTCGGGTACTTCTTCAAGTCATTGAATGTGCATTGGCGAGTCTCATCCCAAAGTGCATGCTTCTCTACCAAAGCAAAAGAGTCTGCCAGAGTTAGATCTTCGTTCATGATCAATTTTCCGAATAGCGGGTGGTTTGCTGGAAGCCCTTTTTGGAAGGTTGCTCTAGCTATCAAGTCGTTGCATCCGACTATTTTTACCTTCTCTACTTTGAATCTCCTCACATAATCGCGAAGCGACTCCTTTGGGTTCTTCTTGACGTCGAACAAATGGTCAGACTTCTTTTTGATCGAGCGATAGGATGAATATTCTTTGGTGAAAACCAAAGAAAGTTCATAGAAATTCCGGATGGATTGTGGCGGCAGGGTGTAGAACCAATCTTGTGCCTCGCCTTGTATAGTGATGGCGAATATCTTGCACATGAGATCATCGTTGTTTCAATAAAGGATCATTGTGCTTCGGTAGTGCTTTATGTGCCTCTCCAGGTCTTCATCCCCTTTGAAAGATGTGAAATGTGGCATGCTGAACTCGCATTGAGGCTCTGCCTGCTCGATCTCATCCGTGAATAGTGACCTACTTATGTTGGTCATGTTCCGTCGAAGTGCCTCGTCGGTGACCTCATTGCGTTGGAAATCATGCAATCGCTTGGTCAATAGTCTCTCTACTTCTTCCTGAATTTGCCTTTGTTGGGGTAGCTAAGCTCTCGGCTGCCCCCAGCCATGACTTGCTAGTCTAGGCTGCTCTTCCAGGTGTTTGGCTCGTCTATGCCGCGGATGCAGTGCATGTGGTACGTTCCTAGCAGGCGAGCGAGTTCTTCGCAGGCTGTTGGTTGAACTTGAGCTGGATTGAGTGACTACTTCTCTCCGTCCGTCGTGCTGCCTACTCTGATGTAAGGTGGAGGATGCTCCTTATGGGCTTAGCTGCGAATGGACACTTTGCCCGGAAGGTTGCTCATGTTGACTATCAGAGTATGACCCCAACCGTGAATGTATGCTCATCCGTGGGCCTAGTCGAGAGTGCATGCTCCTCCGCGTGCTAAGACAGGAATGTACACTTCCCAAACGTTCGGCTCATGGCTGGTCGAGTGGCCGCTTGCTGGGATGCTGCTGGAAAGGTCCGTCTGCCCTTGTCCTACTTCGGGATATCTCGTCCGGGGCACGTTGGATCCCGATGAGTTGCAAAAGTTAATTCACCAAGGCTGTCTGTTGTGCAAGGGCACTCGTCAACTTTATGACTTGTCGAGACAAGTGTTGTTCGCCATTTGGATTGGAAGAGCTTGGAAGAAATGCGCCTCATTGGGCAGCGAAAGGGTGGTAGACTCCGGGCGCGAGATTTGAGTTGGGAAATGGTATCCGTGAAAAAATGTGGTGAAAATGCCCCCGGCTCGATGGTAGGTCCGGATGGTTGAGATAGTCTTGGGCCGACTTGGGCTGCTTGGAAAGCCACGGGAGCAGGCTGGGCCGTGAAAGTGGGCTGCTCGACTGGAGCTGGCTGGGCCACGGGAGTGAGCTGCTTGTCGGCAGGAGCAAGTTGGGCCGTGAGAGTGGGCTGCTCGACGAGAACAGGCTGGACCACGGGAATGGGCTACTCGTCGGGAGCAGGCTGGGTCACGAGAGCAGGCTGCTTGGCAGGAGCAGGCTGGGCCACGGGAGTGGGCTGCTTGACGGAAGCAGGCTGGGCCAAGGGAGTGCGCTACTCGACGGAAGCAGGCTAGACCACGGGAGTGGGCTGCTCATCGAGAGCAGGCTGGGTCACGAGAGCAGGCTGCTTAGCAGAAGCAGGCTGGGCCACGGGAGTGGGCTGCTCGACGGAAGCAGGCTGGGCAACGGGAGTGGGCTGCTCGACAGAAGTAGGTTGGACCACGGGAGTGGGCTGCTCGTCGGGAGCAGGCTGGGTCACGAGAACAGGCTGGTTAGCAGGAGCAGGCTGGGCCGCGAGAGCAGGTTGCTTGGCGGGAGCAGGCTGCTTAGTATGTGATGCATGCGAATGCGAGGCTTGGGCCCGGGCCCGTGCAAACTTGGATGGCACGACTTGGATAATGGCCTTGGTGCCGTGAGCCTTGGATGGCACGGCTCGAGCCGTGATAAATGCACCATGGACCTCGCCACGGGTGGATACCGAAGTAGCCACCGTGGTGGTTCCCATGGTGGAAACTCGTGGTGGTGGTGCTGCTCCACTTATTGTCACATTTAGCCTCACGGATCTCCGCAATCCCATTTCTTGAACATTAGAATTTTCACTTGTGGAATTTTCTAAATTTCTAGCCATTATATTTTGCTTATACGTTTTATCAAAGAACCTTTGCAAGTAAAAAATTCTAATAATAAGAACGTATGAAAAATATTCAAATGGACTAGAAAATAAAGAAAAAACCTTTTTGTGCAAGAGTCTTCTACGAGTATGGATTTCAACTCTCAATGAAAGCACCAATTTGTGGATGCAAATTTCTTCCTCCTTGATCTTGGACAATTTTGCACCTACAAAACAATTAACACCTTAGGTTAAGGCCAAGAGCCTCACGCGCCCACGATGAATGGGGGGGGCTTTGGCCGAAGAACCTCCGATGCCAAAGTTAGAATTTAGAGAGAAATAGTGTTTAGAGAATTTTGGGATTTTTGCCAAAGTGTTGGAATTAATATTTGGTGAAAATATGAGCCTATTTATAGGGCTAGGTTGGTTTAGGTTTTATTTTGGTTTAATTAGTCAATTAATTGGCTAATTAAACATAAAAGGAAATATTTTTGTGGTTATGGAATTAATTGGCTAATAAAAAGGAAGAAATGGTGAAAAAAGGTAGAAAAAGTGATGGATTAGGTTTTGAATGGGGATAGCCGGCCATGTGGTGTTTTAGGGTTGAATTGGATGTATTTTGTGGTTATTTGGATATAATGGATGGTTTAATTGACAATTAATGGGTTAATTAGGCAATAAACCCATTAATTAGCCAATTAACATAATTTAAAAGGAATGTGTTTGGGAATTACCTTGTAGAAAGGATTTGATGAGATGGACTTTGAATTGTTACCTATTTTGGGCACTTCTGTCTTGGTTGAAAGAGGGTTGCCCACTGCTTGCGCGTAGGAACCTCGTTGTACTGCAAGGGTATTTTTGTCCTTTTTGTCCAAAAATCCACGTGTCACCTTGTGAATATTTTTGGCTCCACAATTTGTACAATTCGCACCAATCAGTGCCATGAGTATTCATCCAAAAAGAAACTATGAAAAGGGTACTATCTAAGCCGAATATTTAAACAACCTAAGAATTAGGTCGGTATGGCTGAGTTTAGTATCATGAAAAGAATTAGATCGGTGTGGCTGAGTTTTATGTCAAAAAGGATACGATGTAAGACGAGGAATAAAACAACTTAAGAATGAGATTGCTGAGATTGAAATTCGTTATTATAACTGAAATTTATACCATCCTATCCGAATCCAGAGAGAAGTTAAAATACGATATTAGTTTTCCAGTCCTCCCTATCATTGCACAATCAGTAACGTCCTAGTCGCTAAGGTATCTGTGCAGTTATGAGTTAGCAGAGACATATGGCACCACAAATTACAATAGCAAGCACTCAAATTCTACAGGACACTCAACCATAGGGCACCACAAGTCGTTCCCCCAAAATATGTACGTATGTGACAAAGGACTAATTTCTATAGGGAGATATCTCCATTGCTTTTTTCATAACGATTAATTTGGAGCCGTCTTTTCCACCACATATTAATAGATCGAGCATAAAAGCTCACATACAAAAACAAGAAACAAAAATAAAATAAAATAAAATCATTTGACAACTTCTATTCAGGAATGGTTCTTAGACATGTTAAAGAGTAAGCTTAAACCAAAGCGGAAAACTTTTGGGAAACTAGTTGAATGTCTTTCACAAAGAAATAGGTTGGATGATTCTTTACTTGTTTTAGACTTTATGTTTAGGGTAGGTTATACACTGGAAGAACACATATGTTATTCTCTGGTCAATAAGCTTGGTGGGGAGAACAACCATTTCGTTGAAACATGTCTAGGGGAGATCTTAGAAGGAAAGTGATGTTCCAAGTCATCTTGATATGTTCCTTGCGACTTCTCTCGAATAAAAGTTTGAGTTAATGGATACTGGGGATTCCCAAACAGCAGATTAGGGATGAATTGGGGAAAGGGTACGACATTGTTTTGAGAGTTGACATTCAGAGTGCTCAGACTCTTAAGGAAGATTTTTAGGAATTCGGCTGTTTTCATATTTTTGATGGCGGTGAGTGAGGCCAAGAACTCCGCCTGTGTAAGTTTATCTTACATTGCCGGTCCCAAGCCCGGGTAAAGGAGGAAGGGGAGGGCGTCAGGTAGTCGATAGCCGGCACTCCTCGGTTACGTCGAATCCTTATGAAAATGAATCCAGAATGAAATCGCGCTAAAGCTAAGGCATCACCCATAAGTGGCGCGCTGTGTGGCCCGAGCACAGTGATAAGTGAGCAAGGGTCGCTGTATCTCCATCGGCACCCGGATCCAGTGTTAAATGAGCAAGGGGGCTATAGAAACTTCTTTTCGAACGACTCCACTCAAAGTTGTTTGGGAGCATATGCTCCTATCAACTTTACACAGGACACACAAAAGAAGTACTTTGATCCTATTGGACGAGGGAGGGTGAAGAAGCTAGGACAGAAGGGTAGAGTTCAAGAGAGTAGAATGCGTTTAGGAACGTGGAATATAGGAACCTTAACGGGAAAATCTATGGAAGTAGTGGAAGTTATGATGAGGAGAAGGATAAATATTATGTGCCTACAAGAAACTAAATGGGTTGGTCTTAAGGCAAAGGATCTAGAAAACTCAGGGTTTAAACTTTGGTATTCGAGCACAAATAGAACAAGAAACGGTGTTGGCATCATCGTGGACAAGACCTTGACACAAGATGTTGTAGATGTCAAGAGGGTAGGAGATAGAATCATGGCAATCAAGATTGTAATATGACAAGAACTCATTAATGTGATTAGTGCGTACGCACATCAAGTAGGGTTGGATACGAGTTCGAAGAAAATAATCAAAGAGAAAGTAATCACCCAGTGTGTGTGGGATAGAGAGGGGGAAGCTAGCCAAAGGTGGGATTCCATGGCTAGTTGTATCCGAAAAGTAGCGAAAAAGGTATTAGAAGAGTCCAAGCGCTTTGCTCCACACCAAAAGGAATCTTGGTGGTGGAATGAGGAGGTACAAACAAAGGTGAAGGCTAAGAATGAATGTTGTAAAGCCTTATACAAGGATAGGACTGATGAAAATGGTGAAAGGTATAGAAGAGCGAAGCAAAAGGCGAAGAAAGCTGTGAGAGGAGCTAAGTTAGCGGCTTATGACGATATGTATAAGCAACTAGATACCAAAGAAGGAGAGTTGGATATCTATAAACTAGCTAGAGCAAGGGAAAAGAAGACAAGGGACCTAAATCAGGTGAGGTGCATCAAGGATGAGGATGGAACAGTTCTTGCTACAGAGAATGCGGTCAAAGACAGATGGAGAAGTTATTTTCATAATCTTTTCGATGATGGACATGAAAGGAGTACCTCTTTAGGGGAGTTGAGTAACTCAGAAGAGTGTAGAAACTACTCATTTTATCGTCGAATCAGGAAGGAAGAAGTGGTTGTAGCTTTGAAGAAGATGAAGCATAGAAAAACAGTGGGTCTAGACGATATACCGATCGAAGTGTGGAAAGTTTTGGGAGAGATAGGTATAGCATGGCTCACTGACCTTTTCAATAGGATTTTAAAAACGAAGAAGATGCCAAATGAGTGGCGAAAGAGCACTTTGGTGCCTATCTACAAGAATAAGGGCGACGTACAAAATTGCATTAACTATAGGGGTATTAAGCTAATGAGTCATACAATGAAGCTCTATGAGAGAGTCATTGAGCATAGATTGAGGCAAGAGACACGGGTTCATGCCAGGGCGCTCAACCATGGAGGCAATCTATCTCTTACGAAGATTAATGGAAAGATATAGAGATGGGAAAAATAATTTACACATGGTCTTTATAGATTTGGAAAAAACGTATGATAGGGTCCCAATAGACATTCTTTGGAGGATTTTAGAGAAGAAAGGAGTACGAGTAGCATATATCCAAGCTATAAAGGATATGTATGAATGAGCAAAGATTACCGTAAGAACTCATGAAGGACAAACCGAAAGCTTTCCCATAACTGTAGGATTACATCAAGGCTCATCCTTAAGTCCTTACCTTTTTGCGTTGGTAATGGATGAGTTAACAGGACATATTCAAGATGATATTCCTTGGTGTATGCTTTTCGCAAACGATGTAGTGTTGATAAATGAAACTCAGGAATGGGTAAATGCGAAGCTTAACTTTTGGAAAGAAGTGTTGGAATCTAAAGGTCTTCGCCTAAGCCAATCAAAGACAGAATATATGGAATGCAAGTTCAGTGCAAATGGAGGCAAAAATGAGTTCGGGGTGAGGATCGGAGATCAGGAAATACCAAAGAGCGATCGTTTTCGCTACTTAGAATCTATCTTGCAAAAGAACGAAGAATTAGATTGAGATCTCAACCATAGAATACAAGCTGGATGGATGAAGTGGAAGAGCGCATTCGGCATGTTGTGTGATCGCCGTATGCCACTGAAGCTCAAGGGAAATTTTATAAGACGGCAATAAGGTCAGCGATGCTGTATGGCACAGAATGTTGGGCGGTGAAGCATCAACACGTACACAAAATGGGTGTAGCGAAGATGAGGATGCTTCGTTGGATGTGTGGGCACACGAGAAGGGATAAGATTAGGAATGAGGATATCCGAGGTAAAGTAGGAGTAGCCAAAATTGTAGGAAAGCTGAGAGAAAATCGGTTACAGTGGTTTAGACATGTGCAAAAAATGCCTACTGACGCTGTGGTTAGAAGATGCGACTACGGGACAGAGGTTCAGGGCCGAAGGGGTAGAGGAAGACCTAGGAAAACTTTGGAATAGACTCTAAGAAAAGACTTAGAGTACTTGGATCTAACGGAGGATATGACACAGGACCGAGCACAATGGCGTTCTAAGATTCATATAGCCGACCCCACTCAGTGACTTGGATTTTTCAAGTCTCCAACCGAGAAGTTTTCCTCACTCGAGAAATTAAGGGAACACTACCTCAACCTACATGCTCCACTCACAAAGCTTCAACAAAAGAAAAAATCAAAGAACTTAGTGAAGAAAGCTTTGATGGAAATGAAGCAAAGCTTATTTATTGATATCTCCGATAAGTTACAAATATGTACATATACATGAGTCAAAATAAACAAACAAGAAGGAGCCTTCACAAAGGTTGCTTAGGAGAAGTCTCAGCAGTCGGTAGAGCCCCAGAAAGAGAAGGCACCGGAGAGGGATCATTCGGAGCCTCAGCACTAGATAGAACCCTAGAATGAGGAGGCATCGGAGGTTGATCATTTGGAGCTTCATTACGCGGTACAGCCCCAAAAGACGAAGGCAATAAATGCCTTTGGAACAAACCCACAAACCGCTGATGATCAAGTAAAACCTGACCATCAGATTCCTGCATCTGGTCAAGCTTCCTCTTCATGTTTGTAGCAAGTCATGTGCGATCCGGTGCAACTGTTTATTCTCATGCTTAAGCCCTTTAATCTCCTGTTTGAGACTCATCACTTCAGCCGCCAATGATTCAACTTGGCGAGTTCGTGCAAATAGGCGTTGGGCCATATTAGACACAGAACCTGCACACTGAACACTCAGAGCCAGAGAATCCTTAACAGCCAACTCATTAGACCGTTTGGAAAGTAGTCTGTTATCTTTGAGAGTGAGAAGGTTCCTGGCCACCACCGCAGCGGTCATATCATTCTTCATCACGGAATCCCCAATAGTAAGAGGACCAGTAGGGGATAAGAAGGATGGGCGCCATATGTTGTCTGGAGAAGGCATGGCTGCCTCTTCAACAAGGTTCAAGTCAAAACGACGGTCGGAGGGGCCAAACATTTTCAAAGGTGTTGAAGAGAGAAGAGGTCGGACAAATCAAGATCTTAGAAGTGCAAGAATGGAGCTTCTATTGGTGGAGATTCAAGTGTGCTTTAGAACTTAATGCCAGCCTCTATAAAAATCTGCACTCGACGAAGTTTCAGAAATCGAACAGGCGCCTGCCCAGAAATCGAAGAGACGTTTGCTTTCTCAAAAGCTGGGCTGCTCAGAGACCACGAGGGCCGATCTCAGAAATCGAAGAGGCGTTTTCTTTCTCAAAAGCTGGGCTGCTCAAATACCACAAAGGCCGATCTTAGAAATCGAAGAGGCGCTTGCTTTCTCAAAAGCTGGGCTGCTTAGAGACCACAAGGGCCGATCTCAGAAATCGAAGAGGCACCTGCTTTTTCAGCCTTGTCAGCACCTGTCACATGCCCACTCAGCTTTGCTGAAATTACGGGCATTCTGTTGAAGATTTCTGGTGAAGTAGAAATAGAAATCACGTGAATCTTACTGTTCAATCATCCACTTTCCACACGCACCATCAGCTCATGGGTACCACAGATAACTTTGCCAAAGATCTCTGACAAAGTTTAGACACATGAAGCTTGCAGCTCCCACTACATCGCTATGACCAAGAAGGGTCAAAAGAATAGCAAAGAAACAGTACTAACAAAGTTTAGACACATAAATTTTGAAGGTGTAGCTACCATATTATTACCCACAAGGGTAAAGGAACAGCACCACTGCTGGATAATTGGAAGTCCCTGTGTGTCAACCTCTATGCTCCGTGGCAAGGTAGACTAGCAAACATGCCCAACCTTTACTCACATTCGAGAAAACACTCCCAACAAGATTGCTTGCTCCAAAATCGAAGAGGCACCGCCCTCTGAATCTCGAGATCCAGACTCCCAACATGATTACTTTCTCAAAAATCGAAAAGACACCACTCTCCGAATCTTGAGAGCCAGACTCCCAGTAGGATTGCTTTCTCAAAAATCGAAGAGGCACCGTTCTCCGAACCTCGAGAGCCAGATCCCCGACAGGATTGCTTTTTCAAAAACCGAAGAGGCACCGCTTTCTCAACTTCGAGAGTCAGATCTCATTGGATAAAGCTTGTATGTAATCTTCACACGCAACATCAGCTTTCCAGATACCACAGACCACTTTTTCAAAGTACTCTGACACACGTGAAGCTGGCAACTCCCACTACTGTGCTATGACCTGCAAAAATGCTCAACCATTCCTCATATCTGAGAGGGCACTCCCAACGAAGCCTCTCGAAATACTCAGATTTCTTTCCCCCCGATAATACCTCTGCAAACAAGCTACACCAGAGCAAGAATATCTCATATCATCAAGGTTAAAAGCAAGAGTATCCCATATCATGCTTTTTCCCTGTCTTTTCCTTTGGCCTTGTTCTTACCTGCAAGACAAGGAGAAAGAGAGCAATCAGTCAACACTTGGAATCAAGCTTCCAGTCAGGAACTGACTGTCTGGAACCCCTTACCTGATTACTTACCTGGCATTGCTCTCGAGTATTCATCTTCAACATCTTATGCTTCCAGAGAAGATACCACATCTGCCTGAGGAACAGATAGGGAAAGTGAGAAGGATACAAGTAAGCATGTGGAGACAAGCGTAACAGAACACGTGTCGATACTTCCACTACTTTGTCAACAGCAAAAGTATCCCATATCAGAAGGGTCGAACGTACTCTAGATTTGATGGACTTATTTTGACCCTCAAATTCTTCAGTCGGCCGTATACTCTGGAGGTAACCAGAAAACCCTCCAGCCCAGTTAAAGAATAAGCTTGTGGAAAGTTACTTCTTCAAAAGCAAAAGTATATCATATCATTTATTCTCTTTTTTCTTCTCTTTATCCTTCATGTTGCCTACAAGATAGGGAGAATGAGAACAATTAGCCGGAACTCGAAATCAAACTTCTGATCTGGGACTGATTGCTTGGAGCTCTGATTGCTTACCTTGTCTGTCACCTCTTTCAGCAGATCTTCTAGCTCGGCGACTTGGGGGACTCCTACTACATGGTTTGTATCGTGCTTGACCAAGCCTGAAACTACAAGTAAGCTTCAAGTGAAATTGATACATTACCTTATGCATCTCCACCAGTTAAAGATACCATCCCTGGATGGAGGAAGAGTACTTCCAGAGAAGATGCCACATCTACCTATGAGATAGATAAGGCAAGTGAAGACGATACCACACTTCGGTACTTAAAAGTTTCGTGATTACGAGATCATTCTCCCACAATATTTCCTAATGTCATTTGTACTAAATCATTCACTTGTACTCACTAAAGGAGAGCTTGAACCTATGTACTTGTGTAAACCCTTCACAATTAATGAGAACTCATCTACTCCGTGGACGTAGCCAATCTGGGTGAACCATATACATCTTGTGTTTGCTTTCCTGTCTCTATCCATTTACATACTTATCCACACTAATGATCGGAGCAATCTAGCGAAGATCACAAACTTAATACTTTCTGTTGTTCCAAAGTCCTCACTGATTTTGTGCATCAACAATCCTTAAGTCCTTACCTTTTTGCGTTGGTAATGGATGAGTTAATAGGATATATTCAAGATGATATTCCTTGGTGTATGCTTTTTGCAAACGATATAGTGTTGATAGATGAAACTCAGGAGGGGTAAATGTGAAGCTTAACCTTTGGAGAGAAGTGTTGTAATCTAAAGGTTTTCGCCTAAGCCGATCAAAGACAGAATATACGGAGTGCAAGTTCAGTGCAAATGGAGGCCAAAATGAGTTAGGGGTGAGGATCGGAGATCAAGAAATACCGAAGAGCGACCGTTTTCGCTACCTAGGATCTATCTTGCAAAAGAATGGAGAATTAGATGGAGATCTCAACCATAGAATACAAGTTGGATGGATGAAGCGGAAGAGTGCATCCAGCGTGTTGTGTGACCATCGTAGGCCACTGAAGCTCAAGGAAAATTTTTATACGATGGCAATAAGGCTGGCGATGCTGTATGGCACAGAATGTTGGGCGGTGAAGCATCAACACGTACACAAAATGGG
Source organism: Malus domestica (assembly GCF_042453785.1). Classification (NCBI taxonomy): domain Eukaryota; kingdom Viridiplantae; phylum Streptophyta; class Magnoliopsida; order Rosales; family Rosaceae; genus Malus; species Malus domestica. Next base: position 4,735,825 of record NC_091665.1, on the reverse strand, counting down.
TTTGGACATGTGCAAAGAAGGCCTACTGACGCTCCGGTTCGAAGATGTGACTACGGGATAGAGGTTCAGGGCCGAAGGGGTAGAGGAAGACCTAGGAAAACTTTGGAAGAGACCCTAAGAAAAGACTTAGAGTACTTGGATCTAACGGAGGATATGATACAAAACCGAGAGCAATGGAGTTCTAGGATTCATATAGCCGACCCCACTTAGTGGGAAAAGGCTTTGTTGTTGTTGTTGTTGTATTTGACAACTTCTATTCACAGAACAAGGAACAACTTGTTTTCCGTGTGATTTCATTCAACTTACGATTATACAATTCAATTGAAGTGTGGATGTTATATGCTTATGAGCTTAACAAAAAAGCAGCTATGGCAATCTTAGTATGCATGCAGAATTCTAAACAAACGAATGACCAGATGCAATCGAACCATTGGGAGATGCACAAGTGACTGAAATCAGCAAGAAATTGTTACTGATGTTCGACCTTCAACTTGTCATTCGGCCTTTAACTTGTTTACTTCCTTAAGGAGTTGTAGGACAAGAGGGTCCTGAGTGGAGTCATGTACCACTGGAGCTTTCTTTCGTAAATCTCCATCTTCTCTTGGAAGTAGGAAGGTTTGATCAAGAGCATGTGATTTTCCCTGGACTCGCCGTACTGACTTCCAAGGTATGTCTGTCGGAACATCTCTGAGTCCCCTATACATTCGTGTTTCTCTAGGACTTGTTGCCCCTTCCCCAAATTGGTATCCGGCCTGGGACATGGGAGGGGACCGAGTCTTTTAGAGACCCTTGGGTCATTGATCTTCGAGCTTACATGAATGGGATTGTCTCGACGTTGCTTTAGGAAGTCTTAACAGTCGTGAAATACGGCTTTCGATCATTCCACTCTTTCTGTAAGAAGGTGCCTTCCTCCACTCTTCTTGCTTCGGGTCGAAGCAGCTGGGTTGAGAGAAGTCTCATGTTGGTCGCCATTTCGATGAGTAGCTCGCTCCTTAACAGGAATACCTATGTCGACACCAAAAGACAGATGTCGTAGTTACTCTTAGACTCGACATTGAGCTTGAAATTACCTATTTTGAAACCCGTCCACCTTCGACTTTTGGTGTTGTGCCTTATCTTGCTGGTTATTTTTGAATTCATCCCAACCCTAAATCCTAGACTGAAAGAATTTTTTGGTAACCTGAACTGGTTATGGCAATGTATGGCTTCATCCCAAGCAAGGGAGAGGCATCTCTATTATGCAAAACCAAATTTCAAGGCAAATCCTTCAAGGCATGCTACAAAATTCGTCCTTAAAAAACCACCCGCTCCAATTCTCCCACACTAAACAAAGAGTAGGATATCTCAAAGTCTGAATTTCCAACATTACAATCAGAACATTCCGTGAGACAACACTTCAGGGAAAGAAAGAAAATTAAAAGCAGAGATGACGGCTTACAACAATTCGTCTAAGTAGCCTAGGTTAGCTAATTAAATCAGCTTCTTCGGAACAGTCCCTGCTTAGTCAAGCATACAGTTCCAGAAGGAGCCTTCAGTTCCCGGCCCATTGCTAAAGCCTAGGCACACTCTCTAGTAAAAAATGGTGAAGCAGCAGCAGCTGCAGTCACATTTGGTCTTCTCATCCTTGAAAGAGCCTCTGCACTCAGCTTTCTAATTCTTCCAGTTCCCTCTCTCTTTGCCTCTGCCTTTCCGTAATCTCGCCTAATTTTGCCTTCCATTCAGCTGCTTCTCTCCTTAGTCTCTCCTCTTCTGCATGGTTCACAACGTCAATATACGATGCACGTCAAAAGATGACAAAAAAAGTATATCAAGTACAAAATGGTCGAGACACAAAAATCAACTTGATCAATGACGCAAATTCATAGTCCGACAACAAAACCAATTAGGATGGTAAACTACATTGAATTTATGGGTGTTGAACTTGAGACATCTCATACAAAGATTGTCGAAGAGAACAAATAGATCTCAGGTGAAGTTACTGCTGAAGTGCCACAACAAATTCGGCAAACTGAAGAAATGTGGTCATATGATTTTGAGAAATGAAAACTCAAGACTGCAAATGGAAGGCAGAAAATGTAGATGAAGAACAAGAAAGCCATGAGGTAGTAAAAGCTTCATAGTTTTTTTTTTTTTGGGACATGGTTGTGTTTGAGAATATCTCGTACATCTAAATTTTCACTTTTTCTCGTATTTCTACAAGTTTGTAACTTTACTTGCTACTTAATTATAAAAATGTAAACTTTATGAGTTGTGTTTGAGAATATCTCGTTCTTCTACTTAATAGGGTAGAAGAAGTACGTGTAATTTGTTAGGATTAAAAAAAAAAACAACAGATCGCCCACTGAGGCTCGAACCCACAAAGACAAGGTAAAGAACGTTGCGCTCAATCAACTGAGCTGGACTAGCCTGTTGCTAAAACTCTTCCATTTCTTTAATTATTCTATAAATGAGACGGTTCTTGTTGCAAAATCCATGGGTTCTTAGGGCTAGTTTGGTATTGCTGTGCTTTGAAAAAAAGCTGCTGTGAAGCGGTTGTGCTGTGAGAATAAGCGGTTGTGAAATAAATCAGCAGAGTGTTTGGTAAATTTTTTTGTAAAAGTGCTTTTGGAAAAAAAAAAGTAGTCTAATAGTGGGTCTTTTCATTAAAGAAGCACTGTAGCTCCGTGTGCTTTGAAAAAAAACCAGTTTTCCAAAGTTGCAAATAGCAACTTCAGCTTTTTCCTTTGATTTCAGCTTATTCTCACAGCAACTTCCAAAATAAGCCCTTTTTTTTCATTTTACCAAGCACCTAAAACTCTCACAGCTTTTTTTCATGGGTGCTTTTTTTTAAGCACCTAACTCCCAAACTAGGTCTTAGTCGGGCGCCAAAATGTAACGGCTTTCTCGATCAGTGTTGCTGTTGTTAATCCGTTGCAAACTGCTTTTCACCGTTTATAACTACCAACTACTCTCTCCCTTTTTTCCCAAACAGCTACCAAGAAACGAATTGTAGAAATCCCAAGACCCAATTTCTCCGCCGCCCACCATGAACCACCACCACCACCACCACCCCTAGCAGCTTGCATCGAACAGTCAGGAACAGGAATTTTCTCTCCCTCCGTCTGCGTCCAGCACCAATAACCCGTTGGAAAACTTTGTTCCTGCCTCTCGCTGTGGCGGTTCTTTGCCCAATATGACTCTTCCCAACTCTCCTCACTGCCACCATTTTCCCAAGAGTCCGTCCCATTCCCCGGCACGGGTCCTGCCTCCTCTTCCTCCACCGCCAACTCTCCGCCGCTCCGTCTCTGATCTCAACCACTCTCCGGCCAAGACCTCGTCCCGCTCCTCCACCTGCGACTTACACTTCTCCACCGACTTGGAGACCCCCTATTCTAAGGTAATTTGATTAATTTATGCTATCATGTTTTGAAAACACATTTCTTTCCCTGGTTTTGGATTGATGAAGGGTGTGGTTGTTTCACGCTTTAATCTGGGAAAGGTGAATTATATATCTGCTTTTGGATTCTATGAAATGGGAAAATTGTTAATTTGCGTGAATTTAGATACTTTTTATCTCTGTTTCGATTGTTTTTTAACTTGGTTTTTGGGCAAAATAATTCCAGGGGCTGAGCAGGATGAACCACCACCACCCCCGGCAGATTCCGTTTAAATACCCAGAACAAGATTCTTCTCTCCCGCCGTCTGCGTCCACGGCCGACAACCCATTTGACATCTCTCTACCTGCGTCTCGCTGTGGCGGTTCTTTGCCCAACATGACTACTCCCTACTCTCCTGACCGCTACTACTTTTCCAAGACTCATTCCCATTCCCCGCCGCACAGCCTCCGCCGCTCCGTCTCGAATCTCAACCACTCTCCGGCCAAGACCTCGTCCCGCTCCTCCACCTCCTCCCAAGATTTCCACTTCTCCACCAACTTGGACACCCCGGATTCTAAGGTATTGCTAAGTAATTTAATTAATTTATGGTGTAGTTTTTTGAAAAAAACTTTCGTTTTGAATTGAGTGGTTGATTTCATGCTTTAATCTACGAAAGGTGAATTATATATCTGCTTTTGGATTGTATGAAATGAGAAAATTGTTAATTTGCGTGAAGTTCGATTCTTTCTCCTTTTTCGATTGTTTTTGAAGTTGGTTTTTGGGCAAAATGATTGCAGGGGCTGAGCAGGATGAAGGACCGCTTGAGAAACCCGAATCGCATCCAGCCAGCACCGGTCGTCCCTGACAGAGCCACTTCAAACCCTACTTTTCTGCTCTCCCTTCTGGCCCTGTACATGACGTTAAGCATGTATCCATAGAACATGAAGAGGGTTGATTTAGATGGGACTCTGGTTGAAGCATGTTCGGGAATTTTAATTTCCGTAGGAATGGAGGCTACATTCTACGTTTTAATAAACTGGGTTGCTGATCAACAGTATCCGCTTCTTTCGTGGCTGGCCCTGATAATCGGAAAGATCCTGTTTTGGATTTCTCAGTACAGAAATTTACCGTTCATGGTTTTTTATCCAACTGTTTTCGTCTTGAATGCATTGCTTTTGGGATCGCTAGCTATAAAGGTAACCTGGAACGTCGGCTGGGGCGTTGCTTATCAATTTCTGCTAGATAATCTCGGTATTCTGAACCTGTTCTGAGTGTGGAGAAGAAGGCGGATTGCTTGGTCATTCACTTTAGGTGTCATCGTGATAAACCCTGATTGGTGTCAGTTTTACAAATCATCTGGTTTTTCCTTTTACTTCTTTTCATTGTAATGAAGTATATGTTGAATATGGTGATAAAGAAGTAAAAGGAAAAACCAGATGATTTGTAAAACTGACACCAATTAGGGTTTATCACGGTGACACCTAAAGTGAATGACCAAGCAATCCGCCTTCTTCTCCACACTCAGAACAGGTTCAGAATACCGAGATTATCTAGCAGAAATTGATAAGCAACGCCCCAGCCGACGTTCCAGGTTACCTTTATAGCTAGCGATCCCAAAAGCAATGCATTCAAGACGAAAATAGTTGGATAAAAAACCATGAACGGTAAATTTCTGTACTGAGAAATCCAAAACAGGATCTTTCCGATTATCAGGGCCAGCCACGAAAGAAGCGGATACTGTTGATCAGCAACCCAGTTTATTAAAACGTAGAATGTAGCCTCCATTCCTACGGAAATTAAAATTCCCGAACATGCTTCAACCAGAGTCCCATCTAAATCAACCCTCTTCATGTTCTGTGGATACATGCTTAACGTCATGTACAGGGCCAGAAGGGAGAGCAGAAAAGTAGGGTTTGAAGTGGCTCTGTCAGGGACGACCGGTGCTGCTCTGGCAGGGACGACCGGTGCTGCTCCGGCAGGGACGACCGGTGCTGGCAGGATGCGATTCGGGTTTCTCAAGCGGTCATTCATCCTGCTCAGCCCCTGCAATCATTTTGCCCAAAAACCAACTTCAAAAACAATCGAAAAAGGAGAAAGAATCGAACTTCACGCAAATTAACAGTTTTCTCATTTCATACAATCCAAAAGCAGATATATAATTCACCTTTCGCAGATTAAAGCATGAAATCAACCACTCAATTCAAAACGAAAGTTTTTTCAAAAAACTACACCATAAATTAATTAAATTACTTAGCAATACCTTAGAATCCGGGGTGTCCAAGTTGGTGGAGAAGTGGAAATCTTGGGAGGAGGTGGAGGAGCGGGACGAGGTCTTGGCCGGAGAGTGGTTGAGATTCGAGACGGAGCGGCGGAGGCTGTGCGGCGAGGAATGGGAAGGAGTCTTGGAAAAGTAGTAGCGGTCAGGAGAGTAGGGAGTAGTCATGTTGGGCAAAGAACCGCCACAGCGAGACGCAGGTAGAGAGATGTCAAATGGGTTGTCGGCCGTGGACGCAGACGGCGGGAGAGAAGAATCTTGTTCTGGGTATTTAAACGGAATCTGCCGGGGGTGGTGGTGGTTCATCCTGCTCAGCCCCTGGAATTATTTTGCCCAAAAACCAAGTTAAAAAACAATCGAAACAGAGATAAAAAGTATCTAAATTCACGCAAATTAACAATTTTCCCATTTCATAGAATCCAAAAGCAGATATATAATTCACCTTTCGCAGATTAAAGCGTGAAACAACCACACCCTTCATCAATCCAAAACCAGGGAAAGAAATGTGTTTTCAAAACATGATAGCATAAATTAATCAAATTACCTTAGAATAGGGGATCTCCAAGTCGGTGGAGAAGTGTAAGTCGCAGGTGGAGGAGCGGGACGAGGTCTTGGCCGGAGAGTGGTTGAGATCAGAGACGGAGCGGCGGAGAGTTGGCGGTGGAGGAAGAGGAGGCAGGACCCGTGCCGGGGAATGGGACGGACTCTTGGGAAAATGGTGGCGGTGAGGAGAGTTGGGAAGAGTCATATTGGGCAAAGAACCGCCACAGCGAGAGGCAGGAACAGAGTTTTCCAACGGGTTATTGGTGCTGGACGCAGACGGAGGGAGAGAAAATTCTTGTTCCCGACTGTTCGATGCAAGCTGCTGGGGGTGGTGGTGGTGGTTCATGGTGGGCGGCGGAGAAATTGGGTCTTGGGATTTCTACAATTCGTTTCTTGGTAGCTGTTTGGGAAAAAGGGGAGAGAGTAGTTGGTAGTTATAAACGGTGAAAAGCGGTTTGCAACGGATTAACAACAGCAACACTGATCGAGAAAGCCGTTACATTTTGGCGACCGACTAAGAACCCAGGGATTTTGCAACAAGAACCGTCTCATTTATAGAATAATTAAAGAAATGGAAGAGTTTTAGCAACAGGCTAGTCCAGCTCAGTTGATTGAGCGCAACGTTCTTTACCTTGTCTTCGTGGGTTCGAGCCTCAGTGGGCGATCTGTTGTTTTTTTTTTTAATCCTAACAAATTACACGTACTTCTTCTACCCTATTAAGTAGAAGAACGAGATATTCTCAAACACAACTCATAAAGTTTACATTTTTATAATTAAGTAGCAAGTAAAGTTACAAACTTGTAGAAATACGAGAAAAAGTGAAAATTTAGATGTACGAGATATTCTCAAACACAACCATGTCCCAAAAAAAAAAAAAAACTATGAAGCTTTTACTACCTCATGGCTTTCTTGTTCTTCATCTACATTTTCTGCCTTCCATTTGCAGTCTTGAGTTTTCATTTCTCAAAATCATATGACCACATTTCTTCAGTTTGCCGAATTTGTTGTGGCACTTTAGCAGTAACTTCACCTGAGATCTATTTGTTCTCTTCGACAATCTTTGTATGAGATGTCTCAAGTTCAACACCCATAAATTCAATGTAGTTTACCATCCTAATTGGTTTTGTTGTCGGACTATGAATTTGCGTCATTGATCAAGTTGATTTTTGTGTCTCGACCATCTTGTACTTGATATACTTTTTTTGTCATCTTTTGACGTGCATCGTATATTGACGTTGTGAACCATGCAGAAGAGGAGAGACTAAGGAGAGAAGCAGCTAAATGGAAGGCAAAATTAGGCGAGATTACGGAAAGGCAGAGGCAAAGAGAGAGGGAACTGGAAGAATTAGAAAGCTGAGTGCAGAGGCTCTTTCAAGGATGAGAAGACCAAATGTGACTGCAGCTGCTGCTGCTTCACCATCTTTTACTAGAGAGTGTGCCTAGGCTTTAGCAATGGGCCGGGAACTAAAGGCTCCTTCTAGAACTGTATGCTTGACTAAGCAGGGACTGTTCTGAGGAAGCTGATTTAATTAGCTAACCTAAGCTACTTAGACGAGTTGTTGTAAGCCGTCATCTCTGCTTTTAATTTCTTTCTTTCCCTGAAGTGTTGTCTCACGGAATGTTCTGATTGTAATGTTGGAAATTCAGACTTTGAGATATCCTACTCTTTGTTTAGTGTGGGAGAATCGGAGCGGGTGGTTTTTTAAGGACGAATTTTGTAGCATGCCTTGAAATTTGGTTTTGCATAATAGAGATGCCTCTCCCTTGCTTGGGATGAAGCCATACATTGCCATAACCAGTTCAGGTTACCAGAAAATTCTTTCAGTCTAGGATTTAGGGTTGGGATGAAGGCAAAAATAACCAGCAAGATAAGCACAACACCAAAAGTCGAAGGTGGACGAGTTTCAAAATAGGTAATTTCAAGCTCAATGTCGAGTCTAAGAGTAACTACGACATCTGTCTTTTGGTGTCGACATAGGTATTCCTGTTGAGAAGCGAGCTACTCATCGAAATGGCGACCAACATGAGACTTCTCTCAACCTAGCTGCTTCGACCCGAAGCAAGAAGAGTGGAGGAAGGCACCTTCTTACAGAAAGAGTGGAATGATCGAAAGCCGTATTTCGCGACTGTCAAGACTTCCTAAAGCAACGTCGAGACAATCCCATTCATGTAAGCTCGAAGATCAATGACCCAAGGGTCTCTAAAAGACTCGGTCCCCTCCCATGTCCCAGGCCGGATACCAATTTGGGGAAGGGGCAACAAGTCCTAGAGAAACACGAATGTATAGGGGACTCAGAGATGTTCCGACAGACATACCTTGGAAGTCAGTACGGCGAGTCCAGGGAAAATCACATGCTCTTGATCAAACCTTCCTACTTCCAAGAGAAGATGGAGATTTACGAAAGAAAGCTCCAGTGGTACATGACTCCACTCAGGACCCTTTTGTCCTACAACTCCTTAAGGAAGTAAACAAGTTGAAGGCCGAACGACAAGATGAGATACCTAATTGGAACCAACCTAGGCCTGACCCTCTTACAAAGAGGATCCTCGACACCTCCTCCAAGGAAAGACAAAGCAGAAGCTTGGCTTGCAACTCTATACTGGAAAGGAGGACCCGATTGAACACCTTAACCTCTTTAAGTCCACCATGGCATACTGGATGCACACCGACGAAGAGCGATGTCTTCTCTTCCCTTCCACCATCTCTGGCGGTGCTCTAAACTGGTATTGCAGTCTTCCACCTGAGACGGTAGACTCATTTGAGGAATTGAGGAAACTGTTTGTTTCTCAACACATTTTCCAGACCGATCGCTTGCACTCTGCGGATGACATGTACACTATTCGCCAGAAGCCAGACGAGTCATTACGTATGTATGTTGGCCGCTTCAGCCATGAGTATTCCCGTTGTGCCGAGGTAGACGACAAGACTGCCCTCAAAGCCTTCACGGCAGGCCTACGTGACTATTTCTTTAAGTACATGATCAATGCCAACACTTGGAAGACTTACTCTAAAGTGATGGCGCAGGCTTATAACCATGCCTCCACCGAGGCAAGGACATACCAAGAGAAACCCCCAACAACCATCCCCTATCAGCAAGTGGGAAGTGGAAGCCAGACCTATCCAAATGAGAAGACCTCAACCTTTCAAACGGCAGCGGTGCCTCCCCCTGCTTTACTTAATACTTTGCCAAGTCAACAGACATATCAATGTCAGGGCAAAAGGAAAGATTTTCATCCTCACCAATCTCATTTTAGTAAAATGAGTAAGGGACACTACCGTGATAACCAAGGGTATCGCCACGATAATCCCCAACCCCAGGCAGTCAACACAGTGGGTCAAGCACGTGTCAGGACAGGCCCTACCTCGAGGTATGAGGCATACACACTTTTGAACACCACATGCATGGCCATTTACCCCAGCATAGCACACCTGATACCGAAGCCAAAGCTGAGGCACCCGGATTACAAGCCCACGAAGAACACAGGCACGTTTTGCTGCTACCACGAGCATAAAGGCCATGACGGCGAGAACTGTATCACCCTTCGTGATCATATTAAAGCTTTGCCACGTGAAGGAAAAATTGATCAATTCCTCCTTCGCCCTCCAAGGGGTAACCATAACCAACGCCAGGTGAATGTGATATATTCCATAAGTGGTGGCACACCCATATCTAAATCTTCCAACAGGGCCATGAAAAATAGTGAACGAGCTTTAAGGTCTGGCCACCAAGTGTTTCACATGGAAGACATCAGGGGAGGCAAGTATCAAAAGCCTAACTGGGATCCAATATGTTTCTACTCTGAGGAAGAAAGAGGTATCATCTACCCTCACAACGACCCACTAATCGTGGAAGCTCACATAGCCAACTTTGAAGTACGACGAATCCTGGTAGACACGGGGGCTTTGGTCAATATCATATTTGATTAAGCTTTCAGGGCACTTAATGTAGCTGAACACTTGCTCGATCGCTCGATTTCTCCTCTGATAAGCTTCTCCAGTGATATCGTGCAACCTTTGGGGAGCATACACTTACCTTTCACCATTGGTACAGGCCCTTACACAGCTACCATTACCACTAACTTCCTGGTGGTTGATTGCCCAACGGCATACAATGTCATCTTCGGACGTACAGGCATCAATGATCTCAAGGTCATGGTATCCACACATATGTTGTTGATGAAATTTCCAACCCCCTATGGCAATGGTTACATCAGAGGAGATCAACTTAGTGCACGATCATGTTACAACACTTCGGTCAAGCAACAGCACCTGTCTGTGCCCAAAGAAACCCTTTTTATACATGACCAAGTCATAAAAACCAGCCCAGACGAGACCAACTTGGATCTTCACGGTGGCAACAGTCAACTTAACGATCCTCGAGATGACTCTTTCACCCAGTAAGCACAACTCGTTGAAGAGTTGGAGAAGGTCTCTATCTCAAAAGATTATCCGGATCGCATGGTGAAGATTGGCACCACCTTGTCACCACCCATTTAGTTGGCATTGATCTTTTTTTTGCAAGAGAACATTGAGCTCTTCGCCTGGTCATACGAGGACATGCCAAGCGTCTTTCCCGATATCATCTATCATCGCTTAAGTATTAACCCCAAGACCAAGCCAGTGAGACAGAAGCGAAGATCTTATGACGCTGAATGGTACGAGGCAATGAAGGCAGAAGTTGAAAAACTCAAAGGCATAGGCTTCGTCCGTGAAGTCAATTATCGAACGTGGGTAGAAAATGTTGTCTTTGTTAAGAAAAATCCGACCAAGAAAAGTCTCCTACTCCAAAAGGTCTTGTGGAGAATGTGTGTCGATTACACCGACCTAAACAAATGATGCCCGTATGATAGCTTTCCTCTTCCTCTCATAGACAGACTTATAGATTCTACGGCAGGGTGTGAACTCCTAAGCTTCATAGATGCTTACTCAAGATACAACCAAATCCTCATGAACCATCCGAACCAAGAACACATAGCCTTCACTAATGACAGGGGACTATATTGTTATAAAGTCATGCCCTTCGGCCTAAAGAATGTAGGAGGAACTTATCAGAGACTGGTCAATTCAATGTTCGTCGAATAGATTGGGAAGATAATGAAAGTTTACGTTGATGATTTGCTAGTCAAGAGCAAACATGCTGACCAACACATCACCAACCTATCTAAAACTTTCACCATTCTGAAGAGGTATCGAATGAGGTTGAACCCTAACAAATGTGCCTTCAACGTAGGCTCTAGAAAATTCTTAGGCTTCATGATAAGCCAACGAGGCATTGAGGCTAATCCTGAGAATATCAAAGCAATCTTCAACATGAAATAACCGGTAACTTCAAAAGACATCCAGAGCCTTACTGGCAAGGTGGCAGCCTCAACTAGGTTCATCTCTAAGGCCACAGACAAATTTGCTCATTTCTTCAAAGCACTTAAGGGAAATAAGAAGTACATTACATAGACTGATGAATGTACCGAGGCATTCAAGAACCTCAAAGACTAGATGAGTAAAGCACATCTGCTCTCCAAACTTGAGGTTGGTGACACTCTCATTATCTATTTATCGGTATCGGCTTCAACAGTAAGTTCCATTCTCATTCGAATGGATGGTAATATCGAACGGCCTATCTACTACGCTAGCAAGGCCTTACAAGATGCGGAGACACGATACTCCAACATTAAGAAATTGGCTCTAGCATTGGTCATGTCTGCTCGAAAACTTCGCCCTTACTTCCAAGCACACTCCATCATCGTGCTTACCAATCATCCTCTTCGACAAATACTCCAAAGTCTTGACACTTCCAGGCGAATGATCAAATCGGCAATAGCATTGGGTGAGTTTGACATCTCCTACCAACCAAAGCCAGCTGAGAAGGGCCAAGCAGTGGCAGACTTCATCGCCAACTTCACATATCCTGTTGACATTGTTTCTACGCCTAAAGAAGTGGTTTCATTACCCTTGGAAGCTCAGAAAATAGAATCAATAGCCTTAGCATGGAGTCTATATGTTGATGGCTCGTTCAACCAACAGGGTTGTGGAGCAGGACTAGTCCTTATGACCAAAGTGGCGATAGAGTATGCTCTTCGTTTCAAATTCAAGGTGTCGACCAATGAGGCCGAATATGAAGCCCTCATAGCACGCTTACGTTTGGCCAACCACATTGGGGTTAAACGAATTGATATCTTCAGTGACTCCCAATTGGTGGTTAACCAGGTCACCAACAACTTTGACGCTAAGGATAGCTTCATGGCAGCATATCTGGCACAAACACAATTGTTGCTCAAGCACTTCCACTACCAAATCACCCAAATTCCTCGAGCGGCAAACAGTCATGCAGATGCTTTGGCTCACCTCGCCTCAGCAGTGGAAGACAAGATTGGGAGAAAAATTCAGGTCGAATTGTTGGCAGCACCAAGCACCATGGCTGCGAAAGTATACAACTTACAACATGGGGATAGTTGGATTACCCTGATTTATAGATTCATTGCTCATGGCACCCTTCCAAATGACAAAGTCCAAGCTAAGCAGATTCGATACAAGGCTACCCGTTACTTGATCATTAATGACCAACTCTACAAGCGGGGTTTTAACCTACCATACCTAAGATGCCTTACGCCCGCAGAGGCAGAAACTGTCCTTCGAGAAATACATGAAGGAGTCTGTAGAGATCATACTGGATCTCGATCCCTAACACACAAAGCTTTTCACCAAGGATATTACTGGCCAACACTCCACCAAGATGCCATCAGAATATTCCGCTCATATGATAAGTGTCAACGCTACGCAACTATTCCTCACTCCCATCCCGAGCCGCTCACTCCTATGATCAGCCCTTAGCCCTTCGCCCAATGGGGACTTAATTTGATCAGCCCAATGCCTGCAGGGAAGGGCAAGGTCCGCTATGCAATCGTTGCAGTTGCCTACTTCACAAAGTGGGCCGAAGTAGAACCCTTGGCAACCATTACTGAGGTAAAAATAGAAGACTTCGTATGGAAGAACATCCTTTGTAGATTTGGCATTCCCAATGCGATAGTCACTGACAACGGGTGACAGTTCGACAACAATAAGTTCAGGATGTTCTGCTCTAAGTTCAACATCAACTTATGTTTTGCCTCCCCAGCTCATCCCCAGTCTAATGGACAAGTTGAAGCCATCAACAAAATAATCAAGCGAACTTTGAAAACCAGCTTGGACAAGGCTAAAGGTTGTTGGCTAGAATTTGTACCCCAAGTTCTTTGGTCATACTGCACTTCGTATCGGACATCAACAGGAGAAACCTCATTCTCACTTGCCTTTGGTACAGAGGCAGTTGTCCCAGTTGAGCTTGAGCAAGCAACGTTCCGAGTCCAGAACTACGTGCAAAGCGAAAATTACAAACAACTTACCCTCAACTTAGATCTAGTATAGGAACACAGAAACCAGGCTCACTTGAGGAATGTCGCCTACAAGCAACACATCTCCAACTACTATGACTCAAGGGTCAAACTTCGTTCTTTCAAAGTGGGGGACTGGTATTGAAGAAAAGATTACTCTGTAACATAGTCCCGAGTGAAGGAACACTTAGTCCAAACTGGGATGAACCGTTTGAAGTTGTTGGCATCAATCGCCCTGGCTCCTACAAGCTTAGAAGCTCTGATGGCAAGACCCTTGGCCATCCATGAAACGCTGATCACTTGAAGTACTATTACAAGTAGACTCACATTGTGCAAGTGTTAAGCTTCAACTGTTCGGCATCCTATGTAACGAAAACTATTTGGCTTGAATTCAATAAAGAGGTGATTTAGACAACTCAGTCCTAATCCTCTTACATTCCTAGCAATGAAACACTCAGGTTCAAAGCTTCAACATGAAACAAAGTCTAAGTATATGTCAACAAGACTATACAAATAAACGAATAGCTTCACAGTATATTCGTTCAATCATACATTCCAACACATTCATACATAAGTCAATTGTGCTTCAAAAGGGGTTCAACATACTTTGTGTCATTCGACACTTACTACAATATGCCTCAACACCTTGCCCTTATTCTCACCAACCAGGTGATGAAATGTGAAGAATGAACTCATCTTCATGCCACCAACCAGGTGATGAAATGTACAACCCTTACTCTAAGCCACTCATGCCACCAACCAGGTGAAGAAAGCACTCATCTTCATGCCACCAACCAGGTGATGAAATGTACAACCCGTACTCTAATATCATTTGGCAACTTGCCATTCATGCCACCAACCAGGTGAAGAAGGAACTCATCCTCGTGCCACCAACCAGGTGATGAAATGTGATGAAAGGTGATGAAGGAACTCACCTTCGTACCACCAACCAAGTGATAAAGCAACTCACCATTCATTCCACCTACCAGAAGACGAGTGGTACAACTTGTACATGTGAACTCCTAGCATTCACAAATAATCAAAAACCCTCAAGCTTGACAACTCAACTAGGATAGCACTTATGCCCAACAAGAGTTATAGTCACCAACAAAGTCTTATTGTAAGCCAACAACAACTTCAATGCATGGCATACGAAGATCAAGCTATTCAGCCCTCTTGCATCTGCTTCAGACATTTCTCCTCTGTAACAATGCAAACACTACAACTCGTACAAAAGCTTCACACACTCTTGATCAAGACAGTGTGAAGCAAAACCAATTTATGGTGCCAACAAGAGCTTCATCAATGGAGGGCAACCACAATTCTCAAAAGCTTCACAAGCTTCACACACTTATGATCAAGACAGTGTGAAGCAAAACCAATTTATGGTGCCAACAAGAGCTTCATCAATGGAGGGCAACCATAATTCTCAAAAGCTTCACACACTCTTGATCAAGACAGTGTGAAGCGAAACCAATTTATGATGCCAACAAAAGCTTCATTAATGAAGGGCAACTATAACTTGTAGAAAGCTTCACACACTCTTGATCAAGACAATTTGAAGCAAATTCAATTTATATGGTTCATCCAAACCTTCGACTAATACAATGTGTGGCTTGCATCACAATCTCTTGCTCAACATTGTGGAAGTAAAATTTGTATATGTTATCTCTCCCACATTTTCAAATTTCTAGTTTCCCAAAAAAAAAAGAGAAAAAAAAGAGGGAAATTGGGAAATTCAACAAATTTCTAGTCCTCCCAAAAAAAATGGGAAATTCAACAAAGCTTCATCAATGGAGGACAACTACAAATTCCCAAAAGCTTCACACTATCTTGATCAAGATAGTTTGAAGCAAAATCAATTCATAGTACCCAACAAAAGCTTCACCTACAAAGCTTCAACACAAAAGTTTCACCTACAAAAGCTTCACCCACAAAAACTTCACACACTCTTGATCAAGATAGTGTGAAGCAAAATCAATTCATGGTGCCCAACAAAGCTTCAACCTCAAAGCTTCACCTACAAAGCTTTAAAAAAAAAATATATATATATATATATATATATTTTCAGAAATTCGAAAATTTGAAAATAAAATAAAATAAAATAAAAATTTGCCTAGGCCTCCTCTTCTTTGGGCCTAACAATTTTCATAACAAATATAAATGAAGGAGGAGTTTTGGGCTACCACTTAGAAAGGAAATGCATCATTCGTCAGCTCCATCGACCGGAGACTTGGGGGACTCCTACCATATGCTACTGCACCTTGATACTCGAAAGTCTCACGACCACTCAGTGACTTGGATTTTTCAAGTCTCTAACCGAAAAGCTTTCCTCACTCGGGAAATTAAGGGAGCACTACCTCAACATACATGATTCACTCATAAAGCTTCAACATACAAGCTTCAACAAAAGAAAAAATTCAAAGAACTTAGTGAAGAAGGCTTTGGTGTATTTAACACAATACGTTGAAATGAAGCAAAGCTTATTTATTGATATTTCCGATAAGTTACAAATATGTACATATACATGAATCAAAATAAACAAACAAGAAGGAGCCTTCACAAAGGTTGCTTAGGAGAAGTCTCAGTAATCGGCAGAGCCCCAGAAAGAGAAGGCACCGGAGGGTGATCATTCGGAGCCTCAGTACTAGACAGAACCCCAGAAGGAGGAGGCATCAAAGGTTGATCATTTGGAGCTTCATTACGCAGTACAGCCCTAGAAGACGAAGGCAATAAATGCCTTTAAAACAAACCCACAAACCTCTGATGATCAAGTAAAATCTGACCATCAGATTCCTGCATCTGGTCAAGCTTCCTCTTCATGTTTGTAGCATAGTCATGTGCGAGCCTGTGCAATTGTTTATTCTAATGCTTGAGCCCTCTAATCTCCTGTTTGAGACTTATCACTTCAACCGCCAATGATTCAACTTGGCGGGTTCGAGCAAATAGGCGTTGGGCCATATTAGACACAGAACCTGCACACTGAACATTGAGAGCCAGAGAATCCTTAACAGCCAACTCATCAGACCGTTTGGAAAGTAGTCTGTTATCTTTGGGAGTGAGAAGGTTCCTGGCCACCACCGCAACGGTCATATCATTTTTCATCACAAAGTCCCTAACGGTAAGAGGACCAATAGGGGATAAGAAGGATGGGCGCCATATGTTGTCTTGAGGAGGCATGGCTGTCTCTTCACTAAAGTTCAAGTCAAAATGACGGTCGGATGGGCCAGACATTTTCAAAAATGATGAAGGAGAAATGAGGTCCAATAAATCTTTAAAGTACGAAAATAAAAGGAAAATTCCTATAAGTAATAACTCTCAGAACGTACTTCTTGCACACAATTGGTGCCCTTATAAAAGACTGTTTGTTCAAAAATCGAAGAGGCACCACTCTCCGGATTTCGAGAAGCAGATTTTCCTGAGTAAAATATGTCGACAATCCTCACACGCAACATCAGCTCCTCGGGTACCACAGATAACTTTGCGAAAGATCTCTGACAAAGTTTAGACACATAAATTTTGAAGGTTCAGCTACCCTACTATTACCCACAAGGGTAAAGGAAAAGCACCACTACTTGATACTCGAAAGTCCCTATATGTGTCAACCTCCGTGCTCCGTGGCAAGGCAGACTGGCAAAAAATGCCCAACCTTTACTCACATTTGAGAAAACACTCCCAACATGATTACTTTCTCAAAAATCGAAGAGGCACCGCTCTCCGAATCTCAAAAGCCAGACTCCCAACAAGATTACTTTCTCAAAAATCGAAGAGGTACCGCTCTCCGAATCTCAAGAGCTAGACTCCCAACAGGATTGTTTTCTCAAAAATCGAAGAGTCACCTTCGAATCTCGAGAGCTAGATCCCCGACAGGATTGCTTGTTTGAAAACCGAAGAGACATCGCTCTCTGAACTTCGAGAGCCAAATTTCCTTGGATAAAGCTTGTCTACAATCTTCACACGCAACATCAGCTTTCCAGATACCACAAACCACTTTTTCAAAGTGCTCTGAGAAAGTTAAAACACGTGAATCTTGCAGCTCCCACTACATTGCTATGACCAAGAAAGGTAAAGGAACAGCATTACCACTCGTTGTTGGGACAATTCCTATATATGTCGACATTCATCCTCCACAGCCAGGCAAACCTGCAAATAAAAAAAATGCTCAACTTTTCTTCACATCCGAGAGGGCACTCTCAGCAAAGTCTCTCGAAATACTCAACTTATTTTCCTCCCAATAATACCTCTGCAAACAAGCCACACCAGAGCAAGAGTATCTCATATCATCAGGGTTAAAAGCAAGAGTATCCCATATCATGTTTTTTCCTTGTCTTTTCCTTTGGCCTTGTTCTTACCTGCAAGACAAGGAGAAATAGAGCAATCAGTCAGCACTTGGAATCAAGCTTCCAGTCAGGAACTGACTACCTGGAACTCCTTACCTGATTACTTACCTAGCATTGCTCTCGAGTACTCATCTTCAACATCTTATGTTCTAGAGAAGATACCACATCTGCCTGAGAAATAGATAGGGCAAGTGAGAATGATACAAGGAAGCATGTGGAGACAAGCGTAACAGAACACGTGCCGATACATCCACTACTTTGTTAACATCAAAAGTATCTCATATCATCAGGGTCGAACATACTCTAGATTTAATGGACTTGTTTTAACCCTCAAATTCTTAAGTCGGCATTATACTCTGGAGGAAACCAGAAAACCCTCCAGCCCAGTTCAAGAATAAGCATGTGGAAAGTTACTTCTTCAAGAGCAAAAGTATCTCATATCATCTCTTCTCCTTTTTCTTCTCTTTATCCTTCCCGCTGCTTGCAAGATAGAAAGAATGAGAACAATCAGCCGGAACTCGAAATCAAACTTCTGATCTGGGACTGATTACTGGGAACTCTGATTGCTTACCTTGTCTGTCACCTCTTTCGGCAAATCTCCTAGCTCGGCGACTTGGGGGACTCCTACTACATGGTTTGTATCGCGCTTGACCAAGCCTGAAACTACAAGTAAGCTTCAAGTGAAATTGATACATTACCTTGTGCATCTGCACCGGTTAAAGATACCACCCCTGAATGGAGGAAAAGTACTTCCATAGAAGATGTCACATCTACCTATGAGACAGATAAGGCAAGTGGAAACGATACCACACTTCGGTACTTAGAAGTTTCGTGATTACTCAGCGGCTTGGATTTTGCAAGTCCCTAACCGAGGAGTTTCCCTCACTCGGGAACTTAAGGAAGCACTGTTTGTACCATACTTGACCAATCCCGAAACTATTGAGCACCGGTCAACGTTATACCGTCAGGGATCCATAAGAGTTTCCCTCCAACCAGGAGGCCAATCACAGCGCGACACGTGTCAACATCAGAAGTCAATCATAGCACAACACGTGTCAACATCAAAAGCCAATCACAACATGACACGTGTCAATGTCAAAACAAAGCTAGAAACTCTCTTCTATAAAAGGAGATCATTCTCCCACAATATTTCCTAATGTCATTTGTACTAAATCATTCACTTGTACTCACTAAAAGAGAGATTGAACATATGTACTTGTGTAAACCCTTCACAATTAATGAGAACTCCTCTACTCCGTGGACGTAGCCAATTTGGGTGAACCATGTACATCTTGTGTTTGCTTCCCATGTCTCTATCCATTTACATACTTATCCACACTAGCGACCGGAGCAATCTAGCGAATGTCACAAACTTAACATTTTCTGTTGTACCAAAGTCCCCACTGATTTTGTGCATCAACAAACTTTAATTTTGGCCGATTAGCCCTCTGAACTTGTATAATTAGCCATTTTCCCCCTGATCTTTACTTTTAGCCGTTACCGCCTTGAACTTTTATAAATATCCAATTTTCCCCTTGGTGTTATATTTTAAAAAATTTCATTCAATTTTTCATCCATTCAACTTTCCATCTTTTTTTTATTTCAAAAAAAAATCCATCTTTTTTGCCCTCATACAATTGTCATGTGGTGTTCCCGTGATCAAGATAAATGGAAAAATGAATGAAAATTTTTAAAATCTAATGCCAAGAAGGAATTGCTATTTATAGAAGTTTATGGGGTAATCGGTTAAAATTAATGAAAAATGACAAATAAAGGTGTAGTGAATAGCTAAGTGTGTCATTACAGTGCATCTACTTCAGTTACAGTAAGACTACCGGTGCAAATCATACAGGATTAAGCAGCACTTTCATAATCCATAGTCATTAAATTCTATTACTCAACCTGCCAATGCAAGATGGACAAAATGCTGAAATTCTCTGGCAACCAAAGTTGCTAACCATCTCAAGGTTCGATAAAATTGTTCGACTCCTACAAGCAGTTTCTAGAATGTCTCACTATTACAGTGCTCCAACTGAGCAGAGTTCAAAGACAAGCAAACATCAGTTTGTAGTTCTCTGTACCTTCAAACAC
Source organism: Malus domestica (assembly GCF_042453785.1). Taxonomy (NCBI): domain Eukaryota; kingdom Viridiplantae; phylum Streptophyta; class Magnoliopsida; order Rosales; family Rosaceae; genus Malus; species Malus domestica. The sequence goes on along the minus strand of NC_091665.1, from coordinate 4,715,854 downwards.
ATTGTTCAATTTCTTACAGGATTCAAAACCCGTAATTATGCTGTATTATTATTCTTTCTGTGATGGATATATAAAAAGTCAAGAAATAGAATTGAGAAAGATCTCACGAACCGCACAGAAGAAGTACATACATAGATACATACATATATTATACACACATATACAATAATAATTGGCTTACCAGCTTGAGGTATGTGGTAGTTGTCGAGATGTAAAAACAAGTGTCCCTTAATACCAAAGTAAGCCAAAACTTGGCCCTATCCCGTGTCCCTAAGATAAAGAGTGCTTGCAAACCAAGGTTGGGGTACACAGCATCAAAATGACAAAACTATTATCATTTGACTTCAGCAAATCTTATGCGGAACCACGTACTTATATTTCTCGGGTCAACGAAAATTGATACAACATGAACTCAAGCAAATAATGAAAAAAATGATATAAATAATTGATTCGGTTCAGCATCGTTATATTCTCACTTTGTCAGTTTTACTAACTGAAACGAAATTTGACATTTTGTAATTCTCTATACCCCAAGCTGTGAGAACCCTATATTAACTTGTAACTTGTAAGCAATTTATCAATCAAACCCACGCAGGGAAGCCATAAATGAAATGAATGAAACGCCAATCTAAATTACGAATATAAAAAAAAAAAAAACATATCTATACAACAGCACAAGACACAGCAAGAATCCTACATGCCAAAAGGCAGGCAGCTCCACTTCTGAAGTTGAAGAAATAACAACACCATAGGGCTTGGAAGCTCATCTTCCTCTGAAGATGCAGGTTGCAATGGTAACTCAGGAGGTAACTGCCGGTGAAATGCATCAACTGCAGCTGCAACACCGTCTTCATTCTCTATCAACTTTGCTATTTCTAGTACTCGAGATTTAACCTAAGATGGTTTCAACTCCTGGTTAGAAAGAATGACTGGTGTGCTATGTTGCTACACTATTTTCTCACTAATGGACTAACTGCATGACTTACACTATAAAGAGGAAAGCTTACCAATTAATAGCATGAAATTTTTAACATATCATATTTGTTTTCATTTTTTAATCTATTTCCAACTGAGCAATGATGAGTAGTGCACTGCTGATGAATAATTGAAGGATTGTATCTGATTATCTAATTGCTTAAGTGTTTGGTAAGGAATAACTGAAACATTATTAGCCCTTTTTTTCTTTTGCGGAGATTGTAAGACTTATATGTGTTAATTATTTGTGGATATTTGATTTGTTTCTGTCCATTGTTCCATGATTGCTTGGTTTCTGGTTCTTCTCAGTGTGTTCTCATGCTGTCCGCATTATGTTTTTTGTGGTACAGTCTAAATTCTGAGTAGTGTTTCCTATTTTCAGTAGTTTGTGCACTCCTGAAGGCTGTCTTTTGGTGCAATCAGATTTTAATAAACAAAGTGAACAACATAAATGCTAATTGAGAAAAAAAAAACATGAAAACAAGAAAGGAACGGATTTAATCTAACCTGGTAACGTTTCAGCTAATGCTATTACTGTTAAAAGTATAGTCACAAGGCTTCACACATTCTGACTTGTTAGCTAATGCATCGTTAGCTCATTAATTAACAGTTTAATCTTTTGGGGTTCATTGGTTGTCTATCACTGACCAATCAAAACACACACCACTCACACTCTCATTCACGTGTAATTGCTCTGTGAATAAAATCTATAGAGACAGTTACAAGGAGTTTGATTCAATAAGGAAGAAATACTAAGGATGAATAGCAATATTAAGTTGTCACAAGTTTGAAAGAATTAGTAGAATTACTTCGATAAGGCACGGCATACACCACTTAGTGGGATAAGGCTTGGTTATTGTATATGATAAACAAATAATTTTGAAAACGAGAAATAGGTATTGGTGCAGTAATACCTCTGGCTCCAGCATGAATCTAATAGCATTTGAAAGGTTCTCAACACTGAGCTGAGAAATAGGTATTGGTACAGGCCCCAAGCCTTTCTCATGTATCCTATCACCCCAGAAGAACTGATCGCCAAAGAACGGCACTATGGTTGTTGGACACTGTATATTGTAAAATAGTGCAATTAGATAATATCCAACAAAAAAAAATACAATGGTGAAAGACAAAGCATCCATTCTCCCAGAAATAAATGATATTAGAACGACCACTCTGACTGAAAAGAACATTACCCCAGCTCTCAATCCTGTAGCTGTAGTCCCAGCACCACCATGATGAACCTGCATATTTACGATAGTACAGCTTTTAAAATCATGCAGTAAAAATCAACATCCACAACTGGTTTACAAAAAAAATGTCCAATCGCTGTGCAGGTTACATGAGTGATAATTAGTTAAAACCGAACAAAAAGGTGAAACCATAAAATACGGCATACCACAGCTGAACATTGAGGAAATAGCCAATCATGAGGGCTGTCCTCCAAGAGGAAAACATTATTGGATGCTTCTGTAACTGCAACACGCAAACCAAATTAGAGGAAAATATATCAGATGGTTTTTCATTATTTTAAGTAAAGCAACTAGAACAGCTTGTCTTTTTTCCTGTTTTTGGTTTAAAATACCCTTATAACAAACATGTAATTGGACAGCGATTACAAAAATTAACAGGATCAGTCAACTGAAATTCAAAAGATATCAAGGACATCCAAATTTAACATAGAGAGAGAGAGAGAGCCATAATATGGTGATATAGTCAAGTGCTATATCAACAGGCACATGAATTGACAAACCAAAGCACGTAATACTTGACAAACAATTTAACCCATACAGTGGAATTTCCTAGAACAGGTTAAAGAATGAGATCTAATTGAAAAAAGAATAGACACTTACCATTACCCAGGTCTCCCCAACCTCTATCAATTATTCCTCTCTGTCCTGTATCTTTCAACGCCTCCAATATAATATTCGTAGTTTTCTTGGGATCATCGAGCGGCTTAACAAAAAACAGGCAAAGTTTTAGGTTCTAATCTTTTCAAAACTCAGGATGAAAACATGATTTTATCAGCCATGAATCTAAATTATTATAGGAATTTTTTTTTACAGAAATAAAGATAAAAATCAAAGTATTAAACCAACTCAAGAAATAAGTCATCAGCCACAATTATACGTATCCAACCATTAACCCACATTGATAAAGAAGCACCCTCTTCAGAAGAAAATTGGACTTAATTACGTCCATAAGCTGTCATCCTGATTCTGGGTCAAGACAGAAAATATCTAGAGGTAGAAAATTCAGTTCTACACTATCTGCAACGATTGAGACATCGATGTTTATGGAATTGATTGGTATTATTATCAAGGTACTCAAAGAGCCCTCTAAATTATCTAGCAGAAAATAAATATATTACTAGACGAGATAACCGTCAATTGTCAAGGAACAAGGCTAATCTGCACGAAAGTTATATGAACTTTCCTAACGATCAAATCAGAGTTATTGAAGATAGTCCTACCAATCCTTCCATCTTCGACTAAGTTTTTTGATATGGAAAGTTATATGAACTTTGCACATGATAACATAAAGTTTAAAATAAATAAATAAAAAAGAAAACAGGAATACACACTGCAGTTTTAATCACTTTACACATAATTTAAGTGAGATCATATACCATGCTTCCAAAGCCAATATATATAGGTTTGGGCCCTTTCTGAATCCATTCAACAAACTCATCTTGAGGTTGATACTTCGACCCAAGGTTTAAGAAACAATAACCAACGACATCCACAAGAGATCCCCAATCTGCATATATCATACGACGTCAAAACCTTCCAAGTTCCAACAAATATACTACCGGTAGAAGAGAATAATTAATATCGAATTACTTACCACTTGGCTTTGGCACAACGTGAGGACTCCACATATAGCCTGTAGGCAAATGAGATATTGATCCATGGTATGTGCTGAAGTATGCAATAGGAGAAAGCTTCAACTTCTTTTTTCTGAAGTCATTTATATATCCCCGAATACCCCACCATATCAGTAAATCCACAATAATGTATGAAATCTATGTGGCAAAGAGAAATAGGATTAGATTTGTCATCAATTAGTCCAGTGGTTCAAACATATGACAATAAAATAAATAGAAGTAAATACCAAACAAATCGCATACCCAATAACCAGCACTTTGAGGTACACGTGCCAGTGGGTGAGGAAATTCATAAGTAGGCCTGTCTATAGAAGGCTACGTTAGATGGCACAACATAGAAGAGAGTTTCTCGCAAAATAAACCAGCATTCAAGACATAATATACTTCTGAAAAGTGAAAACAAGAATAAGAACATAATATTTCTTTCAAGCTTCCTTAAATATCTTTTATTTTGTAATTTTATTCATGTCAACTTGAAACACCAATGCAATCCATGTGACCAAGAGAGTTTCTACCTTTTCTGCTTCCGAATGGTATAAATGGATCAATTATACTTGTATATGCTTGACGCTTGCTAAGATCGATCTAATGAAGAAACTTAAAGAGGTAATCCATAATCCTAGATATCTCTTATTGGTGAAGACTAAAAGACTCCAAATCAGAGCATTGTAATCCCATCTGTAAAAGTGTTTTAATCCAGGACCAAACTATTAGGATCACAGCCTGACTTGCCTCCCTTCTTAGAATCTTACTAGAATTGAACTGTATATGTTATTATGTATACCGGGAAACATTTCAGAAACTCTAGAATGTTTCCAGATTGTCAATTTGAAGAACTCTTCAAGTGGGTTCCTGTTCGAATGAGTGGTCCAGATTGAATGACTAACTTAACAAGTCATAGCGTCTGCCAAGAGGACAATTACTCTATCAAAAGAATGCAAGAAAAGAAGTGGTCAAAACTTACGTCCATGGCATTGTGAAGAAAATATGAAGGGGTACTCCAAGAGCTTCTGCAACATGAGCATGTCCTGCAACCCATATCACATAATCAAAGAAGTTTCTCACGATTGAACTACATCTTTTTACTTGATAAAAGAAGAAAAGATGCAGATGTAGAATAAGTTCATTAATCACACTTTATATTTTCACACACTCATTTTCTAATGGCAGATCCACAAATGGAGTGACTGACATATTTGATGAAAGCAATTTTCTTTGAAGGACAGATCTAGTTACTACAAAGGTCCCATAATAAGGGTTTAAACCTTTTGCTAACTAAATATTTCAGCACGTGGCTTCCGAGTTCCGAACAGTACAGTCCTTCAGTCCTGGATCAATATTCTGATTTCAAGCTCAACAGGACCAACTACAAGGGAGGGTCTATTATAATGATTTAATTAATCTTTGATTGAAGCGGGAAGGTCCAACAATGAAAGATGACGTAAGACACAAGAATCTAACAACGCAACTTTTTAATTTAATTGTGAATAAGAGTTCATCGTAAAACCTTTTGTAAACTGTAATACATACTGATTTACCAGAAACATAATTCAATTGAAGGACATTAAATATTCCACTTGTACTAACTCACCATAAGCAGGAGGGTTTGCAACAATTGCCTGTGCCTTAAAGGGCACACCAGTTTCTATATCTGGTTCTGTGCATGCTGGAAGAAGAGATTCAATAATTGCCTTCAGTTGCTTTCTTTGTATCAATATTTCTGCTCGGCCGGATGGAATGAGACCTTTATTTCTGGCCATATCTAAAATTAAAAGGCACTAAATTTCAGTTATTCAATAAACTTAAGGGGAGAATTTGAGAACAATAAACATATTTAGAGTCTAAATGATGACGTGAATGAGAGTTCTAAGCTCTAGAAATATCAAATTTTGGCTAAAAGAATAGAAGTTAGTTAATTTAAGGAAGTCAATATTCAAATAACTCCAGCTTTCACACAAACTTTTACAGTTTAACTTTAAGAAAATTTGTTGGAATTAAGGTTCAGCTGAGAGAAAGAGAAAGATAACAGCAGAGAGAGCACGAGCCAGAAAAACAGTAAGTCTAAAGAACCACATATAAACAGACAACACATTGGCAAAATAGACAGAGACATAGGAAGTGCTACCAACAATATCGCCACAAAAAAAATAAATAAATAAAAAATAAATAAAAAAGAGATAAATTGGGAAATATTATTAATAAAAAAAAAGTACTTTCAATATTAAGGACCTCTTACATCCTGCCAAAACACGAGGATCACCACCCAATGGATAAAAGTCTACACCAGCCGACTTCACAAAAGAGCTGAAGTTCACATGAGTTGCCAACCTAACATGATGGCCAAACTCCTGCAAGAAAACATAAAACCATCTACAATCAATAAAACATACAAGAAACATAGGAATATATCAGTGATACTGATACCTAAAATTTATTATAAGTACTAGCATCAAGCATGGTCTATCTCTGCAGGTAAGAGTTATAACTATTTTGTAACAAGGACAAAGTTACAATTATTAACCTCTCCGCATCCTGTTAGCCCAAAGAATTATGACCTATGTGCTATATATTTCAAAAGAGTGGTACAAAACTAATCTTTAGAATGCACTCATTGGACCAACAAAACAATACCTAACCGGAAAGATATCAATGATATTGGTACTTTCTTAAAAAACCGTACATTAAGAATAAAATGCACACCTGTATGATGACAACATGTATAACAAGAGCACACTGAATGTAAATTGACAACAAATTATTTCAAGGCTTCATGGACCATAAATGTAACGTAAATTGATGAAAGTCGATTTTTTGGAAGGAAGCTAGTTCTTCCACAAGGAAAACAAACCATGATATTAAAATTACATACAACTAGGGGAAAGGTAAGAAATAAGTGCCAACAAAGGTAAATCATTCACACAACAAAAAGAAGTCATATGGTTATGTTAAACATGCCTGAAATCTCTTTGCCATAGCCAGGAAAGGCTGTACATCTCCTCTTGTTCCAACCACAAGTATGCAAATTTTCAACCTTGGAATTGACTTGATGGTATTGGAAGGCGTGTCATCAAGATTGATGGGCACATCTTCGACAGTCTGGAGCTCTAAGAACTCAGAGGCAACAGGTGCACTTTTTCCCAAATCAACTTCTACTGTTCCATCGTTTTGTATCTTGACCATCTCAACAATCAGTTTTCTCTGAAAACCAAAACAAGAAAAGCAATGATCAACCAAGAAGAGAATGAACCATAAGAATGTATAAAATCAAATAAACCATCTGCAATCCAAAATTATGTTTATAAGGAATTGGGGGAAGGGGGAGTGGGATGGAGGATAACTAGCAACCTCAGTGGTTGGAGCCACTAGATTATAACTCAATTTATGTCACTATTATCAGGTACTGAAACAGTACAAGATACTGTGTAAGACAGGGTCTGTCATACACCCATGTTTCGCAAACAAATTTAGGGGACAACATTTGGCACACATCTCTTCAGCATGAAGTTGCAATTTCATGAAGGAAACTAGTCCAACAAATATGTTTCTAGTTCTGAAAGTTGGAAGATCAAAATTTATAAGCAAACGCAGGAATGGGATCAAACAACCACGCATATAATAGTATCTACCTTTTCACGCTCTGACAGTCTATCCAGCTTTAAGTCATGCCTTCCCTTCCTCTCCATCCTGGATCTAGGGAATCTAATCTCATAATCCTCAATCAGCATACCTTTGGGAGTGCCAATTGGTGCCGTGATTGAATGGTCCAACCGTATGTATCGGTGAGAAAATATTAGATAAACACCAGAACAAAAGAAACATAAATACATATTTAAATGGATCCCAGTATGGCATTAAAGTCCAGTAACATCTGGGGTAGGCATGATCACATCATTGGACTAATTAGACTATCAGTTTGGATCATGATCACATCATCCTATGGTTCACTGAAACACCAACAACAATAGTGGACATAATCATAGTTTAGGATCTGAAGTATTTCCACAATTTAGACAACATGAATATTTTAAGAACTATTCTTCTACTTCAATCCGTCATTTCATTTCTTTTTCAGTATCGCTCTAGAATATCAGTCCGGTCATCTAAATTCCAAATTCCATGACTTATTTACACCTCAGTGACGTCACTAAGTAATGACTGATTACTAAACTAAAGTGCACAACTAACATCCTGGCAATATACTCTTGAATTTTAAGCTAAGACGGGAAGCTCCTTTCCGCATTGTATAGGCAATAAAGCTTAACACATTTTGGTTCATTGGTGTTAATAGAAAGTTTCTTGGCTAAATATTAAGTAATTCCACATTGTCAAACTATAGTTCAAGTTCAACCAGAAGAGTAAGAACCTGGTCTCTCGTCAAGGAAAAGCTTCATTTTTTGTCCCTCGATGCATTACAGATAACAAAAACAACTATAACTCGGAATACGTGGGGGCACTAACCTCTCCGAGGTGAAGAACCAACATTGAACTCTTTTGCCTGAAAAATCTCTAAAACCGGAGAAGGCCGTGAAGAATTTGTCTTCTGATTCCTCTCCTGCTGAAAACAACCTGCAACCAATCGTTCATTTGAATACTTGTTATCCATTTCCACCGAATCATAAATTCGACAACTTAACAGAAAATCCTTACTCTGTCCTTGGCTGCTACCGCCTTCCTCTTCCAAATGTTTCAATGGATGGTCAACCCCATTGCTTCCCATTTTGCCTAGTGCACGGGGATGCGCAACAGAAACCGACCAAACCCCAACTCCGACAACCTTAATTTCGGCTCCTCGTATCTACAATCCTGAACACAAACCATGAACTGAAACCACCAACTAACCCCAACTCCAATAACTTACAACTCAGTTCCCAGTATCGAATTATTAACTGTACCAAAAATCGAATTTCAGGATGTGAAGAAACATAAACAAAAACAAAACCCCACTAAAACAAAAAACCTCAAACCCTTCAAAAACACTTCCAATATCCAGAACCTCACAACACAAGACAGAGAATCGCTAGAAAAAAAGCAAAAGAAAAAAATACAACCCACAAGTTCAAACCGCTTCAGGAACAAAGCCCAAAAGTCGAAATTATCGAAATTTAGCTGTTCCACATGCAGATCATGGACAGCTCGAATGCTAACTGTATTTTTTTACCAAAAGACAGGAACCGCCACTACCAGCAAGTCAAAGCGTAGACCATTTGGTGGGCGAAAGTTTAAACCGCCTTTGAAGTTCAAAAGCAATTCCAAAACTGAAGAAAAGTGTTTTTCCGACTGATTTTAAGCTGAAAGCAAAGAATCCAACAGAAGCAGAAAGAAATTATTTGGGTACTAAGAAATTCTGATGCGCAATAAAATATGGCGCTTAGAGTGAGAGGTCCTATAAAGAATTGCTATAATACAGGGAAGGGAAGGAAGTTGAAGAAAAATTTGGAGTCTTTTGGACTGAGAAGTTGGGTTGTTATGCAAGCTTCTCTCTGTCTGGATTTCAAAGAAATTTCAACTGTTCGACATATAATATGAGGAGAGATTTTTCAACGTTACCGTCGCACAAGGTGATACATGATCATGTGTTCTTATATAAATTATAGGATATATGTGTTGAAATGTTAATAATTTAAAAATTAAAATTTTCCACCATTTATATAAAAATACGTGGTGTACCATCCGTATTTCCGTCACAACTAAAAATTTCTCTAATACGGGACAGAGTTGTACACTTGTTTACGCTAATATGCTTTTTGTCCTCCTTTGGAATTTGGATTCCATCTAGATACTCATATCATATTCATTTATCGTACATTGTATAGTTAGTAATTATTTTTTATTTTTTATTTAAAATTAATACAAATAATATATAACAAAAGTTGATCACACGATGTACAATGAAGATATAAATGTGAGTATCCTAATAAAAAAAGATTTGGAGTGGATCTTCATCCTTCACATTGTATAAAAAAGGGTATTCTAGTTCTTGTAAAAGTTTTTTGTGCTTCTCTTCAAAAATAGAAAATGAATATTGGATTGATTGTTTGATCTTTTGTCAAATTGATGATATAGTGAGTATGTCATTTTTATGTGATGACGTATAAGTTGTATTTGGACCATATTCACATTGACATGATTTTAATAACTTCAAAACATTTTTTTTAACTGGATAGGTAATCACTTTTTTTATGAAAACATTTTTTTTATTACTTTTAAATATACAAAAGGTGAGAACTCTATTGATTAAAAAATTTCATTTTCTTGAAAATGTTATTAATTTATATAAGCATAGGTTACATACAAATAAGGCACTTGATTACACAAATATAGCTATAAGTACAAACATCATCATTACTCACCTAACCAAACGGTCTGGACACCTCTGAGGGAAAGAAAAGAAAAAAAAAAAAACAAAGGTCTGTACACCTCATGGGAGTTGATTATCAAGTGCTATAGGGTATTTAATCATCGTCCCCTTCATAAAATCAATTCTTTTAATGCAACGATTTTATTTATACTAAAAGAATGAGCGTTTAGAGTAATATCTCATATTAATTTGATATCGAACTTGTCGTCTACTTTTAATTTTTCCCCCAAAATCAAAACACAACAGTAGACAAGGAACTAAAAGAATATTTGATTTTGAACTGAACAAGGATAAGAGAACGCTATGATTTTGATGTCTATCTTGAGAGAGACATACAACAAATGCAGCCAAACAATAATATAAGACATTATATCCATGAAAAAGGCCGATCGAGAAGGTGTGATAGTTGCAATGCCCGTTCATCAAAGTATTTAGTGGTCATATGTTAGATAATGTAACTATTGTTTGAATCAATTTCACAACCTAACCATTGATTAAAAGGGATGGAAAAGAGTTGTCTATGATTGTTTTGTCTAGTGACACCCACTCTTCATTAATTGGGTCATATCAATAAACTATTCTAATACCATGTTAAGATTTCAGAGCGTCGTATTAGTGAGGTATAGCCACATCGGTATGGTATCCAACTTAGACCCTACCATCTACAACACGTCGTGTAAGGTATTAGCATAGAAGACATCAATGCAATGAAAAGTAGAACCATTTATTATATCGTATTTTATTTCGTCAAATTTCTGACGCATTCTCCATTAGTTTAACATAGAAATGTTGTAATTGTAATTTGTAATTACAAATCTAAAACGATTGCTCTTTACTGAGAATCTCAAATAATTGTTTTACAATTTGTACAAGCATTGCGCTTTTGGTTTCATGTCTCCTTTAAGATATTGATGATATTCTGTAGTATTTACGTACGTGGAAGCTGATGCACATCGACATCGGCCAAGGAGTTTGTAAAATAATCCTTCCTCTTAGCTGCATCGATCCAACCTAGATCCGACGGCAGTCCTTGTGAATCAACTCTTGGAGGAGAAGATGCAAGTCACTTGAGAGCGTACTGTTTGCACACACGATAATCATCTATTGCACCACCACGGTGCCTATCAACACTACTGTATCTAGCAAGCACTTCCCATGTAATAATGGTAGGAAGTAGGATCTTCCCGATTCTTGGTTGACAAAGTCTTACACTTTTAGTGACGATATGATACTTAAATGCAAAGAGAGAAATAAAGGGGTACTCACAGGATGTAAGTGTCGATAGAGAAGCAAAAACAAAGGGAAATTGACAATAATACAATGCAGAACTCAAAGGAGCAATAAGGGATTTTTTTACAGTTTGCTGATGCTGTTCTTGGAGAGACTTCCCATGGACTTTGCCCTCTCTCTCAGTACATACTTCTGCACCTTCCCAGTCGAAGTCTTTGGCAGATCTGAGAAAACAACAGTCCGAGGAGCCATATAGTGGGGCAACCGATTCCTACAAAACTTAATAATCTCCTCCTTGTCAGTATTACAGCCATCCTTCAACTTCACAAACGCGCAGGGCGTCTCCCCCCAATAATCATCAGGCCTTCCCACAATTGCTGCCTCGAGAATATCTGGGTGGCTGAAGAGCACTGATTCAACCTCAATTGTGCTAATATTTTCACCCCCAGAAATGATAATGTCCTTTAAACGATCCTTTAGCTCTACGTAACCATCCGGGTGTTTCACACCCAAGTCACCACTACGAAACCATCCCCCTTTAAATGCATCTGTCGTTGCTTGATGATCTTTCAAATATCCATTCATTACAGTGTTACCTCTGAACATAACCTCCCCCATGGTTTTTGCATCAGATGGTACAGTTTTCATGGTGACGGGATCTTTAACGTCAACCTCCTCCATGCCAAGATGTTGCAATCCCTGCCGGGACTTGATCTTTGCCTGTTCATCTCGAGGCAGGGAGTCCCATTCAGGTTTCCAAGCACAAACTGTACCAGGTCCATAAGTTTCTGTCAAACCATATGAATGGGTTACACTGAACCCTAGCTCTTCCATCTTGAAGAGTACGTGGGCTGGTGGCGGTGCACCCCCAGTCATGACTATTACCTTACCCGGAAGTGGCCTCCGCTCATGTACCGGAGCATTTACAATCATGTTTAAAATTGTTGGTGCACCACCCATGTGGGTTACCTTGTGCTCAGAAATATGGCTAAAAATGCCCTTTGCAGTGACATTCCTTTGGCAGATATTAGTGCCACCCTGAGCAGCCACAGCCCAAGTGAGGCACCACCCGTTGCAATGAAACATGGGAACACACCATAAATATACAGGCAATGAGCTCATCTCATTAAGTAGAGCTGCTGCGAAAGAATTAAGATAGGCACCTCTGTGACTATAAATGACGCCTTTTGGGCTCGATGTAGTGCCTGAAGTGTAGTTGAGTGAAATTGCATCCCATTCATCTTTTGGTCGTCGGATCTCAAAATCAAAATTTCCACGTCCTAACAGGCTCTCATAATCCAAGTTCCCGGAAGTGGGATTACAGAAGTCAGGGGATGATTGATCACTCTCTGGGATTAAGACTAAAACGGGCAGCTTGGTCCTAGTCTTGGATAGAATATCAATTGCTCCTTTAGCAACATCAAGCAATTGGTAGTCTACAAAAATGATTTTGGCATCTGAATGTTTTAGTAACACTGACACCATTGCTGAATCATGGCGTATATTAAGTGTACAGAGAACTGCCCCTGCCATTGGAACACCAAAATGGAGCTCATACATTGCGGGAATATTTGGAGCCAATGCAGCAACCTGTCCGAAAGAACAAAAGCTTATTGTGGGCAAAGGTAGAACTGGTCATCAAAATTTAATGTCAACACTTTTAAGGATTTATCTCAAGCCATATAAGAAAGAGAGAGCGAGAAATTGAAAAAGAAATCAGAAACGAAAATCAGGGAGAAAAAATGCTGCACTGTGGGCATGATATTCATTTGTTGCCTAGAACGAAAGTGATGAGATGTAGAAGCATGACCGTATTAGCATGGATAACTTTATTAGTGAATGAACAAAAAATTCAAGTCTGCTCAAGTCATAAAAGAAGAAACTTTAAAATTCATATACTTCAGCTACAAAGGTGTTTAAAGCAGCCTTAACACGAACGATGCAAAAACCACAGGACTTAAAGTAATCACAAATTCACAACCACCCTCTCCTCCATAGCTATGTTGATTAAACATTGTGACATAAGAAACAGAATGAAGAAACAAAAGCAAAGAGGCAAACAAACAAACCAACCACACCACCGAAGCCACAAAAATCTGAGACGCAAATTGCAAAGGGTTGTATAAAATTCCGAGCAAAATTGTAGTTTATTATAATTTGGACAAAATGAGAGTGTTACATAGTAACACAAGACAGGAAGTTGGTTTCTTACCACATCTCCGTAAGAAACTCCGAGCTGGGCAAGAGCAGAAGCGAGTCTGGTGCATCGTTCAAGTGTCTGTCTCCAAGTGTAGACGATGTTTCCATACACAACAGATGGCCTGTCTCTGTAGACTATGGCGGAGCGCTCCAAGAAGCTGATCGGAGAAAGAGGGATGTAGTTGGCAGAGCACCTGATCGAACCCTCCATCAATTTTACCAGCCAGGCAGCCCTCCCTCTTGGAAATAATAGATAGAAAGCCTAACAAGTGATCAACTTCCCTGCGACATAAAAACATCATATCAGTGATCCTTCTTCTGCTAGACCGTGGAGAATAGGATCTGCAGCATAAATAGCAGCACATGACCCGTATGAAGCAAACAAACAAAAACAAAAGGTATTTGGAGTGAGAAAATGCAGGCAGAAAAACAACCGCAACCACAACAACAAAAGGTTGAATCTTTATCAGCACTAAAACGAGTAGATTCGAGCAGGTTTAAAATCATAGTACAATATCTATGTATGTATTTTGTTTATCCATCTTACGGTGTACCCAACAAAACTCAAGGCCGAGACAATTGGGTTTCAATCATTGAGCAGAGGTTTCTTCATGACCCTAAAATCCACATATTTAATAACAGAAACAGACTCACGGACACCAAACAGATGAAAAATGGAAGAGAGAGAGAGAGAGAGAGAGCAGCAATCGGCAATGGAGGATCAAAAGAGGAGAAGCAATCTCACTTGGGTTTGTGTTGCCGTCGGATTAAAGAGAAGGAGGCTCTTCCCTATGACTTTGGAATTGCTCCAAGCACAGACAGATGATTGAGCACCGCAGCGAACAAGACGCGCAGAGAGAGAATCATCAGACACAAAATAATAAATAAATGAGAACAAGAGAGTGGGAGTGTATGATGTGTGGATATTGTTGTGGTCAGGCAGGGTTGGCGGTGATAGCAAAATTTCAAGTTGCAAATGCCATCAATCGTACACTTGTCATGTGTCCATTAGCGATCTTCGTTCAAATAAAATTTTCATCCTGAAAACGTTACGTGTTGAAATTTTTGTTTGAGGATTTCATAATACATCTCTTCACTCAAAACTTGGGTCATGATAATGTCGTTTTTAATGATTTCTTTTAAATTCTTATTTCAATTTTGTTTGCAAACGAAAACTAATGCATTAATAACATTGAGGCTCTAAATTACATTTTTCTCTTTGAAGATGTCATCTTGATTAACTTATTAATTGGACACTTACACAGTCCCACATATATTTTGATTTTTTTAAATATTTTTCACCACTTCCAAAGCAACTTATTTACTTTCGATTGGTTTGAGTCCCACCAAAATGTAAACATAACGTATTTTAAAATATGTATTTATGAGTCTTCGCTGAAGATTGAAATTTTAAGAGCATCTTCAAAAAGGAGTTTAAATTTTCTGCATCCAAATATGAAATGAAATACCCATGTGTCCCCTCTGTGACTATTCTAAATATGTAACACCTGTCCGTTCATTTAAATTAACCAAACACTGTTAAATCTTCTGTTATTTCCCTAATAAACCAACGGCAACAGCCAGAAAGGCATTTTCTCTTCCCTTCCTCACTGGAAATCTCCTAAGTTCGATTTGCTCGAATTGCCGCTCTTTCTCGACTTGCCACCGCTCGAATCGGTGAGCAACTCGCTTCCTCCGCCACCATTATCAGCTGAATAGACAAAGCCCAATTCTTTTTTCTACGACTCTCCCCTTCTCTCACTAAATATTTCATCTTTTCAACTTCTGAAAAATGCTTGAGCTGCTGCTGCACAAAGAAGACAAGGAAAATAAGCCAACATTTAGCTCAAGTGCTTTGTTCTAGGATGGATTTAGACTATGTAGTTGTGCCTTTGAAGTTTTCAAGGATTTGAGAGGTGGGTTTTAAAATTTTTGGTGGGCCATTTTCCCTTTACTTCCTCCGTGATTTGATTTTTCTCACAACAGCCACCCCAAACCGACAACCACCACCCACACTCAACCTCGGCAGACACCCACCATACTCCGCCTCTGTACGATCTCTTCCTTGTTGCCGCCGCACCATATTTAAATCAGGATCATATCGATCCCTTCATCACCAAATCAACAAAATTGTTGATCTCACTCTTGTATGTCAGACTAATTAAGCTCCAATCAGCTGTTGGACTTGATCTCACAGCAGTTTCTGGAGCCGTGGCCGCCGATTTTGAAACCCCACGCAGACATAGTGAGGGAGTTGGGTTTTGGTTTTGGGTTGGGACACTTGGTTTGTTTTAGGAGATGACAGAAGATTTAACTGTGTTTGGTTAGGTTAAAGGAACGGACAGGTGTCGAGAGGGGCCACAGGAGTATTTGGATGCAGAAAACCTGAACTCATTCAAGGAGGTGTCAAAATCCTAAGTGGAATGTTACTGTATATATTTGATCTTAAAAGTTTATTCAACCGAAGTGTTGCTTGCTAACTGAATTTAAAGGCTTTGTGATTTATAGTCAAATTTGACATCAATTTGACATCAATGTCAAATTTATTTTTAATTCATTTTAATAGTATGTCTCTTATTTCACTACCATTTCAACTAATAAATTTTTTTTTTAACTTTTCCTTAATAATTACAATCATTTAAAGCTCTATTAAAATAATAAAATAACATTTGACAATTAAATTGAAAAAGTACAAAATTTGACATAAGATTTCAGATTGCCACATCATCCATCAATTATAATTTGACTCTTATAATTTGACATTTCTTTTGAAGATGGTCTAAATATGTTATTTCAACGTCAACTCAGTCATCAAATACAAATTAGGCACATTTTTTTGACATCTCCATTGAAAATGCTCTTAGCTAATTATATGTCTAATATTTAATTGCTCATTGTGTCTTATATATAGAAAAGAGATCCTCTCCGGATTCCTTCCACCTAATCCTTCTCATTAAACAATCCGGGCTCTTGAAATTTGATCCAACAGCTAAAGTTATTATAAGTTTTAAAGTGGGTTTGTGTTTTTAGCCGTTGGATCAAATTTCAAGGGCCCGGATTGTTTGATGAGGAGGATTAGGTGGAAGGGATCTGGAGAAGATCCCTTTCCCTATATACACTCCTCTTTTTTTTTTGGACAAAGGTAACTTTCATTACCAATAGAGCACAAGTACAATACAAGGGGCCCAAATACACAATAAACACAAAACAAAAAGTGCACCCCAAACACTAAACAAAAGCCCAACCCGAGAGAAGAGCCCAAAACAGAAACACAAAAAAGCAAAAAAAACCTAAAAGACTAGCTTCCTCCGCCGCCGTCGAAGAACCTGCCGCCAACCACAAGCCAACAACCCATGCCAACGACCCCACCAAACACAGCCTCAAAGAAGAAAGCACCATCATCCTCCAACAAGCACCACACAAAACGAAACCGCAACCACCGAAGAAAGAAGCCAAAGGGAAAGAATTTTCCCCCAGCAACAAAGCCTAAAATGGCATGCAATTGGAAGGTGGTGGTGTGTACACCATAGGAGCTCTACACACCTTATGAGAGAACCGCAAAACGCGAGTGAAAGATATGGCTACAAAATCGAACATGTGGGAGAACGATTGAGGATAGAAGCAAATGGAAAAGTCAAAAAATGGCTGGATTAGAGTCATGGAGGTGGAAAAACTTGAGGGAGAAGAAGAAAAAGGAATGTTGGAAGTGGGACTTTTAGATCGAAGCCGATAAAATTTCATACAATCTTTATAAAGGAAGGAGCAAGAACCAACGGAAGACATGGAGAAAAGAGAGAGGAAGAAGAAGAAAAAGGGAAGAAAGAACCACTCCAAAAAGAAAGCCATTCTCCCTTTCATATTATCTCCTTATCTTTCTTTTACATGTTTTTAGGACTTTAAGCCATTTTTCATTGTATTTGTAAGTCTCTCGTGTACAGTGAAATACAATGAAAGCAAACCCTAGTGGATGTAGTCGATTTGGCTAACCACTTAAATCTTGTGTTGTCTATGCATTTACATTTTGAGATCATCTCCAATTATATCCCTTGAGAATGATGTACAAAAAGTGTGAGACAAATCCCAGAAAAATACATGAGACATTACCCAATAAATCTCTCCACCAAACTCACCGTCATTTTCATCTATCAAAAGAAAGATATTAAAATATAAAAAAACTAGAAATTCGTCCCGCCTATTTAACAGACCAAAACACCAACATCCATAGATTATATCATAGTACTTTCTTCATGAGAGTTGTTCGTCTGTCTCTCTACCATGATAAATCCAAATTTCAGGAAAATCCAACTGTGCGATTGTCCAATATGTTTGAAATACCAACTTGGTCTCTAATCCAGCAGAAAACTGGACAGCCATGTTATAAGTACCAAAACCCCATTTTTCGTAGCTCCAATCGAAAGACTTCCTTCACAAAAGTTGTTCCTTATCATCTTTTCTGTAACATATTCAAAAATCACGACAATCCAATCTATGTACTAACTTGTACCCCAGTTCGAACAGCTGATGTTAGGTTGAGCTAGCCTTCTTTACCAACCTCTTTGCATGGCCAACATCTCTAGTTTCTTTCGCTCACCTTCATGGAAGTTTTTCAGCAATCCGACTCCTATTACATATGTAGAATTTCAGCTATATTAAAGAAGAGGAAGGGGAAGTGGTGAATGAAGAAAGAGAACAAGAGGGAGGAAATGAAATTGAAACAATAAAAAATGAGGAAACGGTAACTTATTGTTTATCATTTATGTTGATTATTACTTTGTTGTTAATATTATGATTATATTACTGTTGTTACTAATTAATTTGATCTATGTTGAAACTTTCATGCTTGTTAAAGAAAATGTGATTATTGATATCTATGTGAACATGACACATACATATGCATTGACACATACATATGCATTGCACAACAAGAAAGAGAGTTCAGTTGTGTTGAGTTGTGTAAAGTGTTTGAGTTGAGAGAATATTCAAGGACTGAAATTTGCCTTGAATATAAAATAATGAACCTTGTATACGTCAGGCGTTGGGGGAAGGGCTTGAGTATACAACCAGTTGGTTATAAAATAATTAAATCTTGTATATGTCAGGCGTCGGGGGAATGACTTGAATATACAATTGGGCGTTGGGGGAAGTGCCTATATAATAAAATGGAAACTGAGAATTTAATTACAAAAATTGGGTTTAAGGGATGAACGGGAGTTAACTCATATTCTAAGGTATTCGAAGTCAAGTGGTATAAGTATGGTATGGGACGTGCAGGTTTGGGTGCCTTAGGTATGTGTTGATGGGATTAGAAGGGAGTGAGTACATTCATCCATCTCATTTGCATATATTTCATGCATTCGAAAGAATTGTTACAATTTAATTATTAGTTTGTTGGTACTTTTTGTTGTGAATTAATTTGTCCACCATAATTATTCTGCTGCATATTTGATAAATTTTATGTAAGATTTTGTTACACGATGTATTGTGTAATCAGTTCCAAATAATTTTAATTTTATTTTCCACCATATCTTGGTTGTAGAATTTATTTCTATAGCTAATATACATCATAGCTTGTGAATAGTCTTTATTCGCGGGTCGAGGCATGACGGTACCAGGCTAACCTTGGCCAGCCAGATAGCCCTTTGTCCATGCAGCCTGGTGAGCTCCACTAATTTTTAGTCCAGCCTTCGGTTGGAGATGAATTTTGTCAAATTCAGATCATATTTTGGGGCCTTATAATAGTTAACATGGCCTGCTTTAAAACTATATAGTATCATTATGATTGCTTTTCCATTTTTAATTTTACATAATAAATAATATAATTTTTGATATATTGGGTGGAGAAGAATGGTCTTATTTAACGTCAAATTGTCAGGTCAGCCATAAAAAATAATTTGACATTTAGAGTTTGACAATTCCTTTGGAGATGCTCTTAAGGAAGACTTCTTTCTAACATGGGAAAAACACAAATGAAGGAATTTTTTTTTTTTTTTTTTTGGAAACTAAGTTCATTAAGCAACATAATGCATGCATTTAACAATTAAATGGAGGAAACATGCTTGAATGCACTTTATAACAAAACTTAAACAATCTGATTCTGACTCCATCAAATTCTAATTCCTTGTTAATTCAATTTCTCCTCAACTTAATTCCTCCAATGTCAATTACCAAATAGTAAATGGGCCACTGGCGTAGAAAGAAAAAGAAGATCCTAATTACACTGTTTCAAATTTGCTTTATTGACCCCTCCCAATCTAAAAATAGAAGTTAAACTTCTCTCTTCCAGGAGAGTAACAATATGGCACAGGTTCACCATCATGGTGACGTCTCGTACCAATAACACAAAAATATATGGAAAACAACTAACATATATTTATGTATTATTGGTACGGGATGCCATGTGACAAGATACTCGTGTCATGCAAATCCGTCTCCTTCTTTAGCCCACAGATCAATGAGTACGTCACGCTCGATGAGTATCCAAACTACTTATTAACCTTTAATCAAAAGAGCGTGAAAAGACCAATTTAATCCAGCCAACACAAATGAAGAAAATAACTAAAATAAACATTATGGGCAACATAGCAAATTAAATACAAATAAATTTTACTTTTTTTTTTGTTCAAAATTGACACACCCCGACCTAAATCAAGGCATGCTGGCCGTCACGTGAGAGTGACGTAGCCATGTGCGCAGTGCAGAAGTGATAAAGATATAAAAATGTGAGTAAATAGAAACCAAGCTAACTAATTTACACTAGACGAATAAATAGGTGTGAGTGATGAGATTTAAGTGTAAACACACATAAGGTAGCCTAAGTGCAGTCCAGTAGGACAAATACTAATTATACAATACCAAAGAGATGGTACTACATTAGGTACCGTCTATTAGAACCACCGTAAAACCTGTATAATTTCCCAGAAAATAGAATATTTATCTATATCGAAACCACACTTGAAATAGTCAAATCCACATGTACGCCATGCCAAATATCTCAACATAATGAATTAAGTAAACTAGGTGAAGTAAATCAATGAAAGTAATATGTCAGCCGGATCACCTATTATGGCATGTACGGCTGAACCTATAGCTCATCAAGTATGCTAGTTTCCAAGTCAAACCACTATAGGTGGTTCCGACTCCCAGGCGGGGATGTGACAAAAACCTCATGACCACGTAACCATATCAGCTACTCTTATTTTCTCTTTCATGTTGTTCTCTTAAACAAAATAAAGCGTAAGTTACATTTTACACTCTTAGTTTTGTGGTCAATTGTAACCTTATACAACATCTTTAAAACATTTTAATCTTATACATTACTTATTATTTCATTTCAATTTTATACAACCGTTAATCAATCCATTAAATTTTTCGTCAAGTGATGTCGTGGCCACTTTTTTTGCTGACCTGGCATATAAGTGGGACCAATTGCTCCAATAATATGGTGACAACATGGAATATACAAAAAAAAAAAAGATTTCTTAAAAAGTATTTAAAAAATAATTTCCTCCAGTGCCTTATCTTTATTCTCCCTCCCCTTTGATTTGCGCTGTTCTCATCCCAAGTCTCCACCTTGCTAACATTCAGCACTAAAACAGAAAATCCATTGCAACCTACCCATCTGCAAACCCAAAACACCCTAAAATGCTTGAAAATCTATGAACTTCAAAGAATTGAAGCAAAGATTGAAAAGTGGTTTAAACCACAGAAATCCATCGCACCCCATCAAACTGTAAGAACCCAGATCTGCACCGACCAAGAATAACCCATAGCTTCTGTAAGAACTCAGAAGAAGGGACGAACTCGACTGTTCGATCACTATAGGACAAAAGTCAGAAGTTGAGAGGGAGGCTTCGATAGTGTATTTGGTCAAGACTTGTTGTTTCCTTTTTAGGCGGCTCCAAATTTCTTGAGGGTCGGTTTCGATTTACCTTATAAGCAGACAAAACTGACGAGGAAGAGTCTGTTGCGAAGAGGCTAGTTGGCGAGGGAATGGCCATTGCTGGAGCAGTGAAGGATTTGCGAAATCAGCGTCACGAAGTGAAAGGCCATTGTTGGAAGTCATAGAAGTGCATAGAAAGAAAGAGAGGGGTGGTGCGCTTGAGTTTTAGAGAGGTAGGATGAGAGAGAAGGAGGAGTGTGAAAATTCTTTGAACTTGGGCATAGAGCGGCCAAAATTAAATGGATGCGGGGGTAGTGGTTTGAGGAAGAAGACGAGACCTAGAATTTTAATCGGGGAAGAAGACGACACCATAATTTTATAATTATGATTTTTTTGTTATTCGTGTAGCAAAAATTTGTGTGACCTGCAATGGACACATAGGCATATAACAGAACAATTGACGGAAATTTTAACGGGTATATGAAATTGAAATGAAATAATAACTTATGTATAATATATTTTAAAGATGTATGTGATTGCAATTGCATCCAAAACTTAGGTGAAAAGTGTAATTTACCCTAAAATAAATTTTTAACAACCATTTTATATTTTCTCTATTTGTAAATTTTAATAAACATGTGCATAACATAATATGTGTAAAACTTAATAAGTAAACCTTTCCAGGTTATAAAACTTTTCTCTCCTAGTTGAGAGCTTTTCTCTCCAAGCTGAGAGTTTTCCTCACTATTTGTGTGAGGCCTTCAAACTTAAGAAAATTTGATGGCATCGATCGTAGATTCGACCAGGGTCGATTGCTGTGTCCGCCTTTCTTTCTTTTCCTTCTAGTATCCTTGCCTATGATGTTGTTTCTCCCAAATTTTTATTCCGATCTGTCCAATTCCTCAATCCTATGGGTATACCTCTTCCTGACTTTTCCTTGGTCCGATCTTCAGCCATGTCAATATCCTGTTGAGATCGTGTGTAGAGTTCGGGTGCTTTCAACACCACCACTTTCTTTTTTGTTGTCTGCCGATTCTAGAAGTGTCGCTCATGGGTTTCCACGAACTTCATAATGGTAGTTGGCTTCTATCTCTTAGTTGCCGACTATCCCTAGTTTATGGTTGTGCTCAGGTAGCAAATTAGGTTGGAGGTGGCGTCTGATGAGGCGATACTCGGCGGTGGACAAGGAATTAGATGGATTGACTAGTACAATGGAGAATGCAGTGGAAGCTTCTGGTTTCGGCTGTTGTGTTTTATTTTTGGGCCTTACCGTTTATGGGCTCTTTTTGTGTTTTTAATTTCGTTTTAGGGAATTAGATGGATTGACTAGTACAATGGAGAATGCAGTGGAAGCTTCTGGTTTCGGCTGTTGTGTTTTATTTTTGGGCCTTACCGTTTATGGGCTCTTTTTGTGTTTTTAATTTCGTTTTAGGCCAATTTTTGTTTGTTTTAGGCCCATCTTTGGTTTGCTTGTAAGTTTGTGTTTAGTGTTTAATAAAATAACCTTTTTAGGAAGGAAAAAAAAACCATAATATATCAGTGCACAATCATCAAGCCCAACTCACTAATCTGCTCACGACAGCACACAACCTTTCATCACAGCCGTCCCAGCCGTCCGTGAAGACACTGTAGCCGAGTCCACAAACATACCCAAGGGACGCCTCGTTCAAAACCGGCATCCGGCTAAACTTGCTCTACTACGCGGCCACACACATATCCCCTACACCCCCACTCCGATTGCGCCATTCCGTGGGGCCCACGTAAGTCCTATCGGGACCCACAAACCATGCAATCATAATCTCGGTACCATGGATTGTACTAGATAATTGGTCCCATCAAAATATTCAAAAAATTAAAAAAAAAACAGGTTCCGGAAAGTGGAAACTGCTTCGCTTCGCTCGTTGAAAAGGCTGCTCCTCTCTGTGCTGCGGTTCGGGGGTCTGATCCCAACAAAAAAAAAAAACCAAATCAGAACCCTAAAAATTCCAAATCTAGTGAGCGAAAGAGAGTGGACAGAGTCCCAGGTGCCTGAGAAATCGGCGACGGAAGAGATGGCTTCGTCGAAGCTAATGTCGTCGTCGTCGAGATCACAAAACTCGGATCTCTCCCGACGCCCTTCCAGTTTCTCCTCCGCTACAAAGCCCAAGCCCACCACCACCACACCACACCCGTCTTCCTCCTCTGCGCACCCCCAAACCCTAAGCAACTACCAGAACAGCATCGTTAACACGACGCCCTCGCTTCCAATCGGCTCCATGACCGCGGACGGCCTCCTCTACGACCCCACCTCCATGACGGACGCCACCCTCCTCGACACCCAAATAACCCTACTCGACGCCGCTGCAGATGTTAATGGATCATCAGCGCCGCCGCCCAAGACCGTCGACGAAGTTTGGCGGGAAATTGTGTCCGGCGAGAGTCGGAAGGAGTGTAAAGCGGAGGTTCCGGATGAGATGATGACACTGGAGGACTTTTTGGCTCGGGCCGGGGCCGTGGAAGAGAACGACATTAAGGATTTTCCGCTTGCGCCACCGCCGGAGATGGAGAGATTGAGCAGCGGAGTGTTTTCCTTCGATCAGATCCCGCTCAGCCCGTTCGGGTCGATTGATAAGGTCGAAGGGTCGATAGTTGGGTTTGGAAATGGGGCGGACCCTGCTGGGAGTGGAGGTGGGGTGGGGAGGGGGAAGAGAGGGCGCGCCGTTATGGAGCCGATGGATAAGGCGGCGCAGCAGAGACAGAAAAGAATGATCAAGAACCGGGAATCCGCGGCCAGGTCCAGAGAGAGAAAGCAGGTGTGGAATTGGGTTTTTGATCAAATGGTTTTTGTTTGTTTTCTCATGACTTATTTTGTACTTTTGTGATTGTGTTTTTGTTTTTTTGTTTTTTTTTTGTTTTTTTTGGATTTTAGGCTTACCAAGTTGAATTGGAGTCATTGGCGGTCAGGTTAGAGGAGGAAAACGAGCAGCTTTTGAAAGAACAGGTAACCGAATTGCGCTTTGGACTGTTGTTGGCTACTGATTTGGGTGAGAAATGCGTTTTCCCACTGCGAAATGGTAGTAGAAGAGTGTGTGATCATTTGCAGAACTGAATGCTTTATAAGTTCCTTACTTTAGTAGCATTAGAGTTTGGGGACAAAGTTCGTTGTGTTTCAGTCACAATCAGTATTCAGGATAGTTACGACAGTTACTTAAGTTAAACTTTGCTACAAAACTAGTTTCCCATTTATCTGTCTCATTTTCTGAGGTTGCAGACGTTTTGTCAATTACAAGTACGTGACTCCAAAAGATTTCCAATTTGATTTGACTTGTCGACAACCGTGTTCATCTGTTGTGATGAAATTCCACTTCTATCGTATTTAAAGCAGTATGTAGTCATACTTTAAGCAAATATAGCTACTCTGCCCTATTTCGGCCCATTGAAGACTTAGCTATCATTTGTCAGAAGAGTTGTAAGTGAAGAGAGCTGCCGGGCTTCGCTTGGTTAGTTAGCCTGATAGTTAACCCAAGCCAAAGTAATGTTTCATGACCAAGCTTCATGAATAAAAGGCTTCAGTAAGGATTATGAGTTAGAAATATGTTTATAAAAATCTTATGTATATATGTACATATTCATATAATGTATATGAATACATGCATACAAAACCACTGAAGTATATACTTTAATATTTTGTTTTGCAAAGTGTAGGGATAAATGATTGAAGACTTTTAAGTACTTGACGACGTCATTTAACATGTTCAGTCCGTTATAACATGAGTTCAAGTTTTATGAATGAGTTCAATCCATCATAACTTATGAAATATTAAACAATTATCTCAATCCATTATAACATTTACTACTTGGCTTGTTGGTTCAATTGCCTATATTTCGGACTGCCTATGGTTTGAAATGAGGAATGGGTTTGGATTTCTTGTATTTGTGCATGATGCCTGGGTTCATGAGTATGTGTGGGAGCTATATCATTCCTTTTAAGTTATCTGATTTTGATATTTTGGTTTTTCAAGTTGATGTGTAGACCTTGTAACTGGATGTTCGCATTTTACCTGTTTTTCTTCTGAGAGAAGGAAATTTATTAATAACAGACAACAAAGCAGTCCCCAAAGTACAACAAACAGAGCTAGAGGCCTAACCAGCCAGGCCAAATAGATTTCCAAGCTCAAAATAACTGACTAACTATAGTAAACATCTAAACATGCCACCAAACAGGGAGGTGTCTCTGTTTAATTTGCTCTCCTTTGTTGCCTTAACATTTATTTCGTATTCCATTTTGTAACAATATATTTTTATTGCAGGCGGATAGGACTCAGGCAAGACTTAAGCAGGTACTCATTTCATTCTCGGTGCATGTAGTTAATTGATGACGCAAGGGATTGGATTTTATTAAGAACATGGTCTTTGGCTCATGGTGATCTTCTTTTAGGATAAGAAGCAACAAATTTGATAAAGTGAAAAATACAATATGAGGCAGATAGTATAGAAAATCACAAGGAAAACATTACAACTTTTTTCTCCAGTGCACCCCAAATAAAATGTTGCCATTATTTTGTAACTTATGCCAGAAGAGGTAAAGAAAACTAGAAGCCTACTCTAATGACTCTTCTTGTTGAATTATACCTTGCAGCCATAGATGTGGCATAATGTTTAGATCTTAGATATGAACTTTTTTATTGTTTCTCTGGTGGAGGCCTTGGTTTATCTTGAAATATTAATGCAGTTGATGTGGTTTTTCAACACAAATCTGCGACTCTTATAATTTTTGCATTTCTTGCCAAGCTATATAATATAATCTGTATAGAATCATCTGTTAATCCCAAAATAAAAAAACTTAACCTCTAGTTATGTTTTTTGTAATATGCAGTTTTTCTGTTATTATAAATTGTTTAGCATTCTACAAGAACATCTAGCAACACCCTCCTCCCAGTAAACCAACAGAAACAAATAATTAATTTAAATCATGATAATTCAAAAGCAGAGTCTTATGAATAAGAGTACAATGAAGGCACTATCTAGTAGGCAGTGTATTATTCAGGCAAACAGACATAGCGTGAATGCATTGTGAAAGGTTGGTCATTTATTTCGATGCATATAAAATTTTCAAAAATTGAAAAACTTATTTTGATGTATATAACTTTTTATAACTGAGAATTTTTGCTTACACCAATCTTTACAATTGTGTTTTGTTTTTACTTTCGATAAATAGCATACCCTTTGTTAACTTAAATTTGAGCATATCAATTGGAACTATTTTTAGTGTACTTATTACCTAGCACTTTACCTTAGCCAAGCATATCGCCAACCTATGAGGGGATAGATTTTTATGGGGAAGCTGCTGTGAGATAGTTGAAATAGTTCGAGACCCTTTTCATGCTTGACGGAACAACATACAAACAATATGCATGGTTGCGTCTTTGCCTACATCCACGAGAGAAGACAATAAGGAAGTTTCACCATGATAAATATGATTGCGTAAAGGAACATTTCACTCCCCAAAAGTAAATGGTTGTGGTTCTCTAGATAATTTGACCTTTGGGTTTGTAGTAGTCAAGAATTATATGGCTCATGGTCCTCTGGACCATTTAAACTTGGAGTAGTCAAGACAATCAGTATGTTATAGTAACACATAATGGTTTCGATGGAAGTCTTACTATGTACTTTCATGTATATTTGGATGTGGTAAGTAATTAGACGAGCAAACAAATAGAAATATTTATCCAGAAGATGAGGGACATAGTGGTTGTAATAGTCGTTGGCTATTATGCAGTTGACCTTGTGTATTTTTTTTGCAGCTAATGGAAAACGTCATTCCGGTTGTGGAGAAGCGAAGACCACCTCGTGTGCTCCGAAGAGTTTGCTCATTGCAGTGGTAAGAATGTATATGGTTGATTTGTGACGTGGAAACCAACATTGCTTCAAGACCTAGGAGGAAAAAGTATGAAAATATTCGACTTGCAATTTGATTGTCTGAATTCGATAAATTCCACCTGATGATATTATCAGTCTTAAAGAGCTAGCGTGGTTCGTGGTTTGTCTTTTTGAGAGAGATTGCAATCCAAGTCACGAAGGTCATTCCTTAAGAAGAAAATGATAGCGTCAACGAGGGAGATAGAGGTAGAGAGAGCATTGTTATGTATGTAGTTAAGAGGTGATGATAGCCTCTTTTCCCACGATTATTGATTTGAGGGTGAAGTAGAGGTCGGGATTGAGAATTAGTTTATTATGTTTAGATGGCGTATAACACCTTTCCGGGAGTATATGAAGATTGATCTCTAGCTCTATGTTTATATAAAGGTGACCTTGCATTTCAGTTTCTTGCTAGCGAATATCGATTCTTTTTTATGGTCGTATGCTTGTATTTCTGTTTACTTGGAGACGATATTTCCTTTTCAAAGAATGTATTGCTGTTGTAATTCAGAATTTTAGAAGTAAAATTAGAAATTGATTAGTTATTTAGTAGTACTGATTTAGCGTCTCATCTATGTAAGTTGATTAATATCTTGTTCATGTTTTTTGAGGAGAAACGATAGCGGAAATATCCTTGTTCATTAGTTCATTTTATGGTTTACTTTTTGTTGACCTACAGAGACAGGATTACCTCTACATACATCAACATTGCCTTTTTAAGTGAATCACATTCATTCGCTAGATTTCTCTTGAATTCTTGAACACACGTTCGACTAATAAATTATGTAATGCAAGTCATGCATTGATTTGCCCAAGATTTTTTTCACTGGGAAATTTTATTTGAACCCGTAGGGTATTGAAAATGTTTAATCAACCCGTGGATTAGCGCCAAGTTTTTAGTACTTCTAAATCAGATCATATGATTGAAGATGGCTCAGTTAGTGTGTGAAACCGCACCACTTAATATGTTGCGCGCTTGTTAAGTTGTCGAGCAAAGAAAGCAATTGGAAGTTTAAAAGTGAACTAAGAAAGACTTAATTCAAACTAAGAAACAAGATTTTTTATTTATTTGTTTTTTGAAGAAATACATCACAAATCTCAGAGAAGGAAGTTCTGAATGGTATTAGGAGGGTAGAATTAAACCAAGGGCAACTTGCTGAGAGACTAAACCTAAAACCGGTGTGCAACAACAAAACAAATA
Source organism: Malus domestica (assembly GCF_042453785.1). NCBI lineage: Eukaryota > Viridiplantae > Streptophyta > Magnoliopsida > Rosales > Rosaceae > Malus > Malus domestica. Next base: position 4,687,230 of record NC_091665.1, on the reverse strand, counting down.
CGCGGACATGAGCAACACGAGGGCAACTTGCATGACATAAACACACCCAGGGACAAGGCCAGAGATTTGTATAAGCGGGGACATCCTCAAACAACAAAGTTACAATTAAAAATCTCAAGAATTTAATGAACAAAACACTAATATATTAATCCATAAAGTTTTTCGTATAACATATTACATTTCTCGAATCGTTTTCATGTTTTGAAAGCGTTGCATAACAAATCATTACCAATACCATTAAATATCTTTATATAAAAATAATCATGTTATCATTCATCCATTGATCTCTAAATTAGAAAGCTAAATTCTAAATTGAAATGCCAAAAACAAATTAAGAAGTAAAGTCGTATAAAATACCTTGTGGAGTAAAATTCTTGTGTTGAATTTTGATAATTGATTACTCGAACTCCAACTATCTATAACACTCCAAATTCAATTGAGTTTTGGTTGAATGAAAGGGGAGGAAAAATCTAGAGAAGTTGAGGACTGGAATTGCTTTGCCGTATGTGGTGGGATAAGTTTTGTGTGGATTAACGACCTAAGGTTAGAAAAACGGGGAGGCACAATTAAATTAATTGTTAATTAAATTGTCATCATGTAGGGCATTTGGATCCAAAACGGTAGACTAGTTTAGTTGCCTACCAATTTTTTGAGTGTAATTTAATTAGGGTTGGTTATTGAGAATTGGAACTCAACCATACATTTTTTTAAATGAATAGGGGCATCCACCTCCCTAGGCATACACTAGCTCCGTCCTTGAACACACCATAATGGTGGTATTATTTTGTGTCAATTAGGCCACTCTCGTTCGCGCAAGTTGAATCTTGGACGGAAATCAAATTCACTTATATGAACAAAGGGTGGCGAGTGTGACGTTGTCGTTCTTTCCCGACTTATGAAGAGTCCCTGGTCCATGTGTGCACACATGAATTCAACTCAACAACTCAATGAGAGAAGCCGCCGATTAAGAAGAGAGCAAGAAAAGAAGTATCGAATGAGAAGCAGCCAATTGAGAGGAGAGGAATTCACGACCCATCAAACCTTTTTTTTTTTTTTTCCAAAAAGAAGGGGATCAGCAGTGGCTTTACCACGTCAGTCCACTGTCCACCTTTTCCAAAGCTAGAAAGACACAAAGACATTTCAGCCTCTCCCAGATCGTGTCTTATGGTATACGAGCCTGGAATTTGTCTGTAACCACTCAGCCGTCCCGTGATGGTTCACGACCTATCAAACACAATGCACAGACAAAATGTAGGGCTCACCTCAGTCCCGTGAGTGAAATAATGAGTTCGTATTGTCACAAAAATGTCACGAGACGAAATTAATTAGGTCGGAATTAATAAATTCATCAATACAAACTATGACTTGTGCCAACTTAAATTCCTTTTACCCGAAACACCTAATTATTTTGATCTGTTTAACTTTCAGTAGCAACTAGCAACGGTGATGCTCCACTCCAACTCTATTTAGAACAGTTTTTTTTTCTTTTTCTTTATGTATCAAGCACACTAGTTAGTACATTACATATCATAATATAAGTGGAGGGAGAGAATATATTTTTTCAATGTCCTTTGGTGTACTAGTTCGTGTTTCAAATACACTGAAAAACTTCTCTTGTTTTTGCTGATTCTGTTCTAATAAATTTGAATTTCCAGACGAAACAGAAGACAAAAACTAAACCAAAACAATCGTGGCTGTTGTATGTACTGTGTCAAATGCCCAGTTCAGAGCTTGCCCATCTCTATTAGAATCAAACTTCGAGTGTGACGATCTATTTTTATATCCTTTGCTTTCTTTTCTCTTTCACTAATTTTAAGTGACAAAATATAGATTCGACGGAAGAATTACTAACTTGAAAATTCTGAAAATTCACCAAACTTTCGTACTCTTAAAAATGTTCACTGAAAAATGCTACAGATTTTCTGTGACAAATAACTTAATTGTATGACCTGAATTCACAATTTGACATAAAAATATGTTCATTTTCGAGTTCAATATTAAAGAGGAGAGAGAATCCGACTCCCCCATTTCATCCTTTCAAAGTCCTTATTGCCTTTGTGTTTGTCTTCTATTTCCGTGGCGAGTGCTTTTGTAGCTTTCTGTTCTTTGGCTAAAGTCCTCAAATAGAATAGGCCCACTGACCTCATCGACAAATACAAATCAAATTTAAGGTTGCTTTTTTGCTGCATATGATGCCGGCCAGGTTTGGTCTCTGCTCTCTCTCCCTCCTCGCCACTTCCATTCTTTCCATGCAGTTGCATTATCTGACCAGAAAAAAAGTCGATGCATGTATGAAGGGAAGAAGGAAAACTCAATGTGCTTGAAGCAAATATTATGGGTGAAGGAACAGGAGAAAGAGATAGACTTTGAAGATCTTATTCCCTTCCCACTATTTTATTTAAGGCATCAAAGTAAGAGCCTGATTACATTTTTATGGATTAAATTGAGAAATTATAATAAATAAGGCCTAAAAGGAAGTGATTTGCAGTCCTCCACCTCCCAATGCATTAGTTTATTTGGGTTGAAAATAGAGACTGCAGGTTGATAATCAAAGACCTAATCATTTTAGAATAATAATCCCCATCATCTACAATCAGAGTGCCACCCAAAAGATCCCTTCACTTCTCTTTCTTTTCTTTGTTTTTTTTTTTAAAAAATCCTCTTTTATTTGCATGTAATCCAATATTCTGAAAGATAGGATATTAGATTTTCACTTATGAGTCTCGAGTTTGATTTGTTTTTTTTTTTAATAAAAGGGGGACAACTGGTGGCAAACCACATTTATTCACTCTTTCCAGGAGCCGGAAAGACTCACAGAAGCATTTCAGCCTCCCCCTAGCTCGTAGTTTTTAGTTTGAAGGAAGTCTCGCAATCCATCCTTTACCATTGAGGCACTAGCTCGTAGTTGAGTCTCGAGTTTGATAACTCTTCCCTCTGTTTAATAGGCTTATTAATTGAACTAGACTGATCTTGAAATAAGCTGATCATGTTTCATTTATGTTGTAATGAGTATTTTTCAAGTGCAAATTTCGAGCCAATAAATGGATGCTTTGCAAGTGAAAAGACTCTAAATATATATAACCCTTATTTTGGTTGATATAATAATTTTGTTGCACGGAATTTTTCCATGGATTAAATGATTTATTTTAATAAGGGCCCAAAACATCATGGGTTTGAATTGCAGTTATTAAAAATGGAATTGAGATTTGTTTAGTGTTAGGTTGAAGGTAAACAGATGTGTAAAAAACAAACTGTCTTAAATGCCTTTGAATTTAGTAACTTTTTAACCGGATAGGGTGGAGTGAGATCAAAATAGTTGAAAATGTTAGTTTCATGAGGTAAAATGAAACAAAACTAATTTCAAGGAGTAAATTGAAACTAAATGGCAGTTTCAAAAACCTCTTTTTATTTCTCTTAAAATCTTTATTCTTTAAAAGGGTAATGTTTTTACCAACAAAATGATTCAACTTTTTACTGTGATAAATAAAAAGAACGTATAACTGTGATAAATAAGACCGTACACAATCTCCCATATTTATGTCTGTCATCCATTCAAACTCGTCTCACGGAAAAGCAAAGTACTACTGACATTTTACAGTCTCCATGCCACTCTCCTCCTATTAACATTTTTTTTTCTTTTTCACATCTTTCAAAACCTGAGGTAGATTCTCTTCTCTTCCACTTCTTGTGTCTTTCTATTTTATATGATCACGGTTAAGTCACGTTAATATTTTATAATTTTTTTATAAAAATAATAAAATAAAATAAAATAATAATATAAAAGGTTGACATGGTTTAACTGTAACCACATAAACAAACAAAAGGGTACATGAAGGTACGGGAAGTGGAAAGGCTGAGAACCTACCTCCTTCAAAACCCTCCTTTCTTTGTCATTGGCCTCGAATAATGAATCTACACTTTTTCAGATTACATTTTAGGCCTAATCGGATAAATGGTTCTCGTGGTCATAAGGTATTCGGATGATAGCCCCTGTGGTAAAAAAATTCGGATTTAAACCCCTGTGGTCTAAGTCTGTTAGGATTTAAACCCCTGTGGTCTAAGTTTGTTAGGATTTATGCCCTTCTGTTAAATAATGTTGACGTGGCTGCCACATATATGCCACGTGGCTGCCAAATGTCTGCCACGTGGCAAAAATAATAATTTTAACTCCCCCGCCGGAGCCCTCTCCCCGCGCGACCCTCCTCCCTCTCCTTTCTTCTTCTTCTTCTTCTTCTTCTTCTTCTTCTTCTTCTTCTTCTTCTTCTTCTTCTTCTTCTTCTTCTTCTCGCCGGAGCCCTCTCCCCACGCGACCCTCCTCCCTCTCCCTTTTCCTTCTTCTTCTTCTTCTTCTTGCAGATATGGGTTAAAAATTCAGGTTTTTTTTTAAAAAAAAAGTAAAAATTATTATTTTTGCCACGTGGCAGACATTTGGTAGCCACGTGGCATATATGTGGCAGCCACATCAGCATTATTTAACATAAGGGCATAAATCCTAACAGATTTAGGCCACAGGGGTTTAAATCCGAATTTTTTTACCACATGGGCTATCATCTGAATACCTTATGACCACGGGGACCATTTATCTGATTAGGCCTACATTTTATAATAATACGGTAATTATATGTAAGAAAGTTAAAATACAAATGCCGCTGTCCAAATATTTTATGCTAATAATTTGATAGCATATGAGAAAATTAAAATACATGAGATTACAAGAAAGGATAACTTTTATGACACGAATATTCTATTGTTATGACATCCAACGATGTAAACACATATTTAAAAATTTATTCACATAACATTATATTATTGAAATCGATCGCTACAGTACATATAGCACTAGCGGAGCCATGTTATGGGCTACCATGGGTTATAGCCCAGATAGCTTTTGGTGAAATATAAAATTTTACATATAATTTTTGTTGATTTTCAAATGTGACACACTATATATTTAGTCACTAATCCAAATTTTCTCAAATCATATAAAATTATATAATACAGTTTACTAATCCTCTTTTTTTCTTACATCATTTTTCTCATCACTTCTTGTACATATACAAGTTTGGATTTGTTTGAATTTTAACATATATTTGTTTAATAACGAAAATCCTTGACTTATCTTGGGAAAATTTTCTTAAACCAGCTAACACTCTGAAAAATACAATATCAAATTTCTTTGTTTATAAAAATTTAAATCTTCAACCTAACTCACCTTGAAAATTTCCTAACTCTGCGATTGGCCAGAGGCACATAGATAAAAGGCATGGGTACAAGGGACTGAAGCCTCTGACTAATCTGAATAATAAACCATCTTTATACATTGGGGTGACAGAAAATTTTAAAAGAGAAGCTCTCAATGAAGTTCTCCATGCTCGTCTTCCTGAGCTTGCTCTCTTTCCTCTTCCAGCATTCTCACTCCACCACAATACTAGTTGATGGAGTTTCAGAGTGGAAAAACCCAACTGTTCATGTGGGAGACTCCGTCAGTAAGTAGTTTGTATTTGTCAAAAACCAAACAAATTCAACTACTTTATTTTCTTTGTTTTTGATTCAATATTTTCTTGAACATTTTCAGTTTTCAAGCACAAGTATCAGTACAGCCTCTACATTTTCCAGAACCAAAGGGCTTTCGATCTCTGCAATTTCACTCAAGCCACCCTACTTACCAAACCTGACTCCACCTCCTTCACGGTATATATATATATATATCTCTCTCTCTCTAAACTGGCTTGAGAATTAGCTGAACAAAATCTGTGTTTAAACTTGGGTTTTCAATAAATTAGCTTCAAAACAAGTAAATTATCATTTGGGTAAGTCATGATTTTCTCAAAGATTTGAGCTTTCTGACTGAAATTCTTGTTTTTACATTGCAAAGTGGCACCCATCACGCACTGGTTTCTTCTACTTTGCCTTCAACAATGCCTCTCTGCTCAAAACATGCCAAAACACCCAAAAGCTGGCCATTACAGTCTCCTCCTCCGCACCGCCGCCGAAAAGTTCAAGTTCAAGTTCAAGTTCACCAATCTCTCCGGAGCTTCCTCCAACGGCGGCCCCAACTCCGAAACCTGGTGGTGGAGGAGCATCTTCTCCAGTATTCCCATGGCCATTCCATCCTCGCCAAGTGGCCTTATCTCCCAGTCCACAACCAAGCGTAAGTTCTTCAGTGACGGATAAAGGCGGCGGTGGAGGCGGAATCCCATTTATTAATAGTAATCCTGCTGTTCCTCTGCCTACTGGTGAAGTGGATTCTGCTACAATACACCCTGTACCAACCTCTGGCCACCAGAGACAGGTAATAATAATACCACTGCGTCTTCCACGTCTACTAATTGTCAGTTGATTTTAAGTTGAATACTTAAGCGGTGTAACCTTTGTCGCCGTTGACAAAATTAGTTTTCGGTTACATGTCAAAGAGTCAAATTTCTACTATGTATCAGTAGGTTTGTAGTTTTTGACTTCATGGACTGAACCATTAACTTGTGCTCATTTCTTCATTTTTCTTTAAAAATTAAAAGAAGTTTAGCACATAAGATAATGGTTACCACCAGGGAAGTACGCCTAAATGTCGAGGGATTCTCTGATGCAATGCAACTAATATTTCATCTTAGTGGGGTTATTGTTTAATAAACGATTCTTAATTGTTCCAAAAGTGAACAATTTGTTTAATAAACTATTGATATATGGTAAATTGGTGACTTAAGAAAATCTCTCTTCCCAGACATATTATTATATACATGAAATTGTATGTGTATGTAGCTTTTGTATGATGAAAATGTTGTGTGAATGCAATTTTCTTTACATTTTTTACTTTAAATTTTGATGGGAGGTTGATTGGGTTTCTTTTGGATTGCGGGTTGCAGGTGTTGGTGGGGTTATTTTCTGCTCAAATGGAATTGGCTCTATTTTATGTGGTTTTCCTGATGATGTAAAGAGAGAGAGAGAGAGATGGTATGTACTTTGTAAAATAGTCAATTGAATTCTGAGGTAGCTAGTTTAATCTTTGATTAGAGTATTGTAATGATGGTTTGATGAGTCTAAAGCACCTGCTTTTTTAAGAGTGATGATTATACACCTTGTAATGATTGGAATTTTTTATCAATCTGTCGAAAACACGGTCCGGTACATTAAGTGTCGTAATACAAAAGGTTGGAAAGTTTTTGTTTAAGTATCCAACTATTTTTATTATAACACAGTGTATCAAACCGTTTTTTCGGACCACTGAAAATCTATCGTAATGATGCTCTTAGATTAGAGTCCCTACTTTGGAATTCATTACCACTTTTGCTGCTTTAGTTCTTGGCATGCAATCAATCGCTAATTTCTCTCTTTTTTTATCCCCATTTTTTATCATGCTCCTTTCTCCACTTTTATTTTTGGAGGAATTTTATTTTAAATTTCAAAAGTCACAAGAGCAATGACCAGTTTGAGCAAAGTTATCCCAGATCAATTGAGGACTTTGGATCCCTCACAAACACAAAGGCACAACTGATTAAATTAATCATGTTTTACACCATTTGAATAACTCTCTCATGACCTGTGATCCATTTTCCAAATAAATTTCAAGTTTACAATCTGAACCACCCTATGTGGATATGTGGCTGGATGAGTGGAGCTGGTGGGCATAGATAGTATCTGCATACTACTACAGAACATGAAAAAAAAGAGTCATTTTTCTTAGCAAACAAATTGCAATATGAAGAATGTCGATAAATTTTCCATTCACTTGATCTGACAGTCGGAAATTAAAAAAGGTGTGTGGGAGGTAAAAATTGGTGTGTAGATAGCACACCCCCTTTCTTTTTTATCAAAAACAGAGGGAGTTAGGGTTCAAACTTGAAATCTTTTCCAACTCAAGTATTGTCTGTTAGTAAATAATACGTTAGTTGGCCAAAACGGTGTTCACTTTCATTTGTTTGACTCCATCCATGTAGTTTAACGGAACTCTACGACCGACCTTGCCACCCATCTTACGACCAAAGAAAAAAAATATTCAAGCCAGGCCTGCCCCCTATATTCAGGCTCCCACCCACCCCTACTAGTTTCACTCACCCTTCTTTATTTTTACTCAATGGAGAAATTTTTCAAAATTTTCGGTATTTAAATAGGTACTTCACGTGTCATAATATAAATTGAGGGACACTAAAAGATATATCTTTTCCTCTGCTTGTATTAGGACATGTGGAGTATCGCTTAAGTTTCCAACACTTGAAAAAATCTCTCCACTCACTCGATGAGTCTTGACCGAACAACCACGTGTTGTGAGCGTGCGGGGCGAAAGACTCCTCTTGTGAGTAGTTTAAAATTAAATATCATCTTGTCAACAATTAATTAAATTTGATATTTATCAAGCTTCAAGAATAACCCCAAATTTGATTAAGGCCCAAGGGCTATCTTGGCAGTTGCATGTTTTGGCATAAAAAGCAACCGTTGGCTTCCCGCCGAGGCAAACAACAATAAAACGGAAAGCAAGGGATTTAAACTGTCGCAGCCGCCCTTAACAACAAGCAATGAATATGTGCTTGCTTTGTTCATCTGCTCACCCTAACAAACCATTTTTATTATGTTTTATTTGCTCTATTAACATGCCCCTCATCCATTCAATAGCCACATTCTCCTACCCCTTTTTATTAACTAAGATTTGAGAGTTTCCGAAATTGATTTCTAACGCGAAAAACCGCCAATGGATCTAGAATTAGGACTCAAGATCACCCATACCGTAGAAGATCATGTCTCCTCTGCCAACTTTCAGATTGCCAAGGACAGATCCGGTCCTCTTTTCGTGTCTAAGGAAACCGAAAGCATGTTCATCCTCACCGGCCATCTTAAAGGTCGGTACCTTTTCATTTATCTTATTAATCTGTGCTCGCGTAGTATTTGCGTGTGTGTTTTTGTTTACGAAACTAATTTTTGGATAAATGCAGGTTATAGAAGAGAGCGTGTGTATATTGACATAAATGAAGATGGGACGCAGATTGGCATCAGTGGGGAGAAGCCAGTTCAAGAGAAGGTGATGTCAGGATGGATAATGTACAAGAAAGAGGTGGAGATAAGGGGTTTCAGAAAAGTCTTTCGAATTCCGGATGGAGTGGTTTTGGATCGAATCAAGGCCAAGTTTAATGTACACGAATCAAGTCTCACGATCGTCATGCCAAAATCAGTGAAAGGAATTCGCGGGGTTGGGATCGAGGAAGTGAAGGAAGATGAAGCGGATACAGGGAAACAGCAGCTAAAACAGCCTTCCGCAGCTGAAGAAGTCCCTGTAAAATATGGTTTTAGGGGAAAAATTGAGGGGGAAATTGGTGAGACCGAGAAAACGAAAGTAGAAGAAAATCGTCGAACTGATGCGAAAGGGGTTGATGAAGATGGCTCCAAGAAAGAAGTTGTAGCTGATGGAGTCATCGGAAAGGACACGAGAGGAAGCACAGTTAAGGAAGAAGCTAAAGATTCAAAGGCTCAAAGTATGCAACACAGAACAAAATCTGTTTCCGAAAACAATGAAGAGTCAAAAGTTGCAAAGGTAGAAGAAGCTGATGTAATTCTGAAAGAGAAAGTTGGAAGAAAGGAATTCGAAACAGATCAAACTGTAGCGAATAGAGTTACGAAGAGAGAAAATGCTGAAGTAACACGTGAAGTTAACAAGCCTTCACAAGAAAATCAGGTAACTGCTATGCATGACACAGCAAAAGAAAACTCTTCTGAGCTCCAAAAATTGGAAGCGCCTAAGGCAGGGATTGAGGAACACGTTCGAAGCAGACAAGAGAGCAGCGAATCATCAAAACAAACAGAAGATACAACAGCTACACAACAAGAAGCGCAAGTTCAACGCGAAAAGAATGCGGATGGAATTCGTAGAGAAGGGGATGCAGTTCAGCTACCAAAGCACGAATCCATCAAAGAAGGTCAGGGAAGCGGAGTTCAAGAAATAGCGAAGAACGAAGAACACATCAAAGAGAAGGATGAGGATGAATCTTCCGAAATGGAGGAACAAAGTGATGTGGATGATAAGAAATCAAGTGATGATCAAGAGAAGAAGGATGGTATGGAAAAGTCCAATCTGCTGTGCTCTCCTTTTATAATCGCAGGTTCAGCACTTATTGTGTCCCTGGTGATGCTAGCAATCAACAGGATTAGAACTAGAAAAAGATAGCTTCTAATCTGTGTGTCTCCATGTCCAATGATATTCTAAGCACATATTTCTTTCCATCAGATAATATCGTTTGTTAAAAAAAAAAAATCTTTGAAAGTTGAAAGTTATATGGTTTAGTAGTGTTATTTTTTTCCCCACTTATAAATGAAAAATTAAAAGATCAACTTCTATGAAGGACGATTTGAATATTAAAATGGTATGACATTATATACCGCAATCGTAATTAAATAAACACATTAATAAATTCGTATTAAATTTGTTATTCACAAAAATCTAATCATGACATCTCATACAGAAATTTCATGAAAGCTTTTACAATTCCACAAAGTGATGATTGAATAAACCCCACCTATGTTATGTTATTACATTTTTGTCCAAAACGATCGGTGGGTTTGAGTTTTAAAATTTGAGTCTACGTATTAGAAGAGAAAACAATATGTGCATTATACTTTATACATATTCGGAATCAAAACTGCAATGTGATTTTTCTTAGTTGAATAACATTTTATCCCGTTTAAAGTGAGAACTTGTATATAAGTTTCAAGTCTTTGATGCATGAGACAGATTCAAACTCAGACTCAAATATAAGATAAGTAATACTATCCACACACCTTTATTTACATTCCACACACTTCTCAATTTGCAACCATCGAATTGCATGAATTGAAGATATCAAAGGATAAAAACTTATAGGGAGTGTGTGAAAAGTAAAAAGAAGTATACAGATACCGCTATCTTATAAGATTTAAGTCCAGATTAAATTTTTAGTACATTGAAGATGTCCTTAGTTGTTAGTGGCAACCAATTAAAGGCACAAGAGCTGGCTATTGGCATTTATGGCTCAACAGCTAACAAGGAACCCAAGAAGGGATGCATGTCCAAAACACCATAAATTCATAAACCCACCTTCCAAATACATGCCATATGAACTCCATCAAATCAATACAAAAGACAAAAACTAGCTTTTAGCGTTTAAACCCTACATTTAGCAACAGCTCACAGATGGCTACCCTTTTTACAAATTCGGAATTTGGAAAATTAGGGTCAACTCCTCTCCTCTGGCAGCCTCTCATTTCGACGAGGTAGGTATGCACTCTGCCGTCGCCTGATGTTTACAGGCTACCAACTGCATTATCATTCCTCCCCCTTCGACTTCAGGATAAGACGGTGACGGATTGCCCGAAAATCTATTTTTATCTAAATAATAGCTAGAGGAAATCTTCACAAGACCGATTTTAATCGGCTTAATTCGATGCACACGATTAGTTATGCGTATCTCGTGCAAAGTCAAATTATGTTCAGTCGCCCACTCACGCGTGAGCGAATCCTGACCGTTGATGCATTAATGGTTAGGAAATGCTCCCACGTGTACAGGCGATTGATAACAACATGCAGTGCCGGTTATGAGTAGTACCTGCTATCCTTGCGAACTGCTACAGGATGGGACTGCTTCAATGTATTAAAGCTGGCATTTCGCTAGACTGCTCTCAGTGATTACATCCGTAGGTGGCGATCAAGTAGAACCCTGTACACCAAGTAGCATCGGTAGGAAACCTAGTATTTTCGTGGTATACCAAAAGGAGGCAAGGTTCATAGAGCAGACGACTCAGAGAATTCGGTTAAGTATAACATATATATGCTCAGGACTGTAGTAGCAACGGGATTTTGCTGGTGAAACAAGAAGCATCTTCAGTAACTTTGGAAGGGAAACCATGACGCCAAAAGCGATGGAATTGTCTTGGCAAGAATTGGAACTCAGCCAAGGGAATGAATAAATCAAACCCTACAAAGTCAACCAAACGAAATTCACAGAACGGATGAAATTCACGGACGTCTTCACATGACCGAATAATAGTCAAATTCCTGCAAGAAAAAGTGGGAAGATATGCATGAATAACACCAATCAATCAATCTCAGCTTCACCAAAATAGTCAGCAATACAATAAGCCTAACCTAACTGCATATGGAAGTCAGCAGAAACGACAGCAATCGTTATCATATGGGGAAAGTTGGAGCTTCGATCTGTGCTTAAAGCTGCACATTCAAATAATGCAAGCAGAAAATTCCAACGACAACCGAACAGCCGATTTGTTTTATTTGTTCTGTCTATTCTCTTAAGCATTGACCAATCAAAATATAACTACCTAATTATAATCCAATTTTGAAGAAAAAGAAAGGGTTGTAATCCTTATACACAAGTGCTGCAAAGAGACTAAATTCGGAATCTTTGATGATTTGGTTTCTCCGCATTGCATAATTTGCTTGATAAAAGAGCGAGCGAGCGAGCGAGTCATTTTCCGACACTGTAGTGGAGAACGTGGACAATAAGACACAGACACTCAACCCAAAAGAGGAGAAACAAATGATTTCGCTTGCTTACTCTAAAAGTCAAGTTCATTACAAGCAGTTCCTATGTTGGAATTCCCCTCCCCGTAGTTCGAGATCAGATTAGAATACTGCTCAAATCGATGAGCTGAGAAATTCATCCTACAAACCCTCCAATATCTCTCTCTCACGAACACACACACACACAAACAAATTCAAATTCCCAATTCGCATCTCACGATCACCAAGTAGCAGAGAAGAAAAGAAAAATTGATGTAACAATTGAACCAAAAATGAGAAAGAGCAGCAGCCAGAAGCATGCTGAGGAATTCCATTACACAAAGGCAAATTAAATCAGCAACAACACAAACTAAAGGGGAAGAAGTAGAAGAAAAAAAAGGACCTCCACGGAAGCCGGTCCATTTGCATAATCCTAATTTCTATACACAATATATATGGTGATTTGCTGATCCATTGAGTGATGACTAAATACAATGAAAAAAAAAGTCATATCTCCTCCTTACCCAATTTTTATTGGCGCCAAAATCTTCTTCTTCAATTGGCAATTGATTTCGATGATCATTCGGGGTTATTCATTCTTCCGAACGAGTCCAACCCCTCCGTTCGGCTTTTTACAATTCCATGGAACACCTCCCTGACCTGCCGTTCCAGAGGATCTAATCCCTCCTTAATCCCCTGGCAGAGGCTCGACAGTTCCTGCACTCTCTGCCTCACCTCCCTCTCCTTCTCCTCCGCAAGCGGGAAGTGCGCGGAGTCAGCCAGATCGCCAATCACCCGAGAGCACCATTCGATCTGATGAATCTCCTTCAACAATGCGCAGGCATTCCTCCTGTCTCGCCGCTTCGACTCGTCCATAATCCGCTCGTGCAGAGACAGCATTGGCCCCGCCCATGCGAAGCTCCTCGGCACGTTGAAATGCACCTGCAATCCCCTGTCCTGGCAGGGTATCGCCGCCACCAGAGCCCACATTACGAACAGCAAAACCGAATTGATTGTGAAAACCGCCGGGGCCAGCCCACTGGAGGCCAAAATTTCATTGGGCCTCGGGGCGTATAGATTGTTCCCGATTGCTTGGAGCTGCCTCGCGGCCGACCACGACCTCGAGACGCTCCAGGACAGAGATCGGAAGTGGCCGAGCGACCGGTGCTGCTGGTGCTGATGATCCTTTGTGTTGTTGTTTCGGCCGAAGGAGCGGTTCCGGTGGGCTACGGTGGTGTTGGAGGAGTCCTTGTCGTCGAGCATTGCGATGGCTAGGTCGACGAGGGCCTTCTTCGCCCGGCGAAATTGGCCCTCGCCGAGCGTCCTGTCCCGGTCTAGCGCGACGAGGACGATGTCGAGCAGCTTGAGCCACTGGCGCATCTGCTCCATTCCGTCGCGGATGGCGTTGCAGACGTCGAGGGCCTTGACGTGGCGCTCGAAATAGTCGGAGATGTAGCGGTCGACGGTGGGTTTGGAGATGTGGGTTTTGGTAGACGAGAGGATGAGGAGGGTTTTGAACTCCTGGTGTATGCGGATGAAGGATTCGAGGAGGTCTCGGAGCCATGGGAGGGAGAGGACGTCGTGGGAGGAGGAGGAGAGGTTGTGGAAGCAATCGGCGACGTGGGTTTGGAAGGAATCGAGGTCCAATCCGCCACTACCGCTGCCACCTGAAAGGCCGTGACTTTCCATTGAATTCAACTGATCGCGTCTGAGGCTGAAGATTGACCTTCCGACTTGATTGGAACCAGCTGACGAGTATTCCGTCGCTGGCATTTCTCTCACAGTCCAATCCAATCCAACCCAACCCAACCCAATCCAACCCAATCCAATCCAATCCAAATTCAATTCAAATTCGATAGGATTATAAACATGTAGAGAGAGAAAGAGGAGTGTGTTGGGATGAGAGAGAGAGGAGAGAGTCTGCGTTTTATGGAGGGGAAGGGATGGGGGTTCGGGATAGAAATGAGATTAAGAGTTTAACCATAATTAGTGAAACTTAATTACTTTACTGTGCGCTAATTAACTTTTCTTGTTTGCTAACGGGGAACGCGAAGAGTACACGGGGCGGACACGGTGGATGTAAATATTTGGAGCTCCACACACTCCTTAATCTTGCTTTTCTAACTTTTTCCTTAATTTAAGATTTAACCGCGGATATACGAGAGAACGAGCTGCATCTGGGCCGTTGATTTTTCTGTGTTTACTTTTGGATCGCCGAGGGTGGGGGCGTGGTGCCAAGTGGGGGACGAGGACGGAGTCGTTGCGCTGAGTGGGTGTACACGTGGACGGTAGAGCTGGGTCTTTGTAGGCGCGTAAATTGGAGAGGAGAGGAGAGGAGAGGAGAGCAGAGGGAGGGGGACGGATGGATATGATTGACTGACTGGGTCCTTCTAGAAAGTGGGTGAGACGGAGAGGGCGGGACCGAGGGTTATGTGGGGCCCAGGGAGGAGACGATGGATGACGTATGTCATTTTTTTTATTTTGACGGAGTTGCCCCTGGTTCGTAGAAGAAAACGTCAAATTCCTGTCTGCATGCTACATTTTTATTTGTCATTTTTCATTAAAATTAAATTTTTTCAAGATTTTTTTGTTAGCTTTCCTTTTAAATTATCCAACCAAAATAAAACACAAAGTTTGGATTTTTCCATTTTTTGTCCGCCAGCACGAGATTGAGTTTGGGATTGGGATACACATGCTTGGTTCTTGGAGATATAAAGTAGCTGTGCATAATAATTTTATAGAAATGTTATTAACAATCATATGACTTCAAACCTATACCCACGGTAGAAAGATCTTGTCGGAGCTTTCAACCCTACTCAAGTAAATTAAAACGAAAGCTAAGTAAATGATAGATTACATCGGGCAATTCTTAAAATAAATATATCATAACATGATCTTAATGTGAAAACCTTCACCTTGCTTGGAATGCATGACCCCCTTATACATTTACATCATTGTATTTTAATGCCTTCCAGTGTGATTTTCCAACTCCTTTGCTACATGATAAGCACTACCAACAGGAAAAATCACCTTGTACTAAAAAAGAACCCAAAGAAGGTAAGAACTTTTGTAGAAAAAAAAACATTTTTAGGCTATTTTTGGAAAGTAACTTCCCATGCAATGCTCCATTTTCAGTATATTATTTCTCCAAGAATCCGTTTTGAATATTTAATTTTTTAGACTTTTGCCGAAATTTCAGCGTGGTTAAATAAATTATTCCTCCTTACATCATGACGTCATAGCATCATTTTATTGTACGAACTTTATAATTTGAACTGTTCATTTCTCTTTATTGAATCTATAGATCATCTCATAAATATTTATTGATGTGAAAACCGTTTGATCATTTATGTAAATTAAACAAGTTGATGGTTGATCATTGGGATATTACTTGTTAGTACCATAAATCATCAATTTGTTAGACACATATAGATCGGTTGATCATAAAGATATTACTTATAAACTTACTTATAAACATAAGTGTCTATTTGTTTGACACGTATGAATTGGTTGATCAAAAACATATTACTTATAAACATAATTGTCTATGTGTTTGATAGGGTAAGAATTGGTTGATCATAAAGATATTACTTATTACAATAATTGTCAATTTGTTTGATACATATGAATAACTAAACAACATTCCAATTGAATCAAAACCTCTAGAGAACCTTTGAATGATGATTAAGAGAATAAAAAGTTTACATTAATAACAAAGAATGCACCTCTAAACAAACCTTGCTGGAATTTCAGTGCGGTACAAGGAAAAAAGCGAGCATACTTTATATTAAGGATACTATTTTGTTATTTACATGTAAAGAATTATTTCTCCTTACATGACGTCATAACATCATTTCATTGTACGAATTTTATAATTTGAATTGTCCAATTTTTTTATTGGTATCTAAAGATCATCTCTAGAATATTTATTTTGATATGAAAACCGTTTAATCATTTATATGAATTAAACAAGTTGATAGTTGATCATTGGGATATTACTTGTTAGTTCCATAACTGTCGATTTGTTAGACACATATAGATCGGTTGATCATAAATATATTACTTATAAACATAATCGTCTACTTTGTTTAACACTTATGAATTGGTTGTTCATAAAGATACTACTTATTACAATAATTGTCAATTTGTTTGATACATAAGAATAACTAATCAACCTTCCAATTGAACTAAAACTTCTAGAGACGACCTTTAAATGATGATTAAGAGAATAAACACTTTAGATTAATAACAAAGAGTGCACCTCTAAACAAACCTTTGTTGGAAAAAGTAGGGTCTACTTGCTATATTAAATCACATATAAAATCAATAAAAAATTCATGCAATTATATATCACAATAATGCATGCCCATGAGTAACCAATGTTAAATGAACATGACATAATGAATTAGAAAAACCTAGAAAATACGGTCAAGGCAAGTGTTGGACACTTTGTCCTTAAGACAAGTTTATGCCCCACTACGGTGCTTATGGTTAATCGGCGCATGTCTCCCAAGATACAACGACCACGTCCTTGTAATAGTAGCACTCCAAATCACAAGGCTTCATAAACCACGATTGTGTTGAAAACTCTCTCATATGGACTCAATGAGACTCTAATATTTAGTGCACTCTATGTATGATTATATAAACGAATGAAAAGTCCTCATAGTGATTATAGGGGCTTCCCTATTTATAAAATGTGAGATACATTTTTGGAAAGCACGTGATTATTCATGAAGAGTCAAAAGTTGCAACACTTCATTTAAGTAGACATATCTTTATAACAAAAGGCTCCACTTCTAATTTTCATTCAATTAATAAATTTAATATAATAATAATATTATTAAATTTTCCAACAACTTTGCCGAATTTCAACACGGTACAAGAAGTAAAGTGCATCTGAAATTTGAGCATGCTTTTTATTAAGGATACTATTTGGTTTTTTACATGTAAAGAATGATTTCTCCTTACATGACGTCATAACATCATTTCATTGTGCGAACTTTATAATTTGAAATGTTCATTTCTCTGTATTGTTACCTAAAGATCATCTCTAGAATATTTATTTCAATATGAAAAACTGTTTAATCATTTATATGAATTAAACAAGTAGATGCTTGATCATTAGGATATTACTTGTTAGTACTATAACTGTCGATTTGTTAGACACATATAGATTAATTGATCATAAAGATATTACTAATAAACATAATTGTCTATTTGTTTGACACGTATGAATTGGTTGATAAAAAACATATTACTTATAAACATAATCGTCTATTTGTTTGACACGTATGAATTGGTTGATAAAAAAACATATTACTTATAAACATAATCGCCTATTTGTTTGACAGTGTATGAATTGGTTGATCATAAAGATATTACTTATTACAATAATTGTCACTTTATACGATACATATAAGATCTAAACAGTCTTCCAATTGAATCAAAACTTCTAGAGTGACCTTTAAATAATTTCCTACTGTTTAGGCCCAAAATAGCAGTTTGGGCCGAGGGAGGTATTACTTTCGGCCCGGGAAGACTACGGCGAGAAAGTCATGGGGGCTTCAGCTCATGGGCTTCTAGGCCTAGATCGGTTAAATCAGAGTGCAAGTCGAGTCCTAATACAATAGGGACCCTCGACGAGATCAGTAAAACTAGAAGGCGAATCCGGCTCAGTTAAGGACTAGATTCGTAGTCCTAGCAGAGGTAGGACTGATTGAGGTAACGTTAATCCGGAGAAGGAAACCTAGTTCGAATAGGATTAGAACTCGGGCTCGGTGTTCTGCTTCTATAAATACAAGACATTCAGCAATGGAAAAGCCCCACAAAAATCAATACAAAATTGCCCTGCGCAAACTCTCACAACTTGAGATCTTTTTCTTTTCCTTTTTCGCTGACACATCTTCCGTTGGCATCAACAGCACTGTGGAAGCAACCGGTGATATCTTAAGTCGGCATAGATAGCTCTGTCACCGTAGAGTCGGTTGGTCTCGCAGTATCTTCCGTTGGCATCAACAGCACTGCGGCGAGAACGGTCGACTGCCTATCCAAGTCTCGGTCGAGAAGGGTTTTCGAATCCTTGTTGGTCGAGGTCATCTCATTAGCCTTCTCGGCGAGGTGGGGTGTTACAGTTATTACATTCGGCACATTGAAAGCCGAATTCGGTTCGTGAACTTCGCAAATTAGCAGCCTTGTCTTCAGGCTCGAGAGCCCAAGAGGCCGAGAATTGTTCCTTCCTCGGCCGCAATCGCAAGACACAGAAGTCAGCAGCGCGCTCAACGCAACATCAACAAATTTACTCCTCGGCCGAGCCTCGGCCGACGAGTTGGCACGCCCCGCAATCACCGAAGGACGTAGTTAGCTTAGAATATATTCGGCCTGCGCGCCACGTAGGTTTTGTAATTTCTAGGGTCAACATTTTGGCACGCCCGGTGGGACCCAGTGCTAAACTACGAAGTTCATGCCAATTGAAACACGATCGGTAAAAAAAAAAACAGCTATGGGAAAGTCGACAGCCGATTTACCAAGTCAGAGCATAGGACAGAGTGTGCCACAGGCGCAGAATCCCCTTAGCATTGGTACACCTGAGTCCACGAGCGCGACTCGCCGAGAGAGAGAACTTAATCTCGGCGGTCAACTCCGTGGTTTAGAGATCCCAAACAGAAACACATGCGTTCTCAATGAAGGGATAATAGAGGAATGTGATGAGGATGGTGGTGAAGGAACAGACCCACCAACGAGGTCGTTCCTCCGAAAGCGACTGGACGAGCAGTCTCGGTCAGTCGAGCAGACGTTCAGTCGAGGCATTGACAAGCTGCAGGACGCGATACTCAGTGCCAATGATCGGCAAACCAAACTGCTCGAAATGCTGGTTAGCCAAGTTGGTGGCAGCAGGCCTTTCGATCTTCGCCAAACTTGCTTACCAGAAAACAACCCGGCACCGATTGTACCGGCCGGGCCTATTCTTGCCCCGCTCAAAACAATTAACTTAGAGAAGGGAGGAGGGTCGAACAGTAGGTCAGACGGGACCGACCAAAGGGTCGAAGCAGCATCTGTTGATATGACCGAAGTTCAGCGGATGATCGACTCCGCTATGAAGAAAGGGCCGAAGTTTCCCAAGTTTATTCATCCATACCCAGCTTACGTTGAGACGTTTGGATACCCGAAGGGCTTCAAGATCCCAGATTTTAGTCTTTTTGCTGGTGAATCGTCCCTGTCTTCGTTGGAGCACGTGGCTCGTTTCACCGCGCAATGTGGAGATGTGAATAGTGATTTCCACAAGTTACGGCTGTTCAATTTTTCATTGACCGGCTCGGCATTTGCCTGGTACATCAATCTCCCGCCTAATTCCGTCCAGAACTGGGAGGAGTTGGTCGAGAAGTTCCACGAGCAATTTTATCGGCCGGGGATGGAGATGTCAGTTTCTTCATTAGCACGGATGGCTCAAGCGTCTGATGAGTCACCAATGGATTATCTTACTAGGTTTAAATCGGCTAGGAATTGGTGCCGAGTGCCCTTACCCGAAGTCGAATTTGTCAGACTTGCTTTGAATGGTCTTGACGTCGAATACAAAAAGAAATTCTTGGGGGCAAATTTTCGGGACATGTACGAATTGGCCCAGCATGTCGAGCAGTACGATTATTTGCTCCGCGAGGAAAAGACTTCGAAGACTCCAACTCGGGGAACGATTTACAAGAACCCTACTGTCAATTATGCATCAACCGAGGATGAATGTGTTAGTGTGGATGCGGCTGAGATAGTAATAGATAAACCATACATTTGCAAGGCATTAACTCAGGTTGATTTTAGAGAAGCCAAAAGTCGCTCGGCCACTGAAGGAACATCGAAACCGTCAGAGGTTTATACTTTTGATATTACCAAGGCTGACGCAATTTTTGACCAACTGTTATCAGCAAGAATCATTAAGCTTCGGCCTGGTCATAACATTCCTAAGGCCGAGGAGCTTAAAGGAAAGGTGTATTGCAAATACCACAATTCGAGCAAACACACGACAAACAATTGCGTCGTATTTTGTGATAACGTCCAAAGCTGGATTGATAATGGCAAACTGAAGTTCCCCGAGAAGAGGATGAGTGTTGATACTGATCCGTTCCCCACGGCAACAGTAAATATGGTCGACGCGTACCTACCCAAGGACAAAGGGAAAGGCAAGGCTGAAGTGGTTGAGACACAACGCCCGCGGAATCAGAATGTTCGGCCACGGTTCATGGCCGATTCGCGTTCAAATAAACTATCTGCGGCCTTAACGGGGCCCGCTATTGTCAAATCTTTGACGGAGTATAGCGCCGATGAAGATAGTGGGACAGCGGTTCTGTGCAGGAAATGTAAAGCGAAGGTCGACAGTGAACCAGAAGAGAAACCTTCTTCGCAACCCGTGGCCGTAACTCGGCAAAAGATAGCCAATGAAGACCAACATCATGGGGTTTTTGGGAGGCTCGGTCCTAAAGTACGGATGGAAGAGACACCCCCGGTCAGGCGGCGCCTCGATTTTGATGCTTCATTTTATGACGATGATTACTATAAGCGTAATTCTAGCAGTTCAGGATCATCACGGAGTCAAAAGACCTTCAAGCCTCCTGAGCCTAGAGATCAACGTTGGTATACGTACCATTCTTCGAAGGGCGTCTATACCGCGTTGTCCAAATCTCAGAAACGCCGGCATCAACGGATGGATTGCATGGCTCGCCGACAAGCAGCCCAAGAAACTTCGGCCCCTAAGTGGCGACCGAAGGATACAGTTGCCACTAATGAAAAGCGACCACCTCCACCAATTATGACAGAGTTGGCTCAGGGAAAACGGCTGGTCGGTCAAGACGTCGAGACCATGTTTGAAGAAGCTGATAAGCGGATCAAACTTCTCATTCGACCAGGGGAAATGAAGGCACGTGTTGAACATTTCAGGCAAAAGGCCGAAAGCAAATTATCCCCGATAGCTATACAAGAGCCTTTGGTCAAAATTCGACGGAATTTGCACCCCCCGTTCCTTGGGGAGTCTTTGGAATATATGCGAGAATTTCATAAGGAACATTCGGCCAACGATTTGTATGGTTTGCCGAAGGCATGTCAGGACACCATTGATCTTGTCTTGGCTTGTCCGGATGCTGAGCGGATCATCCAGAAGACCTCAGATCCAGGATTGAAAGCAAGGTTCCAGCACATACGAGAAGCTCGTGTCTTTGGATTTGAAGTTGACCCGTATACCGATATCGATGTCGCTGACCTTCCTTTCTCGCTAGAGGACCTTCAGTATTTACGGTATCACTTTGAAGTATTTTCAGCAGTTTCTCTCTTCGGCCTTACGACCGATGAAATCGCCCGTATTGCCCGTCTTGATGCTTATCTCGACACTAGGGATGCTCGGCTACACTACCAGGAGCAGGTTCAGGACTTGACCCCAAGCTCATTGTCAATCTCGACCTTACCTGAGGCGGTCACGCGGAGCCAACAAGTGGCCGAAGCAGCTCCGCCGGGTGCCATTGTTGAAGGGACGGAAGAATCTCGTTGTCCGACTCTGACGACAACCAAGTCCGTAGTCGCTAACCAACCGAACGAGGAGGGTCTCGACCTGATGGGCCCGTCCGTCCTGGATAATATGGAAATTAGTATGGTTCATGTATTACCTGCCGATTTTCAATCAAGCACGGCTCAACCAAATTTCCTCGATGGAGATGTGGTTGTCGAGGAACCTGGCCATGTTGATTTTATATCGATTGCTGAAGGCGAGTCAACAGCAAGAGATGATAGCCTAAAGGCCGCTTTGGCCGAATTGTTCCCTCGTTTATCATCGGCCAAGCTTCACCATTTAAAGCCATTGTATGTAACGGCACACATCGAGGGATATCCGGTTTCTAAGGTTTTTGTCGATTGTGGAGCTACTGTCAATATCATGCCCCTGAACATCATGAAGGCCTTACGCCGTTCCAATGACGAACTTATTCCGTCAGGGATCACAATGAGCAGTTTTGTCGGCGACAAGTCCCACACCAAAGGTGTGCTTCCGTTAACTGTGAATATTGCCGGTCGCACCCATATGACCGCCTTTTTTGTGGTTGATTCCAAAACCGAGTATAATGCATTGCTCGGCCGAGATTGGATTCATCAAACCAGCTGTATTCCTTCCTCATTGTACCAAGTGCTTGTCTTTTGGGACGGCAAATCGGTCACTGTTCATCCGGCCGATAGCCAGCCCTTCGAAGCCAACATGATTCAAGCACGGTATTATGACGATCACGTCGGCTATATTACGTTGCAAGGCTTCAATGAAGAAGGACGGCCGACTCGGATTTCCGTTCAGAAAGCTATCGAGGTTGGCGCCGAGACTGTCCAGCAGGATTCGGCGAGACTCGGATTAGCTAACTTTCTCCCCGAATCCGATGTTTGACGCCGATCGGGAAGCACGTAGGGCCGCGGTTTCATCTACTATGGAACGACTGCTGGCCCATTGGTATACGATATCCAAACAACCAAATTCGGGTGTCAACCTCGTCGAGTTCCTTGCTGAGGGAGATAATGGGCCTGTATTATCTTTTGATAAAATTCGAGCCGCCCCGGCCAAGCTCGAAGATTATCGGCCCCTTGTCAAGGACCCTTTGGAAGAGATTAATGTTGGGACGGCCGATGACCCACGACTTTTGTTTATTAGTGCGTTACTTCCTCAACAAATGAAGGACGAGTTGCGGGCTTTGCTTACGGAATTCAAAGATTGTTTTTCTTGGAGTTATCATGAAATGCCCGGCTTAGATCGTGCTTTGGTCGAGCATGAATTACGTATTAAGCCCGGATTCAAGCCTTTCCGTCAGCCACCTCGTCGATTCTCGACCGAAGTACAACTCAGTGTTAAGGACGAATTAGTTCGGCTTTTGAAAGCCGGGTTCATTCGGACAGCTCGATATGTCGAATGGTTGGCGAATATTGTTCCTGTATTAAAGAAAAGTGGTGCACTGCGCATCTGTACCGATTTTCGCAATCTGAATCTGGCAACGCCCAAAGATGAGTATACAATGCCGATTTCAGATCTGTTAATCGATGCCGCGGCGAATCATGCGATCTTATCTTTTCTGGATGGACATGCCGGATATAACCAAATATTTATTGCCGAAGCCGATGTGCACAAAACTGCTTTCCGGTGCCCGGGGGCACTCGGCACTTACGAATGGGTTGTCATGCCATTCGGCCTCAAGAATGCCGGCGCCACGTACCAACGGGCGATGAACACCATCTTCCATGATTTAATTGGCACCATCGTCGAAGTTTATATCGACGATGTTGTCGTCAAATCTAAACGCCGACAGACACATCTGGACGATCTCCGACAGGCTTTTCTCCGTATGCGTCAGCACAACCTCAAGATGAATCCTGCCAAGTGTGCCTTCGGTGTATCGGCCGGGAATTTTCTTGGTTTCCTCGTACATCATCGTGGGATTGAAGTCGATGAGAACAAGGCACGCGCAATCATCACCGCCCCACCCCCAACAACGAAGAAACAATTACAGTCCTTACTCGGCCAGATCAATTTTTTACGCCGATTTATTGCTAATTCGGCAGGTAAAATGAAAGCCTTTTCCACACTTTTGAAGCTCAAGGACTCCGATAAGTTCATGTGGAATGAGGAGCACCAGGCGGCGTTCACACAGATCAAGGTTTCCCTTACAAACCCACCTGTCCTGGTCCCTCCTCAGCGCGGTAAGCCTCTCAAGCTGTACATTTCGGCGGCCGCCGAGTCCATCGGTTGCCTCCTCGCGCAAGACAATGATGCCGGCCGGGAACAGGCTATCTTCTACCTAAGCCGTAATCTGAGTCCTCCGGAGATCAATTATTCCGCCGTTGAGAAGCTCTGTCTCGCCGTGTTCTTCGCTGCATCCAAGCTTAGGCATTACATGCTCCCGTCGGTCACCCAAGTCATTGCCCAGACCGACGTTATCCGGTACATGCTTACCCGGCCAATTGTGAAGGGCCGAATTGGGAAATGGACGATGGCGTTGTCCGAGTTTAGTTTGCAATACGTGCCGCAAAAAGCTGTGAAGGGACAGGCGTTGGCCGATTTCCTTGCCCAGCACCCTTCGCCTTATGATTTCGGGGGTGCTGATGTTGAGATTGGCATGGTGGTGACCCGCGACAACTATTGGACGATGTATTTCGATGGTTCCAGTACTTCGTCCTCGGCCGGTGCAAGCATCGTCATTCAGTCTCCTCACAACGATCGTTGGTATTTTTCGCTCAAGTTGGATTTTGACTGTACCAATAATCAGGCCGAGTACGAGGCTCTGGTCATTGGTCTAGGCCTCCTTCTTGACCTACATGCCACTCGTGTCCTCGTCCGCGGGGATTCTGAACTAGTAATTAACCAAATTAATGGGTCTTTTCGCTGCATAAGTTGTACTCTGGCGCCTTACCACATGATCGCCAGCTATTTGGCCGAGTCCTTTGACGGCATTACATTCGAGCATATTTCTCGGGTTCATAATACCGACGCAGATGAGTTGGCTCAAATTGCCTCCGGTGCACAACTCCTGGGGGGCAAGCTAGGCCGGGAGATACCAATATTACAACAATTATACCCGGCCTTGGTTGATCAGCAAATCCTCCGTCGAGACAATGTGATACGCACCAGGGTCATGTCCTTGCCTTCGTTGTTGGATCGGCAGGACCAGGACTCTATAGAAATTTGCGCGGCTGAGGCAGTACCAGATGATTGGAGAAAGCCCATTATGCAGTATCTTGACAATCCTAACGGAAAACACAGTCGCAGGACACGGGCTCACGCCACGAACTATGTCACGTACCAGAGCGAGTTGTACCGAAAGGGCGAAGATGGTTTGTTATTGCTATGCCTCGGCCCTCAAGAGAGTGCTCGAGCGATCGCAGAGGTTCATGAAGGGGTATGCGGAGCTCACCAGTCTGGACGAAAAATGCGATGGCTACTCCGACGACACGGTTATTTTTGGCCGAGAATACTGAAAGATTGTATCGAGTTTGCACGAGGATGCGTGCAGTGCCAAATCCATGGGCCTATACAAAGGGTCCCGGCCGAATCGCTACATTCGGTCATTAAGCCGTGGCCGTTTAGAGGATGGGCCATGGACGTAATCGGCAAAATCACGCCGACTTCTGGAGCTGCTAAGCATGCATGGATAATAGTCGCAACTGATTACTTTACTAAGTGGGTCGAAGCAAAATCATATGCCGAATTAACGTCTAAAGAAGTTTGCGATTTCGTGGAGGAACACATTGTGACCCGGTTCGGTGTGCCAGAAACGATCATAACCGACAATGGAACAATCTTCACAGCCGAAAGGTTTAAGGAATACACGGCCAATTTGAAAATTCGGCTGGAACAGTCCACACCGTATTATCCACAGGCGAATGGGCAGGCCGAGGCAAGTAATAAAGTGTTGATTGGCATCCTCGAAAAAATAATAAAAGAGAGACCTGGCATGTGGCATTTGAAGTTGAACGAGGCATTATGGGCATACCGAACGTCGTCCCGATCGGCGACTGCAACAACCCCGTACGCATTGACTTACGGACACGATGCGGTGCTACCAGTCGAGTTGAGCATAAATTCGTTGCGATTAATTGAACAAAGTAGTTTGTTTAGCGCCGAATATAATCAGTCCATGAGACAGGAACTAGAAGATTTGGAAGAAGCGCGACTTGACGCTTATAACTTACTGGTGGCACAGAAACAGATTGCCGAGCGAGCCTATAACCAAAAGGTACGACAGAAAACGTTCGGCGAGGGTGAATTGGTGTGGCAAACGGTGTTGCCCGTAGGAATAAAAGATCCTAGGTTCGGCAAGTGGTCGCCGAATTGGGAAGGGCCGTTCATTGTGCATAAGGTATACGGTAAAGGGGCGTATCATCTCAAAGACCGGACTGGAGTAGTTCACAAATTACCAATTAATGGGAAGTTCTTGAAGAAATACTATCCGGTCACATGGGAAATGCGTGAATAAAAAGTTTGTTGTAGGAAAAGTCATTCCATTAAAATTGACAGGTATTACAAAAATGAGTAGGTCTAATACATTCAAGGAGACGAGGGAAGAAGAGTGCTGAGCAGAGCTTTCAATTCCAACCACCGCACGTCGGCCATGATGACTTCGGCTTGCCGATTCTTTTTGTCTAGCCTCAGGCGCTCGACCCGCTTTTTGGCCGCCGCATACTCAGTTAGGCGATCCTTCCCGCCTGACTCGAAGTCCCTCGCAAGTTCAGAAGCAATGACCGACCGGCGTTTTGTTAGTTCGGCCATCTGACGGTCGAGCTCGGCTAACGCTTCTCCTTTTGCCCGTAGATCGTCAATCTTCGGACGGAGGGTGTCTTGAACGGCCGTGGCGGCTTGCAGGTCCTGTTCGGCCTTCAGAGCAGTCTGGAAGATGCCAAATGTCTCCCGAACGCGCTCCAAAGCAGACGATGCCCGAACAATGGCATCTCCGCTTAGGCGACCGTCGGCCCCAAGGTCGTTCAGACACACGCCGAGCAGATCAAGACCATTGCGCTCAAGTACTTGCGATGAAGAGAGCGACAGGACTTCTCGCAACTGGGTTAGGGCGCTTGGATCGGCAGCCTCAGTTGGAGCGGCCGAAGGGCCGGACTCTGCAGTCGTACTGGAGAGGAGAGCTTTGAATTCAACCTCCCATGAAGCCTGCACGAATAAACAAGGTTAAGCTTAAAGGAAGTCATGACAAGAATAGCAAGAAGGTGTCGTTTTTTAACCTGCTGAGAGGAGACCTCGGCCATGTCCCCAGGGTCGTTGCTCGAACCTAAAGAACTCAATGGCCGAGCCCAGTGTCTCAGATTGCTTCTCACTTCACGAGGCCGATGGAAGTTATCTACGTTTGATGGCCACTGAGGCGGCCAGGAAATATAGATAACGCCCTTCGGCGCATAGAATTGACGGTGAAAAGAATGTACAGGCACCTGACATTTAGTTTTTCCTTGTTTAGAATTCTAAAGCAGAAAAGCAATCAGGAGGAAAATTGAAGGTACTTACAAAAGCCGAGGTAACCTCTTGTGGAGGGATGTGGAAGCCTTGGTCTTGAGGATGGATCGGCGATTCCACCGTGGCCTCGGGTTCCTCGAGCAGGCGTTTGCCACGGTCGGCTGCCGATGGGCCGATTGGCGCAGCTGCTTCAGTGGAGGCAGGGACGTCCTGGTCTTGAGAAGGAACGAGAGGTTCGGCCGCCGGGGTCGGTTCCTCGACCGTGTGCTTGCCACGATTAGCCGAGGAGGGGCCGGGTTGAACCGCCATCTCGGATACTGGAGGAGTTCGTTGACGAGTAGGAGGACGACGCGCCAGCGGGACCTCGTCGCTCCCCTCACTCTCTTCCAGCACGAAGACCGTGGGCTTTGGATTCTTGGGAGAGGTTTCCTCGGTCGTAGGAACCGCCTGGTGTGAGACAGGTGCCTTCTCGACAGAGGGAGGTACGACTGATTCGCCGGCCACAGAAGCAGGCCGCGCTGGGATCGTCTCTATGGCCGAAGCCGGCTGTTTCTTGACACCAGAATGGCCGACGGCGGGAGAAGGGGAAGCACTGGGAGTCGTCGTGTGGCTGGAAATAACGTGGATCTCCCGTGCACCTTTCTTCGCCAGTTGCTTGACCCGCTTGGCAGGCGGGGAAGGCTTGATAGCCGGCCCGGCCTCTTGGCGAGGCCGTTTGGTCAGCCCGGCCCTACCAGCAGGTTTGTCCTTTTTGGCCACGACCGATTTTTTCCCGGCCATAGCAGCGGCGACTACCTCTGTCTTTCTCAAAGGCCGACTACCTAAAAGGATAAAGACAATTCAGTAAGGCGTACAACAGGCAAGGTTGAAGAAAAAGGGGGAATTGAACAACTACCTTGAGAATGGGGGGCCGGGGCTTTCTTAGGTCGGTTACCGAAGAGCCTGTTTAGTACATCCTCGACCGGCGCACCGAAGAACTCTTGAGTGTAATTTTCCCACCACTCACCGAAGGTGTCAGTGCAATGGGTTTCTGGGGTGGCCGGTCGTAGGTGAAATCTTTGGCAGTACTCTTGAAACTCTTTCGCGGCAGTCCTGCACTCGTTCTCTGAAGAGCGAGGCTCGCGTCCGCGGCTCAATACTGTGCGGGAAGAGAGAAGGGGGACGAGACAGCCCTGAAGATAGCCGAGCTGACGGGCAAGGAAGTTCGGATGGTACACTTCCCACCCCGACCGTTTCCCGTCGCAGCCGAGAGGAAGGTCGCGAGCAAGCACGAACGACCCCCAGGTTCGGCGAAGAGCGGCGTCCTCCTCTGCCGCCCACGTAGAGGTAGGCAGTTTGATGGAGGGGGGGTAATCACGACGACGACAAATCAGGAATTCGTCGCTTGTGAGATCGTCAAGGGCAAAGAGGTACCTAAACACCTCTTCGGCCTGATGAGGAGGCGTTGGTCGGGAGGCTAGCTGAGGACCAAGAGCCTCTGTTGCTGAGAAATCAGCTATAGCCGGCCGAAGGGAGGCGAAGTACACCTGCAACCAGAGCTGGAAGACCCAGAGAGGGCCATTCTGGTGGGGGTCCACCGTGTGGAGAGTCGCCTCGGCCAGGCAACGGAAGAGGTGGGCAAGAATATTAGAACTCAGCGCCAGGACGCGACCACTGGCCAGGGCTTCGGCCACTGGCATATTCTCGACCAAACATTTGTTTGATTTGGTACAACAAATGTATTTATTGTACCAGTAGAAGAGGAAGGCTTCATGCTCTCCTTCTCGCAGGTCCTCTTCCCCTCGACCGGCGAAGTGAAGGTAGAGGGTGTTGTAGTTGAGAAAGTTCTTGTGGAGCTTCTGTATTTCATCCCTCGACGGGATGTGACCGTCACTATTCAGGGTCTCGAAGGCTCGACGGTCGAAGAGCGTCTTCAGATCGATATTCGACGGGTGCCCGGAGAGGGTCGCGTCGATAGGGATCCCGGTGGCCGAGGTCCCCAAAATGGCGGTGATGTCCAGGATGGTGGGACCAATGGGACCAAGGGGAAGGACCATTGTGTTGGTGGCTGAGCACCAGAAGCATAGAGCGGCTAGGAGCAGCTCCTTGTCAGGGACAATGTCCATCGACGAAAGGAGGATGGCGTCGTAGATGCCCAGGATTTTCCATTTTTCGCCGAAGAGCCGTTCCATTCGGACAACCTAGGTCGCCCAGGTGGTGGTCGTCGAGGGCCAGGAGCCTTGGGGCTTTGCCGCTTCCCATCTCGACCATTCAAACCCTTGGAGCAAGGGTGTAAGGCAGTGTTCCTGGAGAAGACCAGTGATGGTCGGCGGGATTGTTGCCTTGAAGAGAGGACCCAGGATTTGGTGGACGGTGCTCATGTCGTTCTCGAACCGTATATTCTTGATCGAGCTCCGATCAAGGATCTTCTGATGCTGGTCGCATTCCCGGGAAAGCTTGGAGATGAAGGAGGCCATTGTAAAAGCACAGCGTAAGGAGGTTTTTTGGGTTGGGGATTTGAGGACGAAAGCTTGGAATGGAGGAATGCACTTGAGAGCAAGAGTAGGGGATTTCAGGAAGTTTGAGAATGTAAAGTACAAATGAGGAAATTTCGGTATTTATAGAGTAATGGGAGGAAGAGCAATCGTTCGAAATTCAAAACAAAGGGCAAAATCGACCGGAGGAATCGTTGATCATCATGAGCATTTGGGGAATGCGGTTGAGAAGACCGACGGTTTTAGGTTTTGGGGGCGCACGATCGCGTGTGACGGCGAAGTTAATGACGAAAGACGGTTCGACGCCTGCACGATGACAGGAGGGCTCACGGACTGATGAAATGGCTCGCGGATTGAGATAGTGGTCATAATGACGAGACGGTTCGGGCAGGCGCACGCTTCAGACGTCATCATCGGGGATTGGCCATGTTAGGGGATGCCACGTGGCGAGTGGTTTAGCAGGATCAAGATCGTGCGATCATGTTCAATAAATACGCCTTGGAACTCGGGTATTGGGATCCTGAGTGGTAGATTCGCTTCTTCAAGGCCGAAACTCGGCCGAAGGTTTCAGGCCGAGGACCTCAAAAGCGAGGGGGCAATGTTTAGGCCCAAAATAGCAGTTTGGGCCGAGGGAGGTATTACTTTCGGCCCGGGAAGACTACGGCGAGAAAGTCATGGGGGCTTCAGCTCATGGGCTTCTAGGCCTAGATCGGTTAAATCAGAGTGCAAGTCGAGTCCTAATACAATAGGGACCCTCGACGAGATCAGTAAAACTAGAAGGCGAATCCGGCTCAGTTAAGGACTAGATTCGTAGTCCTAGCAGAGGTAGGACTGATTGAGGTAACGTTAATCCGGAGAAGGAAACCTAGTTCGAATAGGATTAGAACTCGGGCTCGGTGTTCTGCTTCTATAAATACAAGACATTCAGCAATGGAAAAGCCCCATAAAAATCAATACAAAATTGCCCTGCGCAAACTCTCACAACTTGAGATCTTTTTCTTTTCCTTTTTCGCTGACACATCTTCCGTTGGCATCAACAGCACTGTGGAAGCAACCGGTGATATCTTAAGTCGGCATAGATAGCTCTGTCACCGTAGAGTCGGTTGGTCTCGCAGTATCTTCCGTTGGCATCAACAGCACTGCGGCGAGAACGGTCGACTGCCTATCCAAGTCTCGGTCGAGAAGGGTTTTCGAATCCTTGTTGGTCGAGGTCATCTCATTAGCCTTCTCGGCGAGGTGGGGTGTTACAGTTATTACATTCGGCACATTGAAAGCCGAATTCGGTTCGTGAACTTCGCAAATTAGCAGCCTTGTCTTCAGGCTCGAGAGCCCAAGAGGCCGAGAATTGTTCCTTCCTCGGCCGCAATCGCAAGACACAGAAGTCAGCAGCGCGCTCAACGCAACATCAACAAATTTACTCCTCGGCCGAGCCTCGGCCGACGAGTTGGCACGCCCCGCAATCACCGAAGAACGTAGTTAGCTTAGAATATATTCGGCCTGCGCGCCACGTAGGTTTTGTAATTTCTAGGGTCAACACCTACTTCTACACATGTAGAAGACAAAAATAAAAAATAAGTCAATACATAATGTCAGGATGGCTAACTATTTAGATCAAATTTTATAAACTATATAACGTAGCTATACCTTACGTATTGATTAACGTGCTTATTTTCTCACATCACATTGACACACCCCGATCCTAGAATCAAGGCATGCTGGCTGTCACGTGAGCGTGACGTAACCATAAGTGCGGTGCGGAAGCAAAATAAGAGAATTACGAAAGAATAAAAAACCAACTACTAACAAGAATAACCAAAAGCATGCTAGAGAGAGTTAAAGTGTGAACACACACATAAATAGAGCTTAAGAACTAGGTGCAGTCAAGTAGGACTATAATTTAAGTACAACACCCGCAGGTGAGTCCTACATTAAGGAAGTCTGCCAGAATGCCGTAGAAGTCCTCGTCAACCACCAACTGCTAACTAGAACCTGGAGGGGCGCAAAACAAAATTGAGTGGGTCAGTAAAACAAAGTTTTTCGAAAACCTTTCATTTAAAACATTTCTAACCCCTCGCTGTAAAACCTGTATACTTTCCCAGAAAATAGCATAATAGCATATAGCTTTTCATAAATCTCAAATCGTCAATCTTTCTTGAAAACTAGAAAGTATGCCATGTTAAAAACTTTCGAAAACAGAATGAATGATGCATCAATGTAACAGGTGAAATAATGAATTAACCGGAGACTCTGCAGTTGGTCCTGTACGGTTAATTCTATAGCTCAACATCAAATCCATCCGGAGTCACCTCGGTGACCTGTGCAGCACTACACTGCAGATAAGTCGGAACTACCTGAAAGAGTCTGTACGACATGAATGGTGTAATAATACGCTCTAGTGCTTATCTCATCAATCATCTGTGTACACAATCTAAGGTCACCTATCAGTCGGAACCCTCTCATGGTCTGTACGACATGTCGGAACCCTCTCATGGTCTGTACGACATGCACCTACTTGGATCCAAGGTGAGCGTGCGGTGCGAGGTGAATAATATAAGCACTAACACCATGATTGCAGGTTATGAGCTATCAACATAATACATATCAACAATGCACATGAATAACATAAACTCACCTGATACTCACCTGTGCGTCCACAACACCAATTCACATATATATATATATATATATGCATCAATTATCAATTCATATAACTCATATCATGAATGCATGGCATTTGAAAACATATTTTCGTTCAAACTCAATTTCTGGGAAACATATCAATAGTATATAGGTATAAACAGAAATACTGCCCACTCACTGATAAGTCGAAGGGTCGTAACCCCCGTGACGTCCCTGGATGCGCTCGTCCTCGGGATAGGTGTCACCTATATGCGAAATAACTATAAAAACGTTATTTTAAAGCATATAACCAACAATTCGTAATAACTTCTCATACGGTGCTCAAATTGGGTACATGAATATACCACAGTGACCTACTCGACGTCACGGACGTCGACATATTTTTAAAATAATTTTTGGGCTTGTCACGCGCCCCCTCGCGCCGTGGGTGGCACGGACCTACGCGCCCCCATGTGCCGTGGGTGGCACGGACCTACGCGCCCCCACGCGCATCTTCTTCCTCGATGCTCGCTGGACTGAGTTTTCCGGTGGCCGAAAAACTGGGCAATTTTCAATTGCCTTGTTCTCCCTCGTTCCTCAATCATTTTCTTCGAATTTTATATCAATTTGAAGCCCTAAACATGTAGTTTCACGATAGACTAGTTTAAAGCTCTAAAAACTACGAAATCTCACCGGAGAAATCCCACAAAAACCGGCCAAAGTCGAATCCGGTGATCCCGACGTCCAAAACCTTCAAACAAAGCACTCCGAGCTTCCTTGGGACCTCACTAAGCTCACTACAATCTTAGAATTCCCTGAAAATCGACATATTACAATTGCATGAATAGTGACATAAAATGGAGGTTCGGGTTTCACGTGATTTCGAAAGTTTCACTTCCTAAAACCAACACCAATCGACTCAGGAGGTTGAAAGGATGAAGATTCATACCTTTTTGGCGTCAATCCGTGGAAGTTTGAGGGTTTTGGGCTTCGTCCGTACGTTCGAGGGTGAGAGAGTGAGAGACTGAGAGAGTCGTGAGGGAGGAGAGAGAGAGAAGGCACGGGGGAAGGAGGTTGAGGCTTGTCCCGTGTGTGTGTGTTGTGTGGTCCATCCAAAAATTTTCCAACTTAAATCCCTAGCCACAAAACATACCTACCAATTTTAAACCAACTTAAATTATTTCTCCAAAAGCTTAGGGAATAGGAAATATTCAAAACATGTCACAACACTTACCTTAGTAACGTCAAGGGTACTTTCGTCCTTTCACGTCCTTAATAAGAAAATCTCGGGACGGGCTGTGACAACATGGTTTGCAAAATTTGGTCTAAAAAATTAGCTTACTTAGCATTACTCTAATTAAATATCAAAGGTGAAACAAAATAATAAAGTAAAATTTTGTCTACTTAGTTTGCTTATTTCTATTAAAGTGATATATATATTTTTTATATAATAATTGAGTACATAATTTGTCACGTCAGCTACTATAGTACAATTTTATCGATTATGTTTGCTTATACCATATAAAATCTCTAACAATATGCCACTACTTTTATAAGAGAATCAGTTTAGGCATGCTTGATTAAGAAAACGAGTTCACGTGTGGGTTGGTGCCCCCCCCCCATTCCCCGAGGACTAGGAGATCAAATTGATCAATCCTACCGGATCACCTCCTTGATTAAGAATGTTATTTTCCAAAACTGAAGGGAAACTTATTGATGGGAGACAAAGAAAATCTATTTACTTATTTCTATAGAATTCAATTATTGATACGAAATTCGTTTTTTTTTTTCTTTTCTAGAAAATGATTAGTTTGTGATTTTATCATAATTATCCATCATTAAGAAGACCAAAAAATTCATAAAAACATTTCAATCTCAATCTCTCTTAATTACCATTGTGTAATTCATCAGAATTTTTGTTTTTTTTTTATTACATATTTGGAAATTGGAAACTGATAATTTGGCTCAAGCTAGCCTGACATTTATATTCATTTTCTTTTTTCTCTTAAAACTAGTTTTCTATTATTTCTGGTCCTTTCTTTTCGACAACGACAGTTGAAGTCAAACCCTCTACAATTCAATCTTTTTGTGCTAAAAAAAAATTAAAATAACATGCACATCAATATGGTGAAGTATTAAACAACTTCTTATTAAAAATTAATTGATTACTTCTTTCATGCATGGCACTCACCTGACCAAATATTCAACAAATAATGAGTTCCATTCGTGTCAGTGTCACGCCAGTATTGTAATTGAGATTGTGCAAAGTGAGACACGAAATAATAGTGAAAGAGTAATGTAAGTCGCTTCTAATTGGGCATTGTTTGTGAGATTTGACCATAGCTTTGAAAGGGCACTTTACCAAAATAATAACATTAATTTGCAAATGTTAACCAACTTTGCACCATCTCTGTTAAAATATTGAAAGTGCTAATCAAATACATAAACTAACATTAACTATATACTTTTCTTTCCCTCAACCAATTGTACCATTTGCAATCTTCTTCTTGTTAACACTCAAAATTTATAGGTTAACAAATTATGATAATAAATCATTGGAGGGGTTTGAGTACGAAGTGAAACGAATTGAACTCAGAGATATAAGTGGTTTTGTCAAAAATTGAGCTACGTACCATGTAGTAGTTGGATTAATATTGATATCAAGACTACAATAGTGCTTTGGTAATACAGGAATATCCTCTCTATTTTCGTCAAACCCCTATTCATGAAGTCTTCACCCTTTTATATAGGCCCTCAATGAACCCCTTAGCCTTAAGTCGCCACCACTTGGCATTTAATGCGCCACTTATGTAGCCTAGAGTGCTGGCATCTTTTCACCTTTCATCCCGACATTCGATGATGAAGTGATAGGTGCTCAACTTGAATAACATGTCTTGACAAATCAGTACGAGCCGAGAACTCTGCTTGCCCTCGATTATCCAACCCCGCCTTCTAAGCATCGTTCCGATTGCCTTTATGTCTTGTCCTAGGCCTCTCTGTCATTGAATGGTGGCTATTATGCAACATGATTGACATTTGGATATACCTATCTTTGGGAACTAGTGTCATAAAGTTGTCAGTCTGCCCACGTGCCCGTGAGGTCGTGAGCCTTCTTGTGTGCTCTAGTTAGGCTGGGTTTATAAGCGGTCGGATGTTTCGCTCAGACGTATCCTCTTCTAAAAGCACCTTGGGCCTTGGGTGTCTTGACATCTCTTGAGCCTTCTGAGGCGCACTTCTCGGCTTGCACCATTATTTAGGCTTAAAAGCGTCCAGTGTTAACACTTCCTTCCTACTATCTAGGGTTTCTCCTCATGAATGAATTTGAAACCAATTAATTGCTATAGTTCGGTTTTCTTCACCATGCAAAAAAAATCAAGGGGTCTTTTGATATGGATCCAAAGTAATTAAAAATTGAACATATTTCTAAAGTAAAAAATTACGAAAAATTTGACATATTTAAAAAAGAGGCCTATAAAATTTGACATATTTCAAAATTTTCCAAAAATGAAACCTAACATAACCAAATCGATCAATCTAATTTGACAGGTATTCCCTAACCCTAGCTTTAGCCGTACTCGCAATCATGTCTGTATTTTTGGTCAATGACTAGTGCGTTTTTCCCCATGTTGGTGTTGGAATTACTTTTCTTTCAAAAAAGAAAGAAAAAATGGACAAGAGCTTAATTGCACGTTCACTCTTTCTAGAGAAATGGATGCTTGGTGTCCAATTAACTCCAAACCTTTTAATTTGTATTTGTGCGAACTGAAATGTGGAATAATATGATACCATTCCTTAATTTCTGAAAAGTTTAATTTCATAAAAGGATCCTCATCAGATTCTTTTTTTAGAGATCTTAGGGATCGACCGTTTATTGTACATCATGTGATCAGAAATCATTTCAAAATTTAAAATTTAAAATTAAATATAAATAGTACCTAACAAAAATTGATCGTACAATGTATGATGAACAATCACTATCATGGGATCCTTAGGATCCCCAGATAAAGGATCCGATGATGATCTTTTTCTTTTAATTTCGAATCTCAAAATTCTTTGAAAAGAAAGAAAAGTTAAATCATCCCACCTGGTTCTTGGAATAATTCACTTTTGCTCTTCACATGATGCAATTACAAACATAGTGGATAGTGTTTAGACTCGTCCCCAGAAAAAGCCAGCCATGCATATTCGAAATTAACTAATATTAAATTGTTAATTGCTCACTTGTTACAGCTTCCAAACTTGAAGAGAAAAATGATAACGAGACTCCTTCAAAAGTGAGATTTTGCATGAATTTTTTATTATCTCACGTTTTGACATAATTTCCGTGCCACCTTTGTAAAATATTACGCTAAAAATATGAGATGACGGAGAGGTTTTTGCTTGAGTTAATACCAATGAGTATATATTTTCAATTTTGGACGAGCTATCTTAAGGGATTTTAGGTGTGAGATAAAAATATTATCTTGTTGAAATCGAGAATGAAATATATATGTTTTTAACTTTAGACTCTTAATTTTTTTTCATTCCTTGTATGACATAAATAAAGAATGACTTAGAATGATACACATACTTTATATTTGTATTGCTGGTAAGTAAACATGTCGCTAACTCTTATACACCAGCCAGCATAAGAATCGAGGTTTTGCAAGTGAATTGTTTTGGTGTTTAGAGTATTCCTCTTATATCTATTGCATAACCGATTCAAACCCTCCTTATTAGTATAATTTAAGATCCTAATATTGTTTGTACTCAAATGGTAAATATCAAGTGTATTAAAAAACATAATTTTACAACATACAATGGGATTACTTTGAACCCAAATATTTCTATATAGAAGGGTCTCTCCTCGCAACAAACACGGACTAATAAACCCACCTTGTTCAATAAAACTTAACGAGGCTAAACAAACAACGTAAAAGTATTTCCACATATATAATTTCTCATATACGTGGAGGTATGTGGGGTGGTGGACCTATGATCTGACGCAGCCACAAGTTATGGGTCCGTCTTATTAAATTGCTAATGCCCAAGTTGTCCTCCCACTGTATCTTTCTTACATATGACAGAGGATGGAATATAATATATATTCATGGCCCACTACGTGGGGGCTAGTGCGAAAGCTACGTGTCTTGGTTCTTTTCACACTTTTTACTTTTCTCTTTTCTTTTCCAATGTTTTCACGCTTCTAGCGGAGATTTTAGGTTATCGAAATACGAAGTGGTACAACATATATTATTATATAAATAGTGAAATATTTGTGTTAAAAAATTAATAATTTAAATATTCAATTGTTTTATTACTTATATAAAAATACATAATATACTACTTGTGTTCCGATGTTAGGAAACAATTTCAACAAATCTGGAATATGTCTCTCACTCTCTGCCCTAATACTGTGTGCAATGATGAGCCTCTTTAATTATTGGACTAAATTTTGAATAAATGTGAAAACATATTTTTGAGTTAAATTTCCTTCAGAAAATAAGCCAAGAATAGCAGTGGTCCTCGCTCAAATTTTTGAGTTTTAAATTAAAATTTTAAATTTTAGCCCACACCATTGCACATGGTGTAATAAACCAAGAAACCAATATTTTATTTATTTTTTTCTTTTTAGGTTAATTACGTTTTACTCTTTTAAAATAATTTTTTTTAACAAATAATATTATATTATCTATATTAAAGGAGAATGGTGGGTTTAGCCTTATAATGTGTTAGCAATAATATGGTTCAAATTCGTTTTTAGCGAGAATCGAACCTAGAACCCAAGGCCCAAGGCCCATCTAAAGAAGCCTCAGAAGAAGACATTGCTTCTTTAAAAGTTCTAGGTTCATTCTCGGACAAGGAAATTTCTACTCAAACTTCCAACAATACCCCACATTTGAGTTGAAATTTCATTCAAACTCCAACAATGTTTGGAAGTTTGAGTAGAAATTTCCTTGTCCCACATTGGCCATTCCCAAAAGAGTTTATCACTTTATAAGGCTTTGTCCTTTAAAGAAAGTAATTGGAGTAATAGGCCTGGAGACTAAAATTGGGCTCACCCTTGGGGTTGGGCTTTGGGGTGTATTAATTATTTGGTAATTAATATATAATTAATTATAATTAATATATAATTAATATATATAATTAATTAAAAATATATAATTAATCCTTAGCTTTTAATTGTCTCACATTAAATCCAACACTTTTAAATTATCTCCCTTTTTTGTTTGAACATCTAATATTTTATTAAATTGATGATTATTTTTGTCAATGTGGTGCAAATGTGGCTTACGTATCAACCAAATTACAATTTGTACACTCATAATGTTATTAATTTAATGAAAACTTAAATATTCTATTTGAGCTGAGACATAAATTAGTATAATTTAAATACTTTCTAATGTAATATGAAAAATTTTAAAATTCCATGACTCATGATAAAAATCCCTCCTAACGTTTGGTGACACACCCCGTCCCGAAGGAGGGCATGTTGGCCGTCACATGAGAGTGACGTAACCATTTACACAGTTCGGAAGCTTTTAAAATACAATTATTAAAATGGAAACCCTCGAGGGTGAGTCCTACTTTTGTGAATTCTGTCAGAATACCGTTGGATTCCTCGTGGCCACCAAAACTCTGCTATCAAGAACCTGGAGGGGCGAAAAACAAAATTGAGTGGGTCAGTAAAACCAAGCTTTTCAAAAACATTTCGCCAAAAATAATTCTAACCACTCACTGTAAAACCTGTATACTTTTCCCAGAAAATAGTATAATAACATAATACTTTTCATAAATCTCGAATCATCAATTTTTCTTTAAAACCCGAAAGTATGCCATGTTTTAATTTCGAAAACAAAATAAATGATGCATCAATGTAACAGGTGAAAAGTTGAATTAACCGGAGACCCTGCAATTGGTCCTGTACGGTTAATTCCATAGCTCAATATCCAATCCAACCGGAGTCACCTCGATGACCTGTACGGCACTACACTGCAGATAAGTCGGAACTACCTGAAGTAGTCTGTACGACATGGATGGTGTAATAATACGCTCTAGTGCTTCTCTCATCAATCATCTGTGCACATAATCTAAGGTCACCCACTAGTCGGAATCACATCTAGTAATCTATACGACTAGCATGTCGGAACCCTCACTTGGTCTGTACGACATCCACCTACTTGGATCCAAGACGAGCGTGCGGTGTGGTGAATAATATAAGCACTAACACCATGATTGCAGGTTATGAGCTATCCACAATATACACATCAACAATGCACATGAATAATATAAAACTCACCTGATGCTTACCTGTGCGTCAACAGCACCAATTCACATATATATATGCATCATATATCAATTCATGCTTTTCATATACTTCTATGCATGGCATTTCAAATCATACTTTTCATATAAATCTATCCATGGCATTTTAAATCATACTTTCATTTAAATTCAATTTCTGGGAAAACTCAATAGTATATAGGTAATACGAAAACAAAACTGCCCACTCACCTGGAGTTCGCCCTACAACTCCCTAGCACAACTCATCAAGGCGTCATGACGATCGCCGCCTAGAACAATAATCAAATCCAACCTCAGAAATCATATCGATAGAATATAACTTATATAAAACACATCACTACGCAGTTCGATCCGAAAGATCTGCAACTCAGATTTTAAATCCATAACTTCCAGAGGCCCACAATATATCTCTAGGACAACATCTTGAAATTTCATTACCATCCAACGGTCGGATCTCCGTCAATTTCCAAAACTAAAGTGACGGTTAACATTTTATTTTATGAACTTACAACTCCAATTCCGGAAGATCCGTAACTCGGATTCCCAATCCGTAAGTTCCAATAATCCTCAAATATTACGTATTACAACGTATCAGAGTTTGGTGACGATCCAACGGTCGGATCGTCAATTCACATTTTCACCTAAATGCGAAAACTATAAAACGTTAATTAAAGCACCTAACCAATAATCGTAATAACTTTCTCATACGGTGCTCAATTTGGGTATATGAATATACCACATCGACCTACTCGACGTCACGAGCGTCGGGATAATTTTAGAAAAAAATTTGGAGTGTTCACGCGCCCCCACGCGCCACGGGTCCACGCGCAGGCCACGCGCAGCACGTGCAGCACGTGTCATCCCCTTCGCAGGGCTCGCCAGACTGGTTTTTCCGGCGGCCGGACTCCGGCCAAACTCCGGCCAGTTTTCAAACTCCTTGTTCTCCTTCGTTTTTCACCCATTTTCTTCGTATTTTATACCAAATTGAAGCCCTAAGAGTGTACTATCACGTTGGACTAGTTTTAGGGCCTAAAAACCAAGAAATCTCACCTTGTAAAAACCAAAGATTCGGCCAACCTTGAAACCTACGATCCCGACGTCCAAAACTCTCCAACGAACGTCCCCGAGCTTCCTTAGGACCTCCTAAAGCTCACCACAAGCTTGAAATTCCCTGAAACGCGACATTTAACGACTGCATGAACAGTACCTCAAAAATGGAGGTTTGGGATCCACGTGAAATCGAAGGTTTCACTTCCTAAAACTAGCATCAATGAACTCAGGACGTCGAAACGATGAAGATACATACCTTAATTGCCTCGATCCGTCGAGTTTGGAAGGATTTTGGGTGTGTGCCGTACAATGGGTGTGTGTGCGTGAGTTCGTGAGGGAGAGGGAGAGACAGGGAAGGCACGGGGGAAGGAGAGGGAAGGAGAGGTCTTGTGTGGTCCAGATTAACCCACACCCTCCATTTCATCCTAGCCATACAAATAAAAGAAATCAACCTTCAAAATTTCCAACTCTCTAATATTCTTCTAGCTAAATTAATATTCGGACCAAAATAACGCCTCTAACATACGCACCTTAAAAACGCCAAGGGCACTTCCGTCATTTCACATTCCCGTCAACAGTACCTCCGGGACGGGCTGTGACATTTGGGGTGAAAAAAAAAAAAAAAAAAAAAACTCTCTTTTCCTCGTTTCCTAAACAAAGAAAGAAACCCATCTTTCACTCTACCAAATATTATAATTAATTTTTATCATTTGAAACAATTAAGTACATAATAAAGAAGGGAAAAAGATAACAAAAAGAAACAAATTGCGACTTTGTTTTCCATTTGATATGGGTTCTTTCTTGGACCACAAGAAAAAGTAGTTTCCTAGTTGAAGATGAAGAAGAACCAAGAGCTTCGAGAGGATAATAAGCTTTGATTATATTTTGGAATTGGTCTTTTGAAATTTATTAAATGATTTGGGCTTCTTCTTCTTCTTGAGTTGGAGAAATTTTTCAATGTACCGGATGCACGACTAGGTACAACAAATGTTATAAAACAATGGATGAGTATTGGAAAAAAAAAAAGCCTTCAGCCAATTTTTTTTTATGACATTTAGTGTACCGAATCGTGTTTCCGATACACTATAAAATCTCTCCTTGAGTTGATGTATGGATGGATGGAGTGGGACGTGTGTACCACTGTCGCTTTGATGGATGATGATCAAAATTATGATATGCTCCATTCCATTCAATAATATATGTGATTGAAGCAGTCTTCTAGTGTCGTTATTCTTTCAAAATGATTTTTATTTTAAATTTTTGATGATGCCATTTACTTAATTATATTCTTCATGATGTTATTCACGTACCATTCACTTAGATCGAATGATAGAAAAAAATTAGGAAAACTAATGAAAAATGTTTGAAAATTTTGAGTTTTAACGATAAGGATAAAATAAAGGATAAAATAAATAATATCATGATTGACTTTTTAGTGTTAAAATGTAGTTTTTTATTAAAGTGAACAGTACTGCGGACTTTTCATTAAAACTTCCTAGAAAGTTTGATAAAAATTGCATCTGAAATGATTAAAAGTATTTTTTTAATATATATTTGGCAAAACACTTGGCGGACGCTTCCTTTTTCAAGCAGTTAGATTTTTAACAAAAAATTCTATATGTTTCTAATATAAGTACTTTGTTAAAATCTGTCAAGAGCAAAAGTGATTTTTACAGAAGCAATGATGAATAAATATTTTAGCAATTTAAATAAGTAAATAGGAATGAAATATTCAAACTTAAAATCTTTTTTTGACACGAAGACGAAAAATACTATTAGACCGAGAGCAGCTTGATAAATTCTTTTCAACAAATTGATTTATGGCAACCATCGTTGTGCGAATCCTCGTGAATTAAATGAGGTAGGAGGCAGATTTTATAGACGAAAACAAAATAAAGCAAGAACCCAAAATCAATAATAACATAGGATAATAATTTGGAACTAGTAATAGTTAACTGTTTTATTGAGACGAAAAATGACTTGTACGCCACAAATACACCGTCACAATAATGTTTTGTATCAACAATACAAGAATATATGTTATTTTCTTTGTA
This sequence comes from Malus domestica, assembly GCF_042453785.1. Classification (NCBI taxonomy): domain Eukaryota; kingdom Viridiplantae; phylum Streptophyta; class Magnoliopsida; order Rosales; family Rosaceae; genus Malus; species Malus domestica. Next base: position 4,644,315 of record NC_091665.1, on the reverse strand, counting down.
CATACCATCGTATTACTGACACAAAATGTCACCATTATAGTATATCCGTGCCATAAAACTTGCGCTCGAACATGAGAAATGACGGTTAGGGTGGGGGCCCTTTTTCTTATTTTAAGGTCTGCTATTAACTTGGTCCAAAACCATACAGACTTGGATTCTCTGCCCTCCCATTTCGGTGTCCTCCTTGTGCCCTTTTGTTTTGTGTGGTCATGGTTAATCCATGCTAACATTTTATATTGTTTTTTATAAAAATAATAAGATAAAAAAAAATAGTAATATAAAATATTGACGTGGCTTAATCGTGACCACACAAACAGGAGGGCACGGGGAGGACACCGAATTGGGAGGGCAGAGAATCCAAGTCCAAACCATACATGCCCTAACACACACACCCCCCCTAAAAACAAGACAGCAGCCATAGCCAATATACCCCTGTTGGTCAACCAAGCAAGGCATCTTGACCCTTGACTTTTGACGCATTCGTAAACCCTCAAGTACCAAGAAATACATCCGAATGCTTAACTAGAACCAAGATGTAGATGGGGCCAACTTTGATAATTGTCCACGCGGGTGACTGTCAAGTGTCGTCAGTGCCCAAGTCAAAAAATCAGATTACAAGGAGCATAAGTCATAGAAAGAAATTAGCATTTAAAATATAATTAATGGAAGAAAATTAAAGGTTTTGTTTTTTGTATTGAATCAGGATTCTCATCGGATCCATTTATTAGAGATCTTGCAATCGTGTCTATCCATCGTATATTGTGCGGTCAGTTTTCATTAAGTACTATTTATATTTGAATTTTAAATTTTAAATGATTTCTGACGGCACAATATACGATGAACGGACATGATTACGGAATTCCTAGGATCCCTAGGGAATGGATCCGGCGAGGATCCTGGTTCTTTTGGATTGGCATGGAAAGTTTCAATCAAATAAGAATGGTGCAGCTTTAAATTTTAGAATCATGACTTAAAATTAGATCTTGCTCTAGGCTGTATAGGCCAACGAGCCACAGGCTCATTTTTGTAAAAGCTTGCAGAGAGTACACACAAAAGGCTGAAATTTCAAGAGAGGCCTGGACCGACATTGGCCTCTATGTGACTCTGCCACTAGTTGTAGATATGTGTGGACTCTATTGCAGAAGGGTTTAGGAACCTAAACGCTATTGCAGAATCCATAGCCATCAACAACTGATTGTCGCTCACACACATGTGGACGCCTACTGGAAACCGAAAACGCAAAAATAGGAAGATAAGTTAAGAATCTACAATCACATTAATTCCAAATCAGAAAGTTAGAAACAGTTCATATCACGGTAACCCTACATTTCATGTACAAAATTCTAAATTGCAGAACTAAAATATTAGAATTCACTGGGGGACGGCATTGGTAGCTACTCAAAATGACTGCTTACGACTCTTTTGCAGTGCGATACAGCACGGCAGTGAAAGTCCTCTTACGCAGATGAGAATTAAGTTGAACGAGCGCCAGGAGATCCACTGGAAGAACACGTCGGTGCGTTTGTTTCCTTCTCTTTAGCTACAACATCGGCCACAAAGATACTACCAGAGTCGCACCATCCACCTAGAAGATCCCTATTTTGGCACTGCAATAGCACATCAAAGTTTTAAGAATTTTATTGGAAATTATAGGCAAAGCTGTTTTTTGTTTAATTGATCGGATCCCATCACTCCTAGGTCTGTTGGATAAAATCATCTTTGGCTTCCTATTGTAGAAGAAAGATAATCGTAGATTAACTCGACATTCGTAAGGAGTTTTTAATAGAACAAATTTCCAGAAATCCCAGAAACCTCCAAACCTTTACATTCGTAAGGAGCTTTCAATAGAACAAATTTCCGGTTTTGATTCAAGAAACACAATTAAAATTATAAGTGTGAGGACAGTATGTATTCAAGGCTTGTGCAAATCATTAGAAAGTAATACCTTGCTAAAACCAAGCCAATTTGAGTCTCCTCTAAATGAAAATAACTTACTGCTATCTTTCCACTGTCCACATAAGACCTGCAAACAAAGTCATAGGTTGCCGCAATGAGAATTCAGAGTAACAAGTCAGCTATTAAGAAAGATTTCCAAATGATGGATAAAACAAAACCAGGTGCAGAAGAGGGCCAAAGTAACTTATGTCATGCTTCTTTTAAAAATTTATAAGCAATTGGGACAGATGAAAATAAGGCTTCTCAAATTCTGAACCCTCTGAGTGTTTTATGGGTCATCTTAGAAAGCAACAATGAGGACTTCGTTCTTAGTTGTCTTTGCTTTCGGGATATTAGTATTTCAGTACGTATAAAACTGAGTTTGCCTTTCAAAACAACATAAATGCCTCCAACCAATTCTAAAAAAAAATAAATTAAACTTTCATGTCAGTCTCGTCAGACAGTTTAGGGTGATCATTAAATTACCAAGGCTTAGCAAAAATCATTCACCTAAATGAAGTTACCATGTAAAAAAAGGAACATTAAAAAGAAATTGCAATAACCTCATAGTCAACCCCTTGTACGTAGATGTAGTTGGAGTCAACTGAAGAGAAAGCAAGCCCAGTTATCTGCAAAAAAAATTGCCATCTCCAGCATTTACGTATAATCCAAATAATAAAACAACAGAAATTTGGTCGCTTTTGAACAAAGTGGAAGTTCGTTATATTTAAAATTGAAAGTCCACTATTAAAATAAAAGACCAACGATTAGCAAATTAAAAACAAATAAATGCACTGTGGGCTCATACACAAAGACAATGCATCATATGTTAAAACACAACTGACCTCATATTTGGAGCAGTGCACCCATCTTGATAATGATGACCATCTACATGAAATTAACACATACCATATATCCGGTTTCAGTTCCGACTCTGAGTTCTCAGTTTTGCAGAGTGTAAAAGAAGAGTCGAAACCAAAAACTAAAGTTCAATTATTTTCCTTAGCTTCTGAATACCTACTGGAGCCTAAGGAAAGCATAAATCGTAAATCAACAAGAGTCAAGGACAACCAAAGATAACTAGAATAACTTGGACATTATTGAACCAAATGGTACCCACCTGCGAGGATCGTAGATTGTCACTGTACGATCAGCTCCTCCGACTGCAACATTCCCAGTTGAAGAACAGCACACAGCATAAAAGGCATCACCAAGGGAACCACATATTCGTTGTAGACAGCCACCATTTTCTTTCATTCTCAAGTCCCATATAGTCAGCTACAGTTATCCCAATAGATGCAGCTAAGCAATTCAAGCATATTGAATAATAAAGTCCATGAAACCATTCGAAAACCTAAAAGGTATAAAAACACAAAAGTTTTACCTGGGAACCTTCTGTGATTGCTAATATAGAACCCTCATTTCCATAATGTGAACATGTTATGAAGTTCAATGATGACGGATACCAAAGTCTGTAAAATGGCTATGTTAACAAAAAGGGCTGGAAATATTTTTTTTTACATAAAATTAATGCAACAAAGTTGACTGAAAGCTCTATAAGGATCTTCGGTAATGGATATAAGTTTTCTGAGTAGCTGCATAACCTAGGTTGAATATATCGGTGATCAGTCAGCCATTACGGTGAAATGAAAATCATAGGCAAAGTGCACAAAGAAAATCACATACGCACTCTGAACACATATCTCATGAATTAGTCATATACAATTGATAGCTCTTTTCATCACAAAGTATTCAAACAAATTATAATAGAAAATAAATATTGACTAAAAGTGGGGCTTGTCCTTCGATTCTCTATTTTTTTTTTTTTTTTGTTCATCCTGGAATAATATGCAGTAGTAAATTGAAGGAACATGTTCCAGAAACAACCAGAGGTGACGACATTTTACATTTCAAAACATTCCACAGGAATGGAACTTAGAGATATCAATGAAAGCAATTTTAGCATTAAGTATAACCATCTCAATGGATACTGAGAATTAAAGATTGATGAAAAGCACAAATGAGAAAACAAATGCACACACGCCAGAACATGGTGTTTTGAATGTCCCAGCTGAATCGATTTGTTCTAAACACAACAAGTGTCACAATTATATGGAATTTAATTTCTTTCAAATATAGACAGTGATGGATTTCAACTAGAAATACTAAATAACTATTCAGGAACCACATGTAACACTTACGTACACAATGTCCTGACATGAATATCCTGGTCATAAACATCAATGGTTTTGCAGAAGCTACGCGCAACGGCTGCCTGGAAAAGAGATGATGCATATATATAGAGAAATATAAGTAGGAAAAACTAATCAGAGAACAAATCATAGTCTCCCAACTATTTGGGTTAAATGTTTACAAAGGAAAGGATACAGCAAGCACATCTGTCCTATTTTTCATTCTTATTAACAGGAAAGACGTCTCCATGTGACTTATAAATTTTCCTTGCACCTTTTATTGATCATGTAAAAATTTTAGTTGTGTGAACTCAATTGTATCTTATAAACCCAGCGTCTCTGAATAATCTTTGGCCTACAAGGTTAAATCTGTTTATTTAATTTTACTTCAATACTGTAATGATTTCAATATGTAATTCTAAGATATTAAAGATACTGGAAATCTGACAAAAAGAAATTAGATAAAAGAGATAAAAAAAAAAAGTCCCAATGGAAAAGTTTAAGAAAATGAAAGGGTTTTACTGACAGATGAGAAACCAGTACATACTAAAGTAATTGTCAATAATGAATCCAGACAACTTAATACTATTCATAACATGGTTCAGCTTTGGTATTTTTGGCTGATTGCTCACAAATGAAACGGCGTTTTGAAACACAATGCAAAAATTCAGTGTCAAAAGTAAAAGTAATCACTCAGTACCGTAGACCATTGTGCAGGACTGAAGGAAAGCCCTGCCCAACCACTTTCTCCAATGCCACAATCACGAGGCAATACTGAATAAGTAAGTCGCTCTACATGTGAGAATTAATAGGTTAATTCTACAATTAGTAAGCCAAACACAAAATGAAACTATAACCATAATATGCACATAGTTGAAACCCTTCACATAATTCAATTGGTGATGTAATATTCTACCTCACTTTCATATTAAAATGATGCAGCAAATGCATTGAATCAAGATACAAAGAGAGAAAAAAACTGATTAATTTGGCAAATTTTGATTGTTAATAACTATGTAATGACCATTGAGCATTTTGTATACTAGCTCCTTGCACAAGCTCCATGATTGCAGGGCTATCTCGATCTCAAGATCATAAAGCATATAAATGGGTAGTGACTCTTTTTTTCTTATTTTTGTTACACATATTAAGCATTTATTTACTCATGAGTGGGAAAAGGAGATTAAAATTTTCATGGCAGGTCCTTCTTCCCTTAAACTATGCATTAGTTGCTCAACTGTGGTTATTCATTGCAAGTTCTTTTCCATTGCTAATATTCTTAAAAGAGTAGATTAGGTGGTTGCTCAAATTAGGAAAGTTTAGTTAGTCTTCATGAAAAAGAAGCTTTATGCCTCTATCTTTTGATCCAATCAGTTGAGGGAAAACATGAATTGGCATGGGGCAATCGGGAACTTGCAAGGACACTGCAGTGCAAAGATTGAATATAAAGAAAGCTCCTTTCTGGGCCATAATGCAGATCAAACCACTACAGGAACTAAACACTTGGATCCAATTAAGGTTGGAGGGGCCCTTCTCTCAATTGTAAAGCCACTATGATTGTGTTTCTCTCCATTACCCAAAGCCTTGTACACAAAATGAAAAGAAAAAGGAACCTCTCTACATGGCACATTTCTATCTCTCTCTCTCTCTCTCTACACACACACACATCAACAACAACAACAACAAAGCCCTTTCCCACTAAGTGAAAAGAAAAAGGAACCTCTACATGGCACGTTAAATCATCTCCCAGGAAGGCCATCAACTTCATTTTTCTCTCTTTAAAAGCATATATTCCCAAATCCCCACAACAAGGGTAGAACCACAAATCAAAACTAAATGAGAAATTGTACCTTCACCAGTAGTATCTAGTTTTGATACAATAAAGTGACCATAAGAATCCACAGTTCCCAACATTGAATAGTCATTGCCTGCATTTTGACAAGATAACAAATGATAAGAAATTAGGAAAATTTCCAAAACCCATATTCTGAAATGATATTTGCACATTTTCTCTAGAATACATTATCTGAAGAGTAATGCGAGAGACAGCATATTTATACCACATTAGAACACCATCTCATGTGGCAAGTGATGCATACAACCAACATCCAAAAAGATAAGTTCATTAATTGACGTGACATGCACACATAACTTGCCACACCAGATGGTACACAAATGTGGTATAAAAAGGTGGTCTCCCTAGCATTTTCCTAATCTGAAGCCAATTCCTGATCTAAGTTTGATATTCAATTCTAGAAAAAGGTACACATCATTCCTGCTTTTTCATGAAAATGGTCAAAATCCTAAAATAATAAAACAAAATGTTACTCCTACTCTTCCATTGGAATAACAAAAAGTATACAATACCCTTAAAAAAATAGAGGTCAAAGAAGAGGTATAAGCAACAGCACTATGCACCCTCTATTTTCCCCCGCTTATCCAAAATCTAACAATGATGGTATGGACAATCAATATAAAACGTGAGCCTAACCTAACAAAACCAAAAAAAAAAAAAAAAAACCTCAGCGCAACAATCACTTACTCTCTGTTTCAGCAAGCACCATACTCTGAATTTCAGAACGATGAGGGCAGCGGTTAACCATAAAAGAATCCATAACCTTCAAGGATCAGAGGAATTATTACAGAACTAACACAGAATATACTGATTACTGAATAGCCATGCTTCAATTCATGAAATTGCCTACCTCCCTGAGTACAGGAATCAGAAGGCCTTCTTTCCCTTCACCGACCAGAGACTCTTCCAATGGAATCTTAAATGAAACAAAAAGAAGAATATTAAGAAAGCTTCTAGCTTAACCACCATGCACTTTGACTAGTAACATATGATCAAATTATGTCATACCTAAAACTCGGAACACGTTGTATTAATATTTGTTAGTGTTTTTATCAGCAATTTTGTTTCTCTACCATGGCAAGTTCCAACCCCGACTGATCTCAAACAAACATTTTGCAGTTGAACTGGGATATCACACTCACGGTTCTTCAAAATTTTACAAATTTACATATCTAACTTTAGGCATGCCTTTCAGATTTAGCATCTAGAAACAATCAAACGTACCGAAATCACAGTCCCACAAATTGGCATACATTTACCAAACTTTCAAAGATACTAGAAATTAGAAGGTTAAAAAATAGTCAAATTATGGCTTGTGAGATATAATACCTGAAGCTTATAAATTTGGCAGCCGGAGGCGATGTAGACCCAACACGAGGAGCAGTCCTCGGCAACCTGACAGAAATTAGAACAATTATAATAAATAAATACAAAGGGAGATAAAAAGAGAGGACATCGGAAAGAGGTAGGGTTAGGGTTTAGGAGAGTGCGCACATGGAGAGCCAGGCGAGTGGACTGGAGACTACCAGGAGAAGGATTCTCTATGAGGGAAGACGGCACTACTGCCTTGCTCAGACTCTTCGCCTCCAGCATCTTTCCTCGATCAAATTGAGAAGATAGGGTTTTGGATTTGGGGTTTAGGGTTTAGCGTTTTTGGGAATTTAATAAGATGGCGCGAATTCTGTTATTAACGGCTACAGAAATTGGGAAAGAGGGAGGGTCTCAACTTGTAGCGGGTGGCCTTATTTGAAGGTGTAAGAGCAACTCCAGTGTAGGAGCCCTCCCAGGCAATTCACTATTTAATCCACCTAGTGAACAGTAACTGCCCTTAATGAATAGTGCATTCCCCTGTCAATTGCCTTTTGCATCTCCACCCCTGCACTGAATAGCCCTGGCAATTGGCAATAAAATATTAATACTTTTTTATTTATAAAATAATACATAATAATTTTATTTGTAATTTCGGATAAGATTTTTAATCGTTCTCGTTGCACCACGTGTCATTATCCGAAAAGCCAATAGCAATAAAATTTTTGTATTTTTGTATTTATAAAATAATTCAAAATAATTATATTTGTTATTTCGGATAAGATTTTTAATCGTTCTCGTTGCGCCACGTGTCATTATCCGCAAAGAAAATTATTGGTGATGGATTTCCGATAAGATTTTTAATCGTTGTGTCAAGGCACGTGTCATTATCTGAAAAGACAATTATTGGTGATGGATTTCTGATAAGATTTTTAACCAATCACGTCGTGCCACGTGTCACAATCCGATTACAATCTTTGAGGATAGATTTCCACCAGATTTTTAACGAATGACGGCATGCCACGTGACATTATCTACAACCTAATCCCTTCTAAATCCTCCATATAATCCCCCATCCATCCTCATAAATCTCACACCAATTTTCTCAAGATCTCTATCATTATTCATAATTTCTGCTTCCTTCTTCGCCAAAATCCCTATCATTATTCATAGTTTTTGCTTCCTTCTTCACCAAAATCCCTATCATTATTCATAGTTTCTGCTTCCTTTTTACAATGTCTTCTTCTTCTTCTTCAAAGATGATGTGGGAAATCGAGCAAGAAGAGGAAGAATTGTTTAACCAATCACAAGGAATGTTCAATGTTAGGGATTGGGCCCAAAATGAGATGGAAGAGGATGACGAGCGTAGACGGAGAGATGACGAATCAAGAATGGCAGGAGCCTCACAATCCCGTCGAGTCGTCCAAGCTGTGGCTCATATCTGCAGGCCCAACCGTGCTGTAAACATTGATAGAAACAGGCAACGACGAGGTCAGGAGCTCTTGGACGATTATTTTGTCCGTAACAGTGCATTCCCTGAAACATACTTCCGACGTCGTTTTAGAATGGAAAGACATTTGTTCAACAAAATCATGGGCGCTGTTTGCAACCATGATTCTTACTTTGTGCAAAAGCCGGATGCTTTTGGTGCTATGGGTCTCCTGCCTCAGCAAAAAATTACTGCTGCCTTGCGGATGCTTGCATATGGAGCAGCTGCAGACCAAGTGGACGAGATAACGAGGATGGGACAATCAACCATTCTTGAGTCCCTCATGAGGTTTTGTTCGGCAATCGAATCTATCTACACCGCAGAGTACCTCCGGAGACCTACTCATATGGACTTGCAAAGGCTTCTGAAGAAAGGCGAGATTCGAGGTTTTCCAGGGATGATTGGAAGCATTGATTGTATGCACTGGACTTGGAAAAACTGTCCAAGTGCATGGCAAGGCGCTTATGGGGACAGAAAAGGATCAAAAAGTATCATTTTGGAGGCGGTGGCATCTTTTGATACATGGATTTGGCACGCCTTTTTCGGGGTTCCGGGAGCTCAAAATGACCTCAACGTCCTTGCCCAATCCCCAGTGTTCAACGATGTCCTGCAAGGAAATGCACCAAAAGTCACGTATGAGGTCAATGGACGTATGTACGACGGGCCATACTACCTAGCTGATGGCATTTACCCAAGGTGGTCAACATTTGTCAAAACAGTGCCACGTCCGCGCAGTGCAAAGGAAAAACACTTTGCAAGATGTCAAGAAGGGTGCAGGAAGGATGTGGAGCGTTGTTTCGGTATCCTCCAAGCTCGCTGGGCGATCATCAGGGGTGCTGCCAGATTGTTTGATGTAGAGTCGCTTCGATCCATCATGATGACGTGCATCATTCTTCACAACATGATTGTGGAAGATGAGTACGATTATGAAGCCGTTGATGAATATGAGCCAGACACGATGAACAATTCAAGAACACGTATATATTGTGCTCATGACGCCACCGATGAGCCCGTGCAACATGAGCCATTAGAAAGGGATGGACGTTACAATGAAAGGATCATCCAACGATATACTGCACTTCAAAGGTCAAATATGCACAATGCCCGCCAACTTGACTTGATAGAGCACCAGTGGGAATTGAGGGGTGCTGACGATACTTAAGTTCATTAGTGTTTGTTTTTATTTGGTGTGTTTATTTTATTTTATGTGGTGTGTTTTTTTAGTTCATTTAGTGAGTTGAAATGTAATTTTATTTTATTTGGTGTTTGTTTTTATTTGGTGTGTTTATTTTATTTTATGTGGTGTGTTTTTTTAGTTCATTTAGTGAGTTGAAATGTAATTTTATTTTATTTGGTGTGTTTATTTTATTTTATGTGGTGTGTTTTTTTAGTTCATTTAGTGAGATGAAATGTAATTTTATTTTATTTGGTGTTTGTTTTTATTTGGTGTGTTTATTTTATTTTATGTGGTGTGTTTTTTTAGTTCATTTAGTGAGTTGAAATGTAATTTTATTTTATTTGGTGTTTGTTTTTATTTGGTGTGTTTATTTGGTGTGTTGATGTTATTTTATTTGGTGTGTTTAAATGTGTTTTGAATAAAGTACTAAGTTCAATAAATTGGAAACAACATAAAGTACTCTATTCAATGAATAAGAAATTACAACCCGAATAAGAAATTACAACCCGAATTGATTGGAAAATTATGGGTTCGTGAATGGATGATAACCATCACCTAACCAATTTGTGGTGCTAGGATGATCTTCTCTTGTCATGCTAGGATAATCTTCTCTTGTGGTGCTAGGACCATCTCCTCTTGCTCTCGCTTCTCTTGCACGCCTCCTTCGCAACACATCCGCTTTCTCTGACTTCCAAAAATATTTAGAGTCTGGAGACTTCCCTTCTAAAGGCTCCTTCATAATGTCACGATCTCGTTCAGCCATTCTTTCTTCTCTTCTATGTTCCCTTTCTTGCCGAAGTAGTTCTCTTTCTCTCTCATCAGCTTCAAATTTTCTCTCAAAAGCTGCAGCTTTTGCATCCTCTCTAGCCTTATCAGCCTCAAATTTAGCCATTTTCCGGGCCAAATTCAATTCACCTTGGCGGGCAAGATCTTCCATATACTTTGCATAATCATTCTTGGAAGCATTACCTTTTCTCTTTGAAGCCTTCTTACCTTGAGGCCTAATTGGATAACGGGTCGACCCCGACGCTTGTTCAACGGGGGGCGTTTCAGGCACTTCTTCATCATCTTCATCATGATCATGCGAGGCATGCTCAGGTGTAGAGTGTAGAGGGGTGCTGTTCATGAAAACTTCTGGACCGACATGCACAACTCTAAATTTAGGACAATCTTTGACAATATTCCAACATTCAAACCGGGTGAATGTTTTATTTTTGCTTTTGGTTTTGGCACCATACCAAGCTTGTGCTTGAAGTTCCTACACAAACAAATAATTATAATGAGAATAGGTAACAAATAAATAATTATAATGAAAGTATGTAACAAATAAATAATACAAACAAATAATTATAAATGAAAGTAGCTAACAAATAATTATAATGAAAGTAGGTAACAAATAAATAATACAAACAAATAAATATAATGAAAGTAGCTAACAAATAATTATAATGAAAGTAGGTAACAAATAAATAATACAACCAAATAATTATAATGAAAGTAGGTAACAAATAAATAATACAAACAAATAATTATAATGAAAGTAGCTAACAAATAATTATAATGAAAGTAGGTAACAAATAATACAAACAAATAAATATAATGAAAGTAGCTAACAAATAATTATAATGAAAGAAGATAACAAATAAATAATACAAACAAATAAATATAATGAAAGTAGCTAACAAATAAATAATATATTGTTACCTGATCCGTTAAATTTTCCCCACTTCGAAGATTACCACTAGCTTGTGCCAAGGCGTCTCTCCACGTACTAAACGATTGACTAAGTAATTTCCAACGACTGGACATCGATTCCTTAGTTCTTTGCCCACCCATTTTCTCAAGATAATTGGTATGAATAAGACTCCACATTTCTCGCAACTGCATCTCATTACCCGTAATCGAATCATGAGTAACTTGAACCCAACTAGTACACAACGCAACATCTTCAAGAAGCGTCCAATTCGTACCTGGTTGAGTAGTCATTTTGTTGGAAAAAAATTGGATTGAAACTTTGAAAGAAAGATAGGAATGTGGTTGAAAGTAGTTGAGAAAATATGAAATTGTGGTGTAGGGTAGAAGATAATGAGAAGGTATTTATAGGTGAAGTGAAATCAAAATTTTTTATAATTTTTCATAATTTTTTTTCGGATTTTTAAGAATTTTTTTACATTTTTTTTTAATTTTTATTCACCTAATTAATCTCTGCCGTTGGATTTAAAAAAATTTAAATTCCAACACTCCAGATTGTGCCACGTGTCACAACGGTAACATTTTAGATTTTTAAACTGTTTTTTCTTTTTTTTTTAATTTACAAAGCCTAATAACGTGGACCGTTGATCTTAGATCAAACGGATGAAATTAAATTAGATTTTTAAATGTTTTTTACCGTTGGAAATCCAACGGCCCATAAAATAGGACCGTTTCAATCAAACGGACATGGGGAAGCCACGTGGCTTCCCCAACGGTAACTTTTCAAAACTGAAATCGCGGGCCCCTGCCCTGTTTTTTTGTCGGACGACTCGCGCCCACGCGCGCGTGAAACGCACGCGCCTGACGCAGCCCTCGGGCTCTCGGGCTGGCAATCCTCGACGGGCCTGCTCCTCGGGCCTCGCCTGTCGCTCGGGCTTCCATACGCTGGAGGTCATCCCCCCAGCAATTTGCTACTGTTTGACCCACTGGCCCCCGAGCAACCTCCCCCGCTGGAGGTGCTCTAATGTCTATTTTATGACATCGGTTGTTGTCTGTAAAAAGTTTTACGAGTATTACGTTCTAGTAATAGTTTTTCTCACTCATTCACAATTAAATTGATTAACATAAATGACGAATTTAATATCAAATTAATATTTAGTTCATATATAAAGACATAAAACATATAAAATAAAAGAGTGTATTGTGTGTCAACGTCCTTGTTTTGGTGGGACAACTCCAAGCACTATGGGTGCGTTTGTTGCATCGGACTATCTCGGACTGGACTAGCTTCAAGGACTAAGCTAGACTGGCTTAGATTAGACTAAATTGGATTAACTTAGTGAAGCGTTTGGTGCAATGTCGGACTAAGAAACAAAATAATTAACAAATTTTAATATTATATTATTTAATTCATATATATTAATATTTTATTATTCATTCTCTCTTTTTTATTTTTTCTTAAAACTCTTCTTCTTTCACAATTTCACAATTTCAGATATTATCAAAACCAACTCCTAATTCCATTAATTGCAGATCAGATCAAACCAAAAGATATTCTAGAAATCTCTTCCTTTTTCTGAATGTCACAATTGCAGATCTCTAATTCCAAACACAAATCAAATCAAAACCAATTCCACTAATCTCTTCACCTTTCTTTCTCTCGAAAGGCAACCTTTTCATCTGAGTGCAACTAATGATCTCGTTTTCATCGTAGGCGTCCCACCGCCTTAGCTGGCGTTCTCGGCCTCCATATTCCTTACCCACCGACCATTGGGTTCACAAAGATCCTGTCTTTTGGAGATTTGGGTTTCAATGACGGTGATGCAGGTCCGTCGTCAATCGTGCGAAGCAGACGAATCAGAGTGAATCAAACGACGGCCAGAGCAGGGAGAGAATGAGATGGGTTTTGGGTTCTGAGAGATTCAAAACAAGTAGACGATGCGATTTTGGGTTGGCGAGTGTTGACGATGTTGGCAACACGAGCAAACAAAGCGAGCATAGAGAGGAGATGGAGGATGACGAGGAGAGTGAGAAGACGAAGACGCAGTGAAGGTTTTAGCAATCCCATGGTTATTGGGGGGTCTCGCTAAGACCTTTTGGTGAAGGGTTTTGTCCATGCGAGTCTAGTGTAGTAGACCACGATTCTAAAACAGGGCATGGGCTAGGCGGGCTAAAGCTGTGGGGTGGTTAGGCGGTTCCATTGCTTTTTTTTTTAATTAAGTTAAAGGGTTTTATAGGTAACTCCACTAAAAATAACCGAGATTATGAGTTAGTGAATTTCTGAATTTGATTTTGTTTTTGGGTTTTTCTTATTTTTGCTACATTAATATGTGATGATGGCAACGTCATGATAGCTTAAGTTATAAGTTCTAACTTTCCCAAATTCTCAATTCAAGTGTAGTTATTTTTTAAAATGTAAGTAGATACTTTTTTATTTTGAACAAACGATATTATATACACTAAGGGGAAGGGTGAGCTTTGCCTCACAATGGGCTATCAATAATATGATTCAAATTTCCATTTGGTGATAATCAAACCTAAGACCTCTCACTTACAAGTGAAGAAGAATACCACTGGACCGTAGTACTAAGTAACAGTAGATAAATACTATTTATTTATATGTTTATATAATAAATTGAATTAAATCCGCCTAGGCATTAGGCCCTAACATCCGTTGATTAGCGCGTAACGTTTTTTAGAACTTTATAGTAGATGCATAGGGTGTGTTGTGTGTGTCTTCGTTCTTGGCTTCTCCACCTTTGAAAAGGGAAATTTGCAAAATTAACCAAACTTTGGACCTTCTATTTAATTATAACCACCATTTTACTTTTATGATAATTATAACCAAAATTTGAGATAAAATTACTAACATACCCTTTAAATGAGTTTTTCATAGAACCAAATAGTAAAATTAAAATTCAGCTTCCAGAAATGTTCATTATCAGATTGAATCTACCGTGTCAATAGAATCTTGCTGGGAAATTGTCATTCTTCGGCCACATAGCTCGGAATTCGAAACTAGTTGGTCAATCTTCACCAGAGTTGTTTATTTGAGAAAAAAAAAAGAAGAGGAGGAATTTAGCTTCAGAAGCAAGGCAACGAGCTTTGTGGGATCACACAAGCAATCGTGAATGGCAGCGTTGACATTATCAACGCCGCAGCCACCACCATCTTCCCCAAAGCTAGCGCCCAACCCTTCACCGTATGTGTAACTCTCTCTCTCTCTCTCTCTCATTCATACCTTTATACATGTGTGCTTTTTTCTCTTCTCATTTGCACCAGAAAAAGTAGAATTGTTGCATTTGCGAGGGCTTGAGAAAGGCTTATCATCCCTCCACGCAGTGCATTAGGGACATACATGTGAACAAACAAGTAAAAACAAAAAAACTATCGTATAAAAAAATCCACGTAACAAAAATTGAGAGAAGAGATATCAACTAATATGACTTTTGGGCCTTTGTTATGTTGTATTTGGTTGCTAAGAAACTGTGAGAATCTAAAGCACACATATATGTTATGGACAATTGGATCTTGCATTCTTACACGTTTTTCAATCCTAAAAGTGAAAAGTATCAACCATTGAGTGTTTTTGTACAATTTTGCTATTTTGGTTGTTAGAAGAAAACTCATGATAATGGTATATCAGTACTTTCATATTAACTTTTGGTTATAATTATTATAAACTTAAAAGGGTGGTCATAATTCTATATAGAGTCTAAATTTTAGTTATTTTTCCAAATTGAAACGCGGGGTATGAACCGGATCATAAACGACTTGTACTTCGATGTCGTTTGGGATAGCGCATGTGCCATTTTGCCCTATTCTACATTCCTCTTCATAGTAACACAAAATTAAATGCATGGTATGAGATCGAACCGCAAAAAATCTATTTAAACCAAAAATTTAAAATAAAATAAAAAATTCATAGTACACAACACATCATGGAGTTCGTTTCGCGAAAAGAAACTCTGAAGGTCATTGAGTACTCTTTTGTTGCAGTTACATCATAACGAATTGTTAATTGGCACGATATTTTCAAGTCGGGCTCGACAAAAAATATTATTTAGCCGAGGTTATTAGTTTAACGGGTATTATAAATTAGGGCAAAAAATTATTTACTTGTCCTCATATTTTATGGTTTTCAACATTTAGTACATCAAGTTTTTTTCGTTCCAGAATCATACCTAAAATGTTAATTTTGAGACAATTTCATACATCCGTTAGTCAAACTGTTAAATCTGTCGTTAACTGAAGACATTGCGCCTATGTGGATAATGACTGGGCGCTACATGTCATTAAAAATATTAAAATAATAAAAGTATTATTAAAAAAAAAAAACTGTTCTTCCTCAAAACCCCGACTGTCCTCCCTTCTCCCTCCCTTCTCGACCTCTACTGCAAATCCAACCCTCTTCCTCCCTTAACCCCCTCCCTCAACCCCCAACCCTTTCCCTCCATCAACCCTCAACCCCCAACCCTCTCCCTCCCTCAACCCCCGACCCACTCAATTAAAAAAAAAAAAAAAAGTTTCTGGGCACCCTACATCCCTTCTCTTCCCTGAATCCATGGCGACGGTTGCACTGCGAGCTGAGGAAGTTCCAGACCCTCGCGGTTAGCGGCGTCGAACCGATTGCTCCGGTTCAGGTCATGGTGATGAAGACGAAGGACGAAACGACGTCGCACTCTGAAATCGTACGTCGTCGTCGCCTTCACATCCAAAACCCATTGCCTCCTCCTCCAAACCCTCACTCCTGGCGATAAAGGATCGGCCTTCGCTCTGTCATTAGCACCCCCACTTTCAAATTGGAAACAGAAAATCAATTTCACACAAACCAATCAGTAAAACCTTCAATCACAATAGAAAAATAATAATTCCCAATTTTTACAAATTCTGTAACATTTTCCCCCAATTTCCAATAGCTGCCAAATTCCAAATAAACCCAAGAATCCCAGCTGCAACATATCTCAAAAACTATCCATAAAAACACACAATTAACAATAATACAAACCAACACACATTCATTGATTCACGCAATTCTACTCAAACAGACAACACAGAAAACAGGAGAGAGTAGGTAGAGAGATAGAGAGAGTTACAGAAAATTAAACCTGAATTTGAAGTCGCAAATACGCAAGGCGAAAAGGATGCTGGCCTTCGAGGGCAAATTGCGGTTGGAGAGACCCAGAAATCGAAAAAAGGGAGACGCAGAAGGGCTCTATTCGAAGAAGGAGGGGAGGGTAGGTGGAATCAAAGAGGGAGATAGAGGGGGAGGGTGGGTGCAGAGGAGAGAAGGGAGGAAGGGTCTGGGGACTTGGGCCGAGCTTAATCGAATGGTGGTGGTTGTGGAAGACAAGAAAAAGAAGAGGAGGAATGAAAGTGTCCCTGTGGATGCAGAGGAGAATGTGGATCTGATGGGAAAGTGAGAAGAGATGAAGTTGAGAGTGAGGGATTGAATTGAAAGATTGGGTTTGGGGATGATTTGATCGGAATATTTTGTTGTTTTGATTTGCAGGGGTTCAGGGTTTTTTTTTCCTTCTTGTCGTTGTTTTTTTTTTTTAAATTTTAATAAATATTTTTATTATTTTAATATTTTTAATGACACGTGACGCCCAGTCATTATCCACATAAACGTCATGTCATCAGTTAACGGCAGACTTAATAGTTTGATTAACGGATGTATGAGACTGTCTCAAAATTAACACTTTAGGTATAATTCTAGGACGAAAAAAACTTGATGTACTAAATATTGAAAACCACGAAACATGAGAGTAGTAAACAGTGTTTTGCCCTATAAATTATCGAAGTTTGACGGGTTAGCTTTGGTGAGTTTTAAGTTTGAATAATAATATCTAAGCAAGCATGAGCACCCTAGCATTCAACTTGACTCGCTAATTTACAAAAAACAACTTGCATAAAACAAGTTCATTTCTAAGTGATGTCTCGGTCCAATAATACACTGCCGTATGGAGAAATATTTACTCATAGCCTAGCATTACTAGACCGAAACATTACAATGAAAATCAACTCGTTCCATATCCATCCTCCTCATTTACACTCATATTTTGATTTACCAACAAACTTAAGAAAAAAATTTAAGAGCCTTTCCCCTAACAAAATCCAGGAAGTCATCTATCCAACGGCTCCTGTACCCTCATACAACAGATCAACCTTGAAATCAAGGGATGCAAAACAGCTCATCCAGGATGCATCCATTACCTCTACACCCTATAGTGAAATACATACATGCCTCTGTTTATCCTTCATCCAACTAATTTGCTTCTTCAGATACTCCTCGTCTCTGTCCTCAAATATTCCATCCATGCAAGGAGATGAAGTCGGAACATGGACTTCTAAAACTCTCTGTCCATTGGCACCGTCTTCAGTAGCTTGGTGAGGTCATAGGTCTTGAAATCTTTCCCATAACATAAACCCAGATCTAGCGGAGTTCTGCCATCCTGAAACACACGGAGCAGCGTTAATCACTTTAACAGAAACAACAGAAAGTAAAAAATCCTTACTTTGTCTCTACTATAGGTCCCTGCTTTGTATAAAGTAAACGTTACCTTATTTCTTCTGCTCTTATCTGCACCATTGACTAACAAAATTTTCACAATGTCTCTGTTTCTACTTTGAACAGCAACATGCAACGGAGTCCATCCATCCTGAAATAAATTATACGACGTTGTTAACAAGCTGAGAAACGAAAATAAAAAGGATTAACTGGGTATAGGCATTGGGAAATTTAAACAATAAAAAACAAAACTCACATTATCTGCAATATTGACATCAACTTTATATTTGATCAATAACTTGACAATCCGCTTGGTGCCTACATGTACTGCGTAATGAAGTGGCGTAGCGCCATCCTATAGACAAAGACAAAAACTCATTGTTCCCCTAAAGAAAAATGGATCGGGAGAGATATTAAAGAAAGTCTTATCCTTACCTTGTCTCTGACATGAGGACTTGCACCTTTTCTTAGCAGATGACTAATTACAGCTTCCTTTTTGGCTATGATTGCAGTATGAAGAGCAGTTGTACCATCCTGTTTCACCAAATTATTGGAGGTTTACTAATCCAGGTACAATGCTACCAAATTGGAGACAGATGGTGATTCAATTACAGATAAAACTCACCTTATCAACAACGTCAATATCTAAACCATCTTCAAGTAGCTTGTCCATGAAAGTTACCATCCCTGACAGTGCAAGTGTATGTATCGGGTTCCATTTTTCCTGAGTAATGAAAGTACGAAACACAATAAATGAATGTAGAAAGACAGGCCAGCCTCTTATTGCAAATACGACTTCCTATTTACAGTTGTGAGCTTGTAATGCTATAGAGACTAAGAAATAGTTCAGTTGCTCCATCTAGATTTTAGTAGTAAATTGTACTATAGGAGATAGGTAAAAGCAGGACCAGACTTCTATAAACTAACTTCAGGACATTTTTACATAAGAAGAACGAATTACCGTTGATATTTTCTTGATGTTGGGAGCCGCATGCTTTTGCAAAATTGCTATTTCTTCTTGCCCCAAGAGCTGTTCAACTTCTGCAACACGAATAACAGATATTAGATGTTTACCAGGAAATGAGATCCCAAAAAGTGGTATTACATTACATTGAAGAAGAAAACCGCTAAACTGGTCTTTGAAGATCTACATGGCCGGGAAATTATAACAGCCAGAAGAGTTGAGTAATCTTTAATAAAGCAACAGGTTTGCAAATATTGCAAGCTAACATGTTAGAAGTTAAATGTTCTCTTGCGAGACAGTTGAGCATGCCATTTTTGTCAAAATATCAATTGGAACACACCATGTCACTCTCTACAAATAGAACATTCCCCATTAAGGGCCAGCTTGCCGTATGGGATTGATTCTAGATGGCCTAAAAGCACTTGATGACAACCAAAAGTGCTCTTGACGATGCGCTTCGAGGGTCATAGAAGTGCAAAGCACTTCCAAATGTGTTTCTAATAACAGCGCTTATGAAGCAAAAGTGCTTGTTCTAAACTTTTAGAACATCCATTGAAGTGAACAAATAAATATGAACATAGAAAATTAGGGGCACCGGAGCATAACCTTTTACAAGATCCTCTTCATACTTGTTTGTTGTGGACTTATCAACAGCAGCAGCAGCATCAGTAGCAGCAGCTGGAACACCTTTTCCCTCTTCTTCCTCCCATTCACTTTGGAAACCCAATTCTTCTTCTTCTTCTTCTTCTTCTTCCTCCTCGTCTTCGCTGCCGCTGCCATCGTCGGGTGCTTCCCAAGTTCCCACCTGGGTCCGAAACGAAGCAGTCGGGCTCAACGAACCGACCGAAAAAGTCCTCAGCTTTGAGTGCCTCTGAGCGCCATGGAACCTAAAGCTTCCACTCCTTGTACTACACGCTGTCAAGACGCCGGCTTTATTAAAAATTACAAACGGGTTGTAATCTCTGGGGAAGGAAATTGAATTTAGACCCGACAATGCGGAAATTGAAACCGTGCCCATTTGGACTTGGACTTAGAGGGTTATTCAAAATGTCACAAAATCCTCCTGCTTGAACTTGGCGGCCGGGTAATCGAACCAGAAGGTCCAGGAATGCGACTGCAGCGCTATTCCTTTTGGCGGCTTCGCCAACACGGAATCTTGGTCACCGACGATCACTCCTTCTTCGAGCTCGTCGTCGTCCTCCCTCGGCCCAGGGTTCGCCTCGTTCTTCACAGTGCTGTCGATAACGGCGGGAGAGAGTGAGAGAGTTCCGGAGAACGGCGAGTCGAGGGTGCAGAGAAGATAAAAATCCTTGCGGGTCCCAGCGAACCCAAAATAATCCAATATAATCTCCCAAAATTGTGAAATATGTAATACGGTATTACTAATACCCTTACGCAAACTCCAACAATTGGATCAAAACTTAAAAAATTTTAATTTTAATCCATAAATATTTTTGCTTTAACCTTCTGAGTTAAATTTTTAACCCAAAATTATTAAAAAATGAATTTAAAGTTAATTTTTAAAGTAACTGTTTTTTTTAAATAAATTATGTAAACTATCAAAATTAATTTTAACCTAAAAATATTTAGATTCCGATAAATATTAAAAAAACACTAAATCGACACCATAAAACTCGTTGAACACTATGAAAAAATATGAAACACATGAATTTTTAAAATTATTTTAGCCGTTGTCTTTAAATTTGGACAATTAGATTTGATCATGTTAGATCTGAGCCATTGTATTCAATGAATTTATAAATATAAAACAAAATGCACATATATGATGAACCAGCCCATTAGTTGAGTTGAATTTAACCTGAAAATGAGTTATAAGTTAAAACTCATATTTTGCCTAAGGGTTAGAGTAAGTTGAAGTAAGCTTAAATCCTAAAATTTGAGTCTTAGGTTTGAAGTAGGTCTTAGAATCTAAAGTCTTTAAATTTCCCTATGAATTTCCTTTGGACTCCAAATTTTGTTCTGCTTGTGCCCACGTATTCGTATCAATGAGTACTATAAGAAACCGAGGGGGCATTTTGTGTCTTTCTTAAAATCGTCAAAGTAAGTGATCCAGCTGCAGATATGCATACAACGATGATAAAGATGTTTTGTGAGAGAGATGAGCTGAAGATGGCACTTTAAGTCTTGAAGTGGATGAAGTTGAAGCAGTTTGTTGAGTTCTAGTGCCATTGGTACTGCTTGCTAATTAGAGAAAGGATAATCAACTTTTGCGGGTGAGCTTCTTTACTTTTCGTCAAAGTATTGGTGAATTTTCGTCTCAAAACAACAAACGAACGAGGCAATCACTCATACGATACAGTCAACCAGAACAAAACATAATTGATGTTTTGAGCCCTCAGACCACAACCACACGCGCAGCAGGTAGAGAAATTATCGCATTATACAAAAGAAGCAAACAATGAGATAAAGCACAACATTACTGATTACTTTCTATCCCAAAAATAAATAAATATATTGATTACTCTCACAAATCATACCCAAGCAAACAAGCCTCCCTGCTTTGCGAAAACGTCTGTCGTACGCAGGATTAGCCTTACGATACAAAGAGGTTGTTTCCACGACCTGTGACCTTTGGTCACAAAGGAGCAACCTTTCCCTTGCGCCCCTATCAATATTAAGGCCGAAGGAAAATTAAAGGTAGACAAAATATTTGTTTATATATATGAATACTGATAAGAAAGAGATGCACCATTTGGCAACATACCTCAAGCATGAAAACTAATAAACAGTCATTTACACAACACCGCTTGGGTAGTAAATGTAAACAAAAAATAGCCCTCGGATCTTATTATATCCTGAATCCAAGTTCAAGAATGCTGAGCTTTCATTTTCATTTACAGGCACATCCTGAATGACGACAGCAGCAGCAGCAGCAGCAACAACAAACGCCACCACCATAAACAGTAGATGGCTACTCTTAACGGTAGAATTATAGGAAGTGAAGATGCTCATAATGAAAATCAAAGAATGCCCAAGAACATAAGTCTGCATCATTGGGCAAAATGCGTAAGGCTGTACTACGGCATATATGCAAGAAGAACCACTTAATAATTTCCCACTTGTTGCACAAACCAAGTAAAAAGAAAAACAAACCCGCAAATACTCTGAGATTGTCATTGTAAGGATAACCACATCACTGACAACAAAACTATTTTCAGTTGACTGAGGTCTCACAATAATTGTTGAAATAGCATTGCAAGGGCACCTTAGAGAGGAATGGATTGTACCATTATATGGGTAAAACATCTAACAATAATCCACTGAACCACTACAAAAATGAGTTTTCCATCATTAGGCAAATAAGCTAGATTAGAAAACATGGTAAATCCCAGTAAAAGAAAAATCTAAGAAAGAAGCACACACAAAAGACAGAGCAGATCTCATCATTAGCACACCATCGCTAATTCAAAGTCTCAGATGCTCACATCTTGAAAAATAATTTGACTACACATTTGCATTATGACGAAGATTATTTCAATCAATAAAGATAATAAAAACATGAAATGTACCTGAAGCACAATATAATTGTATGAAATCTAATGCAAAGGGATTACAGCCGTGGTGATATATAGCTTCAAGAATGCATTTCCATCAACATCTCAGAGCTCCGTGCTTAAATCATTACTCCTCACAACCGCGTATCAATGAACTCCACACATCCACTGCAAATGAAAAAAAAATATTACACTCAGAACTATGGCACTGTAAACAACTAGCCACAAATACATACTATACCATCATCAGACCAATTTGACATCAAATGCCGAACACCCAGTAAAGAAAAATAGAGGTGTTTATGAAAAAACATTTAAGAAATAAAGTAGGATAGCCAATCAGTCGAAAATAAATATCATAACAATGAAAGTAACGAAAGCTGAGACCCAAATGAATATGCAAGGCTCGAACTGATTGTGCAAATTTGAATCACATTTAGGGTCAAATTCTATTTGGTTGCATATCTGAACATTAGATGGTGAATGTAACAAGTAAATGCATATACATCATATATACACATGTATATGTGCGTGTGAGAGAAAGATAAATTGAAAAAAAAAAAACATTATTAGCAATCACTAACGAACAAAAACAACGAAAAATTCCATAAAAATTTCTCAGAGAAAAGATATCTATAGAAATAACTAAAGAAACAGAAATAATTTAAAACTCAACAAGCATATCTTGGGGAAACAAAAATAATAAAACACTTCTTGATGAGTGTTCATATCTCATAGCTATATCTGATCATTGCCAGTTAGCTGTGGTTTATCACTACGAACCTCTTCACATCTTCAACCATACAAGCCAGAGAGAGAGAGAGAGAGAGAGAGAGAGAGAGAGAGAGAGAGAGAGAGAGAGAGAGGATGGTTGTGTTGATGATGTCGACGACTAGTCCAGCAAAAACGATAGAAAGGGCTCCTAATTACAATCCACAGAAACTGAACATAGACTTAACGAGAATATGGTAAGTATTTGACGACTAGTATAGCAAAAATGATTGAAAAGGCTCCTAATTACAATCCACAGAAACTGAACATAGACTTATCGAGAATATGGTTAGTCTTTTATCTGACTCGTTTAGAAACAAACAATCGAGCTTGAAATCATCTGTTTTCAGTGCATCACTGTTTATTTGCCGAATTACATACGCTAGTGTTCCATATATATAAAGGGTGGTGCCATCCACACACCCCTTTTTACCTCTAACACATCCCTCTCAATTTCCGGCAATCAAATCAAATGAATTGTTGAAGGATCAAATGACAGAAATTAACAACAGGTGTGTGGACGGTACAAATTCTTGTAGTTTTACTGTTTGCATGTTGTCAACTAAAATTTTCCAGACAAGCATGTGTTGCCTGTAACGATGTTTTAATTATCTTACAATTGTGAAATTGCGTGAAACCCTAAAACCATAGTTTCTCAACAACAAACAACAAACATTTGCAACATGAAAATTCACCAACACTTTGGTGTAAAAGTAAAATGAGAAAGAACCTCACCTGCAAAAGTTGATTTTTCTTTCTCTAATTAGCATGCAGTACCAATAGCACTAGAACTCCAGGACTCGTTCTGTTGGACTAAGAATACCAAACAGTCCAAGTTTTCTTAGTTGATAGTGTTGAGTCTTCAATCGAATAAAGGCTCCTTGACAAGAAGATTAACTTTTTCGTTTAAAAATTTGAGCACATCTTCTCTTCCTTCTTTTATCAGCAACTGCCTTAATCTCCCAAAAGTCACACCTGCTGGTCGAATCCCCTTCTCTATCATCTCTTCCAGTAAGACACAAGCCTTTGAAGCATTTCCCTTCTCACAAAATCCATTTATAAGGACTGAATACGTGTGCATGCTCGGGACAAACTGCTTCAACTTCATGTACTTCCAGACTTTATAGGCCATCTTCAACTCATCTCTCTCACAAAACATCTTTATCATCATTGTATACGTATCTGCATCTGGCTCACATACTTTGATCATTTTGCGGAAGACGCTAAATGCCTCCTCAGTCTCTTCACGGTCAATCAAACTATTTAAAATGATATTGCAAGTCCTCGAATTGGGAGTAACGCCTTTGGAATTCATATAGTTTAAGACCCTATAGACGTTCTTGAACTTGTTAGCCTTACAAAAAGCGCCGATCAAGGCATTGTACACAACCACATCAGCCCTTATTCCATTCCTTTCCATCTCCAAGAATGCAGCAACAGCATCTTCAATCCTGTTTTCAACCCCATATGTATGCACCAAAACACTATAAATAAAGGACGTCGGCATACAACCACTATCATCCATGCCCCGAACAATATCAACGGCTTCATCCACCCTCCCTGCCTTACAAAGAACATCAACCATGATACCATAAGTCACTATATCAGGATTGCAACCCGCATCAATCATTTCTCTGAACACCTCCCTCGCTTTAGGCAAATTCGGATCCTTCCCCCACCCGCCAATCAATATACTATAGGTCTTTGAGTCTGGCTCAAACCGATCCTTCACTTTATCAAAAACCTCCTGAGCCTTCCTCACATTCTTGGACTTACACAGAGCACTCAGCAGGCCATTGAACGCCGCTAAATTCGGAGCACAATCATACTTCTCCATAACATTAAATGTATAAAGCGCTTCCTCAACCTTCTGTGCCCTGGCATACTTCCTCATAATGATTCCAAACGTCTCCATATTCTGAATCCTCTTCGCCCTCATCGAGTTCACAAGCTCCCACATGATCTGGTACTGCCTGATCTTGGCCAAAGATTCAATCATAGCATGGTAGGCCTTAACACTATGCGAATAATTTCGCTGCTTTGCCGCCCACTCAAAGAACCGGTATGCAACCATACCAGCATTGTTGAATCTCATGAGAACTTCCTCTACCATTTCGGGTGAAATTCGGATCCCGGTTTGGTCAAGGGCGGTATCAAGAGCAAGTGTTGGGCAGGACATCATGATTTTGAAAATTCTTTTTGTTGGGTCGGAAAATTGCCTAGTGGGTTCTGTTGAACAGTAATTCCGGGTCAATTTCATCAACCCAAAACCTAATCTTTCCCCACATTTTTGTAATTTTATGGCCATGTTTTTGGGAACCCGATTGAAAAATTCAAGTCACCTGGATCATTTGAAATCTAAAGTTAGTGAAATCAAACATCATTTAACTAATCAAATAGGGAACTGTTATTAACACTCCAAAAATCTCATTCTACACCCCTATAAGTGTCTTTATTCTTTCTAACTATAGGAAATTTGGACTGCAAAATGAGATTTTTGGAGTGCTAATAACTAGGGGTGCAACTTGGGTTGGGCCAATCCAAACCCGTTCATGTCCAACCCGACTTTAAACTTGAACAAGCGGGTTCTTCTTTAGTTATAATCCACCCGAACCCAACCCAATTTTAACCCGTTCATTGATTGGGTTGAGTTGGGTTGATCATTTGCCCGTCCATCCCTAACCCAACCTAACCTGACTAACCAAACCCAATTTAACCAGATTGTAACCCATATCAATTAATGCTCATACTACACCCAAGTGTGCCAAGTCCAAAAACCAGCGCCCTTTCTAATATTTTTTTAATAAATTACCCTTTACAATTACTTAAGCTTTTAGGGAATAAGAGGCTTTGATTAGTTAGCTCATGTTCATAGTCTCTAAATCCTAAAGCTTTATAGTAGACTGATATATGAAATTAGAGTAAGCTAGCTTTGATGCTACTTGGCTTAATTTTTTTAGGAATTCTTGGAAACGTTGTTACAAGATTAAACTTGAAAAAGTTGGGCAACCCAAACCCAACCCAAGTAAACCCTAACCCAATTAAACGCGAGCCCAAATGAACCCGAATGAAACCCAACCCAAACCCGAGCCCGAATTGTAAAAGTTGGGTTAGGATTGGGTTGACCTTCCAACCCATCCAACTTGCCTGAGTTGCACCCCTACTAATAACAATTCCCATCAAATAATGGGAATACATTAACAAATTAGGACCAACAAATTTAATTTTTGAAGATTGAAAATAAATTAAGAAAAATGATAAGACTTTTGGAAATTTCCTGCAATTCGATGTGTTCTAATATCTTCCAATAAATTAACCAAAGGAAACAGAAATTCTAGAGAGAGAGAGGTGAAGGAAACGTACTCATACCAATACCCACCAACCAATTCTATTCATTCACAGCCAAATTCCATAACAGAAATACTACCATGCTTGCTTAAATAACATTATTTGGACCGCAAACATCCACATTGATACATATCAAAGCATCCCAAAGATCTAAGGAAACCCCTTCTAGTAATTATTTAATGTTGGGTGTTAAATTAACACGTGTATGTAGAAATAGACACATTCAATTCTCCTAATCAACTTGGAGGGAACCCAATGAAATATGACTCCTAATAATCAGGAATAATTGGGGAACCTCTAAAATCCCAGTAACACGAAAAGACTAATAGGACAACAGGAAATTAAGAAACAAATGCCACGCCAGATTGAACACAATATTTTCAAGGCTAACTACTTGGAAATCTCACTAATCCTGGCAGCATTCCTCATTGCTAAATCAATCAAGGTGGCTACAGCCTACATAAGAGACGCAAGTAACCGAAATCGACACAAACACCCCAAAACATTCATTACAAATAGAATTACAGAAGATATAGGGAAATATTGCAGTCACTAAGAAAATGTAGGAAAACAATAGAGACCAAAATATCGAACTTTAACGACAATCCATAGTTTCCAATTTCTATGTTTGCAGTTGGTACGAAATCAATATCTATTTCCTTTACCAAAAATTGCCAAATTTGTTTTATCACAAACTACAGCAAGCACATAACAAACGCAAAAAATTCAATCATTTCTTAGTTCTCCTACCAACCAAACAAAATTAAATCCAAAAAAATAGAGGAAACGAAAGGAATTAACCTCCAGAACTCCTCGCGGGTAGGGAAGGTGTAGATCGGCGACTATCTCTCCTTATTCGAGCTCGTCGTCGTCCTCCCTCGGCTTAGGGTTAACCTTGGTCTTCACGGAGCTGTCGAGAACTGGAGGGAGAGAGGGAGAGAGGTCTGGACAGTGGTGCGTAGGCGAGGGAGCCCAAAATAATCCTAGAATTCCCCAGAAACGCACTATCTTGGATAGGTCATATCCACACCCATTTTCACTTTCTCACACCCCCTTTCAATTTTGTCTGTCAACAAATTAAAGAAATTTAATAACAAAAAAAATTAACAAAGGCATGTGAAAAGAAAAATAGATGTAAAAATATCACTTTCTTCTTTATTTATGTTGGACAATCCTTCATAGAATTATCATGTTGGTATCAAAATTAATATTATAATATTTTAAGATTTTTTTTTTGAACAAACGATATTATCTTCACTAGGAAATGGGGTGTGTTTGGCTTCACAATGAGCTAATAATGATATGGTTCAAACTCGCATTTGGCGAGAATCGAACCTAAGAGCTCTCATTTACAAGTGAATAGTAATATCACTCGACCGTATTACTAAGTGACATGATTTTTAAGAATTGTTTTGAAGGATCTTTGGTATGATGTTATTAGGCTTTTGGTAGCATGTTATTAAGGTTTTTTTTGTTTAAAGGAATAAGATTTCAAATGATAAAAAAGTTTAAAGATAGAAATTAGTTAGTACATTTGATTTCATTGCCTTGTCTCCTTGCCTTGAGCAGAAAAACTTGAAGAAGTTGTAGTCAGCAACTCAAGTTTTCTTGATGGTTGATGTGTGTAGAGGGAATGCGGGCCTCACCAATTGAATAAAGGCATTCTTGTCAATTACAAACAAAAATTTACATGTTAGCTTCAGAATTTTTAGAATTATTTTTTGTTCCACAAATGCTCAACACTTGTACCACGTTTATAAGGTCCACGATATATAGGAATCCTAAGTTGAGTGGTGTAGCCAAAAGTTGATTCCTTTACTGTATTAGATTCTGCACTCTGATTTGTAGTGAAATTCTTCTGGGAGATAGAGTCCAACTGCCTTTAAAAATTATTTAACTCTAACTTAAATATATGATTAAACAAACTTAGAGAACAATTTTTTTTCAAACAAGAAAGAGAGAAATTAGAGGAGATTGTTCCCCTCCTCCAATTTCCTTCTTTGTTTGCCCTGTGAAGAGTTGATCATATTCGATGCTTCTACCATTGCCCTAAGGTATGAAAAGAAGACATGTTGACATCAAACCATATTAGTACGGCTCATGCGCTGCATTATGACATGTCAAAAAGCATCCAAGCTTCGCTTTATGTCGACAATAGACGAGGCTATATATGACTGCCTATGCACCTTGTCAATGACATGTCACAATGCACTCAAACCTTCTTATGACATGTACTGATAGCACCGCAAATATGCCAAATGTACACAATGTCCATACCAAAACATGTCAAGTTCCATTTCAACTGAAATAGGAAATGTCTCGGACGGTCTCAAACGGCCTAGATGGAGTGGCTAGGTAGTCCATGGTCATGTTGTGACTTGTTAACGTGACTACGTACTTCATAGCTAATGTCCCAAACACCATTCAATACCGTGACAGTTAAAACCTGACGTCCCAAGTTTAATTGACAAAGGTTTCATGTCCGGTTGCTCAAGAGTTGGCCGAGTTGTAAGCTAGGCGATAGTTTAGCTCGAAACATGTGAACTCTTATTTTTATCGAATTTCCTTGCACAATAAACTCCCCATTGTGTATAGGTTGTGAGTTCTTGATGCCTTGTGGCTTCTAGTCCACAATTTTTTGTCTTAATGGTGGTTATAAGCTTATAACATTCACAATGCATCATCTTTCTTTTCCTCTTTAAATACTAGTACCAGTGCCAAACTTCTTATCCCAATTTATAAGATTCATATTGATATAGTGCCCAAGTCGTGTGATGCTCAACTTCCCCATCTAATTGAAGAAATCCCCCTCCCCAAACGACAGTACTAAACAAAGAGATTCAAACTTATATAATCGTGTTTTTTTTTTTTTTTTTTGCTAATGATATAATAGTTTTTCATTTATTCATATTTGGGCACATTCTGTAAGATCCTACATCATCCAAGGATGATGATTCTGTAAGCTTTATATGTATATTTCCATCTTTACCTAGCATGAGGTCTTTTGGGAGCTCATTGGCTTCGGGTTCCATCGGAACTCCGAAGTTAAGCGAGTTCGCGCGAGAGCAATCCCATGATGGGTGACCCACTGGGAAGTTCTCGTGTGAGTTCCCATAAACAAAACCATAATGGCATGGTCGGGGCCCAAAGCGAACAACATCGTGCTATGACGGAGTAGAGCCCGGATATGGTGGGGGCCCGAACCAGGATGTGACACATTCTGAATCTTATTTATTCACGTCAAATAAGAAGTTGCAATATCACTTAGAATTTTGTGTCTCCACCATTTTCTCATTATTGATCCCTAACTTAAAATTCTTGGTGTCTATTCCTCACATAAACTGGAACAAAAATGATCAAAGAATAACAAGCTTGGGAGAGAAAGAAAACGAAAAAGACAGGGAGGGAGATGTAAATCCAACATCATTGACATTCTCTTCTATAGTTTGGTTGTCGTATGAGGCCTGAAAAAATGAAACAAAAACAACAATTCAACATTAGCATTCGATCATATTCTCTACAATTGTCAGCCTATTGATGTTTTCATGTTTCAAGTCGAAGGATTAAGTCAAAGGGATATTTAGGGCCTCCGTATTAAGATCTCGTATAAATACTCGGGTAACTTAAATGTAATTATATAATAAAGGAATGGGCAAATATGTAATAAGTGAGGAGTCCTTATTCTATAAAAGGACCCCTCACCTTCACAATTAGGAGAGGCCAATTTCTTAGGCCATGGAAGGGCTATCTGACTCTCAGAAGCTCTCTCCATCTCTCTCCCTCACAAATAGAGAAATACAATATCAGTGTGGACGTAGCCCAAACCTTGGGGTGAACCACGATACATCCTGTGTTATTTACTTTCTTGCAGATCCATAGTCGGATTTACGTTGTTCCAAGACCTCCGATTTTGTGCATCAACATTTGGCGCCGTCTGTGGGAAACGACACGAAAAGTTAAGTCGGTTCTCTCTCAATTTTTCTCCTCCGCCGTGAATCTGTAGAAACCTAGGAACCAAAGTCACTGCAAAAACCCATCTCTCAAAAATGCAGAGAGGAAGACTCATTCTCTGGCTCTTCCAATCTTTGTCTTTCTCTCTCTAGACTCTCTTTTTCTCTATCCTCAAATCCCTGTCTTTTTCAACCTCTGCAAAATCTGCAAAATTCGCAAAATCTGCAAAAACCCACCGAGACACAGACAAACTCTCTCACTCTCTCTCATCACTCCAGTAGAGTCGAGACAAGACGAGGAAGACCAGAGAAATTTCAAAACGTATTGCCTGTTGCTTTTGTATTCAAAAAGCAAAAGCATACAGAAAAGTCCACCTCTCTCGTCTTGCCTGTCCAATTTCAAAACCCTTTCTTTCTGCACAGAGAGCGATGCTCGACCCCATGGACCTGCTCCGATCTAATCTCTCCCAGGTACGGATCCCGGAACCCACCAACCGCATCTACAAGCACCACCTGATCTCTTTCGACGACTCCATCTCCGGCAAGAAAGGCACTGGTTCTTGCAAATCTAGCAAGGCAGATTCAGGGAATCAAATCTCTCATCTCTCTGTCTTGTCTCTCTGCCTTGATCGATGAGCGGAGTGTCAACAGCAACGTACGTAGCTTGTCGAGCCGCTCAGATGGAGAAGGTTCGGATCCTCTACAGGCGAGCCCTCAGAGACACTCTCAACTGGGCCGTTCACCACCTCTTCTTCTACCCAGATGCTGATGCCCTCCGCGAGGGGTTCGAAACTAACAAGTATGTGGTTGGTCTTTACCAGCCAAACGCCACCATCAGCCACCAGCTTTTTCAATTCGCAGTTTGGCAACCATTATCTGTTTCGAGTTATTCGTCTCCAGCTGGATTGGATGGCTGCTGAATTTGATGGGTTGTTAAATTTTTGTTTTTGTGTTTTCATTAGTAGCCATGAAGGTGCGTTCATATGTGAAGAAGATGTGTGAGTTTTGTAAGACAGTTAAGCATCGCGGGCGTGTTTTCGTGATTTGCACAGCCAACCCTAAACATAAACAAAGACAGGGCCTGTCGACATTGGCGTATGAAGGCACAGTGTCCTCCATGCAAATGGCTCAGCAATAACAGCAGGTCGAAATTCTCTTCCGCAAGCTCACCGTGGCCAAAGCGCAAGGCTGCTTATCCTTACCCGCAGAAGGCCTTAAAAAACGGTGCCCTTCCCTCTGTCGTCTCTTTCTCCGGTTCCTTTATCAGATCCCCTCCTCCGACCACAACCACATTCAGATGAAAGCCTTGAGCAGCACTCAGGCTTAGCTAGCATCCACAGAAGCAACAAAGGTGCATGGGGAAACAGAGAACTTGAGTGCCATCTGCACTTTGCAAAGTAAAAGCAAAAGCTAAAAGAGAAAGATTATACTTTTGCTTTTGTCGACGGATGCATGTTCCTATTTTTTTTAAAAGCCAAAGAAAAGCAAATGGGCAATTGTAAGATCCCGTATTTAATGTGTATACATATGTACATATACGTATGTATTTATATGCATGTATTTATATGTACATGTACGTATGCATCTATATGTATGTATATATAATTAGTTTGATTTGACTGACCCACCTGGCCACTTAGAAGCCAACACAAATATTTTGAATGAGATTGCCATCTCTTCTTGCGGTCTATGACTTAAGACCACGTGTACTCACCTGAATTAGTTGCTATCTTCTTTCTCCTCAGTGCCTACAGCTAGCTTAACAGCTGTGGTTAGCCGCCAACTTCAACCAATAAGGGGCTTTGTAGTTTCCGTTTAGTAGCCTATAAATAGGAGATCAACTCCATTGTTTTCGAACACAAGCTAGCATGCAATGCATGCTTTGCTGCTCATGTGGTTGTGTTTGTATATATATATGTTGAGAGAGAGAGAGAGGAGAGAAGAGAAGACAAATAGGAGGAAGGGATTAAGAAATCAAATAGAATCAGAGAGAAGGGTGCTGAATTATTCGTATTTATCTTCATGCTTGGGATGTCAGCCTGCAGCAGGGTAATGATTCGCAGCTCTCTTTGTTCTTTGCTTAGCTATTTTATGTAGTAAATCGTTGTCTTTCATGGTTGCTTTTAGGCAGAAACTGCAAAACAAGTTTTATATGCAAGGGTTTTATATAATGCTGCCTATTTGATGCAAAACTATTCTATATAACGTATACCTATTTTTACAACTACAGCCTTTTGGTTTCAAGTATGGTATGATCAGTTTGTTCACTATATAGTACTAGATAATGCAAAGCCTGTTTTGATTTAAAGTGTTGGTCTATTTGTAATACCCTTATAAAACGACTTTTACAATTCCAACTCGATTGGAGTATTATTTTGTAAAATAGTTCATACTGATACATATCAGGAAAATATATATGTATATATGTATAATATGACAAAGCTTTTATGCAATTATATAAGCCAAAGTGTTTTGAGGAACTTGTATTATACAGTGAGCTATATATATATATTGCTTATTTCCCAAATCCTTTTACATTCAAACGTCTTCTATTGCAGTTGCATTATTTCATATCGACCAAAATGACTTTTGAATCAAGTGGTGTTAGATTAGTAATACCAAGTAGTCTAACTAGGGTTACATTTGTTATGCATTTTAGTGATTTGCTTGTACTTGTGAAATAGGAATTGATCACAATAGTGGTGCACTCTTGTAATAGAGAGTTGGTGCAATGCTTTGGAGTCCAGGTAGGGGAAATACGGCAGACCGTTACAGATATTGATTCTATTAAATTTCGTGAAGTACTATATTTGTGTTGGTTGATTAATGTGGTTGGACATTGTTTGGATTATTGCTTTAGTTGGTTGTTTACTTGTTAGTACTACTGGAATGTTATTCGTTGAGATATATATTGTGACATGGAGATATATTGTGACATGTGAAAGATGTAATAACGTTGCTTGTGCATCACTCATGTGTCAGAAGTGGTTGGAACTTTGTAGGTGAGAAAGGAATTTGGAAATAGGGTAATGGAAATGATCTTTTGTGTAGTTGAGTCAAACTCTTAGCAGGTACCAGGTCTCAGGTGAGCCCACAGTGCACAGATTCTTTAAGGGTAATTCGGGACTGGCGACGAAGAGTTTTGGCAAGATGACTAACAAAAGGGGAAATTGGGATGATTGAGTTACGGGGGGTTAATTTGTATAATAGAACATTCGAACCACCTCTGCAGGGGTAAAATGCATGGTATGGGACATGCAGGTCCGCGTGTTTTATTATATAAAGTAACGGGGGTAGCGGAAGAGGTTCAATTGCATTCATGCATTATTATCAATAATGATTTGATATTTGGCTATATGATTTCATGACACTTAATTTAATATTGTCAATTTACTGTAATAAGGTTATGTCCCTACTGAGCTGTTAAAGCTCACCCCTCTATTGTTATGCAGGTTCACGAATTAAACAATCTAAGAGGGTAGACGGGATGAGATCGGATTAAGTGTGAGGATAGAATTTTGTATTTCTTTATTTTAGCCTTGTAAAGAATTATTGTGACAGTCCGTCCCTAATTTTAAGAATTTTTAAAGTTTTAATAAAGGATTTTACATAAATGCCCTTTGAGGCATGCGCATTATTCGAGGTTAATCGTTGTGTCGTGCCATCTAAGATTCGTTTTCTTGACATATCCTCGTAGTATTCGTCACTACGGACGTGTGGGCACAGACGGTTCGTGATTTGGAGTTATAACGAAAAAGATTTTAAAGTTTGAAGTTTGGGCATTTTATAAATTTTATTATTAAAATTTGGATGGCCTAGATTAAAGGAATTTGAAATGGATGGTTGGGATGAGAGAAAGAAAGTTTTGTATGTGTGTGTGCGTGAGAGGAAAAAGAAAACAGAGAGAAAGAGAGATTGGGCAAAGCTGCCCAATCGGAGAAGAAGGAGGAGAGGCCGAATGGGGAGAGGGGAGAGGAAGATGACTGGCCAACCAGAGGAAGGAAAGGAGGAAAGGAGAGAGGGCGAGAAGCGGAGGAGAGAAGGAAGAAACGGGTTTTCCCCAACCCGTGTACCCGCGCGACCCGCCGGTGTTCTTCACCCATTTTCGTCAAAATTTCGTCATTTTTCCGGTGAGTTACATCAATCCATCACTTGGAAAACCCTCTATGATCTTTCCTCTTCCTATTACACCTCAAAAATCAAGGAGCTTGGCCTTGAAATTTGATTAAAAACCGTGAGGGGTGTGCGGTAGCTTAGTGTGAAATTTCTTCAAAACTTGAAACGTTTTCTTTCAATTTCTAACACCCATAGCATCCCCTTATGACCTGGAACAAAGCCCAAGCATTGAATTGGACGGTGGAGTTGATTTGAAGGTCGAATTGAAAACACCCAATTCTAGGGTTCTTCACGGTTTTGGTGAAATTGGAGCTCTTCCAGGCCAAATTGGCCTTGGCCACAGGTATAAAGTTTGCTCTACTCATTGAGATCTTCAATTCTATATTTTTTGAGAAGTTTTGGAAATAGTTGGATTTTCCGGCGAACCGGGGCGGCCAACCGCCACCCGCGGCGGCCCGTGCGGCGGCACGTGGCCAATGGCCCGCCAATGTCATTCTTAGCATGTGTTTAAGGTTCTAGGTTCAGTTTTGATAATTGATGGACGTAAATTGAATAATTGAACCTAAGTTCGTTACGATTCGTGGTTAGGTGAAAATGTGAATTGACGATCCGACCGTTGGATCGTCATCAAACTTTGATACATTGTAATACGTAATATTTAAGGATTATAGGAACTTACGGATTGGGAATCCGATTTACGGATCTTCCGGAATTGGAGTTGTAAGTTCATAAAATAGAATGTTAACCGTCACTTGGTTTTGGAAATTGACGGAGATCCGACCGTTGGATGGTAATGAAATTTTAGGATGGTGTCCTAGAGGTATATTGTGGACCTTTGGAAATTATGGATTTGAAATCTGAGTTGCAGATCTTCCGGATCGAACTACGTAGTGACGTGTTTTATATAAGTTATATATTCTATCGATATGAATTCTGAGGTTTGATTTGATTATCGTTCTAGGCGTTGATCGTTATGACGCCTTGATGTGTGGTGCTACGGAGTTGTTGGGCGAACTCCAGGTGAGTGGGCAGTTTTGTTTTCGTATTACCTATATACTATTAATTGTCCCAGAAATTGAATTTATATGAAAGTATGTTTTCAATTGCCATGATGCATATTATAAATTATATGAATTGATATTGATGCGTATATATATGTGGATTGGTGCTGTGGACGCACAAGTGAGTATCAGGGAGTTTATATGGTTTATATGAATGAATGATGATGTGATTGCGTTGTGAGCTCATAAACTGCACCTTTGGTATTAGTGCTTATAGTATTCACCACACGACACGCTCGCCTTGGATCCAAGTAGGTGGATGTCGTACAGACCACTAGAGGTGGTTACGACATGCCAGTCGTACAGACCATTAGAGGGGTTCCGACTGGTGGGTGACCTTAGATTATGTGCACAGATGATTGATGAAAGAAGCACTAGAGCGTATTATTTCACCATCTTAGTCGTACAGACTACTATAGGTAGTTTCGACTTATGTGCAGTGTAGTGCCGTACAGGTCACAGTTGGTGACTCCGGCAGGGCCGTACAGGTCACAGTTGGTGACTCCGGCTGGATGGGATATTGAGCTATAGAATCAGCCGTACAGGACCACTGTAGGGTCTTCGGTTGATTTATTATTTCACCTGATTTATATTGATGCATTCTTATTATATTTTGGCATGTCATGGCATATTCTTTCTGAGATGTTATATTGATAGATGACGGGCTGAGTTTTGATGATATGTGTATATATATATATATGTTTATATTCTATTTTCTGGGAAAGTATACAGGTTTTACGGCGAGGGGTTAGAAATGTTTAAAATGAAATGTTTTCGAAAAACTTTGTTTTACTAACCCACTCAATTTTGTTTTGCGCCCCTCCAGGTTCTAGATAGCAGAGCTTTGGTGGCCACGAGGAATCCAGCGGTGTTCTGACAGAATTCACAAAAGTAGGACTCACCCTCAGGTGTTTCATCTTAGTAATTGTATTTTTGTTTAAAGCTTCCGAACTGTGTAAATGGTTACGTCACTCTCACGTGACGGCCAGCATACCCTCCTTCGGGACGGGGTGTGTCAATTATTGAGTTATTTTAAATAAGAAGAGTTTATTTTCCAACCCGTGTCAATTTCTTTTTATTTATTTTTAGTTTTTAGTTCACGTTTCGGATTCGGGTTCAAGTTTTTACTACCGACCCCGGGTTTGGGGCGTGACAGCAATGTCGGAAAGGCTGTCCAAAGCAACTATCATTTTAGAGAAAAGAGAACGCAAAAGAGAAATCAAAACAGAAAGCAAAAGAGAAATCAAAAGAGAAAGCAAAAGCAGAAAGCAAAAGAGAAAGCAAAAGCAAGGAATAAACACCCCACTAGACCCGGCAGTTTCTGACACGACACAAAAACGACACGAAAATAACGGGTTTCGGGTCAACACGATAACTTATCAGGTCATTATCGGGTGACCCGTTAATAGCAGGTTCTTAACGAGTATACACGCGGGTAACACGTGAGTAACCCGTTTCGACCCGTTAAGAAAAAATTTATTTTGATAATTTTAAAGTTTAATTACTAAAAGATTTATTATAAAATACAATAGTCATATTAATATATACAATATATTCTATATTAAATATATAGTTTTGTATTATTATTCTATATAATTTAAAAAAAAAAAAGTTTTAGTCATTATTTATTTTTATT
Organism: Malus domestica; assembly: GCF_042453785.1. Classification (NCBI taxonomy): domain Eukaryota; kingdom Viridiplantae; phylum Streptophyta; class Magnoliopsida; order Rosales; family Rosaceae; genus Malus; species Malus domestica. The sequence goes on along the minus strand of NC_091665.1, from coordinate 4,606,795 downwards.
ATGAAAGTTCATTATTATCATTACTAGGATAAATTTTACTTAACATGTTGTTGTCCAAAATTAAAATAAACTAATATAGTATTTGTATAATAACTAAGAAGACATAGATACAAGTATGATAAATGTGAAAGAATATAAACACTCGTGATTCATCATTATTCCTCCACGAGTAGATAATGGTTACACCTACATTATGATTTAGATTTTTAAAATCCTCCAAACCTTCATGACTAATGTTTTTTATTTGAGGGCAGAATTAATAAAATTAATAATAATTATTGTAGAAGTGTACAAAATGTAAAAAAAATATACAATCACTCATAGTGACAAACTTTACAACTTTCATGAAGGGATCAGCTTCGAAATCCAACACTATAATTCATAAACCTTAAATTTATATTTAACCATCGATTGTCATTTACGCTTTATTCTTCTTACTGAATTTCATTTTTTAAATTTTCATTTTTTAAATTTTCTTTTTTGAAAACATGATCATCTGGCGAATGTAAGAAGATGAACGGTTCAGATCTTTGATATTATATTTCGATATTTACGGTTAACTGAAATATGAGTCGATGTCATATAGTTTGTAGAAACTTTATAAACATCAAGCAATATTTTCACTAACCGTAAAACTATGAATATAATATCAACAATCCAAACCGTTCATCTTCTTGCATCCTCTAATAGATCAAGTTTTCAAAAAAGAAAATCTAAAAAAAAATAAAATTTGATGAGAATAATGAAGCGTAAATGTAAACAACAATCAACGGTTAAATTTTTATCTATGATTTATATGATTATAGTAGCGAATTTCGAAGTTAAGCTCTTCATGAAAATTGTAAAACTTGTCATTACGAGCGTTTATATATTTTTTCTACATTTTTTTTACACTTCTACATTAATTAAAAAGCTATTAAAGACTTTAGGTATGTGAAAATATACTTAAAAGAAAAATGCGTTTTTATGTTTTGGATGTGACAATATGGTATATATATACTTATTTAGTATTATGTTTTTCATTTGATTATTTATTGGTTTAAAATATATTTTCCTTAACAGGTAACGGGTCGGGTCATATTACCTGTTAATATTATCGGGTCGATTTCTGGTCGGGTCATTTTACCCGTTTATTTTAACGGGTGTTACACAACACAACCCGTTAAGATATCGGGTATGACACAAAAGTGACACGAACATGGAAAACACGACACGAATGCCAGGTCTACACCCCACCAGAATAATGTGTTTACTTTTTTGGTTTTTTGTATGATGTAATTTATTTTTCTTATCTTTCGAAGACATCTGTATAAACCCCATCAGAGGGTAAAAAAAAAAAAAAAAAGGGCAAAGCCCAAAATAAATGGGCTGGAATGTTGTGTAGAGGGCGAATGCCCATAAACCCAAAATAGCTCCAACCAGGCGAGCAAAAGTACGCCCAATACTCCACAATTATTCGACAACCTGCCGCTATTACCACTAACCAGGTGATCAAAAGTACGCCCAGTACTCCAAAATTATTTGGCAACCTGCCTCTATTATCACCAACCAGGTGACCAAAAGTACGCCCAGTACTCCAAAATCATTCTACAACTTGCCGTTATTACCACTAACCAGGTGATAAAATGTACAATCCGTACTCTAATATCATTTGGCAACTAGCCATTCATGCCACCAACCAGGTGATGAAATGTACAACCCATACTCTTCTTCATGCCACCAACCAGGTGATGAAATGTACAACCCATACTCTTCTTCATGTCACCAACCAGGTGATCAAAAGTACCCCCAGTACTCCAAATTATACTTGAGCATTACTCATGTCATTCATACATAAACGTTCATAAGCATCACTCATGACAATCATACATAAACATTCATGACCAACATTCATGAGCATCGCTCATGACAACATCTATGAGCATCACTCATGTCAATCAACATAAACATTCATGAGCATCACTCATGTCAATCAGCTTCAAAAGCTTCATTTACAGAGCTCTAGCTTCAAAAGCTTCATTTACAAAAGCTCCAGCTTCAAAAGCTTCATTTACAGAGCTCTAGCTTCAAAGCTTCACTTGCAAAGCTTCACCTACAAAGCTTCAGTGCAGGGTATACAAATACCACCTCCGAACAACTGCCACTTCGGCCCATACATGGATTCAATTTAAAGTCTCCAACCAACAGACTCTATTGACCGAAGACTTGGGGGACTACATTATGTACCATATATTGGGCCTTATGGAAAATGTTTGGGGGACTTAGCCCGTTATCTATGTACTGAGGAGCGAGCCCTTATTTTATAAAAGGGACTCCCTTACTTTCATTAGAGAACACACATGAAAAATACTTGGGGACTTAGCCCATTATTTATGTATTAAGGAGCGAACCCTTATTCTATAAAAGGGACTCCCTCACTTTCATTAGAGAGCACCCATTATTGATGTACTGAGGAGCGAGCTCTTATTTTATAAAAAGGACTCCCTTACCTTCATTAGAGAGCAACGCCACCAGCTGAGCAACCACCTCGCCGCAAGCATCACTCCTAACCCATCACTTATGTATTGAGGAACGAGCCCTTATTCTATAAAAGGGACTCCCTCACCACCATTAGAGAGCATCGCCGCCTACTGAGCAACCGCCTCGCCGCGAGCATCAACTCTAGCCCATCATTTATGTATTGAGGAGTGAGCCCTTATTCTATAAAAGGGACCCCCCTCACCTTTAACGCCACAAGGCGAGCCAACCAAGGCAACATAAGCCATGAGCCGAGCAACTTCACGGCATGTGCTACTTCTAGTTGAGCATCATTTCAAATTGAGCACCGCCTCATATCGAGCTTCAGTTCAAGACAACATCTAGTTACTTCGGCCCACACATGGACTGAATTTCAAGTCTCTAGCCAAAAGACTCTCTTGACTGAAGACTTGGGGACTACTTTTTATACCATATTTAGGGCATTCGTATTTAGACCTCGTATAAATACTAGGGGGACTTAAATGTAATTATGTAATAAAGGAATTGGCAAATATGTAATAAGTGAGGAGTCCTTATTTTATAAAAGGACCCTTCACCCTCACAATTAGAAGAGGCCAATTTCTTAGGCCATAGAAGGGCTATCTGCTCTCAGAAGCTCTTTCCATCTCTCTCCCTCACAAACAGAGAAATACAATATCAGTATGGACGTAGCCCAAACCTTGGGGTGAACCACGATATATCCTGTGTTATTTACTTTCTTGCAGATCCACGGTCGGATTTATGTTGTTCCAAGACCTCCGGTTTTGTGCATCAACAAATTATAGTGATAATAATCATAAAGAAAATTACAACATAAATAGTCTACAAGATTAATATAAACAACTAGAGATAAAGTTAGAAAAATTGACAACTAGAGATTAAGTATAAATTTAAAACCTTTAAACTTCTGCAACCAGCACACTTCTTCCATCATAGGAATGAGGTATATAGTTTGTTAATTTCTTTAACCAGTTTGCCTATTGAACTTAGATCATGAGATCTCCAATCAACTAAGTTATATTTCCGCTCGACTAATTCATTAGTTATGTTGGCATTAGCCTCATTCCCCTCAATGATCAACTTACTCTCTAGTCTAACCTTTAATAATTGGATCCACTACTAGGTTGACTATTTTTAAAGGAAAACTAATGAAAATGGTTTGAAAACTTTGAGTTTTAATCAAAATGACAAAAATGTGTTGTAAGTGAATAGTACCAGGAGTGATTTTTTAAAGTTAAACTGTCATTTTCGTTAAGAGTGAACAGTACCAGAAGTGTTCCATTAAAACTCCCTTTTTTTAATCGTGTGCACAATCTATCTGATGAAATTATATTTCATATGAGAGTAGTTGTTTCTCAATTTCAAGTCCTCAAAAGTATATATATGTTGGGACTTTTGTAAGTAATTTGCTAATACTAGGAAGTAGACTTCCCCCATATTTAAGGTATTTAAAGAAAGATCTCTAAGGCTTTATGCACCTTAAAATTGTATATTATCACATTTAGGTGGCAAATTCTTTTATATGTTCTTGTTAAGTAAATACCATTATATCTTAATGATATTTAAGCAACCCCACAATTCACTCAAAATTATGATTGCTTTAAGGTTGTTAAAGCACTTCGTTGGACCTTAGCCTCCTCTATTTATTAATTCAGTCATCATTTTATTAAGATGAAAGTAACTCATCCATAATGAGTTCAAGCTCTATGATTTGAATATGTATTGTGTATTGTTATCACAAACGTGTTCTTACCATGAACAACCATGATAAAACAAACTCATTGGTAGTCCTTGCTTACCAAATAAGCAACATCGCGTCTTCTGCACATGTACAAAAGACATGTAGAAGAGCCCCACACTCTCGGTGTCTTATTCTTTTCAAACGAATTGGCAGTTGGCTTCATCCCTGGCTAACACGGTCATTGCGCGCAAGATTCTTTATGATGCTTGTCATAATAGTAATTAACCGCCTTCTTTGCTAGTACCAATTAACAGTCTGAAACTGCTTCTTTTTAGTGTAACACAAATCTCTGATAGACAATATTATCATCTTCTTGTAATAACATCATTTAGATGACAGCATTAATTATATCCATTTTGTGCAAATGGAACACTAAATCAAAACACCGCTTCAAACAATATTGCAGTTGCTTTAATTTGTTCATGTCTCTTCATTTTACCAACTACTATTGGTAATTGTTTGGCATGGAATTCTTGTCCAAAACACCTAAACAATTCCCAGGTTTTGATCTTGGAAAGCAACTTGCAAACCCATCAAGAACCCTGAGCGGTTTCTAAGTTCCTTCATCAATGCAAATATGTCTTGCTTATAAATATTTATAGGAACTTCTCATTTATAGATCATACAGATAGTAAACTAATTTAGAAAACCACAGGTTCTTATCCACATTTTAATGGTGATGTCTCTTTTTCTAGAAGAAGGAATTGGAAACACCGATAATTAGTTATTTAAATTGAACTACATATATGTATAACTGATAGACTTGTATTTCACAGAAACATGCATGTATTGTAACAAACCGTCCCCAATTATTACAATTTTATAAAGTGAATTTACGAAAATGCCCTTCAAGGAAAATGCAGTGACTTTTGTTGATTGCCTTTTTGAGTTACGTAAGATTCATTTTCTTGGCGTATCCCCGTAGTACTCGTCGCTACGGACGCGTATGCGCAAACGGATCGTGATTTGGAGTTATAACGAATGAGATATTAACATTTAAAGTAGGGGCATTTTGGTAAATTGGGTATTCTCTAGAAAGCTCCAGATTTTTGGAGATTAATCTGGATAGCCATGTGTGTGGCCTAGATTTAAAGAAAGAAAAGATAGGCGGTGGAGATGAAGGATAAAAGAGAGAAAGGAGGGGCGAGACGCCCAATTAGAAAGAAGAGAAAGAGAGAGTGACCAATGGGGGAGAGAAGAAAGGAGGGGAAATGAGAAGGAAGAGGTGCACCGGGTAACCTTGATCCGTTTCTAACCCGCTGACTCGGTTCCTTGACCCGGTCCTATCCCCTCCGTCCGATGTTCGTTTGAGGTGATTTCGGTGTCTAAGAAAAGCTCTCATCGAGCCCAACATCTCTATGGTGTTAAAATTCTAGATTTCTAACCCAAATTCACAAATTAAAGCCACAAACCCCCGGGGGCATCTGACAATTTTAACCTTTTTCCGGTGGCTCCAGCTAGTTTCACCGTTGATGACCACCACCAAAAGACTCCTCTCAACCCCAAGAGCAAGGCTCAAGCAATGTTTGAGGCATTGGAGTGAGTTTGGAGGTCAAACACACCCAAATCTAGCGTTCCAGCATATTTTCATGAAATTGAGGCTTTTGCCGGCCAAATTGACCTTAGTCACATGTATGAAAGTTGCTCCACTCATTGAGATCTTCATTCTTGTAAAATTTGAGAACTTTTAGTAATAGTTGATTTTTCTGACGAGTCGGGGTGGCTAACCGCCACCTACGGCGGTGCGTGCGGCGGCGTGTGGGCCGAGACATCCCCTGACATTCCTAGGTGAAATTTGAATACCCTGATTCCATTGGTGAAGTTCGATTGACGAATTTCCGTCATTTGAACGTAGTTCCATTAAGGTCCGCCAACGATCCAACCGTTGAATAGTCACCAAATTTTGGTACATTATAGTACATAATATTTGAGGATATTAGAAACTTACGGATCGGGAATCTGACTTACGAATCTTCCCGAATAGGATATGTAAGTTACGTGTTATATAGATAAGAATTTTGAGATGTGACTGAATATTTGTTCTAGGTGACGATCGTTAGTGACGCCTCGATATTCATGCTAGGGGGTTGTAGCGTGGACCTTAGGTGAGTGGGTTTTTGTTTTCTATATATATATATATATTTATGCTTTAGGATTTCTAAAAACTGTTTTTAAATGAATTTATGACTTCAATGCCATGTCAAGGAAGCATTATATTTTAATATTTGCATTAGAATAGTTTTGCATACTATTGAATGATGATGCAGAGGCCCAGGTAAGCTTCAGGTGAGTACATTATGATAATAGTGGTTGCATTGTGTATGATTATGCGTAGATGCATTTAAAGCTTATTATCCTGCACCCCAGTGTTAATGCTTCGCCCACGGCTAGGGCTTAGCCTTCAGGTGATTGTTCACCTCCTGCACCGCATGCTCAGCTTGGATCCAAGTCAGGTGTCAGCCTGTCGTACAGACCACATTAGGTGGTTCCGACTCATAGGTGACTTGCGATTTATCACACAGTCTTCACGTGATCATAGCACTTGAGCTTACTTATTTACACCCAGCCTGTTGTACAGACCATATTAGGTGGTTTCGACTCGTGTGCAGAAATTAGTTTATGAGCTATAGGTTCAGCTGTACAGGTCACATTAAGTGACTTTGGCTGGCATATCATTTTACATTGATTTATTTCACATGGCTTACTTATTTCATTGTTGAGATATTTGACATGGCATATACTTGGTTTTCACTACTCTCGAGCATGATTTCTATATACATATGTATTATTATTTTCTGGGAAATTATATGGGTTTAAAACTTTATTTTTAGGTCCATTCACCCTTGTTTTTGCGCCCCTCCAGGTTTTATCTGCTGAAAGTCGTATCGATGAGGATTCTTGGCAAATCTCAGTATAAGTGGCTACCTCCGAGGGTATGATCCTTACCCATACTATTGTACTTTACTTATGCTCTGACGTTGCATGTGAAATGGGTTCATCCCCCGCTCACAACGCACTCTTGTCTTTAGGTACTTTTAGGTTTAAAATTATTCACATTTTCCACATCACTATACTTTATGGCTCATCACCTTCTAGGTGTTGACCAATACAGCTCGATTCGGAGTCCTAGTGAATATTCCGGGTCAGGGTGTGTCATGTATCCTAGAATCAGACTTGTTCTAGATTAATGCATAAATTAGAACTTTATAATCCTAGATTATAATGCATGATCCTCATGGCCTGTGTATATGAATGCCAAGTTAATTAACAATTCATGGACAATTCTACATGTACCTCTTATGAAGTGAAGTGTCAAATTTTCAAGGACGCCAAAAAAGATGTTGAGACACCTCCTTTGTTTGAATCAAATCATTCAATCCAAAAGGCATGAATCAAAATCCAAAAATATCCATTCTATTTTTACTTTTATCTTCATCAATATATATGAAGTCTCACAATTAGATATCTTCTGTCAATCATTAGTACTTAAGAAGGTGGCAATTTTTCATTTATGCTGCCATTCTTCCTTTGTCTAGAGCGCACGAATCAAAATTTTAAAGGATTTGAAGATTGGGTGCGCTAGAAAAATTCTAGAAAGGTAGAAATTTGGAAAAGAATTGTGAGAGCTTCTTTGAGAATTAAATTAACCTCTTAATGAAAGCACCAGACTTGTGGTAGCAAAAATTATGTCTTTGACGAAATTGTTATTACAAAACAAATTAAACACATTTGGTTGATGCCTAGAACCATGCAACCTGAGAGAAGGGATTTGACCAATGAACATTCGCTAAGTCAAGTTATCTTAAAAAAGAGTGAGATTAGGGTTGAACTGTACTTCAACTTACTTGAGAAGTGTGTGGATTGAGTATTTATAGGAGCATGGATGGTCACATGTGTAGGGTTTTCATAACATGTGACAACATCTTGTTGATCAAGGTGTGTTATCAGATCGATTAAGTTGTACTTGTGCCATGATAGTATTGAGGACAATCCTTGTGGATATTATTAAATTTAATTGATAATATCCTAAGATTATCTTGGAGAATCTTTGGTATGATGTAATTAGGCTTCCTTACTTAAAACAATAAATCTACACTGAGGAAAGATTAAAGGTAGGAATTAGTTATTAAGTATACCTTTAATTCCCTTGTCTTATCTCCTTGTCATGAGCAGTGGAGCTTGAAAAAGTTGTAGTCAGCAACTTAGGTCTTCTTGATGGTTGAACTGGTGTGGAGCGAATGCGGGCCTCACCAAATGAATAAGGGCATTCTCGTCAATTACAGATAAAAGTCCACATGTTAACATGTTAACTCCATGATTTTCTGAATTATTTTTTGCTCCACATGTAGTTCATTAGTTTTTAGAGTTAAATGCATTTTACACCACAAGGTTTGGGAGTCATTTGAAAAATCCGCCACGAGGTTTCAACTTTTGCATTTTACACCATATGGTTTTAGAATTATACCATTTTATTCTCTCTGTCAATTTCGTAATCTTGTTAGACGTTGCGTGTTGATATGGCATAAACTTGTCCCACATTTTATAAAATTGATATCAACGTGTAAATTCCATGAAATGAGATATAAACATTATGCTTTCTAAGCAGTAAAATTCTGCAAGCTACGAGAAGCTAGTAGTATTTATCTGTACAATGTTAAAATAGGTCTAAGTTCAACTGTTTTTTTTTTTTTTTTTTTTTTTGTTAAATGGGAATATAACAACAAAGTTACTGTCCAACAGTCCAAGATGGAAAGTTAGTATTTTTTTTTTCCATTAAGGGAAGAGGTCCGAGGCTCCCATCCCACGGTTGATTGAAACCAAAATAAATCAAGCAATTTTAATGACCAAAGTTGTTTGTAGTATTTGAAACAGGTCTAAGTTCGAATCCCCTTCCCCCGTTCATCGAAGAAAAAACAATTTTAAAACAAAAATTGGTATGTCCCTTGAATGCGTTGATTTAATTTCCAATTTTGTGAAAGAGTCTTATCTCTGTTGTGCTATATATATTATCTTGAGTGGTACAATTTAGAGTATATAGAGCTTAAGCCTAGAAAAACAAGTGTATATAGGCAGCTCAATTCTTAACCCAGAAAATAACAATGTTTAGGCAGAAAGTGAAAGTAGCATGGGTAGAAAATGACAGGACTATCATGTTCCAAAAGAGGAAAAGAAGGTTACTGAAGAAAGTGAGAGAGCTGACCACCTTGTGCGGTGTCAATGCTGTCGTCATTTTCCGTGGTCCGCACGACAACAAGCCGACAGTGTGGCATTCCGGTCAAGTGACGGAAGAATTGCTCACCAGTGTTCAGAAGATGGAAGAGATCACTGACCTTGAGGAAGAAAAAACTAAACTTGAAGAGAAGTGACTGGCGGGAGATTTCTGGGTGTGAATCGTGTGATGGTCCTCACCACTTTGGGGGAGTGTAGGTGCTTAGCACACAACCATTGTTGAAGAGTTAATCTTGCATAATTTTTCTCAATTAAAAAAAAATCAGAAATAAATTGTACTTCCCCAGTTTTCTAGTGCTGTTTGTTGTTATCGTTTTTTTTTTCTTTCTTTTTTCTGGTTATCGTTTTTAATTCATGTATCAGTACTTTTTCATTGGTTTTATGCTAAAATGGAAATAGGGGTATATATGTAATGATCTAAAGAAGGAAAAAAATAATTCTGTATGTAATTAAGTAAAATATATTTTCAGGTTATATGCTTATCTTCTTGCTATTATACATCATTTACAACGACTTAGTATTACGGTCTAGTGGTGCAAGAAACACTTCAAGTGTTTTTGAAATCAAAAAACAATTTCTCTATAAACACTTTCAATCATTTTAAATACACTTCCAAAAGAGTCATTAATCACTTTGGTCCTAAAGAAAAATATGTCCATAATGTACGGCTAAAAACCAATGGTAACAAAGAAAATTCAAGATGAATTTGTTAAAATATGATTCCATGGTTTTTTTTTTTTTAAAAAACATTAAAATGATTGCATAGACTAAATTAGTGAATGGGGAAAAACCTAATGACAAAATGTAATTAACCCTATAATAATTTGATAGTATCAAAAAGTTTAATCTAATAACTAAATTGATATTCATTGATAATCATTTCATTTCTAGTTTTTAATATTGATTTCTTGTGTTTTTATAGAACTATATTTCATTCTAAAGGGTTAGAAATTGTACTAAAAATGCGAAGTGTGTAGATTCGGGTAGGGGTGGGTTTGGTTTTGTTTGGTTCGGTTTTTGGCTAAAACCGGAAACCAAACTGAAATTACTGTTCAGTTCGGTTTTGGTTCGGTTTCCTTTCGGTTTTTTCGGTTCAATTCAACTTCGGTTTTTGTTTTTTTTCGGTTCGGTTTCGGTTTGGTTCTTTTTTTTTCCTTCTGCAACTTTTTTAGGTTGAAGAATAAATCAGTTTGTTTCTAGATCCATGGATTGCAGAACAAATCAATAAACTGACCTTATCATTAAGCAAACGAATTTTCAAATTCAATCATCGAAAAAGTCCAAAATCTGGATTTCATCTAAGTTTTAGAATACTAATTTTCATATCACGAAAATCTTTCATAAAGAAGTGTATCTCTATATAATCAACCAAAACACAAGTCCTAGAAATTTAATTTTCCACAAATCTAAGCATGCATGCATAATATTCGATTAGGAAGACCTAAAGTCATATGAAAATTAGAGAAATCTAAATTCAAATTCCACATATAAATCTTTGAATAAATTTGTGAGGCACCGCTTGGTAGAATCGGCTATGGCGGGCTTGGTGGACTCGGCTATGGTGGCGGCGTCGGGAGCTACAGACGGAGTTAATTTGCTAGAGATCAAGCAAGAAGCGTAGAAATAGAGCTCTAGAATTCCGGGGAGGATAGAGTCGATGGGTGAGATTTGAAATTAGGGTGAGAAGAAAGAATATGTACCCTGTCTAGGGAAAAAAAGAAAGAAGAGGAAGAAAAAAAAATAAAAGAAGAATGAGAGAAGATGATGCGGCTGAGGTCTGGGGAGAGAGAAAAGAAGAAGAAAGAGGGACAAAAAAGAAAGAAAGAAAGATGGAGAGGAGAAGGGAAGGTATGTGGCTCTCTGAGGAAGAAAAAAAAAAGGACAGTGCTAGAGTTTATAACTGGGCTTATAAATTGGGTTGGAATTGGGCTTGGAATTATGGAGGGAATTTGGCTTAAAAATTAAAATACAAAAAAAAAAATATATATATATATAATAATTCGGTTCGGTTCAATTTAGTTCGGTTTCTGAACCCTCAAAACCGAAACCGAAACCGAACAAAAAGATTTCGGTTTAGTTCGATTTTTTCAATTTGATTCGATTTTTTTTTTCGATTTCGGTTTTTTCGGTTTCGGTTCAGTTTTTTGTCCCCTTTTTTTTTTTTTGGTTTTCAATTTTTAGAACCCACCCCTAAATTCGGGTATTTATAGGAGCAAAGTAACTAAGTTACTTGATACTAATAGGGTATTTATAGGAGCATGGCTGGCCACATGTGTAGGGTATTCTATGTCAAGTGTCAACTTCCAGTTGGCCAAGGTGTGTTATCAGATGATAGAGTTGAACTTGTGCCATGACAATACTGAGGATAATCTTTGTATATATTCTTAAACTTAATTAATAATGTCCTAAGGCTTATCTTGGATAGTTCTTGATAGGATGTTATTGGACTTTCTTGTTTAAAGGAATAAGCCTTCGATGAGGAAAGTTTAAACGTAGAGACTAGTTATTAATTCTACTCTAAATTTTCTTGCCTTATATCCTTATCAAGAGCAAAGGAGTTTGGAAAATTTGTAGTCAGCATGGTAGGTCTTCTTGATGGTTGAACTACATGTGAATCGAATGTGGGCCATGCCAATTGGATAAGGTTATTCTCGTTATTTGCAGATAAAAATCCATGTGTCAACTTCATGGTTTTTTGAATTATTTTCTTATGCACAGTTAGTTTTTAGGGTTAACTATATTTTACATCACAAGGTTTAGGGCTATTTTGCAAATGAGCCATGAGGTTTTAATTTTTGCATTTTACACCACATTGTTTCAGAATTATACCAATTTAACCTCTCTTTCAATTTCATCGTCTTATTAAACATTACGTATTGATGTGGCATAGAACTGGCCCGCATTTTAAGCACTTTTTAACTGTCAATTTCAATGTTAACTACTTTACTCTTTTATTCTTTTTGTGAAATATACAGTCAATATGTAAAATTTTATGAAATGAGATATAAACATTACGCTTTCTAAGTAGTAAAATTCTGTAAGCTCTGCGAAGCTAGTAGTATTTGTCTTTACAATGTTAAAATAGGTCTGGGTTCAACTCCTTTTTTGTTATAAGGGAATATAACAAAAAATTTAATGACCAAAGGTGGAAAGTTGTTGGCATTTTATTTCCATTAAGGGAAGTGGTCCAAGTTCGACGCCCCCATCCGCGGTGATTTTTTTTTTTTTTTTTTGGAAAACCTCGACGGTACGAGGGTAATTTTATTAATAACGAAAAAACAAGCTACACTTAGTCAGGGGGGACATAAACCTTACCCCCAAAAAACAGAGACAACAAAAAGGAAAAAAAAAAAGACCAAAATAAATCAAGCAATTTAATGACCAAAGTTGTTAGTAATATTTGTCTTTACAGTATTGGAAGAGGTCTAGGTTCGAATCCCTTAAGAACAAAAATTGGTATCGTCCTTGATTGCGTTGATTTTATTTCCAATTTTGTGAAGGAGTCTTTTCTCTATTGTGCTATATATATTCTCTTGAGTTGTACACAAAGTATATAGAGCTTAAGCCTAGATAAACAAGTGTGTATAGGCAGCTTAATTCTTAAACCAGAAAACAACAATGTTTAGGAAGAAGGTGAAAGTAGCATGGGTAGAAAGTGATAGGACTATTATGTTCCAAAAGAGGAAAAGAAGGCTACTGAAGAAAGTGAGAGAGCTGACCACCGTACGTGCTGTGCGAATGCCGTCGTCATTTTCCGTGGTCCACACGACAACAAGCCAACAATGTGGCATTCCGGTCAAGTAACAGAACAATCTCGAAAACTGATCGTGCATTTCGAACCGGACCTAGATCTTCCATCAAGTTCTTTCTCTCTTCATGAGGGTGAAGACGAGGAAAAGATGATGAGCAAAATAGGAGGCTTCAAAAACGATATGCAAGGGATATGAATGTCACGTAATGGTAACGTTAGAGGAAGTCCAAGAAATGGTATATGGCTTCCTTACGACGTTACCAAAACCTAGAAATTCTCTACTTGTTTAATGTAGAATAAGAAATAATTCATATAAAAAAAATCAGAAATAAATTGTATCTCAGTTTTCTAGTCTTGTTTGTTGTTATGGTCGAATTTTTTTTGTGGCTCATCGTTTTTAATTCATTGTATCAGTATTTTCTCTTCTATTATGAATTTTATATTTTATTGTCTCATCGTTTTTAGTATTTTCTTTCTTTTAATGCAGTGGTTGTTCTTTTGTTGGTTGAATGCAAAAATGGAAAAAGAGCTATATATGTAATGATCTAAAGAAAGAAAAAAAAAAAGAAGAAGAAAAAAAAGAAGAAGAGAGCTGATACGAAGCCATAAAGTGTGATGTTGTGGAAAATTGTGAATAAATTTAAACCTAAGAGTGCCTAATTACTAGAGTACACTGGTGAGCGGGAATGAACCCAATTCACACGTGATGTTAGAGCATAAGTAAGTACAGAAAAGTGATGTAAGAATCGTACCCTTGAAATAGTCTCTGATACTAAGAATCACCGTGAGTCTTTGGTGATAATAAAACTCAGCTAATAATACCTGGAGGGTGAAAACAAAATAAGAGTAAGTGGCCTTGTAAGTAAAATACTAATAGAGAACATATAAGACATGTAATCACTTGCTACAACACCTGTATAATTTCCAGACTTAGAATATAAAATATACATCTTTATATACGTATATTGATTCAAGTCATGCTTCACATATTTATAATCATATGTTAACTTATCGCATATTCATCACGTCTACTAGCCTATCACGTATTCACCACATATATTAGCTCATCACATATATTCATTATATATACTAGCGTGTAAGTCAGAGTCACCTCTAGCGACCTATACGATATATTCATATCTCATCACATATTTCATCAATCGTGGCTAGCATATAATAGTTGTAGTCACCTCTAGTGACCAATACGACATATTCATATCTCATCACATATCACATCAATCATGGCTAGCATATAATAGTCAGAGTCACCTCTAGTGACCTGTACGACATATTCATATCTCATCATATATCTCATCAATCATATATCTCATCAGTTATGGCTAGCATATAATAGTCAGAGTCACCTCTAGTGACCTATACGTCATATTCATATCTCAAGCAACAGAACAATCTCGAAAACTGATCGTGCATTTCGAACCGGACCTAGATCTTCCATCAAGTTCTTTCTCTCTTCATGAGGGTGAAGACGAGGAAAAGATGATGAGCAAAATAGGAGGCTTCAAAAACGATATGCAAGGGATATGAATGTCACGTAATGGTAACGTTAGAGGAAGTCCAAGAAATGGCATATGGCTTCCTTACGACGTTACCAAAACCTAGAAATTCTCTACTTGTTTAATGCAGAATAAGAAATAATTCATATAAAAAAAATCAGAAATAAATTGTATCTCAGTTTTCTAGTCTTGTTTGTTATTATGGTCGAATTTTTTTTGTGGCTCATCGTTTTTAATTCATTGTATCAGTATTTTCTCTTCTATTATGAATTTTATATTTTATTGTCTCATCGTTTTTAGTATTTTCTTTCTTTTAATGCAGTGGTTGTTCTTTTGTTGGTTGAATGCAAAAATGGAAAAAGAGCTATATATGTAATGATCTAAAGAAAGAAAAAAAAAAGAAGAAGAAAAAAAAGAAGAAGAGAGCTGTTATTCTCACTCCAATGTCTTATCTTCCCACCCACATTTTTATGAATTTTTTAATTACAAATTTGTCCATTTGTAAAATGACTAATAAGGACCTTAGTTACTCCCTTTTATGTTACTTTTTTCTTATATAAAAAAGAAAAAAGAAAAGTTTGGACGTGATAACTCTCACGCTATGTTTAGAAAATTTGTCTTCCTTAAACCCTAACTCATATTTCCCATCTCCTTTCATTCAAAGAAAGCAAAAAGAATGAACTTAGAGGATGACGTTTCTATGGAAGAAGTAGATGATTATGTTTCCGTCGAAGAGGTAAAAGATAATTTTATGTGGGTCATCTTGATTTGCTGACATCGTACAATTGAAGCATAGCTATGTGACTTTTTATTTGAATTTGCATTAGATTAAGGTGCAATTTGTTTTTTAATGAGAATTTCTGGAATTGAAGCATAGCTCTGTTGACATCGTTCATTAGGTTAGGGTAAATTTGTTGCATACTGCTGTAGGCGTGGTTGATTTAGAATTGAAAACCTAAACAACGGTAAGCGTGGTTGATTTTTCATTACCCCGTACTTACCACAAGCACCACCTCTCTCTCCCTTTAAGTTAGAATTGAAGCCGAATTAAGCTTCAATTGTTGCATAGGTACGGACTTGAGTAAGCTTCTCCATTTTCAATCCCAACCAAGCGTGTAGGCTGAAGATTAGAAGACCTTGTTTTTTTGTTTGTTTTTTTTTTTTTTGGCTTTTAGAACCTAAACAACGGTAAGCGTGGTTGATTTTTCATTAGCCCGTACTTACCACAAGCACCACCTCTCTCTCCCTTTAAGTTAGAATTGAAGCCGAATTAATCTTCAATTGTTGCATAGGTACGGACTTGAGTAAGCTTCTCCATTTTCAATCCCAACCAAACGTGTCGGCTGAAGATTAGAAGACCTTGTTTTTTTTGTTTTTTGTTTTTTTTTTGGCTTTTAGAAGAGAGTAATATTATTTGTTTATATTCTTTTCTTAAGAGAAATTTATCTCTAATTATATAGAGGGTTATTTTAGGAATAATGGTGGGTGAGAAAATAACATTTTAAATTTTTAACTTTTTATAGTGGGTGTAAATCTAACGTGGGTGGGGAAATAAGACAACGGGGTGAGTCTAGCAGCTCTCAAGAAGAATTGTTGTATGAAATTAAGGAAAATACCTTTTGAGGTTATATGCTTATCTTATCGCTAACTTACGTCCTTTACACCATTTGATCACTTTGGTCCTGAAGTAAAACATGTCCATCATCGGATCGGATGCACACAAGACCATGAAAAATTGTTCCACAACATTGGGGATTGAATTAATCTTAAAAACATAAACCATAATGTACGGCTAAGGGTTGATTTGAAATTGTTTAAACTTTTTTAAAGCAACTTCTTAAAAAAGTTGGGGTTCTAATTGTGTTTGGTAAATGAAATAAAAAGAGTTTTTTTTTTTTTCAAAATTATGGGTCCAAAACAGCTGAAAGCAAAAAAAACTCTACACAATCTTCTCAAAAGTGCTTTTCTTTATTGGAGGCATGTGTTAATGAAACCTTTATATTGACAATTCTACCCCCATATAGTTTACCAAACACTTACCTACTTTATTTTACAATTGTTTATTCTCACAGTACATCAGAAACAGTTTTGAAAAAAGTACAACCCCAAAGTACCCATAAAACCTTAGTCACCTGCATTCTTTGACACAAATTTGACAAAGTTACATATCTATGGTAACAGAGAAAATTCATAGATGAATTTTTTAAAATATGATTGCATAGCCTAAATTAGTGAATGGGAAAAGCCTAAGGACAAAATCTGTTTAACACTATAAGAATTTGATAGTACCAAAAAGGTTAATTTAATAATTAAATTTGATATTCATACATTTCGGGCTTGATAACCATTTCGTTTTTAATTTTTAATATGGATTTCTTGTGTTTTTATAGAACTATATTTCATTCTAAAGGGTTAGAAATTGTATTAAAAAATGCGATAGAGTTGAGCTAAGGCATATAGTGAGTCGACCATGATAATAAGTTATTAAACTTGTCATTCAAATGAAACAAATATGAGACGTCTCATATTAGAGATAAACTAATGATTAACAAATCCTTTTTTTTTTTTTTTCTAAAAACACCCTTATCTTACAGAGCGAAAAGACAACTGTGTTTAGTATTACAACTCCTTTATTAAAAGAGTGTGATCCTTACGCATCTCCTTCTCTATTAGGGGTGGGCACGGGCCGGGCCGGGCCCAAATTTGAAGGGACCGGACCGGACCCGCTTAAAAAGGAAACGGGACGGATCGGGCCGGGTATTGCAAATTTGATTACTGAAACCGGACCTAACTCGGCCCATTGGAAACGGACCGGTTCGAGACGGGTCCACGAGTCCTTCTTTTCTTTTCTTTTTTTTTTGTTTTTTTTTTTCTGGTTTCGAATTTCAATGTCCTCCCGGACTCGCCATCCTCAAGATTCGTCATCCTCCAAATCCTATTTTCTCAGTAGCCAAACAGAAAACAAAAAGGAATGACCATCGATGGTGACCAAACAAACAAAAAAAAAAATAAAAATCAGAAGGTTGGGGGAGAGAGAGATCGAGAGACTAGGGGAAAGAGATCGAGAGGCAGGAGGTTGAGAATCGACAGATCCAAGGTGTGAGAAATCAGAGATAGAGGTGTCGGGAGAGAGAAAAACTGTAGGGGAGAGAGAAAGAGTGAGGAGACTGAGGAGAGGAGAGTCTTCGAGAAGGTGTGAGACACTGCGGTGGAGGTCGCGGTGGAGTGTGGGTGTGGGTGTGGGTGTGGGTGTGGGTGTCGTCTGTCTGCTCCAGGAAGGAGAGTTGCAGAGATGGGGGAAGAACAAACACAGGGAGGAATGAGGGATAAGGATTGAAAGATTGGGTGTGTGTGTGTGTTCTCAGAAAAGCAAAAGTATCAAGATAAGAAAGAGGGATCAAGAGGTTGGGTGTGTGTGTGTTCCATCAAAAGCAAAAGCAAAAGCATCGGGACAAGGAGACAATCTGACAATGTTCACAAGGAGCCTGGGAGACCGAGAAAATATTATATTTAAATTGGGATGTTACACAAACGGGTTGGTCGGGTACCCGTTTTTTTATACTTCTGGACCCGGCCCGCCCCTAAAATTCTAAAGCCCCGCCCCGCCCCGCCCCGTTTCTCTTTTTAAAAATTAGGAACCGGCCCGTACCCGCCCCGAACCTTGATTACCCGCCCCGACCCGCGGTTCCTGTACCCGTTTGCCCACCCCTATTCTCTATAGTTCTCTCTAATTACAAAAGTGAAAATTAAAATGTAAAAAACAGAATGATAATAGCATAGATGACACACCCCGACCCGGAATGTCCACTAGGACTCCGAATCAAGCTGTGCTGGCTAACACCTGGAAGGTGACGAAGCCATAAAGTGTGATGTTGTGGAAAATTGTGAATAAATTTAAACCTAAGAGTGCCTAATTACTAGAGTACACTGGTGAGCGGGAATGAACCCAATTCACACGTGATGTTAGAGCATAAGTAAGTACAGAAAAGTGATGTAAGAATCGTACCCTTGAAATAGTCTCCGATACTAAGAATCACCGTGAGTCTTTGGTGATAATAAAACTCAGCTAATAATACCTGGAGGGTGAAAACAAGATAAGAGTGAGTGGCCTTGTAAGTAAAATACTAATAGAGAACATATAAAACATGTAATCACTTGCTACAACACCTGTATAATTTCCAGACTTAGACTATAAAATATACATCTTTATATATGTATATTGATTCAAGGCATGCTTCACATATTTATAATCGTATGTTAACTTATCGCATATTCATCACGTGTACTAGCCCATCACGTATTCACCACATATATTAGCTCATCACATATATTCATTATATATACTAGCGTGTAAGTCAGAGTCACCTCTAGCGACCTATACGATATATTCATATCTCATCACATATCTCATCAATCGTGGCTAGCATATAATAGTTGGAGTCACCTCTAGTGACCAATACGACATATTCATATCTCATCACATATCACATCAATCATGGCTAGCATATAATAGTCGAAGTCATCTCTAGTGACCTATACGACGTATTCATATCTCATCATATATCTCATCAGTTATGGCTAGCATATAATAGTCAGAGTCACCTTTAGTGACCTATACGTCATATTCATATCTAATCACATATCTCATCAATCATGGCTAGCATATAATAGTCGGAGTCACCTCTAGTGACCTATATAACATATTAATATCTCATCAGTTATCTCATCAGTTATGGCTAGCATATAATAGTCGGAGTCACCTCTAGTGACCTATACGACATATTCATATCTCATCACATATCTCATCAATCATGGCTAACATATAATAGTCGGAATCACCTCTAGCGACCTATACGACATATTAATATCTCATCAGTTATGGCTAGCATATAATAGTCAGAGTCACCTCTAGCGACCTATACGACATATTCATATCTCATCACATATCTCATCAATCATGGCTAACATATAATAGTCGGAATCACCTCTAGCGACCTATACGACATATTAATATCTCATCAGTTATGGCTAGCATATAATAGTCAGAGTCACCTCTAACGACCTATACGACATATTCATATCTCATCAATCATGGCTAGCATATAATAGTCAGAATCATCTCTAATGACCTATACGACATATTCATATCTCATCAAACATATATCTCATCAGTTATGGCTAGCATATAATAAGTTGAAGCCACCTCTAGTGACCTATACGACATATTCATCTCTCATCAATCATATATCTCATCAGTTATGGCTAGCAGATAATAGTCGAAGTCACCTCTAGTGACCTATACGACATATTCATATCTCATCACATATCTCATCAATCATGGCTAGCATATAATAGTCGGAGTCACCTCTAGTGACCTATACGACATATTCATATCTCATCAGTCAAACTAATACCGTATACTTACTTGAGTTTACCTAAACTTACCTGAACTTACCTGAGTGTCATGTATTCACCTTTGCACCTCAGAGCGTTCACAGCACCACAATTATATATATATACACACACACACATACACACAAACAATTCAACTCATCGATTACGCATTATTCAATAGGCATAGCATTTTTAAAGCATAAGTCCTTTAATTGCATTTTCTGGGAAACATCAAGCGTGTATATATATATATATATATATATATATATATATATATATATATATATATATATATACACCTAAAACCAAAAGCCCACACACATTGTTCAGTTCCTTAAACAAGACTATGGTCTCGATTATTTAATTTCATTTCTTATATGGCTGCATCTAACATCTCATTAGACTGCTTACGTACCCTAAATAGGGATCAAGTCATTCATAGTTCACAATCATTTATCTCATTAGACTGCATCTAACTCAACCATCTCATAGTATTTTATAACTTATAATTATATGTAAATATATATATATATATATATATATATATATATATATATATGTCATGGTATAAGTTTCTCAGTTTTATTTAAAAGCATTTATAGAATTATCAATCATGAAACATATGATGAGCAAGGACAGATCCACTCACCTGGAGTCCGCGCTACAACTTCCTAGCACGAACATCGAGGCATCATAAACGATCGGCACCTGTGACCAATTATCAAACCATATCTTAGAATTCTCGTTGATATAATACATAACTTACATCTCACTCAAGTCTACGCAATTCGGTCTAGAAGATCCACAAATCAGATCTTTGATCCGTAACTTCCATGGATACACATTATGCTTCTAGAATAACATACTAAAGTTTCATAACGATCCAACGGTCGGATCTCCGCCAATTGCCAAAACCAAGTGGCGGTTAGCATTTTATTTTACGAACTTATAAATCCAATTCGAGGAGATCCATAAGTCGGATTCTTAATCTGTAAGTTCCTATATTCCTCAAATATTATGAATAATAATCTATCAAAGTTTGATGACGATCCAACGGTCGGATCGTCGATTCATATAATGACCTATTAACGTATCTTAGAGAATTTTGGCTCTAACAATCAATCTACGTCATTCACTTCTCAAAACTGAATTCAAGACATCACATATAGTCTAAAAATAGCATTGGTAGCCCTCAGGCCACGCGCCGCCGCACCAGCCGCCGCCCCAGCTCGCTTGAAAATTCAACTA
Organism: Malus domestica; assembly: GCF_042453785.1. Taxonomy (NCBI): domain Eukaryota; kingdom Viridiplantae; phylum Streptophyta; class Magnoliopsida; order Rosales; family Rosaceae; genus Malus; species Malus domestica. The sequence goes on along the minus strand of NC_091665.1, from coordinate 4,585,401 downwards.
TTTCTAAAAATTACCAACATTTTTAGATTTGAAGATCTCAATGAGTAGAACAACTTTCATACCTATGACCAATGCCAATTTGGCTTGGAAACATTCAATTTCACAATATCTGTGTGGACCCTAGAATTTGGTGTGCTTCGATTCGACCACCTAACTTGTTCCAATGCCTCCACCACTGCTTGGGCTTTGTTCCTGGGTTCTAGGGAAGTCTAATGGTAGTGGTAATTGAAGGAAAACGTTTCACAAGTGGTGGATTTCGAGCAATGTTCCTCACGGCACCCACCTTCGGTTTTTTAATATATTACCACCAAATTCCTTCTAATTTTGAATGGAAATGGAAGAGGGAAGGCTAGGAAGTTGTTTCTAGGTGGTGGTTCGAGACAATTCATCGGAAAGTGGCCGGGAAATAGGTGAATTCGGCCTTGGAGCTCAGCCGGGTCCCGCGGGTCAAGAAGAAGACTCGGCGTTTCCCTTCCTTTTCCTTCTCCCTCCTTTCCCTCCTTCCCCTTTTCTGGTTGGCCATCCTCTCCTCTCTTCTCCTGATTCGCCATTTCTTCCTTCTTCCAGATTGGGCAGTTTTGGCCAATCCCGTTCCCTCTATTCTTCCTCCCCGACATCTCTTCTTTTCCTTTCTCATATTCTCCCAATAATTAATAAATTAATAATACTAATAATTATATACATATAAAAATATAAATCGTAACCAAAATAAAAGTACTTCTCGGGTTAGAGTTCCGTAGAACTTTAACCGTAACTCCAAATCTTCTTCTGCTTGCGTCTACGAGCTCGTATTGTCGAGTGCTTAAGGAATACGCTAAAAGAATTCCATACGTCTCACTATACGTAGGTAAATGAAAGTCAAAAACCATTCACCTCTAGGGCATTATCGTAAAATCACGCTTTTAAAATTTATAAAATAATGACGGGTTGTCATAATAAAACTTTTCCGTTATTGAGTATAATTCTCTTAACTGGGGTCGACATGCGGATAGCAATATAGCTATCGTGAACACAAACTTTTTGCCATTGTCATCAAACTTTTTTGATAACCATTTTGTTTTTAGTTTTTAGTTTTTGTTTTCACTTTTTTTATTTTTTTTAACTGAAAGCTGAAATCTTATTTGGTAACTATTTTAAGTTTTTGAAAAACCAAAAACCAAATACTACTTTCTTGGAGGCCATTTGATAACCGCTTTGTTTTTAGTTTTTGTTTTATCTTTTTAAAAAATTGAAAAATAAAATTTTGTTCGATAACTATTTTCAATATTCCAAAAATGAAAACTAAAACTAGTTTCTCGAGTTTTCAAAATTTGACCTTGAGTTTTTACTTTTTGGTTTTTAGTTTTCATTTTTTTGAAAACTGAAAGTAGTTACCAATAAAGATTTGAGTTTCAAAAAAGTAAACTGAAAATTGAAAATTGAAAACGAAATGGTTATCAAATGTTCTCTTAGGTGTACAACATTATTTTTTATCCACTCCTTGCTCCTTGGGGTGTTTTGCCCTTAAAACTCTTTGTTGAGCACTGGTACAGTGAATGCACCAAACAAGTACAAGTACATCTTTCCAAAACTGCTTTGACAATTTGGTCCATCAACTATTATCAAATTAATAGAGGTGATAAGCTTGCAAACTATGGAATTGGATCCTCTCTTGAGCACAATGTGAGTCTCCTCTTGACCAACACACATGTAGGATGTTGGATGAAAATTTAGCAGCTATAATTATTATAATTTTAAAGGGATCTTCTTGTTGGCCCACATGTGTTGGTCAGGAGGATCCTCACCTTGGGCTCGGGAGAGTATCAAATTCCACAAACTATATATTTCACACCTCTCATTAACACTTTCCTAAAAAATTGAACACTGAAATTAAGGGAGTAACAACTATTTGAGAAAAAAAAAATACACTCTAATTATTGAATATAGATTACAATTCTAGTTGTTGAATAGAGATCCCAAATCAAAGATATCTGCTACATATGTAAATGGTAAAAAAGATGCTAGCTAAAAATTCATTAAAAAAAAAAAACCTGGATAGTCAATCGTCCTCTATCTCACCAATTTGTAATTATTGGTATTTATTTTGGTTTGGACTTACAACACACAAATCAACATTCAATAATACCCTTACTGATTGAGGATTTCCTTTACAGGGAAAAACGAAATTGTAAACTTCTTAACTTTCTTAAATATAAATATCAAAGCATGAGAAAATCCCGCATACAAAGGAAGCTGCATACCAAATACAGACACAGGAAGAAACGCAGCAACATAAAAGAGAGACCATGTCAATTTCTCGTTGAGATGAATCAAGAGCACAACTGTAGCAGTGAACGCGAGCATGGCCGTCACTAGCGAGAAGAAAAGAAAGGCAAATCCTAAATGCAGCCTGAGCGGAAGAGAATGATGGAAGTTTTTGTACTCAAACGGAGATGTCAAGATCGAGAGAAATGTGACGAGAGAAGACAATGAGCTGATGAGCGAGACAACGCCTGTGATGATAAAGGTAGTGAACAAAGGAGAATGTTGGAGAACAGGAACACCGCCTGAATTGTAACCCCCGGGAGCAGTGTAGGCGGCTGCAAAGACCACAGTGGCCACTAGAGCTGCCACGGTCGAGCATGACTGAGCAGTGTCTTTTATCCATGTTTGTGCCGAATGAAGAAGCTTTTCATGCTCAATATTGAAGAGCTCCTCCGCTGTCACACCCTTGTTGTTGCGGTGCATGATATAATGAGGTGGCGTTATCTTTCCCGCTCGCTACCAACAAAATGGTAAAACTATTAATGTATGAATTATTCTTAGTCTATTTTTGTTTCCAATATGAACGAAAAAAGGCGCAAAATGGTTTTTTTTTTTTATTTTAATTTTTTCATGGGAGGACCCATTAGATTTTAGATGCCTCGTATTAATATTCAATTAATTATTTGCAACAAATTTATGTAATTTCCCATAATTTTGGTAATTCAGATTAAACTATGTATGCCCAAGATGAAGAATAGTTAATTTAAAATGAGAGAGTGTTCAAGTAGAGCAGTGTCCTCCCACCTCTTTCCCCAAGTTTGAATTTCTCATTCCGTAGTGTAATATATAGATGAAGTTAATGTAAAAATATCACTTGTATTAAAAAAAATGTGAGAGGGAATATAATTAAGGCCAGAATCACTCACCACCATCCAACGTAATTCTTCTTGCAATTGCAATGCAGGACCACTTACACTTTGAGTGTCTGGAGAGTAATATGTCATATCTGCAGCTCGATGCAATATGGTATTTCCATCACTGTCAATCCTCGAAGTTAACCTCCACGTTATCGCTCTGCTTCTCTTCACAAGCCTAAATATCTGCAACTGACGATGCTTAATCGACATATGCAAAATGTTTTGTTGACTGCCGATTTCGTGCGCCTCAATCGCCTGAGGATGTACCTCATATATCCTTTTCACAAGAGGTAATATTCCGGTGCTAGTTGCTATAAGCAGTGGGGTGTAGTTATAAATAGTAGATTTTTTTGTTTCTCTTCCATCACCACAAATAGCAGCAATATCTTTCTGTGAGGACACCAAGGAAATTGTCTTGTCTTTCTTTGGTTTCTTACTTTCTACCCACGAATAGTCTTTCTCCACGAGCAGCTGGGTAAGCTCCGATAGTGTTTTTTCTTTTTTTATTTGCTTCAAGATCGAAAAGACTCGAGGCCATCCTGTGTATGATTGATCATGCATATATATAGGAATTAAAATTATAGTTAACTTTGTTTTACCATCACGCATGCATAGTGATTTTTTTTTCCTCTTTTCCGGATTTTTCTGCGTTTGAGATTTTTATGATTAAGGTTGTATCGGGACCCCATCAGGTTCCATATTTCAAGGCTTAAGTACTGAAAAGAACTTTAAAATAATTTTGGGAAATGATACGGAGATCAGATTTTTATATCATATTTGTATATTATTTAATGTGGCAAGTAATGTGTATATGTTACGTCAATTAATGAATTTCTCTTATTAAATATTAATTATATGCATCACTTGCTAAATGAGATGGTACTCCAATAATGTTTTTTCTTTAATTTCTTTCCTTATCCTATGGTTCTGCGTCTTTTCTCATCCTTCCTCCGCTATTCTATTTCCCACATTTCTGTGCAGGTCTCCTTAATTTCTAATGCAATGAAAACTAAAATTGAAGATGAAATGATTATTAAAGAGGCTAGTAACACTTTCACTTTGTAACAAGAGCTCCAATGGGCTCCTTGCTAAAATTTAGTGATAATTAAAAAATTCATCTTCAATAACATCACCAATCATGCTCCTAGGATAGCAAATCCTCCAGTAGCTCTTAAATATGGAAAGGGAAAAAGAAGCTCCTAATGACTAGTAACGTTAATTTTACTACTATGTTCTTAATATTTGAAATAAAAATTACATTTCTATTGGTTCATAGTCTTTTGAAGCAATTTTAAAAATAAAAATAAAAATAGAGAGTATGATTGGAAAGGTATGAACACATATGTTTTGTTACAATATGAGCATAAGTGTAGGTGTATATTGGTCAGCATGTGAGTTCAAATTGGTTTAGAAAAGTCTAATTGGAGAGGTTTGGATGTCCTAGTTAATAAAGAATTGAAACTAGGAATTTGATCCTAAATTACTCACTTATATTAAATATGGGAGACAATCTACCAAGATTCTGAGGAGAATCATAATGATATATTGTTTGTCAATATAAATTGTAGTCACTTCTCTCACAAAAAAAAAAAATACGCTCATTATAAATTGTAGGGACTTATTGTTTGGTTTTATCTAGCAAAGAGAAAAAGCTTACTATTGAAGTCGATTATAACTTCATCTTCTTTGATTTGTAAAGGTCAGATTTATTCTTACATGTTGATCTTTTAGTCTATATATATAATTAAGAATTGAACAAAACATAAAGTTCACAGGAGCAAAACAGCAAAACAACAGAAGACAATAATAAATACGTCGATTTATATATTCGAGGTTTGAGTTTTATTTACTTGTGAGCTTCTTCGACAAGCAAGCTGTGGGAAGCTGTGGAATCCATCTGCTCTCTATATCACCGTTTTGATTTGGTGCGGCCGCATCAACACTATCATCTTCTGAGAGGCCTCAATATATGTAATTAAGATAAAAAGGGAAGCACTGTAAAGTCTTCTCTTGCACTCCGTTAGCAGGAGTAAAACAAGTATTTTCACTAGAGTACAGGTAATTAGTATAGTTATTTAAAAGAGATTAGAAAGAAATGGAGTTTTTATTTTTTATTTATTGTTAGTTACTAATAATACTATGCACATTATTGTGTTTAATGTAAGCGTATAGATACGTACATTTATGAATAAGCATCTTCCATAAGCTTTCGCGATTGTAGACTTGGAAGGCAGATGGCATCTTGGCTAGCAATTGAAGGCTTGTGAAACCATCGTCTTCCTTTGTTTTTGCAAGAAATGGGTACTTTTTCAGTAGCCAAAGAGCAGTGTCTGCATTATTTGTGAAAAGTGGAAACACAAAAGTCAAACACTTACTCAAACTCTAAATAACATACGCCTTGAAGGAGCCCCACCAATATAAACAAGCCCAACTATATTATATATTAATTATTGTCTAACTTTGATGAATAATTATATTTTGAATGGAGATATATATATATATATATATATATATATAGAGAGAGAGAGAGAGAGAGAGAGAGAGAGAGAGAGAGAGAGAGAGAGAGAGAGAGAGAGAGAGAGAGAGAGAGAGAGAGAGAGAGAGAGAGACCAAAATGTTGGTTAATGACAACGATATGAAGAACGGACATGCGATCAACAGATCTGGTGAAGTGGCGCTCTATATTCACATTTTGTTTGTGGAAAAAATCGACCAATTTTGTATGACCGTAAGAAGCTGCCCTGTAGATGGGCGTTTCTCCTAACTTGTTCTCGATCTCCACAATACTTCTAGACCAAGCATCAATAACATCTCGCTCGTACTCATTGGTTTGATCAGCATCCTGTCTAGCAATTAGCTCACTCCTAACGCTGTTATCGTGGCTTACCAACAACATTGCAGCTTTCAGGTTTCCCGACGCCACCACCTCGTGGAGGATGGTGTTCCCATGGCCATTCTCCAGCACCAAGGCATGCCGTAACTTTCTAGGGTCATTGGTCGCAGTTGTCACAAGTGAAATCAAGAACTCGAGCACGTCGCTCTGCCCGGCATAGGCTACGACGTGAAGTACAGTGTCGTTGTTTGTTGTCAATGGAATGAATACCTCTTCCCAGTTTCTCTTATAGTATTGTTTCAAGGGTTCCCAGTTGTCGTGCATGGCCCATTTATATGGCCATTTTGATTGACTCAAAGCCTCTCCCGCTCTTTCTGTTTTCTCATCTTCTTCTCTCTCTTTCTCCAACCTCTCTTTCTCTCTCTCTTTCATATCTTTCTATTTTCACATAGGTACGTTGCTTAATCAAAAAACAAAGTTAAAGAATAAATGCAAAGTTCTCTAAGAGAATTATATATGCAATTTGCATCATAGAATTAGATGCTTTCAAATTATGTAATGTCAAAAGCTGAAAAAAGAGAGTTTTGTAAAGATCCAAAGTTACTAGCTGTCTTCCTCTAAAGTGTGTTAGCATTGATCCTCATAGCACTTCCAGCGTGATGCTACATAATTTGAGATAAAGTGTGTTAGCATTGATCCTCGTAGCACTTCCAGCCTAAATCCCCTCTCCCCACCAAAATCCCCTCTAGCCCACCTAAGTTTACTGGGCTACGAGGGAGCCCAGTTAGTCCCCCAAGGTCAGAATTGCCTAGCCCAGCTCCTAAGTTATGTGATATAACGGTGACATCAGTCACTATTAAAAAATTATAAAAAATAATTAAAAGTTAATTAAAATACCAAAAATTATGAACAAATTAATTAAAATTACAAAAAAGTATTTAAAAAAATTATAATTTTCTATAAATACTGAGCCACGTTCTTCCATCTTACACCACATTTTAATATTTTCAAATATTTTCAACCGATCTTTTATTATTATCCAAATTTAAAAATAAAACAAAATATTTTAATACGAATTGCCTAGAGTATTCAGTTTAGAGGTGTAAATGCACTTAGACAATTACTATTTAGTACAGACAATTACTATTTACTTGGGGGTTTGAATCGCCTATTGCCCAGGGGGCCTAACAACACTAGAACTGCTCCCATCGTTTCCTTCTCTTTTAATTGTTGCTTTTTTCGGTGACTCCTATTATTTTTTAAGGGCGGATGATATTCTAGCCTTTAGTGTTGGTCACGAGAGGTTTTTCAGTATGTTGGGAACACAGTTCGACATACCAAATGTAATAATACACATTCATGTCCTACCAAACGCTTTGCCGCTTCTATGTTTCCCGACGCTTTGCCACTTCTAGGTTTCCCTACGCTGCCGCCTCGTGGAGGATGGTGTTCTCGTGGCCATTCTTTAGCACCAAGGCATGCCGTAACTCTCTAGGGTCATTGGTCGCAGTTGTCACTAGTGAAATCAAGAACTCGAGCACGTCGCTTCGCTCGGCGGAGGCTACGATCTGAAGTACAGTGTTGTCGTTCGTTGTCAATGGACTGAATACCTCTTCCCAGTTTGTCTTATAGTATTGTTTCAGGCATTCCCAGTTGTCGTCTATAGCCCATTGATATGGCCTTTTTGTTCGACTCAAACCCTTTCCCGCTCTTTATATTTTCTCATCTTTTTCTCTCTTCCATCTCTCTCTTCAATCTCTCTCTCGTACAATTTACACAGTGGTATTGTATGTGACTCATTTGCTTCATTTTATAGTCCATATTCTGGCCTTTTTTTCTGTACAATATTCACCATCAAGCTAGCTAGATGGTAAGCTGCACATAGTACATTGCTTAATCAAGAAACAAAGTTAAAGAATAACTGCAAAGTTTTCTAAGAGAATTATATATGCAATTTGCATCAAAGAATTAGATGCATCAAATTCTATAATGTCAAAAGCTGAAAAAAAAGAGTTTTGAAAAGATCTAAAGTTACCATCTGTGTTCTTACCAGCTTTATTGTAAAGTGTGTTAGCATTGATCCTCATCGTTTCTCTTTCTTTTAATTCTTGCTTTTTCTGATGACTCCTATTATTTTTAGGGGCGGATGATATTTTAGCCTTTAGTGTTGGTCACAAGAGATTTTTCAGTGTATCAAGAATATGACTCGATAAACCAAATACAAGAGCATCTCCAACCAATGCTTTAAATTGCCAAGTAGACATGTAATGGTAAAAAATGGTATCTCATTTCATTCCAACCCGTGGATTGAAGGCTTGGTGGGAGGCGTCAAAAGTGCCGCCTCCAAAATGCATATGCCAAATAATAATTATTATTATTATTTCGTTTTTTTCTTTTAACTTTTGGACCAGCCTTGCATTGAATACTTGGTATACGTGTAGATATTTTATATTTCTTTTAATATTTATTATGATTTGAAAAAGTAATCTTAAAATAAAAGTAATATATTAGACACATTGGTTGGCAATTCAATTTTAACATGATGTCAAACTGCCACGTAGATCATCACATTCAAATTTGGTGTTCAATATTTAACGTTTTTTTGGAGATGCTTTAATAATAGAATTGGTTAAAAACTTTAAAAACAATCCTAACAAATTGTATTATAACACTTAATATACTGAATTGTGTTTGTCACGTACTAAAAAATTTCTTGATATTCACAACCTTTTAACCCCCGGCTATAGCTAATTTGATGTAAACCCAAATCGCTTATAGAGCGAAAATACAACTCCTCTATTAAAAGCGTGTGATCCTACATATAATAAAACCCAGTTCCCCCAGCACTGTTTTCATTGTTCATGAACAGTAAAAGTACGGTAATGCCCTCGGGTTTTCTAAGCTTTGCCCTTATGTGTGCAGTCAATTGCCGGTTTTACCCATTGATCCCAAGGGTTCTGTGTCGTTTCTTTCTCTCCTTCCATTCATCTCTTTCACTTTACCTTTCAGTTCTCCATTTTCTGCTTTCCTCAACTGGGTTTTCCTTCGTCGTCGTTGTGCGCTCTGATTTCTCTCAATTTCTTCCTTTTCGTTTCGCGAAATTATCTCCGGCGAGACACGATCTTTGATTTTTGCAATCATTGTTGGCTGTTCTTCTCTGTTTTTGGCTGCCATCCGTACGTTGGATCGATTTCGTCTTTTTCACCGTTTTGTTTCAGCCTGTCTGTTGAGAGAATTTTTACGTATTAAGGTTAGTGATTTCTAAGCTTTTGAGTTTTGCATTGCAGTTCGATTTCATTTTTGGTTGTCTTGCCCAAATGTTAGAAGCTTTTAATTTTTTTGGGTTCAATTTTAAATGGGTTTTTGCTTTCGGAGTTTTCGTTTGATGACAGAGATGGGGGTTTTTGGGGAAAAACTTTTAATCCGTGAGTGTTTTAGTTAAGTTGTGTTGTGGGTCTTGACAAATGGACTTTTTGTTGAAATTGTTTCTCTTCTCATTTTTGGTTTTTGGTTTTTGGATTTTGGATTTTTTTTCTTTGTTTTTTTGCCATCGGGTTTTGCATGTGGGTGTATAATCAGGTGTTCTTTTGAATTTCAGGTTTCTATTTTTTTGGAACTTTAGTATGCAGCTTTGGAAGACATTTATGCTTAAGGTGAGAAACTTTGGTTGCTCGCTTTTGGGTTTTGTTGTAGAATTAAGTTTTTTTTGTTTTTTTTTGTTTTTTGTTTTTTAAAGAGTTACATTCGTGGATTTTTGGGTTTTTGTTTTCAGGCTTTAGCGCCGTCGTTTTCCGAAGCCCTCTCAAGGTAAGCAATTTAAATTTCTGGTGGTTTTAGATTTTTGTATTAAGTTTTATTATATTGGAGTTAAATTCGGTTGCACCTTGGAGTTGGTTTTGTTTAAGTTTATAATGAAGTTGAATTTGGTTGTTTTTTGGGGTTGATTTTGTTTAGTTTTATTTATGCTTTAAACTTAAGGAGTAAATAGGTCCTCATTACAACACCAATGTACCACTTAGATACATATATATATAAGTGAAAGGTCAGACTGATACATTTTGGACAAGTGTATCAGACGTGTACCTCCGATCTGGAGGAGTTTCTCCATTGAAGTGTTTTAAGATATGCTCAAAGCATTTGATGTATCTCTGGGAAAATCATAGAAAAAATTGTTAATCACAATGATGTAGATAGATAAGGAACATCAAGCTTAAACGGGAAATCCAAAAATTTAACTGACTCACAATCTTACTTGGGACAACCAGAGTTTTTCCATCTATACACCTTATATGGTTATAGTAATTCATGGCCTCCTCAGCCGTAGGGAAGAACTGCAGATACATGGAAAAACAAACAAGAAAAAGTTATAGTCATAAGTGCAAGAAATATAAAGCCAGAAGAAGCACCAACATTTCCACCATACAACCCCAGGTCTTAAGGTGCTGATTATTGATCTTACCTTAGGAAATAAGAGAAGGCTACCAATCGTCACTCCTGTCCTTGCCATACCAGCTTTGCAATGAACCACCACAACATTTTCGATGCCATCCTGTAACCATGAATGAGCACTTCGACAGAAAGATTCTATGAGTTCGATTGGGGGGGGCAATTATGATCATCAAATGGGAAACTTGCAACCTTAAAACATTCAGAGAAGCCAAATGTAGAAGAAGCTGTTATTCAACATGACTGAAAAACAGAATTACAGCCACGAAAAGTTAAACGTTTTAATCTATTTGACTATACTTTCAACTTTCTTCTTTCTCAATATATTAACACATACAAGATAGCCCTCGCCCATGAGCGGTAGGTCTCGGGTTCGAGACTTGGGAGCAGCCTCTCCATATATGGGGGTAAGGCTAGCCGACATTTACCTCTCCCAGACCCTGCGTAAAGCGGGAGCCTTGTGCACTGGGTACGACCTTTATACAAGATAGCCCTCATTAAGTCATCACATCATTCACATAAATATCTTATGATTTCATCAACGGCCATTTTGTTATTTAATCGAGATGTTAAAGTGAAGAACCTTAATAGCTCCATCAATGATACAGAATTCTGTTATTATTATTATTATTATTTTGCATATAAAAATGTGCCAAGCACTTCACCTAGCAACAATATCATACCTTATTTTTCAATTTACTTATAAGGTTTCACATTTTTGTAAGTATCAAGAACAAAAACCTGGAACAGCCTCACAATTTGGTGCACTGACTAGGTAATTGACAGTTGGGTATAGGTATGGGTAGTTAAAAACTATGAGTCATGAAAATTATTGTCAAATGCAAGGACAGAAGGTCGTGTATTTGCAAAGTTGAAGCGGCCCAAGGACTGAGTTGGTATGTTTGAGTAGATTACCTGATCTCCTTAGTTGGGTTTAGGTTTAATGCTCAGTAGTTGTTGTGCTTCTGCTGTTTTTTAGTTGTCGAGGATATGCAGGGAGAGCAAGTAAAAAGATTGTATTCACTGTGTTGACGCATTATTGAACAAGAGACCCAAAAGGAAGGACATATTCGATCTCAAGGTCTGTCAGCTTTCACTTCTTAATTTTATTATTGTTAATTTTGTTTGCTCTTTGAAATTTGAATGCATGAGTTTTTTAATTTTTTTGCGATTAGTTTACCTGAGATGGGTTTTGGGTAATCATATGTTATTTTCTGATTTGGTTACAGGATGCGAATCATTGCTTCTTTAGAAAAGATTAAGGAAGGTGAGCAATTTCAGAAAAAAAAAGTGATTATCATTTTCTAGAGATCATGGCATGCCCTTCCGTTATTTTTTGGTGGTTGTAAAATTATGACCTGACAGGGAAGTGGGTTTTGACAAGATTTTTTATTTTTATTTTAAATTTTACATCTGTAGTGTCATGTTAGCATTATTGCTTACGTATAAATGCGAGTGTGTTTTACATTTATATAATGCCTTTAATTTTAACCTCTGCATTTTCAATGTTCACCTTTAATTATCCTTTGTTTTACATCTCAGTGACGGCACAAAAGCTTCATAGAAAAAGTATCAGCTTTTGACTCAAATTTCAACGGTGCCCCTATCATTTCTCCGAAAATCAAAGCAACCCCAAGCAATTCCGGAATCATTTTTATGTGTCCCAAAATCCAGTATGTATTATCTTCATCTCAAATTTATTCGTCTCACAAACGTTGATATCAAGTTCATAGTTTTTCATTGTTCGAAATTCCACACTACTCAATATTTAATAACACTTTTATTTTCCTCTATTTACCTTTTTATTAGTGATGTTGCAGCAAAGGAAATATCAGACACGACTCTTACTCCAAAGGCTCCAACCAGAAATGTATCAGATTCCCCAATCATTTCTGAAACCATATTTATGGCTGCAAAACAGAGTATGTATACCCTTTCATTGTTCTCTACTTTTTGAATTTTTAACGACCTATTAAACATGATCTCTTTATCCCATTCGCTTAAAACTCAAATAGTTCACTAGATTTCTTTATCATAGTATCTTTCGACCATCTTTTGTATGTAGGTAGGACAATTTCGTAAATCTTTGGTATGTAAATATTATATACATATGCTTCAAGCATTCACTTTTGTATGTAAATAGGATTATCTACCAAATCTTTTGCACGTAAAATAGTATGTACATATAGATCGAGTATTTTTGTATGTACATAGTGCTATACACAAAATTTCATACAGTTTTCAATCCCGCAGCATTGCGCGGGCATCTCTTACTAGTCTCCTCTATAGTTCTCTCTAATTACAGAAGAAAGAACTAAAAAGTAGAAACAGAATGATAATAGCATAGAGCTTTTCCAATATTGAGTATAATTCTCTTAACTGGGGTATTCTCTTAACTGGGGTCGACATGTGGATACCCATATAGCTCTCCCCAACTCACACTTTTCGCCATTGTCATCAAACTTCCTTCCTTTGGCTTCAAGAACTTGAGCATGCTCTTGACACTCTTAGAATCATATCGTTTTCAGTTTTTGTTTTCCCTTTTTAAAAAACTGAAAGTTGAAATCTTGTTTGATAACTATTTTCAGTTTTCAAAAAATCTAGCAATTTGATAACCATTTTGTATTCAGTTTTTTTTCTTCACTTTTAAAAAAACTGAAATCTTGTTTGATAACCATTTTCAGTTTTCAGCAAAATGAAAACTAAATACTACTTTCTTGATTTTTCAAAATTTGGCCTTGAGTTTTTCGTTTTTTGGTTTTCAGTTTTCATTTTTTTTGGAAACTAAAAGTAGTTACAAGAACCAAAACTACTTTCTTGATTTTTCAAAAATGAAAACTACTTTCTTGATTTTTCAAAAAAGTGAAAACTGAAAGTAGTTACCAAACAAGAACCAAAACTACTTTCTTGATTTTTCAAAAAAGTGAAAAATGAAAACCCAAAAATAAAAAACGAAATGGTTATCAAATAGTCCCTTAGATATGCATTATTGGTTTCTATCCGCTCCTCGCTCCTTGGGGTGTCCTGCTCTTTAACATTCTTTGATGAGCACTGGCTCAGTGACCACTTTTGGTCTATCAACTATTATCAAATTAATATAGGTGATAAATTTGCCACTTAGTATTACGGTTTAGTGGTATTCATCTTCACTTTTACGTGAGAGGTAAGTTGAATATCATAGTGCGCAACGAACAAGACTACAAAATAATAGGAATATTATTAAACTAACGAGAATGCCAGAACGGTTACAAAACCCTAGAAAGCTACATTGTGACTAACTTGATAATCTACGAGCTACAAAGCATCATATATATAGAGAACTAACATAACCCTAATAAGCAAGAAAACGAAACTCTAATACTAACAGGCTAAGCCCAAATTCAAATAATAAAATAATCCTAAACTCCAACATCGCTCGTCAAACTCACGCCATGAGTTTGCCAACAAGCAGATGCGGATGCAAGCTCCGTTAGGCAGACAAGACAAGACAAGCTTTGTTAGGCGGACACGACAAGGCAAGCTCCATTTTTTGTATCTTTTTTTCTTTTTTTTTTCCTTTTTTGTTTTGTTTTATGGTGGGCGTGATGGCGGGTTTGATGCAGGTTGATGGGTTCAACAAATATGATCAGGTGGGCTTGGTCGGCATAGTGGCAGATGTGCAGCAACAGGTTAGGGAGCGAAGCATCTGGAGTCAGGGATGGCAGCAGGTACATCAGTGGTGCAAGACATAGGTGTAGCAGTGGTGTGGTGGATCAGTTAGATCGGCGGGTTGGGATCTAGGTTGTAGGTTCCTTCAGTGCTGGGGTTTTCAGGTATGCGGGATGGATGCAATCGGTTGCTTCGATGCAGGTTTGGGTTCTGGCAGATAACGAACGGCGCGGCGTGCCTCCCAAATCCCAGGCAAACAGATTCAACTTTTTTCCTTTGTTTACAAACAACAAAACCCTAATTAAAACAAAACTGATACTGAACAAACAAACAAATCGATATCAACCCCAAAACAGATTAATTCTCGAAGGATTTAACCTGCTCTGATACCAAGTTGAATATCAGAGGGCGCAACGAACAAGACTACAAAATAATAGGAATATTATTAAACTAACGAGAATGCCGGAACGGCTACAAAATCCTAGAAGGTTACATTGTGACTAAGTTGATATTCTACGAGCTACAAAACATCATATATATAGAGAACTAACCTAACCCTAATAAGCAAGAAAACGAAACCCTAATACTAACGGGCTAAGCCCAAATTCAAATAACAAAATAATCCTAAATTCCAACAGGTATTAGGTTCGATTTTTGCCAAAGGTGAATTTGAACCATATTCTTGCTAGTTATTGTGAGATTCTCTCATCCCTTTAGTGTAGATCGTTTGTTAAAAAAAATATAGGCGATAATTTACAAGCTATATTTCACACCTCTCATTAACACTCTCAGAAAACTTGAACAATGAAATAAAGGGAGTAACAACTATTTGAGAAAACAACACACACTGATTATTGAATAAAGATTACAATTCTTGTTGTTGAATACATTTCAATAAATAAATAAATAAATAATAGCTCCCAAAATCAAAGATATCTGCTACATAGATATTTAAATGGTAAAAAAATGCTTAGCTAAAAATATAAAAAAAGCTGTGAAGTCAATCGTCCATTATCTCACCAATTTGTAATTATTGGTATTTATTTTGGTTTGGACTTGCAACACACAAATCAACATTCAATAATACCCTTACTGATTGAGGATTTCCTTTACAGGGAAAAACGAAATTATAAACTTCTTAACTTTTTTAAATAGAAATATCAGGGCATGAGAAAATCCCGCATACAAAGGAAGCTGTATGAGCCCAAATACAGACACAGGAAGAAAGGCAGCAACATAAAGGAGAGACCTTGTCAATTCCTCATCGAGATGAATCAAGAGCACAGCTGTAGCGGTGAACACGAGCATGGTCGTCACTAGCGAGAAGAAAAGAAAGGCAAATCCTAAATGCAGCCTGAGCGGAAGAGATTGATGGAAGTTTTTGTACTCAAACGGAGATGTCAAGATCGAGAGAAACGTGACGAGAGAAGACAATGAGCTGATGAGCGAGACAACATCTGTGATGATAAAGGTAGTGAAGAAGGGAGAATGTCGAAGAACAGGAGCACCGCCTGAACTGTAACCCCCGGGAGCAGTGTAGGCGGCTGCAAAGACCACAGTGGCCACTAGAGCTGCCACGGCCGAGCATGACTGAGCAGTGCCTCTTATCCATGTTTGTGCCGAATGAAGAAGCTTTGCATGCTCAGTATTGAAGAGCTCCTCCGCTGTCATACCCATGTTGTTGCGGTGCATCATGTAATGAGGAGGCATTATCTTTCTCACGCGCTACCAACAAATTGGTAAAACTAACTATTAATGTATGAATTAACCATTTCAATTCTTAGTCTAGCATATTTTTGTTTCCAATATGAATAAAAGGAAGGCTCATTATTATTTTTTTTACTTTTAATTTTTTATGGGAAGACTCATTAGATTTTAGGTGGCTGATATTAACTGTAGAATATATTCAATTAATTATTTACAACAAAATTATGTAATTTCCCATAATTTTGATAATTCAAATTAAACTATGTTTACCCAAGATGAATAATAGTTTATTCAAACTGAGAGAATGTTTCTCCAAGTTCGAATTTCTCATTCTGTAGTTTATATGTCGATGAATTTAATGTTAAAATATCAATTGTATAAAAAACCGTGAAAGAGAATATAACTAGGGCCAGAGTCACTCACCACCATCCAACGTAATTCTTCTTGTAATTGCAATGCAGGACCACTTACACTTTGAGTGTCTGGAGAGTAATATGTCATATCTGCAGCTCGATGCAATATGGTATTTCCATCACTGTCAATCCTCGAAGATAACCTCGACGTTATTGATCTGCTTCTCTTCACAAGCCTAAATATCTGCAACTGACGGTGCTTAATCGACATATGCAAAATGTTTTGTTGATTGCCGATATCGTGCGCCTCAGCCGCCTGAGGATGTACCTCAAACATCTTTTTCACGAGAGGTAATATTCCGGTGCTAGTTGCTATAAGCAGTGGGGTGTAGTTATAAATAGTATATTTTTTTGTTTCTCTTCCATCACCACCAATAGCAGCTCTATCTTTCTGTAAGGACACCAATGAAACTGTCTTGTCTTTCTCTGTTTTCTTACTTTCTACCCACGAATAATCTTTCTCTACGAGCAGATGAGTGAGCTCCGATAGTGATTTTTCATTTTTTATTTGCTTCACGATCGAAAACACTCGAGGCCATCCTGTGTATGATTGATCATGCATATATAGGATTAAAATTAACAATATAATTAACTTAGTTTTCACCATCATGATAGGCTTAAGTAGTTTACCGAAAAAACAAAGGCTTAAGTGAAAAGAACTTAAAATAATTTTTGAAAGAAGATCCCATTTTTGTATCACATTTGCGTGTCATTCAATGTGACAAGTGGTGTGTACATGTCATGTTAATTAATGAATTTCTCTCATTACATGCATCACTTGCCACATGAGATGGTACCCTAATAATTTTTGGTCTTTAGTTTTCATTTTTTGTGTCTTCGTTATCCATTTTCTACATCTCTTCCCATCCTTCCTTCACTATTCTATTTCCCACATTTCTATATAGGTCTCATCTATTTCTAATACAATGAAAACTAAAAACTCTAAAAATAAATGATTAGTAAAGGGCTAGTAACGCTTTCTAACTAGAGATTCTCCAATGAGTTCCTTGCTAAAATTTAGCGATAGTTAAAAAAAATTCATATTCAATCCTCTAGTAGCTCTTAAATCTGGGAAGGGAAAAAGAAGCTCCTAATGACTCTAGCATTAATTACTACTATGTTTAAATTAGTTTATAATCAAAATAGGGAGTATGATTGGAGAGGTATGAACACATATGAACATGTTCTATTAGAATATGAGCATAAGTGTAGGTGTATACTGGTCAGTCGTTTTAGTTTAAATTAGTTTAGAAAAGACTTATTGGAATTGACTGTCCTAGTTAATAAAGGATTAAAACTAGGAATTGATCCTAAATTACTCACTTGTATCAAAAAATGGGAGGCAATCTTGGTTTAGGAGAATTGCAGGGATATATTATTTGTCAATATAAATAGTAGTAACTGCTCTCACAGAAAAATACCCTCATTATATTGGACCAAAGACATTGTTTGATTGAGTAGTGTGTATCTAGCAGAGAGAAGAAACTTACTATTGAAGTCGACTATAACTTCATCTTCTTTGATTTGTAAAGGTCAGATTTATTCTTACATGTTCATCATTTAGTCCATATAATTAAGAATTGAACAAAGCATACAATTCATAGGAGCAAAACAACAAAAGACAATAATATATTACGTTCGATTTATTATATTCGAGGTTTGAGATTTATTTACTTGAGAGCGTCTTCGACAAGCAAGCTGTGGGAAGCTGTGGAATCCATCTGCTCTCTATATCACCGTCCCCATCAACATTATCATCTTCAGAGATGCCTGAATAATATATGTAATTAAGATAGAAAGGGAAGCAGAAATATGATCTCATCCTAAATTCTATTCTTGCACTCCATTAGCAGGAGTAAAACAACTGTTTTTACTAGAGTACAGGTAATTAGTATAGTTAAAGTGTTGTGAATTGTTTAATCCGAATATCATGAACACATCATTACATACTAGCTGCTAGATTAAAGTCCTATGTTATATATGCATGTGGAATGAAGCTACGGAGAACATAAAAAGAGATTAGAGAGAAATGGAGTTTTTATTTTTTTTATGTTTTTAATATTGTTATTTACTATACACATTATTGTATTTAATGAAAGCGGGGGACATAGTTGGGAGTTTATTTCGATGTGGTATACAATTCCTCTTCTCTTAAATAATAGTATAGACACGTACATTTATGAATAAGCATCTTCCATAAGCTTTTGCGATAGTAAACTTGGAAGGCAGATGGCATCTGGGCTAGCAATTGAAGGCTTGTGAAACCATTGTCTTCCCTTCTTTTTGCAAGACATGGGTACTTTTTCAGTAACCAAACAGCAGTTTCTGCATTATATATGAAAAGTGGAAACAGAACAGAAGAAAGAATGTTAATCAAACAACTAAAAGACTTATTCTCGCAAATTAGCTGATTTTTACGGAAGTAAATATTATGATAGCCTCTTGCCACACATCTACCCGTGTGTCAATTGGTTATTTAATATTTTATTCTTTTATTAAAAAATTGTATTTACATGTTTTTTCAATAAAAATAAAAATAAATACGTAAAAAACTACCCTCCTGTGCGTGAGGTAATTTCATTTTGGATTTTACAGTTTTCTTAGGCCTTCCACAGTGGGCCGGAAAAAGTGAGTGCCATACCACTATATTGGATTCATATAGAATCATACTCTTACAATGGATGAGAAAATTTGACTGTGAGAATAATATATTGAACTCATACTAGTGTGGCTATAATGTTATAGGTATCAAACTCAGGTTGCCTTATTACTAAAAGGGAAGATGGGCATTTTTCAAAAGTACAAAAAAATGACACACTTGCGCAAACTCAAAATAACATACGCCTTGGAGGAGCCCCCCCAATATAAACAAGCCCAACTATATATATTAATTATTGTCTAACTTCGATGAATAATGCTATTTTGAATGTTGAGAGAGAGACCAAAATGTTGGTTAATGACAGCGATATGAAGAACAGACATGCGATCAACGCATCTGGTTAAGTGGCGCTCTATATTTACATCTTGTATGTTGAAATAGTCGAACAACTTTGTGTGACCGTAAGAAGCTGCCCTGTAGAACGGCGTTTCTCCTAACTTGTTCTTAATCTCTACAATACGTGTAGAGCTAGCATCAACATCCGGCTCATACTCATTGTCTTGGTCAGCATCCCGTCTAGCAATTAGCTCTCTCCTATTGTGGTCATCGTGGCTTACCAACAGCATTGCGGCTTTCAGGTTTCCCGACGCTGCCACCTCGTGGAGGATGGTGCTCCCGTGGCTATTCTCCAGCACCAAGGCATTCCGTAAATTCCGAGGGTTGTCGTTGGTCGCAGTCGTCACAAGTGAAATCAAGAATTCAAGCACGTCACTCCGCCCGGCAAAGGCTACGACGTGAAGTACAGTGTCATCGTTCGTTGTCAATGGACTGAGTACCTCTTCCCATTTTCCCTTATAGTATTGTTTCAGGCATTCCCAGTTGTCGTACATGGCCCATTGATATGGCCTTTCTGTTCGACTCAGTGCCTTTCCCTTTCTTTCTATTTCCTCATCATCTATTTTCTCATCATTTTCTCTCTGTTTCTTCAACCTCTCCATCTCTCTCTCTTCCATCTCTCTCTCTTTTATCTCTCTCTTTCTCTCTCTCTCTCTCTCTCTCGTACAGTTTACAAAGTGATAGTACTGCATGTGACTCATTTGCTTCATTGATAGTCCATATTCTGGCCTTTTTTCTGTACAATCTTCACCATCAGGCTAGCTAGATGGTAAGCTGCACATAGGTACGTTGCTTAATCAAGTAACAAAGTTAAAGAACAACTGCAAAGTACAATTATTAAATATGCAATTTTCATCAAAGAATTAGATGCTTTCAAACTATATAATTTCAGACGTTGCTTAATCAAGAAACAAAGTTAAAGAACTGCAAAGTTCTCTACGATTATTAAATATGCAATTTTCATCAAAGAATTAGATGCTTTCAAACTATATAATGCCAAAAGCTGCAAAATGAGAGTTTTGAAAAGATTCAAAGTTACCAGCTGTTTCTTCCCAGCCTTATGGTAAAGTGTGTTAGCATTGATCCTCATGGTTTCGGTTTTGAAGGCTGGTATCGCAGAGAAAGAAGATAAGTAATTATGATTCAAACCCAAAAAGAAGATTAGAAGTGAAGAAAAGTAAGAAAAAAACATAGCTAGCTTTGTTTTGTTTCCTTGAGAAGTTGAAAGGTGACAAAAATCTTCGCTTGCTTCGTTTCTTTTTCTTTTAGTTCTTGCTTTTTTTAGCAGGTTGACAAAAAAATTTAACTAAATTTGCAAACTAAATAATGTGTTACTAATAGGAAATAAGCATGGTAATCAAAACTTAAGTAATAATCCAATCATCACCATCTACATCATTTGGTTTACAAAATTTGGTTTAGAAATTTGGTCTCCCTAGCATTACCCCTATTTTTTAGGGGAGGATGATATTCTAGCGTTTAGTGTTAGCTACGAGAGACTTTTCAGTGTGTCCGAGTCTAAGGTTGCGGGAGGAAATCTTAATTGAGTGAAAAAGTAATTAATCAAGGTTAATTTTGTTGACGTTTTGTATATTCCTGGGATTCTTAATTTAGCATGATTTCATGTAAATTAGTTCTTTCCTTATTGATATGATTGTATCATCTTATGAATTCCTCCTTGAGAGATGAATAGACATATAATACACAATTCCAAAAGCATTCTCTTCTTGGCACCAAAGCCATGTCGTAAAAATAGGAAAAAACTTAGCTGTGCGCGATAGCATTGCCGCAGCTCAGCTATGTTTGGTGCGCCGTTGACCAGCAAGCGACTATCGTCGTTGTTGACTATAGATTAGCAAGCGACTGTTGTCATTGCAACTCCTCTCTGAATTCGAAACGAACAGCGAGCGACCTGTGTCGTTGCTGCCCAGATTTCTTTGAAATCAGTTTCAATCAGAAACCATAACCTAATCATCAGTTTGCCGTTGAGTCTGCTGCCCACTAGCGCACCGGTGCACACACACCAAACCTGAACCACTGACCCTCTGTTGACATCACCATTGTAATCACATGGCTGCCTAGAACAACCGCCTGCACCGCCTACATCCCGTCGCAGATCGTCTTTGACCCCGACCCGACTGCATCCAACTGCTGCAACCCAGTCGACCAGACCTGTTGCCTCACATCGTCACAATCCGACCAGTCGTTGTAGCAGACCACGAACGCATCGCCGCCATTGCGCCGGAAAACGTGACCCACTGATCCATTCTTGCACACGTTCTCACAGAAAAAATAAAAAATAAAAAAAAGAAAGAGGAAGAAAGAAAAAGAAATTTTTTGAAATTTTTTTTTTTGGCCCCGTGTAGGCTGACTTGCTTGGACTTGGTTTGATTGTAAATTTGGGCCTTATCCATCACTCTCTCGCGTTGCACTCAACTTACTTAGCTCAATGACATTAGAGGCTCATGTCCATCCAAATCAATCTAACCTAACAAGATAGGAGAGTATGACCAATTGTAAGGCTTTACAAGTTTGTACATCTGTTACGAATAATACGTGGATAATTGAATTCGATGCTACTGAACATATGACTTGTGATTCTAGATAAGTACAAGCCTTAAAACCGTCCACCAAAACTTTCGTGAGTGTTGCCAACGGTAATGTTGCCTCCATTATTGGGGAAAACACTGTCTCCCTTTCTGATACCCTTAATCTTGATACCGTACTTGTTGTTCCTTCCCTAGATTATAATTTGTTATCTATTGCTCAAATAATTGTCGCCCAACATTGTCTTGTGATTTTTTGGCCTTCTTTTTATGTTTTCAAGGACATTCAGACTCGCAAGAAGATTGGTTATGGTGTTAGAAAGGGGAGGCTTTACTACTTGGAGCCGACATCAAACAATATCCAAATGTTAACTCAAACACTTGTTGTGGAAGGATCTCAAAAGGAGAGGAATAAAGTTTCGGAGGTTTGGTTATGGCATCGTCGCCTTGGACATGCTTTTTTTATGGAGGTTGTTTCCTAGCCTATTTGTTAAGCATGATATGTCTAGCTTTAAATGTTGTGTTTGTGAACTGTCTAAGAGTCATCGTACTTCATTTCCGTCAAGTTTGAATAAAAGTTTGACAAATAACTTTGTAGGAATATATATGCAAGGATCTTTTGGCAATTCATCATCATCTGGTATATCTCAAGAATCATCTAGCAATTCTGAAGGTATGATTTTCCCTACAGGAGAGACAATCATAGGGGTACCAAATGGTGTCTCTACTTTTAGTATGCCATTTCCACAACAAAGTCTTTATGTGCCTTCTTCTAGCTCCTATCTTGCAGGTCCATATCCTTCTATTCCATCACCATAACGATTTCCACAACAGTTTCCTCCATATATGGGAAATCAATATGGTACTCTAGAGTCTCCATACTCAGGTTTGTCTCAACTTCAACAGGAGCAATTTCCTAATCTTTCAAATAGCTATGGCTTTGTGGGACAAAATGGTGTTCTAAGGCAATTTTCTAGTTCTAATGGTAACTACAGGAACTCAAATGGGAATGGGAATTACAAAGGCTCAAATGAAAATGGAAATTACAGGAATTCAAATGGTTCTAATGGCGAAGGTCAATCTTTTGGTGGTAAGCAGAATGGTTGTTCATGGAAATCATGGTATGGGAGTATTGAGACTAGATCACAAATTGTACTAGAATGTCATATTTGTTCTAAACGAGGTCATACTACCCCTAATTGTTGGGAAAGGTCAACTAATCCTAGTTCTATGGGAAACATTGCGAAATGTTAGATTTGTGGAAAGAAATGGAATAGTGTTGTGCACCTCTTCTATTACTTTAACTACAATGCAAGCTCAAGCTTCACATCCATTTCTTCCCAATGATTCATAGATAGTTGATACAGAGGCATCACATCATATGACAGCTGATATAAACTCTCTGCAACAAGTAACATCATATGAAGGCAGTGACAAAATTACAATTGGTAATGGGGAAGATCTTCCAATAAAACATATTGGTTCTGCAAAATTGGAAATGTTACCACTCTTTAATTCTGAGAAGTGTTTTACATGTTCCAACCATAACTGTTAGTTTGTTATCTGTGAAACAGTTATGCAAAGATCTACAGGTTTATTTGTGATGATTAACTTCTATGTGCATGAAAATGCAACTAAGGTTGTAATCTACCAAGGAAGGAGCATTGATGGAGAGTTATTTCAAATTCTAGTGGAGTTGCTTTCAAAATGAGTAGTAAAGGCAACACAAGATTCTGTGGCTTTGCTTGGACAGAGAGTGAAATTTACAGTTTGGCATCAAAGATTTGGATATCCCAGCAATGAAGTGTTATCTACAATGATGAAGTAATCTAATATAGTTAGTTCATTTGATGATAAGCAATATCTATGTTCTTTTTGTATTTCTGGCAAGATGTCTAGGTTACCCTTCACAGATATGAAAGAAACTTCTATTTTTCCCTTTCAAAAAGTGCATTCAAATCTTTGTGGTCCTTCACCAACTAGATCCATAGAAGGATACAAGTACTATGTGAATTTTGTTGATGAATTCACTAGATATGTATGGATATTCCCATTGATAACAAAATAGAAGTCTTTGCAGTTTTTCAGAAGTTCTATAGCTTTGTTCATACTCAGTTCAGTTTTGATATTGAGTGTTTGCAAACTGATGGTGGTGGGGAATATATGAGTCATAGCTTTGATGAATTCTTGAAGAATAAAGGGATTGTACATATGGTGTCTTGTCCATATACCCATCAGCAAAATGGAATTGTTGAGAGGAAACATAGACACATTATAGAGACAGCTATAACATTGATGACAACAGCAACATTGCCTCAAGACTTGTGGTTCCATGCTTGTTCACATTCTGTGTTTCTCATAAATAGAATGCCGAGTAAGAATCTAGGAATGTAGTCCCCTTATCAGAGGTTGTTTGGCTCTTATCCACAGCCACCGGGTTTAAAGATCTTTGGGACAACTGTTTATCGCTATATAAGACCATATAATGAAAACAAACTCCAACCTAGATCATCATTGTGTCTTTTTAGACTATGCAATGGGATATAAGGGAGTGATCTGTTATCTTGTGCAAACCAGTAAATTCATCATCTCAAGACATACAAATGTAATTCTAGGAATCCTAGAATACAAGCACAAGTTGAGACTCAAGAATGCAGATCCTTTTTAACTCCAATAATAGTTACACTCCCATCATACTCAATGTCAAGAAATATGCATTATGATATTGTGGATGTTACTTCTTTAGATTATACA
The DNA here is from genome assembly GCF_042453785.1 of Malus domestica. NCBI lineage: Eukaryota > Viridiplantae > Streptophyta > Magnoliopsida > Rosales > Rosaceae > Malus > Malus domestica. The sequence goes on along the minus strand of NC_091665.1, from coordinate 4,560,898 downwards.
ACAACAATTGATACTGGAATTCAAGTTCTATAATGCAGTCTGGTACAAAGTCTTGTTCAGTGCAAACTACAAATTTTGAAGACAGAAGTGAATTTGAAACAACTCCATCACCTCCATCTACAACCTCAATGTTACATGTCATAGATCCTGCACAATTAAAGGTATTACTTCCACTCGATCCTCATATACCTTTTATTCCATCACAAAATAACAATTATGTTCAAAGAGTGCAAACCAGATTACAAAACAGGTGCTATTCCAAGAAAACACTATGCAAGCTACTTAGCTTCATTACCAGAACTTACATCACTCAAGCTTGATGAAGAATCTTATACTAGAGGCTTACCTTTTATTGCAAACATTAGTGATGTAGCTAAACCAACTACATTTCGAAGGCCAACAACAAAATGTGAATGACAAAAGGCAATGCAGAGGAGTTTGATGCATTAAAAAGTCAAAGAACTTGGGTGTTAGTTCATCCACCAGCTCACATATCCATATGGTTCAATTGCAAGATACAAAGCTCGTTTAGTAGCATAGGGTTATACTCAAGAGTTAGGTTTTGATTACTTTGAGACATTTAGCCTTGTTGTGAGACATACCATAGTGAGATTGATTATACCACTTGCAGCCATCATCGATGAGAATTAAGGCAGCTTGACATTAAAAATGCATTTTTGCTTGGGGATTTAGAGGAAAAAGTTAGGCTTTATGGATCAATCAAAACCTGATCATGTTTCCAAGTTAGTTAGGTCACTCTATAGACTAAAACAGGCTCCAAGAGTCTAGAATACAAAATTCACAAGCTATCTTCCAGTAATGGGTTTTCAAATGTCATAGTCTGATAACAGCTTGTTTGTTAAATGTGATAGAAATGATGTCATTGCACTACTACTATATGTAGATGACATAATTTTAACAGGGTCAAACTCCACAAAGGCACATGCAGTAATTCAAGAATTAGGTGATATGTTTGAACTCAAGGATATGGGGAAGTTGTCCTATTTCTTGGGATTGCAAATTTAGTACAAAGATAATGGTGACATCTTTGTCAACCAATCAAAATATGAAAAAGACTTAATCCATAAGGCAGGAATGGACACATGTAAGCCTACTTCAATTCTTTGTAAGCCACATACTCAACTCTTAGCTTCTGAATGTGTACCTTTGACTAATCATACTATGTATTGGAGCTTGGTAGGTGCTCTTCATTACCTCACCTTTACCAGACCTAATTTAGCATATTCAGTGAATGTGGCTTGCCAATATATGATACAGACGAATATTTTGGTTATGTAAAAATGATCCTAAGGTATGTTCAAGTTACTACACAGTGTGGATGGACATATTCAGCAGCATCTGACAACTTTATCATAACTTTCTCGGATTCAAATTGGGCTGCTGATCCAAACACAAGGTGATCTATTACAGGTTTTGTGGTATATATAGGGTTAAATCCAATCTTATGGCAATCTAAGAAAAAAATCCTCAGTTTCTAGAAGTTCCACGGAAGCAGAATACAAAGCCCTTGCTCATTGTGTAGAAGATGTAGTATGGATTCAATTACTTTTAAAATACTTACATCAATTTATTTCAGAACCACCTCTACTTCATTGTGACTGTGAAATCCCACCCCTGGATTTTACTATTTAAATAGTGTATTCAGTATTTGGAAGTCGCGTTGTGTATATATATATAGAAAACAAAAAGTTTTTACAAAACACGAAAGTGAAGGGCATTTTAGTACTCTTAAAAGTAAAGAGAAAGTTTAATAACAATTGATAAAATGAAAGTAATAACATAATTAAAATAAATAAATAAATAAAATAATAAAACAAAAGATAAGAAGAAAAAAAAAGAAAGGAGGGGGGATGAACGGAAAGGAAAGGAGAAGGAGGAAGAGGGCTCGACCAATGGGGAAGAGAGAGGAAGAACAAGGGAACAATGAGGGAGGAAGAAAGAAGGGAAAGGAGGGAAGAGAGAATGAGGGGAAACTGGACCGCCCATTTGACACATATCTCTTGCAACCCGACCCGGTTGGAACCCATGGCACCCAATGGTTCTTCAGCTAATTTCTAATGAATTACACCGAGACACCACATGGAAAACACTCCACGACCCTCCTTCTACCATTTCCACATCAAATTCGATGAGATTAGGCTCGAAATTATGAAGAATTCCACCAGTAGGTGCGTGATGGTTCCCCGACGGTGATCCGCCATTCCCAAAGGTAACTCTATCAAACCCCATAACCAAAAGGCTCCTCTCAACCTCAGGAACAAAGCCTAAGCAGTGGAGAAGGCATTGGAGCTAGTATGGAGATGGAATCAAAGCCCACTCTTTCTAGGGTTTCCGGGGGGTTTGAGTTAAATTGGGAGTTTTCCTAGCCAAATTGGCCGTGGTCACAAGTATGAAACTTGCTCTCCTCATTGAGATCTACAAATTTATAAATTTTGGTAATTTTTGGAAATAGTTGAATTTTCCGGCGAGTCGGGGCGGCGTGTGGGCCGAGACCCCACCTGCCCTTCCTAGACTAATTTGGATACCCTGATTCCATATGTGACGTCTGATTGATGAAATCTCATCGTATGACTAGTTTTGATAGAGACTGCAAATTGGACATTATATGAATCAACCATCTGATCATTGGATCGTTACCAAACTTTAATACATAATAGTACGTAATATTTGAGGATCATAGGAACTGACGGATTGGGAATCCCATGTACGGATCTTCCCAAATTGGATTTCCAAGTTTGTAAAACCAAACGTTGATAGCAACCTAATTCTAGCAATTGGTGGAGATCCGACCGTTGGATCATTCCGATATTTTAGAATATAGTTCTAGAAGATAAATGAGACCCTTGGGAAGTTACAGATTGGAAATCCATGGGTAGATGTTCCAGATTGACTTTTATAGGGCTGTGGACCCTACCGTTGACAGGGACTTGGCTTTTGATGAATAAGTTACGTGTTGATCTTAAATAATAAAATTAGTAACGCAAGAGGGTATGTAGGGATTAATGGGCCTATATTGGTTAGTGAGTTATCCCAAATAGTAAATACCTCGGTTTGCGTATATGGGACATCATATTGTGATATATATATATATATATGTGTGTGTGTGTGTGTGTGTGTGTGTGTGTGTTTATTTATCTTCTTGATAACATGAATGATATTTATGATGAAGATTATGACAATGTGATCCAAAAATCCTATTAGAAGATTTTGTGGAACCTATATGCTTGTGTGACATATTAGTTGGTGGCTATGAGAAGTTGATAGTGTAGGTGACTACGTTGTAATTTATAGGGGTTGAGGTAGTGGTAGGTTGTGTGAGGGATTTACTGCACCATGTAGTAGTGGTACATGGGTGGTCCTACTTAGTATATCCGAGAATGGGGGACCATACGCATTCTAGGGGTGTTGAGAATTAGATATATCTGGTACATTCGGTAGGTACTATATCCACTTGGATTCCATTGAGTGATGGTTTGGAATCCCTTCTACTTTTCGATTTCATTGAGTGATGGTCAGGAATCGTATCCATTTGGATTCCGTTGAGTGATAGTCCGGAATCCCTTCTATTCCGTGATTCCATTGAGTGATGGTTTGGAATCGTATCTAGCTTGGGTTTCATTGAGTGGTTCGTTATGCCTTGTACTCCACGATTCCGTTGAGTGATAGTCCGAAATCGTACCCAGTTTGAGTTTCATTGAGTGGTTCATTATGCATTGTACTGTGATGGTCCAGAATCGTATCCAGCTTGGGTTTCATTGAGTCGTTCGTTATGCATTGTACTCTGAGATTTCGTTAAGAGGTCCGGAATCCCTTATACTCTGCGATTCCATTGAGTGATGGTCCAGAATCGTATCCTGATTTGGATTCCGTTGAGTGATTCAGAATCCTACTTGATGTTTTGATTCCGTTGAGTGGTCCAGAACCCGATGTTGATGGATTTCGTTGAAAGGTCCGAAATCGCATCATTTGACTTGTTGGTTCCTTGGATTTGATTTCAGCATTAAAGATGTAGGCTTCGGCCGAACTGTGTCGCTCTAGCCCTGCATTTTGGTCTATGATATATGTTATTGATTGATGTGATTGTGGAATGATGTTGGTTGTGATTGTTGTCATTATGATTAGACTAGTTAACCAATATGGCTAGGGAATAATATTGTGCTTCGTTGGTTATTTGATATGTTACATATTGTGGATTGAAGTATCATGTTGGAAACATAGTGATTTATATGATGTATGGAATGGAAATCTTGAACGTTGTTGATGCACAAAATCAGTGAGGACTTTGGTACAACAGAAAGTGTCAAGTTTGTGACCTTTGCTGGATTGCTCCGGTCACTAGTGTGGATAAGTATGTAAATGGATAGAGACAGGGAAGCAAACACAAGATGTACGTGGTTCACCCGGATTGGCTACGTCCACGGAGTAGAGGAGTTCTCATTAATTATGAAGGGTTTACATAAGTACATAGGTTCAAGCTCTCATTTAGTGAGTACTAGTGAATGATTTAGTACAAATGACATTAGGAAATATTGTGAGAGAATGATCTCATTTTATAGAAGAGAGTTTCTAGCTTTGTTCTAACTTTGACACGTGTCGTGATGTGAATGGCCTCTGATGTTGACACGTGTCGCGCTATGATTGGCATCTGATGTCGACACGTGTCACGCTGTGATTGGCCTTCTGGTTGGAGGGAAACTCTTGTGGATCTTTGACAGTATAACGTTGACCGGTGCTCAGTAGTTTCAGGATTGGTCAAGTATGGTACAAACAATGCTCCCCTAAGTTCTCGAGTGAAGGAAGCTCCTCGGTTGGGAACTTGCAAGATCCAAGCCGCTGAGTAATCACGAAACTTTTAAGTACCGAAGTGTGGTATCGCTTTCACTTGCCTTATCTATCTCATAGGTAGATGTGGCATCTTCTCTGAAAGTATTTTTCCTCCATCCAAGGGTGGTATCTTTAACCGATGGAGATGCACAAGGTAATGTATCAATTTCACTTGAAGCTTACTTGTAGTTTTGGACTTGGTCAAGCGCGATACAAACCCTATAGTAGAAGTCCCCCAAGTCTCTGAGCGAAGAGATCTACCGAAAGAAGTGACAGACAAGGTAAGCAATCAGAGTTCCAAGTAATCAGTCCCAAATCAGAAGTTTGATTTCGAGTTCCGGCTGATTGTTCTCATTCACATTTTTTTGTAGACATCAACAAGGACAAAGAGAAGGACATGGAGAAGAGATGATATGAGATACTTTTGCTTTTGAAGATCTTTCCACATGCTTATTTTTGAACTGGGCTGGAGGGTTTTCTGGTTTCCTCCAAAATATAAGGCCGACTCAAGAATTTATGGGTCAAAACAAGTCCATCAAATCAAAAGTTCGTTCGACCTTGATAATATGAGATACTTTTGCTTTTGAAGAAGTAATAGGTGAATCGACACGTGTTCTGTTGCGCTTGTCTCCACATGCTTCCTTGTATCCTTTTCACTTACCCTATATGTTCCTCAGGCAGATGTGGTGTCTTCTCTGGAAGCATAAGATGTTGAAGATGAGTACTCGAGAGCAATGTTAGGTAAGTAATCAGGCAAGGGATTCCAGGCAGTCAGTTCCTGACTGGAAACTTGATTCCAAGTGCTGACTGATTGCTCTCTTTCTCTTTGTCTTACAGGTAAGAGCAAGGGCAAAGGAAAATACAGGGAAAAAGCATGATATGGGATACTCTTGCTTTTGACCCTGATGATATGAGATACTCTTGCTCTGTTATGGCTAGTTTGCAGAGGTTTTATTGGGGGAAGAAAGCTGAGTATTTCGAGAGACTTTGTTGGAAGTGCCCTCTCAGATATGAGGAAGGGTTAAGCATTTTTGCAAGTCTGCCTGTCCGTGGAGGATGGAGGTCGACATATATAGGAGTTTCCCCAACAACAAGTAGTAATGCTATTCCTTTACTCTTCTTGGTCATAGAAATGTAGTAGGAGCTGCAAGCTTCACGTGTTTTAACTTTGTCAGAGCACTTTGAAAAAGTGGTCCGTGGTATCCGGAAAGCTGATGTTACGTGTGAAGATTGCAGACAAGCTTTATCCAAGGAAATCTGGCTCTCGAAGCTTGGAGAGTAGTGCCTCTTCAGTTTTCGAGCAAGAAGATGTTAAAGATTTGGCTCTCGAAATTTGAAGAGCATTGCCTCTTCGATTTTTGAACAAGCAATCCTATTGGGAGTCTTCTTTCGAGATTCGGAGAGCGGTGCCTCTTCGATTTTTGAGAAAGCAATCCTGTTGGGAGTCTGACTCTCGAGATTCGGAGAACGGTGCCTTTTCGATTTTTGAGCAAGTAATCTTGTTGGGGGTCTGGCTCTCGAGATTCTGAGAGCGGTGCCTCTTCAATTTTTGAGCAAGTAATCCTGTTGGGGGATTTGGCTCTCGAGATTCGTAAAGCGATGCCTCTTCGATTTTTGAGAAAGCAATCCTGTTGGGAGTCTGGCTCTCGAGATTCAGAGAACGGTGCTTCTTTGATTTTTGAGCAAGTAATCCTGTTGGGGGTCTGGCTCTCGAGATTCTGAGAGCGGTGTCTCTTCAAATTTTTGAGAAAGCAATCATGTTGCCTTTTCTTTTATAGGGGCGCCAATTGTGTGCAAGAAGTACGTTCATAGAGTTATTGCTTGTAGTAATTTTCCCTTTATTTTTGTACTTCAGAGATTTATTGGACTCATTTTTGCTTCATCATTTCTGAAAATGTCTGGCCCATCCGACCGTCATTTTTACTTGAACTTTGGTGAAGAGGCAGCCATGTCTCCTCAAGACAACATATGGCGTACATCCTTCTTATCCCTTACTGGTCCTCTTACCATTGCGGACTCTGTGATGAAGAATGATATGACTGCTGTGGTGGTGGCCAGGAACCTTCTTACTCCCAAAGATAACAGACTACTTTCCAAACGGTCTGATGAGTTGGCTGTTAAGCATTCTCTGGCTCTTAGTGTTCAGTGTGCAGGTTCTGTGTCTAATATGGCCCAACGCCTATTTGCTCGAACCCGCCAAGTTGAATCATTGACGGCTGAAGTGATAAGTCTCAAACAAGAGATCAGAGGGCTCAAGCATGAGAATAAACAGTTGCACAGGCTCGCACATGACTATGCTACAAACATGAAAATGAAGCTTGACTAGCTGCAGGAATTTGATGGTCAGATTTTACTTGATCATCAGAGGTTTGTGGGTTTGTTCCAAAGGCATTTATTGCTTTCGTCTTCTGGGGATGTACCGCATAATGAAGCTCTAAATGATCAACCTCTGGTGCCTCCTCCTTCTGGGGTTCTGCCCAGTCTGAGGCTCCGAATAATCACCCTCTGGTGCCTCCTCTTTCTGGGGCTCTGCCGACTACTGAGACTTCTCCTGAGCAACCTTTGTGAAGGCTACCTCTTGTTTGTTTATTTTGATTCATGTATATGTACATATTTGTAACTTATTGGAGATATCAATAAATAAGTTTTGCTTCATTTCAACGTATTGTGTTAAATACACCAAGGCCTCCTTCACTAAGTTCTTTGAATTTTTTCTTTTGTTGAAGCTTGTATGTTGAAGCTTTGTGAGTGAAGTATGTAGGTTGAGGTAGTGCTCCCTTAATTTCCCGAGTGAGGAAAACTTCTCGGTTGGAGACTTAAAAGATCCAAGTCACTAAGTAGTCGTGAACCTTCCAAGTACCAAGGTGTAGTAGCATATGGTAAGAGTCCCTCAAGTCTCCAGTTGAGGGAGTTGACGAAGGAGGTGTCTTGCTAGTAGCCAAGTTTCCAAAGTAACAAAACTTCACCATTTTCCTTTCTAAGTGGTAGCCCAAAACTCCTCATTCATATATATTTGTTATGAAAGTTGTTAGGCCCAAAGAAGAGGAGGCCTAGGCCTTTTTTGAATTTTCGAAAATATATATATTTTTTAAAGCTTTATAGGTGAAGCTTTGTAGGGTGAAGCTTTGATGTTGAAGCTTTGTAGGTGAAGCTTTGGTGTTGAAGCTTTGTAGGTGAAGCTTTGTTGGTGAAGCTTTGTTGTTGAAACTTTGTTGTTGAAGCTTTGTAGGTGAAGCTTTATGGTGAAGCTTTGAGGTGAAGCTTTGTAGTGAAGCTTTGAAGGTTGAAACTTTGAGGTGAAGCTTTGTAGTGAAGCTTTGAAGGTTGAAACTTTGTAGGTGAAGTTTTGTAGGTGAAGCTTTGTGGTGAAGCTTGTAGGTGAAGTTTTGTGGTGAAGCTTTGAGGGTTGAAGCTTTGTTGGGTACCATGAATTGATTTTGCTTCACACTATCTTGATCAAGAGTGTATGAAGTTTTTGGCATTTGTAGTTGTCATCCATTTGTTGAAGCTTTTGTTGGTGAAGCTTTTGTGGTGAAGCTTTGTAAGTGAAGCTTTGTAGTGAAGCTTTGTTGAGTACCATGAATTGATTTTGCTTCACACTATCTTGATCAAGAGTGTATGGAGCTTTTGGCATTTGTAGTTGCCCTCCATTTGTTGAAGCTTTTGTGGTGAATCTTTGTAGGTGAAGCTTTGAGGTTTAAGTTTTGTTGGGTACCATGAATTGATTTTGCTTCACACTATCTTGATCAAGAGTGTGTGAAGCTTTTGGCATTTGTAGTTGCCCTTCATTTGTGAAGCTTTTGTTGGTGAAGCTTTATTGGGTACCATGAATTGATTTTGCTTTACATTATCTTGATCAAGAGTGTATGAAGCTTTTGAGAATTGTAGTTGCCCTCCATTTGTTAAAGCTTTTGTGGTGAAGCTTTTGTGTTGAAGCTTTGTAGGGTACGATGAATTGATTTTGCTTCACACTATCTTGATCAAAAGTGTGTGAAACTTTTGAGAATTGTAGTTGCCCTCCATTTGTTGAAGTTTTTGTTGGTGAAGCTTTTGTGGTGAAGCTTTGTCGGTGAAGCTTTGAGGTTGAAGCTTTGTTGGATACCATGAATTGATTTTGCTTCACACTATCTTGATCGAGAGAGTGTGAAGCTTTTGGCATTTGTAGTTGCCCTTCATTTGTTGAAGTTGTTGAATTTCCCAATTTCCTTTTTTTTTTTTTTTTTTGGGAAAACTAGAAATTTGAAAATGTGGGAGAGACAACATATACAAATTTTGCTTCCACACTGTTGAGCAAGAGATTGTGATGCAAGCCACACCTTATAGTAGTCGAAGGTTTGGATGAACCATATAAATTGAATTTGCTTCGAACAGTCTTGATCAAGAATGTGTGAAGCTTTCTACGAGTTGTAGTGTTTGCATTGTTACAGAGGAGAAATGTCTGAAGCTGATGCAAGAGGGCTGAAGAGCTTGATCTTCGTATACCATGCATTGAAGCCGTTGTTGGCTTGCAATAAGACTTTGTTGGTGACTGATGCGATGAAAGTTAAGCACTCAAATTAAACCCTCTTGTTATCAAATTGTAGTATAAATGCAAGTAGGGATCGTTCTAAACTGGGGATTAGGAGGGCTTGTTAAAACCTCTAAACTTACTCAAAAACATAAAAACAAAGTTAAAAACGTTTGAATAGACTCAAGGGACTCAAAACAGATTCTAAAGACTCAAAACTGCCTAAAAAAACACAAACTGGGCAGATTTGACTCTAACACAATTTTGGACGAATTTAGTGTTTTGGTTTGAATCAAAACACTCAAAAACACAAACGAAACCGAAATTTAACACTTTGAAACAAGAAAGTAAAATGGGGATTTTGGTTTTGATGAATTTGAAACAAACAAACAAGTTATAAAACTAGGCAGATTGTAAGACAAATTTGAGGAATACGATGATGGATGGATTAGTTAGAGGTCCATTCTTCACATATGACACACTTGTACATGAATCGATTTCCAATTGCTTTTCAATAAACTATTATGCTCAACACCCCAGATTAACCGTGATGCACAAATTAACCCTCAGATTTTCCTTTACTCATTGAATTGGATGAATGCATGCGACAACCCAAATCATTCTCTAAAAGTCCCCTATATGAATGCATAATAGAGATACAATCAGAGATCATTACGTTCAATGAAAATCATAAGTGTTGACGAGGCAATTATAACTATGAATGTATGATACAATTGCCAAGAATTCAATTAACGCGATTGTGATAAACAACCTTCACTACTCATGAATATAAACTTGTAACAATTAGGTGAAACTCATTTATATTCTAGCATCTAATTCATGCATGAAAATTAAGTATGCATCCTTAATAAATATACAAGAATCAGTTATGAATAAAATAGATAATTGAATTGCAATCACAACTTATCAAATCACAATTGGAAGAAATCAATTCATATCTCAAGCATGTTCGTGGCTTCAAACTTCCCCCTAACTAAATGGGGGTTTAGCCACTCATAATTGCAACAAAATCAAAAAATGAATTTAACATTGGAAACAAAAGAAAGAAAACACCTAAACACTCCAACGATCCAAGTTGACAGCACGCACGTCCAATCACTTTCCTTTCCTTCCTTTGCTACGGCACAAGGTGTTGGTGAGTGTTTGAAGGTTTGTTTGTATGGAGGAATGGATGTGTTTGGATGAAGGTTGTATTGAAATGGGAGTGAATGATCTAAAAAATATATCAACTCCATTTATGTTACACACACTTCCTTTTATAGAGGAAGTGCAAGGCAAAGCATGGGTAAAATGGAGTAGTGTTGAAATGATTCAAAGGTGAAAGTGGAGTAATGATGCAAAGCATGGGTAAAATGGAGTGGTGTTGAAATGATTCAAAGGTGAAAGTGAAGTAATGATGCAAAGCATGGGTAAAATGGAGTGGTGATGAAATGATTCAAAGGTGAAAGTGATGTAATGATGCAAAGCATGGGTAAAATGGAGTGGTGTTGAAATGATTCAAAGTAATGATGCATGAAATCTGAAATGATGGAGGGAACAAGGAATGGTGTAGCAATTGAGTGCAATGATTCAATGTAATGATGCATGAAATCTGAAATGATGGAGGGAACAAGGAATGGTGTAGCAATTAAGTGCAAGGAGGGAACATGGATGATGATAAGGTAATCTTGACTCATGTTTCTTCTTTGGTTGCTGAGCTCTTTGTCATTTTTACATTAATTCTTCTTTCTTTTTAACACATTCCAAGCCTCTTTAATCTTCAATTTTGTCCATCCACCTTGCTCCATGCATGTGTTATCCATTCCAAGCCCAAAACTACTCCAAAATGCACCTTATTGCTTTATAAGGCCTATGGACCTACAAACACACGAAAATAGCTTAAAATACATAATTAACTAAGAAATAACAACATAAAAGTATGAGAACAAGCTAACTCAATCGCATAAATATGCTCCTATCAATGACTATAACTTTTGTTAGGCATAAGTGCTCCCCTAGTTGAGTTGTAAAGCTTGAGAGTTTTTGATTATTTGTAAATGCTAGGAGTTCACATGTACAAGTTGTATCACTCGTCTTCTGGTTGGTGGAATGAATGGTGAGTTGCTTTCATCACTTGGTTGATGGTACGAATGTGGGTTCATTCATCACATTTCATCACATTTCATCATTTGGTTGGTGGCACGAAGGTGAGTTCTTTCTTCACCTAGTTGGTGATAAGAGTGGCGTGTTGCCAAATAATATTAGAGTATAGGTTGTACATTTCATCACCTGGTTGGTTGCATGAAGGTGAGTTCTTTTTTCACCTGGTTGGTGATAAGAATGGCAAGTTGCCAAATACAAGTTAGAGTACGGGTTGTACATTTCATCACCTGGTTGGTGGCACAAAGGTGAGTTCCTTCTTCACCTGGTTGGTGATAACAGTGGCAAGTTGCCAAATAATATTAGAGTACATGTTGTACATTTCATCACCTGGTTGGTGGCACGAAGGTGAGTTCATTCATCACCTAGTTGGTGAGGATAAGGGCAAGGTGTCGAGGCACATTGTAGCAAGTGTCGAATGACACAAAGTATGTTGAACCCTTTCGAAGCACAGTTGGCTTATGTATGGATGTGTTGGAATGTATGATGTTTATGTATGAATGTGTTGGAATGTATGATGTTTATATATGAATGTGTTGGAATGTATGATGTTTATGTTGATTGACATGAGTGATGCTTATGAATGTTTTGCTATGCATGAAGGGATCCATGCTTTCGATATGTGAACCATGTTGGTTGTAACACTTAGTATCACATACTTTGTGTCAAAGTATGCATGTTGAAGCTCTGAGTTGGAGTATAGAGGTAGGTCAACGTAGACCAAGTGTTCCAGTGCTAGGAATGCAAAAGACTCAGAAGAAGTTGTTTGAATTCCCTCTTCTTTAAATATTTGCCGAATGGCTTATGTGACAAAAGATCTCAAGCGGTTGAGGGTCAAAACATTTGTAATGTGTATGCCTTCTTATAATAACATTTCCTTCAATACCTAGTCCTCCACTTTGAAAGAGTGAGGTTTGGCCCCATAGTCATAATAGTCGACCGTACGTTCACCCCTGGTTGTCTTGATACGAACTTTTATCCCTCTTGTTGTAATGGGCTTGCTGAGAGTAAAAATCTTTTCTCTTACCAAGAGACAAATACGTTTGATGACTTAGCGAGTAGCTAAATGAGGTAGGAGATGATGCAATGGGTGTCTGAATAGCCAAGATCTCCTATGCCATGGTAGATCAAAGAGGTAGATATGCTCAATCGGATCTTCCCTCCCAGTATAAGATTGCAAGCCAAGCTTCTGTTTCATTTCTCCTTGTAGAGGGGTGCCAAGGATTCTCTTTGTCAAAGGGTCGGGCCTTGGTTGATCCCAGCCAGGGATTTGGACATGACGCTCGGCCTTTAGCATGTTCACCTCTTCGAGGAGATGCAGGATAAAAGGGTCTTGAGTGGAGTCAGGCATCATTAGAACTCTCATTCGTAAGTTTTTCTCATCCCTTGGAAGTATGAGAGTTTAGTTAAAGGCATGTGGTTTGTTCTTAGATTCACCGTACTAGCTTTCTAGACGTGTCGTTTGGATGTCTCTCGAGTCTCCTTCACCTTCTTGTCCCTCCAAGGCATGTGGTTCCTTTCTTGGATTAGGCGTTGGCCTACGTTATGTTAGAGGACCGAGCCCTTCGATGACTCTTGGGTCTTCGATCCTTGAGCCTATGTAGATAGAATTTTTTCGTCGCTATCTTAGAAAGTCTCGACAGTCATGGTAACCGGCTCTTGATCATTCCATTCCTTCTGCAAGAAGGTGCCTTCCTCCACTTCTCATACTTCGGGTCGAAATAGCTGGGTTGAGAGAAGTCTCATGTTGATCGACATTTCAATGAGTAGCTCGCTCCTCGTTAGGAATATCCATGTCGAAGGCAGGTGACCCTCTGTGTTGGGGGGCACCCAGTTGATGGTTGACTTCCACGGAGGTGATGAGCTCGTGTGTTTGAGTATGCCTAGCCTCATAGAGCGTCTCGAAGAGTTTCTCATACTGTTCCTGTAGGACCTCATTCTTCATTTCTATCTTGTTGTTCTGAGCCTCCAGCTCTTCGACTTTAGCTTGAAGAGTGAACTTCTTTCGTTCCTTCTTTCGCTACCTCACACTAGGCAGGATGAGGGTGTCGTTCTATGTGCTATGGCTTCCTTCTCTCCCTATGTTAAAGAGGGATGCCTTGTCAAAAGAGAGTATACCAATGGTGGAAACCAGCTTGACAAAGCTGAAGAGAGTATGAACAAGTGCGATTTCCCACAGACGGCGCCAAATGTTGATGCACAAAATCAGTGAGGACTTTGGTACAACAGAAAGTGTCAAGTTTGTGACCTTTGCTAGATTGCTCCGGTCACTAGTGTGGAAAAGTATGTAAATGGATAGAGACAGGGAAGCAAACATAAGATGTACGTCGTTCACCCAGATTGGCTACGTCCACGGAGTAAAGGAGTTCTCATTAATTGTGAAGGGTTTACACAAGTACATAGGTTCAAGCTCTCCTTTAATGAGTACTAGTGAATGATTTAGTACAAATGACATTAGGAAATATTGTGGGAGAATGATCTCATTTTATAGAAGAGAGTTTCTAGCTTTGTTTTTACTTTGACACGTGTCGTGTTGTGATTGGCCTCTGATGTTGACACTTGTCGCGCTATGATTGGCCTCTAATGTCGACACATGTCACGCTGTGATTGGCCTCCTGGTTAGAGGGAAACTCTTGTGGATCCTTAACGGTATAACATTGAATGGTGCTCAATAGTTTCGGGATTGGTCAAGTATGGTACAAACAAATGTCATGTGGGTTTGTTATGCAGCTCTGCACCTACTAATTTCATGCTTGTCAAGTTTTAATAAATGATTAAGGAATGCTATGCTTTTATGCTTGAACATATTGTGATAAACGTCGGAGTGTAGTAAATGGTGAACTACGAAGGGCTTGATCCCTTTTTAGGGTACGTAGGTAATCTAACGACGAGTTCAGATGCAGCCATAAAGTATACAAAAATTTCTACACAATTTGAATATTGAGCTATGCTTTGTACATATTTCAAAGGCGGGGTATGTTAGATATACGGATACTTGATGACGTCACGTGTCGATTCTGAACATATGTCGGGATCGGGGAGTGACAGTGACAACCTATCAGCTTTGGCATTATGTTCTAATCTTGTATTTCACACTCGTATCAAACATTTGGATACGTATTTTCACTTCATCAGAGAGAAAGTTCAAAAGAAGGATTTGGTGGTGCAGTACATCTCCATTGAAGATCAAACTGCTGATATCCTCACTAAAGGTTTACATGGACCAACATTAGTCAAACATTGCTACATCGAAAATACAGCTCAACACACCAAATGTAAGACCATCTTCAACCAATGCTTCAAATTGCCAAATGGACGTGTAATAGTAAAAAATAACATCTCATTTCATTCCAATCCATCAGCCAAAAGCTGATGTCAGAAGAAGGCTTGGTGAGAGGCGTCAAAAGTCTGCCTCAAAATTTATATGCCAAATAATTATTTTAGTTATTTTTTTTTAACTTTTGGACAAGCCTTGCATTAATGCTTGGTATAAGTGTAGCTATTTATATTTCTTTTAGTATTTATTATGATTGAAAAAAATTAATATATTAAAATACAAAATAATATATTAGACACATTGGTAGGAGATGTAATTTTAAGTTAATGTCAAACTGCTACATAGATCATCAAATTAAAATTTGGTGTTCAATATTTCACGTCTGCTTTGGAGATGTTCTAATAATACAATTGGTTAAAAACTTCATAAAAAAAATTCTAACCAATTGTATTATGATACTTAATATACTGGACTGTGTTTCCAGTAACGTGTTTTAGGAAAAACCCGAGTCACATCAAATCCCTTGACCTTCATTCCACTGCCATCTCTGTATGGCAGATGTAGAATGAGTGTGTTTAAGCCGATTACTTATGCCCCAAGTTATTCTGACTTCTCATTATCAAAGGATTGTCGTGGATAGGTTAAGTCCACATTAAGTTCTTTTCTATGCCTTGAGATCAAAGACTTTTGTTTATCTTGTATGCTTTAAAGGGTGGAGGTCCAGATCTGATGAAAACATCAGTTTCATTTACTTTTACGATAGTAAAAGTATTAAATGAACCAGATCTGAGAGTTAATGGAACTTTGGATCATTAAGAGACCGAAAATAACTTGCATATCTATTGAGGGATACATTATAACACTAGATCTATTAATGGAAAGGCAAAAACAAAGAGAGTCGGGTAAGATTTCACCTTGTCGGGCAAGGTTAAAACGTCTTGCAGTCTCTTTTCTTGGTAGTTACAAAAGGATTGAGTACTAAAGGGGATGATTGGAAAAGAGTTTACACATGAGAGATCGATACTACAACATTTAGGAAAAAGGTAGCAGAGCTTTTACATAGACAAAAGATGTCTTTCTAAGGGAGTCAAAGGCTAGAAGGGTGCAGAGTCTGGACAAAGCACAACTTTCTAGGTATTTGCTTGGCTAAGAGACAAGTTGTATGTTTGTTTGTTTGATTGGTTGAGTGTCCTTGTCTTTGGGCCCTCTTCCCCCTTTTATAGACGAATTAGCCCAGCTGTGTTGTTTTTGTTTTTGCCCGAAAGTCACTGAAGGGTAGTGAGTCATCAGCCTTTTACGTGTTTGCCATCCAAAAAGCACTTTTGGGCCTAGAATTGGTGAATTTCCATCGGTTGTCACTTCTTGTAAGCAACTAGCCTTTGCATTAATGGGGGAGTGCCAACTGGTTTTTGAGATGGACGATTTGGGTTTCGGTGTTGGGTCTCGGGCGAAATCTCCTTCTTGAGCTCTTTTTGGGCTTCCCTTCCTAAAAGCCCAAAGTTTAGATATTAACCCAAACACTCTCTTCTTGCAGACAAGCCCTTCCCCCTTCTCTGGCGATCCCGACCCTCACTTCCCCGGTGAGAACACCCTTGTTTTCTCCAGTGAGCCCACTCTCAAATCCCTCACTTTCCGATGACCCCACCCCCAATTCCTCTGTTCGCCGACAAGTCTACCGTCAACCCTCCCTTTGACGACGATCCCACTTCAGCACTTTCCGATGGGGTTGGTGTTGGGGTGTACGAATAAGAGAAAAGGCTTGAGGTGAGGAGAAGATAGGTGTATGGTTACAAGGATAACAAATGGTTGGGGAGTTTTAGATTAGACAGGTGGACTATTCTTATTGGGCCACATTATAAATTCAGTAAATTTGGTACTTCCCAGTGAGCACCCAAATATTGTCTCCTTTTAATTATGACAAATTAGGAGGGAAGGGAGCCAATTGTAGTGGCAAATTTTGTAATTTCTATTTAAGTACATTAATATACCACAATACATAATCGATTTACTTATAATTAGCAAAAACATTATTGATATCTTCTTGTTATTATCCAAATATAAATAAAACTAACTCGCATAGCTTGTGGAATTTTACTATTTGGAATGCGTAATGTTTAGGGTTAAGCACATTTCACACCCTCAAGGTTTGAGGTTAGTTTCAAAATGGGCCACAAAGTTTCAATTTTGTAACATTACACCCAGATCTTTTGAAATTCGACCAATTTGCACATGCCGTTATATCGACCGTTAGGTCAACAATTAAGTAATTATGTGACCCATTTCCAAACTGAAAGCCAAATCCTGAAGGTGTGAAATGTACTTAACCCTAATGTTTATCTCTCATTTCATAGCCTTCATCAGTCTAGACTGTTCTTGTCAAAGTTATTAGATTTATGCCCATGGACCAAAATATCGATATTATCGGCGATAATATCGTTTTTGTGAGAGGGCTATATTTTCACGAGTATCCATTTAATTATCGTCAATATATCGCGATATTATCGATATTATCAGACTAATTCGTCGTTGTAGTCTGGAACCCTACTCCCCCATTGACGACGACCTCTTCGATCGCCTCCTGGACTCCTTCCTCTTCCTCGTCTTCAACAAGATCGGTGACTTGAAGACCCTCGACCGCCGCTGCGTCGTTCTTTGTGGCGGTGAACGACTCCTGACGATGTGGCAGTCATCGGATCCTATTCATTCGATAGTGGGACCCACTTGAACCCCTTGTCGCCTCTATCCACGAGGTCCTTGTATGTGCACAGAAAGTGATCGAGTGGTGCTGCGCGTGACGACGCGCTCGAATCGTCAGCGATGAGGATGAGTCGAAGGAGGGGGTGTTTGGCGGGAAGAGAGAAATGGCTTCGCTGTGGCGCAGGAGTACAGAGACGGTGCGGGTGTCCAGGCAGGTGTTGATGTTGTTGAAGATAGTGCTGAACATGGGCATGGTGAAGTGAAGCTCGTACATGGCTGGGATGTTTGGGGAAAGGGTTTGCAGAGGAGAAGGGATGTTTGGGGAGAGGGCGCCCAAAAACGAGTTTTTTTTTCCCCTTTTTTCTGTTTTTTATTTTTTTTTAAATGTGAACCCATATTGACACGTGGCGCTTATTTATTGTCCACGTGGACGCCACGTCATCATTTAACAGAAGTTCTAACGAAAAACTTAACGGATGTATGAAACTGTCCCAAAATTAAGACTTGAGGTATGACTCTGGGATGAAAAAAACTTCATGTACCAAATGTTGAAAACCACGAAACTTTAGGGTAGTAAACAGAGATTAACCCTTTAAAAAAACACCAAGGGGATTCGAACCCCTCCCATTTTATTCCTTCAACACCTTGACCACCATATCACTTATATTTTTGTGAAAATATGCTAAAATACACTTACTCTACACATAAAGATGATGAAGATTTGAAAATTTTGAACCTAATAGGAACTCTATGTGGTACTAAATCACTCATGTATTTTACCATGCAATGTATAAAGTGTAAAATATTGTACTAATTCATTATATATAAATGATTATGGTGTGTTTAAACTTCTTTCATTAATTACTACATATTTTCTACTCACAATGTTTGCCAGCTCGCTATATAATCAACTTAAATCAGTTAAATCCATCATGCAATGCATTTCCCTCCAATTTTTTGTCATAAACTAATAGATAATTGACTAAATAAACATCCTGCAAAGTTTCAATAAAAATTTCCAAGTTTTTCTTACAATTTCCGTGGTTTTTATTCAATTTTTATCGATATCGATAATATCCCGATATTTTCATCGAAATTTCCGTGTTTTTGGACTATCGATATTTCCGATATCATCGCTATTTTATATCTTGTTTATGCCTTTATAAAAAGGAAATGATATATACACACTCAGGTCCTACGTGTTCGCTCCCTATTGTTATTTTTAGGAACTAAATGGTTATTTTTAGGACAACTAGATGATCAATCTTTTACATTTGATTGGAGAAATGGTTAGTTTTTTTTTTTTAACAAACGATATTATCTATACTAAAGAAAAGAAAGTGAGTTCTCACTTACAAGTGAAAAAATTATCAATAAACTGTAATACTAAATGACATAAATGATCAGTTTTTATATACCATATTTTATCATCAATGTGTCATCAAAATGTGATGTTTCCAAAAACGGATCATTTTCGTAACCATATGTCAAAAACTCAACATTCCTGCTAATTTTGCCCAAATTTTTATCTCTTGATTCTCAATTAATTTTTCTTTCCAAAGCATATAATAAAACAATATTCTTACAAAAGAGAAAATTTGAAACAGAACAAAAGAAAGAAAAAAACTGAAAAATAATATAAATATTTAAAATAAAAAAAAAAACACAGGCGCCCTCATGCAGCGTGCACTTTTGTTCTGCACTTCCAGTCTACTATGAGTTGTAACAGTGTCATCATACAACAACAATCCATATGAGAAGCTCGAAAAGATGAAAAAAGAATTACCAACTACACTTTCTATTTCTTGCCATAATTTCTCTCCTCTATTCACATGCTAATTTGGTGTCGAAGCTGCTCAAGCAGATCGCAAAAGCCTGAAACGCAGACAACGGATACCGGTAATCCATGGTAAACATATCCTTGCCAACTTTACCAAACTGAAGTATGACCTTGTCATGGTCAGACGAGGTTGGCTGTGGTGGTTGAGATGGTGTTGGCGCGCCAGCAGAAGGTGGTGCGGCCGCTATTAACTGAAAGTTTTTGACAGAGGCAACTGTCACCCTTCCCCGGAAGTTTAAGCACCAACACTGCAACTGTTCATGCCACCTTGGTGCCTTGTTCCGAAGAATTAATGGTCTTTCCCTTCCATCTTCTTCGCAATGGGCCCCAACTATATCAGAGAATCGTGCACTGCTAAACTCACTTGAATCAACAATTGATTTTGAGAAGGAAATGCTTCGGAATGAGTCCTCAAGGGAGCGTTGGAGAATCTCAGGCTGGCCAGGGACAATGCCACCAGGCTCAAGGGATGCTGCAGGGATTGAGTGCATGGTGCAGTGCATCCTTCGTGGCCCCCGTGTGCCAAGCACATTTAACTCATACGACACCTGTGCGATGTTGTAGCTGCCAGTGGGGAGCTTGGGAGATACCTTTTTAGAGTAGAACCGACGGCTTCTCCCAGGTGGGGAAAGCTGAGCACTGTTGTAGGGAGGTTGGGTATCATAAATAATAAATTTGGTGCCTAGAAAATTAGACCTGAAAAATATGGGAAAAGGGGAATGGCAGATGAACGTTAATCTAAAGTCTCTAAGCCCGATGTAATCAAAATTCCAGGGAGAGGAGAATAAGGACTTTTATATGTCACATATCAGTTTGTTTTTCAATGCTACTAACTGCTAAAAATTCAAGAAACATGTCTACCAAATAAGTATAAATTGAAAAAAAATATGAACTTAGGAAGCACCAATTGTGGACGGCATGCAAAGCAGCAAAGATTATTCAAATGAGTGACAATTAAATGTGAAGTTGATGCATTACTAAATACTAATTAAATGGCCTGAAATAAGTGGGCTGGAATTGAAGGTGTATTGAGAACAGCAAATACATGGGATAGATCTTTTACTTAGAATTGTCAAACATGTGATTTTGCCCCCTAATATAAACAAGTTGATACTCGCAATTAAATTCCTACAAGCGAGGCACTGTTAAAGCTTCAAAATATACCCCACGCCAGTAATGTCAAATGAAAATATGCTAGAGAAGATAATCTTAGAACAGTCTTCCTGAGCACATTCATATCTTTTTAGTAAATAGAAGACGATCTTAACAGTTCCTTGCCCCAAAACACTTGATAGCAAGACAACCCTTGCGATTTATTCAAAACCATACTCAGAATGCACTAACTTAAGTATTATTCATGTTGAAATCTCATTTAAATTTTTAAGGTATAGCAATGAAATCATAATGCAACCAAAGAAGCAGAAATACTGTTCTAAGGTATAAGAAAAAAGAACTGCTAATTATAAAGATCAACAGTTAAGCATCTTAAAACTCTTTTTCATTTATATTACTCACACAAAACATATTTCTGACATAGTCGCTTACTGCAAACCAAAGCAAAGGAACAATATTGAATCGCATTAACCCCCATATTAATTCTTTATCAATGCGGCAACAGGTGAAAAAGAAAAGAAATTAATTTAATTCAGACTAGATCCCTCAAATGTGCGCAATGATTTTAAAACAAGGGCATTTTCCCAGTTCCAATTTCACACCAAAGTTTAAAAAATTGTTTGCACAATAACGTTTTTCTTTTTTGGTTATTAAGAATGACACATCTTTAAAGTTTTTAAGTCATGTACATTATCGTTTTTTTTTAGAGTCGCTTATAAATGAATTTCAGCACAGATACGAACAGCTCAAAAGAAAGTTGAAGAAAGCCCACCTCAATTTCCCAATGTACTTGTTGCTTGATCTTGAAATATTATCAGCATCCGTGGAGATCACATACTCTGTGCAAGTAGTTCTCCGCGTTCGCTTTGCAGAAAGAAGAAATTTCCCATTTTCAACAAGCAAAGCTGCAAGGGCATGGCATTGATCAAGAGAACATCCTAAAATAAATGCGAACACACTAAAGCAATCAAGGAAAGATGTTCAAGGTCGAGTTATGCTATTCAACCCTTACTGATAAAGTTTTTGTTACATAAACCCTTTATGTAGCAGCGGCAAGTAGGGTAAGGGTAGCTGGTTTACGTTGCAAAGAAACAACACAAAGGGAGAAGTAAATAATTCTTATTGCTGTATAAAGTGGGATAAGTGCACTGTATCTAATATTCATACGGCAATGGTCAACCACTTAGCATTAAAATAAGCTTCAGCCTTGCACATGCTATTAAGCTCAATGACAAGAACATGTCTTGATACAAGACAGTGTGACTGACATAACCAAGTTAGAAGTTAGAAGTTAGAACTAGTGAGGTATCACCAGACCTCTCCGCCTACCTAGGCTTTAGGGCCTTGAATGCACTAGTCATCATAAAATAGGGGCAAGATGCACACGTAAATGACTTGAAAGAGCAGAATAGAATAAAAATACACAGCAGGAGAAGAGATACTAGTAATTTATAAAACCCTAACCACTACAATATTTATACCGTGATGGCAATGCATAACCAAAAGATATTCACTATACTATACACAGAAAGTTTGGAGTTGATCATCCAACCAACCACAGAATATGAAATGTCAAATTGAGTGTGGCACAATACATGTGCCAACAAAACCATCTAAAGAGAATCTTACCAGGGCTAAGGCAAAGGAAAAGGTGGTAAGTTAAATTAGACTTGTCCCTCTTGATAAAGCACTGGATGGTTCCATCCCGAGATCCTGGCTGTGAAAGGCAAAAATTTCAACAATGTGTCAGCTACCAGATATCATAAATACCATCTTTCTTTTTAGGAAGGCATAAACATCGTACTTCAAAATAGAGCATCTAGGTGGATAAACACTGATGCAAATAACTTAAACAGAAACACCACAGTAACTACATTAAACAAAAATTATTTGGGCATTGTTGTCTTTATCAACAAAGTCAATCATATAAGAAAGAACATAATGTGAACCTCTCACCTGCTTCAAGGCGACTGGGAAGGTAATCTTCCCACAAAATTCAGGACTTCTGACGATTTCCTTGCACATTTCCCTCCATGATCTGCACACAGCAGCACAAGCAACAACATGCTTGCGAGAAGGCCACGTACTCTCACTAGCCTCCAATCTTTTTATTACATCACGCAGCAGTTCGGGAGGTAGGCTAGCCCAACGGCTATTTTGGATTACCGAAGGCTGGTCATGCACCTCATGGACTGAACCATGAGATTTCCCCCTGTGATGACCAGGCAGCCTCACCTCAAAACTTCGTCTTGATAAACTTCCAAACCCATCCCTTACATCGCGCACTATACTGCGGAATGACATTTACTCCTACGTGCCTACAGACCCAGATGTTAAGTATATTCCACTTCAAGTTGGGGTGGCCCCAAAATTCTAAGTGCGGGTTCAGCTGCATATTAATCAAACTTGATTTAAATTCCTGCTGGAATGCTTAATAACAAAGAAAGAAATAAAAGGAAGAAGACTGACTGAGAAAAGCACAAAGGAAGAAAAGGAGATTCTCACACATGGACTTAAAGCAGCCTAAAGTATCAGACTTTAATCAGTTACATCTTTTGGCGGGTTTTAAAGCTGACCTTCCACAAACCAAACTACAACTAACTCAAACCGGTTTTAAATCAAAATCCCTATTTGTAATTTGTAAGTGTTAACCAAATAAAAAAAAAACCTCAGAAAACAAAACCCAGATTACCAAATATGAACCCAAATGATAGATGTAATCTGAATAAAAAGAAAAATAGTTCTAAATTTATGTTCACCTAGAAGTTAAACTCAAATCCTTTAACTAAGAGTTAGCTTTATAAGTCACACACACCCTCCTGTTTAATAATATATCTAAACATATATATATATAGAGAGAGAGAGAGAGAGAGCAAACCCTAAAACCACAAAAGTAGAATTCCAAAGACTTGAGTGTGATAGCTTGGCACTGATCAAAGATACATTGCTTCACAGCTAAGGCTTTCGGATAGGAGAGGTCCTGCAAATACAAATACTACAATCTTAGAAACGAGAAAAAAAATTAACAAATTTAGCTTACAAAGCCCCCAAAATTGAAGGCAAAAATCATCAAAACATGTTTTTTTTTTTTTTTTTTTCTGGTTTTCCATATACTGAAATTAAAAATTAGGTGACGCAAAGCCAGAAGAAGCAACAAAAATTATTATGAAAAATAAACAAACTGGAGCAGAAAGCACATCAAAATGTGGAGCTGCAAAACCCTTGGATTAAAAAAAATGAAAATTTAGATGTTATCCATAAGAGATTTACAACCCACCAACTGAACAAAACCCACATAAATGTTTCAAAGAATTGGACTTTCTAAGACCCTTTTGGAGCAACAAAGTAAAAACCCAGAAAACTTTACCTTGCAAATCCAACAACCAGAGAAATGAAACCAGGTGGGCCTGCAAATTTTCCCGAGAAACAAACAGAAAAAACAGGTCCAGTAACCTAAACAAACATCTGAGACAAGTGATATGATTCAGTCCTTCTGAAAGCTGCGATCCAAACACCAGATAATCAGAACCAGCTCACCATCTTCCACTCTCCCTCCCGCTCTCTCTCTGTGAGGTGGTCCGGACTTCAACTCTTTATTCAATCCAGTTCACCTACTATATAGCTTTATTAACTTAATCCAATTTGTTTAATGTTATTTTTTGTCTGAATTTATTTAATTAACCCCCACTTGATAGAATGACCATTATGCCTCTAACGGTTGACTTCTCTCCGTTGCGCGACCAACGGCATATCCTACGAGATTCGGACGCAATCCGCTTGCATCACCTTCGGCGTACTTTAGCAGCGACGGAATAGGATCTCTCCGGATTTTCTTTATGGAATCCGTTAACTGTGTTCAGTTATTATACATAATGCGGTTAAAAATTATTTTTAATTTTTAATTTAAAATTAAATATAAATAATATTTAATAAAAACTGCTAGCACAATATACGAAAAATAAATAAGATTAATTAATCTTCAGATTTCCAGGATCTAGTGAGGATCTTGTCCAGCAGCGACCGCTTTCCGCTTACGACTAAGCTTGCTTCTAATTTTATGAGGATGTAATACAGTGCTTATGGGTGTACTTTATTACCTTGTGAACGCAATGGAAGTGTCCATCTCGACCGTTGATGTTGTTGAAAAAGGTCCGGTGTGTGCATGTGGGGAAAGATTACGAGATGAGGCACGCTGTCATGATGGAGGCCTGTTGGATAGTGAAATGACTTTTGTACCCCTGTTGGGCTATGGTATGACGAGGTTGTCCCTTGTGGTTGGGACTCTACTTACTAGGATGCTGCAGCTCCTGCCACGTGTGTAGTAAGTGGATTTGTTTGGTGTTTTGCCTGGACTTCATTTCGTGAATGGGATACAAAAGTTGACCAAAGTTAAAAACAATAACTTTATTAAGATATAAGTTGTTGACAAAATTTCTAATGCAGTTGGATGTGTGTCAATTTTGTGTAATAGCATCCAATTGCGTAGGTAATTGAGTGAGCAAACTTGTTTTTATGAGCTACGTAAGTAGGCAAATTTTGCATGCTCTTTCGAAATAGACAATATTATTTACTTCAAAATGAATAAGAATAACTTGCATAACAAAGTTTACCATCACACATTTTATATCAATAAAACATTATTGAAATGGAACGACACTTGTAATTGTAGTATACAAATCCTTCTCTAAAATGAATAGCCAAATGGGGCTCCACATCTCTTTTACACTAAAATGCTCTCTGTAATCTTTCAATTAGATTGGACTATATTTTTGTCAAGAACAAACAAATGAATGATAATAAATAATATAATATAAGGTCATGGTTTGCATAGTTCATTAAGGCCTGGTTTGTTACTGAGATAATTCTGAAAAAAGCTGGTATCAAAAAAAGCTTGGAGCTTTTTTGTGTTTGGTAAACATTCAGTTTCAGCTTTTTTTCACAGTTTTGGGTGAAAAAAAAGGCCAAAAACAAGAAGCTGCAAAACTCAGCTTTGAAAAACCGGTTTTTTTCACATATGTTTTACATAAAAGTTTACCAAACACTATAATACTGCTTTTTTTTTTCAAAAACATTTTTACAAAAAAGTTTACCAAACACTTTACAGCTTTATTTCACAGCCGTTTATTCTCACAGCACATAAGAAGCTGTTTTTTTTCAAAGTACAACAATACCAAACCAGCTTTAAGTGTCCCAATTTTTTCAAGGAAAATAAGTAGGTAACACGCCACATAAGCCCATGTTGTACAATTTTGGCTACTTTACTTGCATACATTATTAGAGATGCTCAGGCAAACGAAACTAGATGGAATATGGAAAGTTGAGATTAGCGATTCTATTTATCCTTTTAATATTGTAGTTCCCAGTGAGCTCGACTTTTAACAAAGTGATTGAAGTATGCTCACTGCTTTGCTATTGGGCATGCTTCGTTGTGATTCTTTTAGTTCTTGTAGTATACAAGGACTCATTTGGGACGGATTTATTGGTGAATATGTATTTGTAATGCCCCTTAGTTTATGAAGTGTATATCTTACATTTTCAAAATGAAGTTGGACAAAAATTAAGGGTTCATTTGGTTCTAAAAACACTTAAAGTAATTCATACAAAAAGCATCAGTTATGTGTTTTTTGTAGGAAGTACTTCAATTGTTTTTCTATGATTAATTTGCATTTTTACTAAAAATTAATTTCAAAAACATTTTCTTCAAAAACGCTATTTAGTCATTTAAAAGCACTTTTGAAGAAAATGAACTTGTAATATATACCAAAGCATCGTATAAATTGATTATAACTCGAAGGATTGGCAAAGTTGCCTAAAAAATGGGGAGCTACTATTTGCACTTTTATTTCCGAATTTATTTGAAATTCTAAAAAGCCATTTTGCACGAATTTTTAGTATAAATAATAAATAAAGAAAGAGAATAGGATAACATTGACACACACACCATCCAAAATTTGTGTACATTAATTTGACGAGATAGAGCTCAAGATTGATCATTCGAATTATATAAATTACTAATTCTATCTTTAGTGTGAAGTCGTACTATAAAAGAAGTCATATATAAACATCTTATGCCCCATTTGATTCACTTTGTGATTTTTCGTTTTATTTTTGCGTTAGAGATTAAGGAGAAATGAAGGATATAGAAGAATGAAGGGACAAACATAGAAGAATTATACAAAGAAAGGTACAAAATAGAAACCAAAAACGATATTTTCACTTTCAAAATTTTGTTTTTATTCATTCTTCTTTATTTCTTCCCCTCCCTTCCACCATTTTATTAATCATTTATTTCATCCATATACTTCCTTGGTAATGTCATAGATAGATTCAACTTGAAAGACAAGTTTTCTTTTGTTCCTTATATTTCAAGCACAAAAAATAAAAATAAAAAACTAAAAACTAAATGTTTATCAAAGGACCCCTAGCATTTGACAAACATATTTCGTCTGATACCCAAATTTAATTTCTAAGTTGTAGCAAAATGTACGCACGTGAGTTAAAAGGTCATAAAATTTTGAAAGTTTAATTCTAAGTTGTAGTAAAATATACTCAATACTACGGTCTAATAATACTCAATACTACGGTCTAATAATATTCCTCTTCACTTAGAAGTGAGAGGTCTTATGTCACATCCTAGTCTCGACTCCGTCGTAGCACGATATTGTCCACTTTGGGCTTACCATTCCCTCACGGATTTATTTCTGGAAACTCAGACGAGAATTTTCCAGTGGATCACCCATCTTAGGATTGCTCTCGCCTGAACTCGCTTAACTTCGGAGTTTCGATGGAATCCGAAATCAGTGAATTCCCAAAAAGCCTCATGCTATAAGGAGGGGAACATGTACATGTAAGGCACATCACCCCCTCTCCGTTGGTCAATGTGGGATGTTACATCTTAGGTTCGAATCTCGTGGATAGTGAATTCAATACAAAATTAGGTTGCCTATTGTGTGGCTTAGCCGAACTTCTCCTCCCCCTAGTGTAAAAATATCGATGTAATAAAAAAAATAGTGCAAAATCTACAAGGTCATAAATAGATTTTTAGTATTAAGATTGGGTTGATAAATATTTTATGTTTTAGAAGAGGTCAATAAAGATTTTTATTGCCTAGTTGAAGATGAGAATTGGTTTTATTGATCTATGCTAAAAATGAATTAAAATTTGACATAATATATGAAATTATTTATTTATTGACCTAAATTTTCTGAAAATTATTAATACAACAAATTTATTTTTGCTAAGGATGGTGATGTTTTGGAATAAGTGGTGCATTAAATAGGTTATGTTTTTAATATTAAAAATATTTATGTATGCCAACCCAAAGAAAATAATAAAGAAAAGTTTGTGTGTATCATATCCAGCGGCGCTCCAGGTTTTGATTAGTAAATCGGTGGCGGGAGCCTCATAGAATTATATAATAAATAATGTTGCAAATATGTTTTTCCCTTGTTTTTAAGGAAAAATAATGAAAATTGTTTGAAAATTTTGATTTTAACTATAATGACAAAATAAAGGGTAAAATAAATAGTATCATGATTGACTTTTTAATGTAAAAATGTGATTTTTCGTTAAAATGAACAGTACCGAAAACTTTTCGTTAAAATTCTCTTATTTTTAATTATGTTTACAATAATGTTATATGACACTTCAAGTTTTCTATAGGCAAGTTGGACCCAGTTCTATTATGAATTTCTTTTATCATGATTTGTGTGACATGATCCAGATAAAAAAAATCTTCCATGATTATACATGCTACTTATTGATACAATCATACAACACTAATTTCCAATTAAAGCATTCATGCATGGAGCATGCCTGCATGTGAAGTGCTAATATATGATACCAGAAAAATGTTTATATATATATATATATATATATATATATATATGTATAAATTAATACCATTTGCGAGCTGCTTTGCATCATCTACAAGATCTTATTATAGGAATAGTTGCTATGTAAAGTAATTATTCTGTTCAAGAAAGTTACACATGACAATTTATAATTAGAAATGTTTAATTTCTTAATTATCATTTAAAAGTCATCTCTAATAAAAATTTCATTCAAATAAAAGATTATTTAGTCATCTACACATTATAAATGAATGGTTATCAATTATCATCAATATGTTACTTTGTTCTTACACCGTCAATTTGCTTTACACATTTAGAAGCATGAACGATATTCAATTCAACTGATTTTTTAAGTCATTGATCTTTAAATGAAAACTAATAAATTAAACGATTGTAAAATTTATAGAACAAATATATGTTAGTAAGATATGTCTTTCCCACATAGGGATATACAGGTTATATGAACACCAGGACAACAAAAAACAAAGAGCTTGTGTATGCACTGTTTCAGTGGAATGTCGCATGGGTGTTGCCGGCCCTTAGTAACAAAAAATATTATTTTCATATATGTATAAATGAGGGTGATGAAAAATCAGACGAGTTAAACTACTTATAAGACTTGATCATCATACAACAAAAATAGTTATATTCCACTCACCGCAATTAGCAAGAACCGAAAGCATGTAATGCTTTTACCTTTTTTTTTTTTTGTAGGTTTCTCATAAAACACAAAAATAGTTATATTCCACTCACTGCAATTAGCAAGAACCAAAAGCATGTAATGCTTTTACCTTCTTTTTTTTTTTTTCCTCAAAAACACACACACATATATCATATATTTATGAGAACTTTAACGAAAAGCTACTGGTACTGTTCACTTTAACGAAAAATCATATTTTTACATTAAAAAGTCAATCATGGTACTATTTACTTTACCCTTTATTTTGTTTTTATCGTTAAAACTCAAAGTTTTCAACATTTTTCATTAATTTTCCTTATATTTATATATACAACTGCACAAATTGCAAGTCCAAAATGATAAGAACGAATCTCACTGTCATATATGGGCATAAAAATCCCCCCCCCCCCTAGTTATGTCGTAAAAAACCATAAAACAAAGGGTCTGTATATTCTAATAATATAACACTGTGGTCATCTTCGTAATCATGTACATTATATGTATATTTAATTTAAGGATAATGTTTGTGTCCCTCATGGGGATTTACTTGTTTCCTCACTTATAATGAATCTTTACTATCTGAATATTATAATTTGGACAATTCATTCTCTTTATCATCATCTAAAGATCATATTTGTAAAAAAAATTCAATTTGGAGATCATTTAATCATTCATACGTGTTAAACAGATCAATGATTTTAGTAACAAGTAGCATCCTCATAATGCAACGTTTATTTGTTTTATGCATATAAATGGCTAAAAGATTTCCAAATTGAATAATTTTCTACAAAATGATATTTAGATGATGATAAAGAAAATAAACGGTTTCAATTATAATGTTCAAACGGTAAAAATTCATTAAACGTAAGAGCAGAGGACATTTTGCGATTAGACACTATTTACACATCCTTGGATTTATACAAGTTCAATCATATATGTGAAACTAACTTCTTTTTTTGTCAGACAAATCAGCTTTCATATTTAGCATCACTAATTAGTGTTTTGTTTAGTTAAATAAATCAACTTTTTTTGTTTTGTTTTTCTTTCCTTTCTATCCCTCATAATCTGAAAAAAATACAGTTGAAATAGATAAAGGGCATGCAAGAATGCCATTTGTGAGAAAAACGATCCCGATTATGGCCACCCCACCCCATACAGTTTAGAAGACTTTTATGCCGTTGAATGCTTGGCATAGATTATATGTATTAATATTAATATGCTGATGCAAGAGAGATGGTTCTTATATATAGTTAACAATATGATTTGACTTTCATTTATAACACATTAATTAATCTATGTTAACACTTAACGAATAACAGTCAAGACTCAAGAGCAAGTGGATTACAAAAAAAAAAAAAAAAAAAAAAAACTGAGGACCAAGTGGAAGTAGCCATTACCAAAGGGTTTAATGACTTGAAATTTTCCAATATCTAGGAGATGATT
This sequence comes from Malus domestica, assembly GCF_042453785.1. Classification (NCBI taxonomy): domain Eukaryota; kingdom Viridiplantae; phylum Streptophyta; class Magnoliopsida; order Rosales; family Rosaceae; genus Malus; species Malus domestica. Next base: position 4,530,484 of record NC_091665.1, on the reverse strand, counting down.
GTTTTCACTCTATTTTTAGTTTCTTGCACAATCCCTTTTATTTTTAACATCATATTCAATAAACCAAATGAAAATAACGTTGGAAACTAAACACAAATGTGTAAGAGGTTAAAAAAAAGAGTGTGTATACTGTATAACATTCTCTTGTCTTATGTCATGAAAAATAATGATATATAAGAGAATCATATGAATATATTGTTTTACAGATAAGTGGGGTTATTACGGCCAGAGGCGGACAAGGAACCACCTATTCAAACCGGAGATAAGTGGGGTTATTACCAAGGAAGAAAATATCGGTAATATCGGAAATATCGGTAATCCGAAAACACGGAAATATCGATGGAAATATCGGGATAATATCGATATCGATAAAAATTACATGGAAACCACGGAAATTGTAAGAAAAACTTGGAAATTTTTATTGAAACTTTGCAGGATGTTTATTTAGTCAATTATCTATTAGTTTATCACAAAAAATTGGAAGAAAATGCATTACATGATGGATTTAACTGATTTAAGTTGATTATACAGCGAGCTGGCAAACACTGTGAGTGAATAAAATATATAGTAATTAATGAAAAAAAATTAAACACACCATAATCATTTATATATAATGATTTACTACAACTTTCAAGTAAAACTCATATTTTAGTTTTTCAATCTACCCTAATTCTGACATACTGCCGCACCCATCAAATCTCTACTACCTTTCTTCCTTCTTCACGTGGGATGTATTACCTTCCTCATTTTCTATTATTTCTTTCCTTTCCACACACACACACACACGCACAAACACACCCCACTCCCTCATTTTCTATTATTTCTTTCCTTTCCACACACACGCACAGACACACACTTCTACACACACACACACGCACAGACACACTTCAAAGTGCAAATCCACACCAGGGACCAAGCCATTTCCTTCTCTCTCACTTCGACTCTCTCTCTCTCTTCTCTGCACTGTCTCTCTCTCTTTCTCTCAAAATCCTCTTACCTCTCTCCCTCTCTTGCCGTGACCACACACACACAGCAACAGCACCATCTGCTCGACTCGAGCAGCTCGAGGACGACACCACCATCATCACACATCATCAGTCTTCTCTCTCCAGCCTCTGCGAGAATGGCGGATGACACCGTGACCTCCACCGTGGCGCACACTCCGGCGAGCACCATCACCACCTGTGAGAGGCGCAGATCTTGGCAGCTGCGACGACGGAGCTCGGCTGCCGTTCCGACGACGGAGAGAGAGAGCGATATTATCGATATCATTGATAATATCGCGATATTATCACGATAATCAATTGGAATACTCTGAAAATATCGCTGTTGGAAAAAAACGATATTATCGGCGATATTTCGCCGATAATATCGATATTTAATTCCTTGGTTATTACGACCAAAGGCGGACAAGGAACCACCAATTCAAACCGGATAAAGCAAACTAATTCAAGAGGTTGGTTCAGTTTTTACACTAAGGGCTTGTTTGTAAATGCTTCTAAAATAACTGAAAGTGTTTTTGGAAAAATTAATTTTGGGTCCCAAAAACACTTTAAGTGCTTTTTAGACGAAGCACTAGATACATGCTTCTCGCAAGAAATGCTTAAAGTGCTTTTTGAAGATCTACTTGGATTTTTATTAAGAATTGATTTTAAAAATATATTTATCTAAAATATTTTCAGTTATTTTAAAAATGCTTCCAAACGAGCTCTAAAAGAGAGTACTCTTGGACTAAATTGAAGCAAACCACAATTGGTTTGATTTGGTATGTTTCTTTATTTGGAAGCCGCCTATGTTAGTCTTACCTTACGAGTTTGATTCAAGCTTGAGCCGAGCTTGGGTACCATTGCAACTTAGCTCAACTTGTATACACCCCAAAGGCAAAAGGAACAAATGAAATATTATTTTACCCATTAGAATCCAAAATTTTAAGAATTGTTTGTTTTTCTCTTGAAATTGCTTGGTACTAACTTATAAATTAAATAGGATGGTGCTATTCACATACCAATTTTACTTCTTACACATTTGTTTCAATTTTCAACTGTCGGATCAAATGAACTGAAGAAGATCAATAGATAAAAATTAACAAAGATGTGCCGAAAGTAAAAGGAAATGTGTGAATACCACTCCCTATTAAATAACACGAATGGATAATTTTAAGTACCAATGACATGGTTTGGTATAAATTACTTGATATCGGAGGCAAGTGGGGTGGAATATAGGATATCTTTGCATATGTCCGATATTAGGTATTTCATTATAAAACAACTCGATAGTAACTTGTTACACGTGTAGCTACTCAGTTATATATATTCACGAAATCTTCAACGTAAAGACTCAAATCTTGTATTTGAGTTTAAATATAAGAAAAAAAATCACATTTGGGTTTTGTCACGGGTACAAATCTCGTCTCCACAACATTTTTTTTGGCAAAAAAAAAAAACCAAAGTGTGATTCAACTTTAAGTTTTAATATGAGATTTGAGTACAAGGTGGAGCTCATTCAATTAAATTTTTTTTTTGAGTTTTGGGTTCAATCATCTCCAATATAAATACCTATATTTTGAAAACTCAAAATTTGAGTTTTGAATATAGTATTTTCTCCTTCAATGCAAAGACTAAAATCCTAAAACTCAAAACTTAGGAATATGGGAATATTAAGTCGTTGCATTGAAGGAGAAAATTGGCAATTCATCCGCTTTTGAATGATATTCGCACCAAATCGCATAAGCATTATTGTTTTCGGCCACTATGGTAAAGCGCTTGATATAGATTATACTAGTGGTAAAGCCTCATCCCTTAACCTATGATCAAACTTTTGTACTCTTGCCCTCCTCTTGGCTCAAAAACTTAAACTTAATTATTAAAAAAACACTATAATAGAGTAGTAGTTGTAGTTGAAATCTAATTTGGAAAGCAAAACAGAAATAAAGAAGAACATAGTGCAATCTAATTAGGTAAACATGCATGTAAGTACCTAACGGGGAAAAAACAAAGATAAGAGTAGATTAAATACGCAAAGTTTATTATGATGATGTGATTGTGATTTAACACCAAGTTTCTCGATTTAGTTGGAAAGCTTTTTCGTCGCATTTAGGAATTTTAAGTGCACACACCTTGCCTTGTAAGTGGGTTTAGGTCTTTCATGATGGCATTTCAATTGATAGTAGTGGTGGGGTTTGAATCTCCATATAGAGAATGAAGATGTTTTTACCCTTTTTTATGAAAAATCTCGACGCTACAAAGAAAGCTTTACTATGTTTAATTCTAAATATTCCTTTACTCGTAGTAACATTGTTGAGTTCAAAATTAGCTAATGCTATACTGATATTTACATCATTTCCTGGTATCCCCTGAGGCCCCCTCCGAATTTCGTTAGCCCTCTTTTCACAGTTGGAGCTAAGGATTCGAAGCAAGGGAGGGCCCGAAAATGAAATATAAAGCATAGATATTCTCGTAGTTACACTTTCATAGAATGCTAGAAGGTCTTTTTGGCTAGTTTTCTTTACTTTGAATTTGGAGGAAATCATCAAAATACTCGGACAGAAAATCAGCAAGCCAAATAAATCACTGACCTCTCCAAAATTCTGATAGTACGGCAATTCCTGCAGCTGACGAGCAACCGGAAATGAATGTTGAAAAGTTGTTAGTCTTATAGGGCCAAAGAAGAGAAAAAGAGTTGATCATTAGACCTCGTCCGCTATGGATGGGTTTATTTTAGTCAGTGCTTGCTCAAAGTGTGTTCCTCAGATCACAACAAATCGTATAAACTATGGTTGAAAAAGATTTATGAGAAAAGAAATACTACTAAACTATGCACATTAATACTTCGAAATTAGACAGACATCCTCCTTTAATGGAGGTTGTCCTGCATTAACTTATAGTCCTGCATGGATTAATATTATGTATGTAACTCATAATCCTCTCCTGTTTTACAAATTTCTTTCATTGTCTTTCATTACTTATCATGACACATGACATTATATTATTGACACGGCTAGTCGCATAAGTTGCAACAGGAGTAAGGAAAGAAGAAGTGGGTATTCTCGTCAGGCATGGAGAGGTCCTTACCTCATCCTAGGCCCTAGGACACCGGACTAACTGCTTTGCATTGGTCTTAAATTCCTAGTCACAATATGGTGTCTGACTTTCAGTCTGAGGTAACCCTGTAAACAGACCGGATTACCCTACCATCATGGGACCTAGCTTTGTTAGCGATGCTACAAGGAAGCCATCAAAACAACTTCATTTTGTCCTAATCCTCCATTTATCCACTCCCCTTGGACGAAAAATAACTTCACCGTCGCGTTTTATGCCAATAATACAATATTCATAAACAGCAAAAATAGCTGTAAACGAAACTTTTGTGGTTTGGGGTTCTGGCATTCGTATTAACAACTAACGATTTTAGGCTCGTTCGGAAGTGCTTTTAAAATGATTGAAAACATTTTTGGTAAAAGTACTTTTGGGTTTCAAGAGCACTTGAAGTGCATTTAGGAGAAGCACTAGTTAAGTGCTTCTTACAATAAGCAATTCAAGTGTCTTTCCAGAATTCCCTTGCATTTTATTAAGCCTTGGTTCCAAAAACACTTTCATCAAAAGGGCTTTCAATCACTTTAAAAATACACTTCTAAACACACCCTTTACAATTATCTTTACAGCTCCTTAATGTTCTAGTTTATGCTCCGACCTATTATCTGAATAGACAAAGAAGGACGCACAGTCTAACGAGGCTATTGCGAAGTATTCACTTGTTACTTTAAATCGAATTTTGGCAATGGTAGAAGTGCCATGGGAGTCTGGTTCCAGTGAAGTTGACGAAACGGAACTTCATGTATATGTTTTTCGGATTCCCAAATCCATGTAAACGTTTTTATGGCTTTTCAAAAGATTTATTAGGGATTTATCAAGCGAAAGAGGACACACCATTTATGGATGGCTTGGGAGTGAGGTGCTTAAAAAAAAAGCACCAATGAAAAAAAGCTGTGCGGATTTTAGGTGTTTGGTAAACTGAAAAAAGGCTTATTTTGGAAGCTGCTGTAAGAATAAGCTGAAATCAAAGGAAAAAGCTGAAGCTGTTATTTGCAGCTTTGGAAAACTAGCTTTTTTTCAAAGCATACAGAGCTATAGTGCTCCTTTAATGAAAAGATTCACTATCAGACTTTTTTTTTTTTCAAAAGCACTCTTACGAAAAAGTTTACCAAACACTCTGTTGATTTTTTTCACAACTGCTTATTCTCACAGCACAGCGGCTTATTCTCACAGCAATTTTTTTTCAAAGCATAGTACTACCAAACCAGCCCTTATTCGTGCAGGTATAAGTTGATGTTATAAATCTGCTCTTGTGAGTCCTTGTCAACACTGATCCACTGAAATATCAACCACACTATTCAAAATCTTCACGGTCATGAAAAAATCTTGGCCCTTCCCCCAACAAATGCTTTTGAACCCAATTTCTACAGTTCAACAAGTTCAGCAAAACTAGACTTCAAGTGACCAACATAACTCAATTTTGCCAATACCGAAACCAACTCTTCACTCGTCCTCCTCCGATGTGGAACGCGTTCCGCTACTGCTACTGTTACGTTTTGGTGACACACCCCGACCATTTGGTATTGGAGACAAGGAAATGAGTCCTGCACTCGTGAGGATAATCTGGTGAAATTATATGACAATGCTGTCTATAAATTTTATAGGAGACCTGGGTTAGGAAAAACCGAAAACGAAAAATTCCCTACCTTCAAGTATGTAAGGAAATTGATGTAGTACAGAGTTGGCAGCAGATTTAGATAGTTTAGAGTACGTGAAAACACAGAAAACTTAACAAAACAAAAATAAAAGACAATTGGACTCCAGGGGCGGTGCACACTAAACTATCGACGTTGATGTCCTCATCAGAAACTCATATTATGCAGAAAAGTATCAATATGCACATTCATCCCAGCCAAGGAGTGGTGCACGCTAATTATGTGATTTTCGCGTGCTCAAGCCTGAACTGTGAGGGCAATTTCATCAAACTTGCCTCACAAAGGTGAGGTTAACAATGACATATCTGCATGTTTTAACCTCAGACAACAAGGCCTGCATGACATGGTTTTGAAATTTTCAGTAGTGTGCTAGTCATGTTTATTTATTTATTTCATCTGGACTGTAATATGCTCAAATATATGCAACTTATCTGTAGAATGCATCTAAATCTATTAACAGCCGTTAATCGTCCTACTAATCAATGTCACCTTAGTCCACTAAACATGTATAAACTCACAGAATTATGACCTAGATTACATATGCAAAAACAAACCTTGATCATGGAATGACAAATTTTCATAAGCTGAATATAAATTAATATGGAACAATGTACCATTTTCGGGTCCATTCAACTCTTTTCGTCTATTTATTTGGCTTAGTGAGTTTCAATTCAAGATAATTTTCCGCATTAAGGTGCATGAGATTGACTATCTACACATGATATCTAAATCTCAATTATGTCATCGATTATGACTATAAAAGACTTGCAACACCAGAGTAAAGAAATAGTTACGCAAACATGATTTTACCATATGCAGTTCAACAATACACCACTTTTCAACAGAAAAAACACTATACAACATATATTCTTGCAGAACCAATCCGCACTTATGTACAAGAATGGACTTCAAATATTATATATGCTTCGATATATGATCAGGATTAGTAATGTCAACATTGTTATCAGTATATTATCTGCTGTCGATAACTCAAAATTACATTCTATCAAAAGCCAATACTAAAAGCATAAAACTACAGCAGTAGCTAGAAAAACGACACTAAATTATTTCGACAGGGTACTGTTTTGTCAAAATCTTATATTCCATTAAAGACAACCACCTATTCCTATCCCATATTTACAAACTTTATGTAATGATTTATGAACAGAGTATTTTTCTCTGCCTTCAAATTCACTTCCTTACTAATCACAGTTAATCCTCAATAATACCACATAGCAGCAATAACTTAAACCACATACCATAGTAGAAAACAGCACCATAATATCGAATTGCTTCATCAAATCTGGCATGCACAGAAAAGCCCCAATATCAATCAGTGCCATCCCACGAGGTGGTCCGGCAGAATCTCAGAGACTGTTGCCAAGAACCTCCAAGGCAGATGTGACCACCACACTGTCAACATAATACATACATAATACATAAAAAGCATACAAGAGTAGCTTAACGTTTATTTCTGCATTCAAATGTGATATGAGAACACTGTTTCAACAGACAAAAATAGTATTTGAAGAGAACCGGCTCAAGTGAACGAATAATTTGCAAAACTCAATAACGAGTGGGAAAAAAAAATACTTTCAAACTGATATAATCATGAGAATTTACTGATTCTAGCAAAAGATTAACAACATTATTCCAGTGGAAAAAGTTATGACATCAATTTGCGAATTACAGTTCAGCATAAATTTTAGATGAGCACAATCCCTATCAAAACAACTCACTTCTTCAGTTCCAGTATTAAGCAAAGATGTCTCAGCCATGAAAACGCCATTACACAGTGAATAAGCTGGGCCCTCAGTTGAAAACTCTGGTAAATTCCTAACTTCTCAGTGAGTAAAAATAGTATCATTACGCCTTGGTGGTCTATCAGGAACTGAACCTGGCTTGAACTTTGAGGCCTCATGTTTCGCCAGTTCAGGAGGAACATGACTATTACTCTGAATAAGCATCTGCTTGAGATCATAAAATACATCCGTGTCATGCATAGTCAAGAATGTTGTGGCCACACCAGTCTTCCCTGCACGGCCAGTACGCCCAATACGATGAGTGTACTGTTCGATATTCCCAGGCATATCGTAATTAATAACATAGGCCACATCAGGTATGTCAATCCCACGACCTGCAACATCGGTTGCAACTAGAACATTGTATTTCTTGGTCCGAAAACCTTCAAGGCTAATTTCTCTCTGCTCCTGTGACTTCCCTCCATGCAAAGTGGTAACACGATATCCATTCTTATCCAAACTCTTAGCAACATAGTCAGCATTCTTCTTGGTGTTAACGAACACAATAGCAGTCTTATCACCAAGTTCGTCAAGCAATCTCTTTAATCTCTCAAGTTTCTCAGATTCCTTGCTCATGATCACATTCTGAGTGATCAAATCAGTTGTCTTTCCAGCCGTGCCAATGGTGACCACAACAGGATTCCTCAAGTACTTCCTAGCAAGCCGCTCCACAGCAGGTGGCATGGTGGCACTGAACATATAAGTGGTTCTGTATATCTTCTTCTCATCAAGTTCTTCGTCCTCATTCTCAGGTTTGAAATTGCTGGAGGGCATTGCATCTAAAACTCCCACAACCTGTGGCTCGAACCCCATATCAATCATCCTATCAGCCTCATCAAGCACAACATAATTGCACTGGTTAAGAACTGCATAACGCCTCTCCAAGCAATCAATCAAACGCCCTGGAGTGGCAATTACAACTGCACATCCTTGCCTAATTCTAAACCCTTGATCCTCGATGGACTGCCCACCAACAATGGAAACCACTTTGATACCCAAGAATTGCGCAAACTTGTTAGTCTCATCCTCAATCTGCTGTGCAAGCTCACGAGTAGGCGCCATAACAACAGCATAAGGCCCTTCTGCCGCATTCTCCTCACTAATGGGAGGCAACCTCGAAATATAAGTCAACATAGGAAGAACAAAGGCAGCAGTCTTACCAGAACCAGTCTCAGCAATGCCAATAACATCGCGCTGTTGCATGCCAAGTGGAATCGCCGCCATCTGAATCGGAGAAGGCTTTTTGTACCCAGCCTTCTCCACAGTCTTAAGCAACTCCTCACTCAATTTACTCTCTGCCCAACTCCTCATTGGCCTCGGAATCCTTGACCCCTTATACGAAATGTTAAAATCCTCTCGAAAAATCCTCCAGTCCCTCTCAGTTATCTCTTCAAGCTTCTTATCAGTCCAATGGCGATCGACCCTCATGTCGAAAGTGTCATACATTTCCGCAGCCTCCTCCTTAAGCCTCTGAGCAGCGGCCTCCTCAGGCCTCTCCTCGACGCCGTCCTTCTTCCGAATCTCCTCCCGCAGCTCCCTCTCGTACTTCACAGCAAGCTTCTTCTGCTCCCTTCGGTCCATCCCGGCCCGAAACCCTCGCCCAAACAGAAGCTGGGCCTCGTGAGGGTTTTGATACAGAGCATTCATATCCCGAGAAGTGTCCTCTGTGTTCTCCCAATCGAAAGAAAATCGGAACTTCTCGCTGGGTTTGATCACTCGCTTCTTGGGCTTCTTGGATCCAAGATACTGCTCTTTAATGGCTTCCAGCTCTTTGTCCCGCTCGCGCTCGGCCAATTTGTCTAAGCGGGCACGCTCTCTAGCCTTGGCCTCCTCTTCGCGCTCCCTATCTCGGTCGCGGTCGCGGTTCCGCCGCTCCGAATCTCGCTCCCGGTCACGGGAGTATCGATCCCTGTCTCGGTCTCGGTCCCTATGATCTCGGTCTCTGTCTCTATCTCGATCTCTGTCTCGGTCAGAACTAGTGGTGGTTGCGGGCGGTGCGTTGTCGGAGGAAGGGCGCGAGTGGGAGAGACTCGAGAGAAGATGGTGTTGGTGGCGTTTCTGGTCTTCGGATTGTTCTTGGCGGCGTTGGAGGGCTAATTGCTCCCGTTGGGCTTTGGTTAAGAAAACGGGTTTCTTGGGCGGCAGCGAGGAGGAGGCGGTGGCGGAGGAGGCGGCGATGGGAACGGCCTCAGCTGAGCGTTTCATTGTGTGAAAAATTGGAAGGGACTCGAGGGAAAGGAAGGGATTGCAGAGGGTTAAGGCCCCGTTTGTTTGCCTTCACTAAGTTTCATTGGACTAGACTGGACTAAGTGGACTAGACTGGACTAACTCTTAGTCCAGTCCAGTGTTTGGTATCACGCGGACTCACGTTAATGAGATTAAGTGGGATTCGCACGGACTAAAGCCTTCACTGTAGGTTCTTAGCGAGAGTCCTCGACAACCATGGGACTAGCTAAGACCTGCTTTGTTCCTCCGCTTCGCTCGTCTGCATCACTTCGCAGACTCTTTCTGCTTCGCTTTGGATCATCGACCCAACACGCCAACTCCCCCAACGGGTCTCAAATCGCCAGACTCCCGCTCGGAGAAGAGTCTAGGTCGGTCGGATCTGGAGCCTGGGAAGATGACAGTGGTTTGATCAGAACAGTTCCCTCCGAGCATCGCCATCTCACCGCTGATCACAAAAAGGGTCTCCTAGAAATCAAATGGCCACGCATCTCCGTCCCTCATCATCTCCACCCAAATTTCAAGTTTCCCCTCCTCTGTTCTTTCTATTGTACATCGTTCCCAATCAGCAAAAGGGAACCAGAATTAGATATTCCTGTCTCGGAGGCCGCGTGGCTGGTGTTTTTCTGTAAAAAGGGAGAGAAATGGTAGGTGTTGAGGAAGACGACAAGTAATTGGATAGATAGATGCAGATTATCAAAGTTTAGTTCCATTGAAAAATGGAAAAAGACATCAATATTGAATCTAAAATATGTTAGTCCGAGATCTAGTCCGGGACTGCACCAAACACTTAACTATTTTTATCCTGGTTAGTCCAAGCCAAGCCAGTCCAGCTTAGTCCTTGAAGTTAGTCCAGTCCGAGTTAGTCCAATGCAACAAACGCACCCTAAGGGTTTGAAGGAGGGGAAAACTGAGAAATTTGGAAAAATAGCCCAAATTAGGATTTATGTTGAAATTCTAACCAAAGTTCATATGCTTCTCCATTTTTAAGTAGGACTTAGCTCGATTTGAATTTGAAGTACATTATTGTTATAAGGTTTAATTCACTCGTCCATTCTATTAGTATAGATAATATCATTTGTTAAATAAAAATTAATTACAATTTTTTTTTTGAATAAGTGATATTATCTACACTAAGACCAAGGAAGAAAATATCGGTAATATCGGAAATATCGGTAGTTCGAAAACACGAAAATATCGATGGAAATATCGGGATAATATCGATATCGATAAAAATTACATGGAAACCACGGAAATTGTAAGAAAAACTTGGAAATTTTTATTGAAACTTTGCAGAATGTTTATTTAGTCAATTATCTATTAGTTTATCACAAAAAATTGGAAGGAAATGCATTACATGATGGATTTAACTGATTTAAGTTGATTATACAACGAGCTGGCAAACACTGTGAGTGAAGAAAATATGTAGTAATTAATGAAAAAAAAATTAAACACACCATAATCATTTATATATAATGATTTACTACAACTTTCGAGTAAAACTCATATTTTAGTTTTTAAATCTACCCTAATTCTGACATACTGCCGCACCCATCATTTCTCTACTACCTTTCTTCCTTCTTCACGTGGGATGTACATTTCTTTCCTTTCCACACACACACACACACGCACAGACACACCCCACTCCCTTATTTTCTATTATTTCTTTCATTTCCACACACATATTTTCTATTATTTCTTTCCTTTCCACACACATACACACGCACAGACACACCCCACTCCCTCATTTTCTATTATTTATTTCCTTTCCACACACATACACACGCACAGACACACCCCACTCCCTCATTTTCTATTATTTATTTCTTTCCTTTCCTTTCCTCCACACACAGACACACCCCACTCCCTCATCTCTCGATCCATCTCTCAGATCCTCCTCGTCCGCGTCTCCCTCTGCTCCTCCCTTGCCTTCCTCCTCGTCGAGCCCGTCACCATGTCCCGTGACCTCTACCTCTCCTCCATCGTCCCCATCGGCGTGATCCTCCTCATCCGCGTCTCCCTCTGCTCCTCCCTCGCCTTCCTCCTCGTCGAGCCCGTCAATATGTCCCACGACCTCTACCTCTCCTCCGTCGTCCCCATCGGCGCGATCCTCCTCGTCCGCGTCTCCCTCTGCTCCTCCCTCGCCTTCCTCCTCGTCGAGCCGTCGCCGTCTACTCCATCGGCGTCGCCTTCAAGCAATGTCGCGATAATATCGCTAATATCGCGATATTATCGCTAATATCGCTAATATCGCGATATTATCGCTAATATCGCGATATTATCAATATTATTTCGATATTTTGACGAAAACCTATTGGATATGTGTAGAAATATCGGACTTCCAAAAAAACGATAATATCGGCGAAATATCACCGATATTATCGATTTTTTATACCATGACTAAGACCAACTCCAATGGTGGGCTAAAAGCCAAATTACCCCTCAAACCCACTCCAACCCAAGGGGAAAATTTAGGCTAAATGCTAAATGCTAAACTAAGGCCAGATTCTCCTCGAAATTTAGCCCAGAAATCGGAATTTAAATTTTTCAATATTTATCGGAATTTAATTTTTTTTAGATTAAAATGTTCATAAAATTAATTTACGATAGTCTACATATTTATTTAAAAAAATAATAATTTAACAAAAAAATAGTCTATGTTCATTCTTTAATAATCCCGGGCTAAAATTTTAGGTTAAAATGGTTGGAGCAAAAAAGTTGTTTCTGGGCTAAAAACTAAATTTTCCGGCCTAAAATATTTGGCTTTTAGCCAACCATTGGAGATGGTCTAAGGGGTTGTGATGGGCTAAATCTCACAATGGGCTAACAACAATGTGGTTCAAATTTGTCTTTGGCGAACCTAAGACCTCTCACTTACAAGTGAAAAGGAATACTAGTAGACCGTAGTACTAAGTGGCAATTACAAAATTATCTCTCTATTGTATAGTCTTTCTCCACTGATGTTTTCTATTGATCAGATGAGAATCCTCACATCCTAACCATTCATCGTACATCATGCGGCCAGTTTTTATTAGGTACTATTCATGTTTTATTTTTAAATAAAAAAGTCAAATGATTTCTGACAGCACGATATACAATGTATGACTAAGATGTGAGGATCCATAGGATCCCCACAATTTGGATTCGAATGGGATCCAAATCCGTTTCCTCTTCTCACACAACTATTTTCATTTTTTTCTCTAAACATAACGCCTCCCAGCAACCAAAGCATCACAACAATAAAAAATGTAATTCACCCACACAACGTTTTGTTTTGCATATAAACAAGGCATAAACTAGCTATATTATTAAAAATGAGATTTTCTCAAAAGTGAGACTCTCCGCCACTTTATATTTTTGGCATAATGTTTTATAATGTTGACACGAAAATTGGGCCAAAAACATGAGATGACAAATAATTTGGTAAATGAAGACATTGTTGGTGGTGAGGGGTTCAGAGCCGTCAGCGAGGACCACGTTCTTGATATTATAAGGTGTGAGGAAGACTCCTAAAGGTAGGTCCTTGCGTAATGCGTACACTCGCATACCTTTATGATTAGGTTGCTTAACCCCAACGATGTCGTGGACACCTTCTCAAATAGTAGTGTCTTTTACATAGTCGATTAAGGACCTAACAACAAGACAATTGTGTTGCCTTAAGTCAAAGGACTACTTTGTATTATCCCAATTGGTGAGTTCTCATATGACATGAGTATGAGAATTTGTGGTTGACGTGTTCAGTTTACTCACTCTTTATTGAGCATCTAGATACTTACTTTCGTGTCTTTCACACCAATGACTTGAGACTAGACACTCTCCAGGGATAAGACATAGTATGTATTGATCTATTTGGATTGTCAATCCTATGATTATAAGCATTGAAGATATGTGTATGAAAGAGAAAAGTTTCCTGAATGGATTACACTTTATTACATATTCCTTGGACTTATCTTTTAAGCGTATGACATTTAATGAGACGACTTTAAACAATAATATTTGCCCTTAGATTAAAGTAAATTGGTTTAATATGTGAAATGTCCTTAAAATATCATCTCATGACAGACATTTCCAACATGTGGATACGCGAAGTACAATGAGCAAGAGCAACAATGGCTAATCCTCGAAAATTGGGATTGCCGTGCAATATTCAAGGCCACAAAATGTGAATTGTGAGTTTCTGTTGATGGTGGCCCCCACCGCACTTTTATCCAAGTGTGGAACCAAATTTGCACACCATCATTAACGGTGGAGATGCATAAATCCAAGTACATGTAAAGGAACAAATAGTGGTAAGCAAGCCAAAGATTGGGAGGTAGAGTGTACCGATCAATGGCTCTCTGATGGTCAAGTTAGTAAGCAAAATAAGACTTAAGAAGTGGGCAAGAGAATAAGTATGCGAGAATCGAGTTACCAGATATGAACCCTAGAATGGTTTATTTATACCATCCAAGGAGATCTTTTAGGATAGTAGAATCCTCATTTAACTGAGAGAATTCCAGAGGATATCTAGGAATAGATATTGCATCCTATTAGGAGTGTGATTACTTGCGGCACATGCCAATCATTAGATTGTAATCCAAGATTATAGGATACCCATTGATTCCTTGCTAGATTAGGTTTCCGTATCTTGCAGAACAATTATAGTCAATCTCAGCGAAGTTGTTGGACTTTGCCCACTGATTCTAGAACATGATGATAGTGGTAACGATGCTCTGTTTATTTAGCTCCGCATCAGGCTCTTAAGTTCATGACCAGACATTGGAGGTATGCATATTCTGATCTACCCTACTCAGGCCATAAAATATCATGGTCCCACAATTGCCTGTAACTATGTAACTAAAGGGACTTGTTCCCTTGAGGATGAATAATTATCCAAAGAACATGCCTTTCAGAGTAAGTCAAAATACGTATCGTTTTAAGTTTTTGACATGTAGTATCTTGACCTCGAACCTTGTGAACTTTGGACTTTCCGAATTTCAGACGTGCATCCTCAAGAATTGTAGCAATGTGTTAGCAATGATAAAAGATGTCATATTGCTTGTGCACATTTAAAAGTGGCGGCTCTTTGCATCACAAGTGATTTCGACTTTCGAACACACGAATATCTAGGCTAGACTCTTCGAATTCGATGGTGAGATCCTTTAGCAGCTGCTCTTTAAATATCATGATTGGCTTTAAGGCACCTTTCTAACGCTACCATTGTGACAATAGTGTAATACGAATCAAAGACATGATGTCTGAATCCTACATATAGGTATTGCACTTACATAAACCACTATAGAAGACCATAGAGGGACTGCATGTCCTAATCTCATTTTTTTAATAAATATGATATTATTTACACTAAAGAGTGGGGAAGTGGGCTAAGTCTCACAATTAATTATCCATATTAATTTGATTCAAATTTGCCTTTAGTGAGAATTAAACATAAGACTTCACATTCATACCATTAGACCATAGTATGGCCAGGCCCTGACCTCTTATATTAAAACTCATTATGACATATAATTTAGTAAATTTTCAAATGGAGTTAGAGAATGTAAAAGTGTATATATATGATGGAGTATTTATTTGAAATCTAATAATCAATAAAAGGAATTGGTTTCTTTTATGCCAATAGATTAATTGGGAGGTGAAAAGCCAAATGAAAATCTGGTCTATGATCATAATCCAATAGTAATTATATATGCTAAGAAAATGCAAACCGAAAAAGGAGAAAAAAATTTCTTTTAAAATAACGTGCAAGATCGAAAATTGATAGGAAAACACAAACAAATGAAGCCATTTGAACATATGCATCCATTAAGCATCATGAAATAGAAAAAGATGAATACAGGCTGCGGTAGGGTTCTGGACATAAACTCAAGAAGTCTAGCAGTAACATAGTTGCCTTTTTCTTTCTGAACAAAATGAAACTTAAACTCCAAAGAACATGCAATCCGTACGAATGGAATACATATATACACACAGTGTAGCAAATTAGCATTACATACACAACATTAGCGGAAAGATAAAACGATAGCAATACCATTATAATTTACATATAAGCTATAAACAGTGTGGTAATAATATATCAAGTTTTGGACTGATCTCATTGGACTGGGAAGCACACAAATTTTGCGATGGTCTGTCCAATTTAGAGATGAACAGGGACCAATCCAAACTTGGAGGCAGGGTTATCAACTTGTTGAGCGCTGTCAGTTCCCTATACAAAATTGTACAAGTAATAAGTGGCAGAAAAAACATAAGATAAAACGTTACAGCAATAGAATAAATCATATTTTGCATTCTGAAGTTTGTGTTCAATTCTAACCTCATACAATATTTTTAAAATATTTCAATCTCATACATTTACTTATTATTTTATTTTAATATTATACATCTGTTAAAAATTCTGTTAAGTTAATCATTTAAGTGATGACATGGTAACAGCAAATTCCATATTTGTGTTGACATGAAGCCAACTTTGTACCATGAAAATAAAAAAGATTAATTAATAAAAAATAGAAAAGGAAAAAAATCAGGTGCACAAATTTGGGGCTCAAATTTGACTACTATGTTAGCAAAAAATATAGGCTTTATATTTGTCACGTCATCAATTAACCGTCAAGTTGACGGTGCAACTAACAGATATGTGAAATTGCAACTAAAATATAAGTGTGTATGAGATTGAAATATTATGAAGATTATGTATGAGGTTCCAATTGTACCCAAACCTGAGAATGTAAAATATAATTCACCCATAAACTTGTGTAGTTTTATTGTTCAGCTTTAGTCTATCTTATGTACCACAAGAAAAACTAATGGGTTATTTGATAATCATTTTGTTTTTAGTTTCAGTTATTTCTTTTAAAAAATATAAATAAAAATTAAAAGCTAACTTTGTTTTATTTTTAAGTTTGGGATTTTATTTTGGTTTTCTAATTACAAAAAAAATGAAAAATCTGAAATGGTTAATGTCTCAACTGGGAAAGAGAATGTATTAAGTATTAAAGAAGAGAAATGAAGCACGAGAAAGAGTACTCATCACCTGGTAAGAAGGGTAGACCATCCCGGGATAGAATATCGACGGTAGAAGATGATGGTCGAAAGATCCATTGTAGGCAGGATCGCAACCTTTCCCCAAACCACCCCGATTCAGTTTTGTAGTGATAGCTTAGTTCTGAGATGTGCATAACCTTGGAACTATCCAAGCTTCCTTCTCCACGAATTCTCTCTACGAGTTCATTGGGAACATTTACCAAATCCAAAGTTTGGAGACATGTTAGGTGTTCAATTCCATTAGGCAATTGCTTTAACCCCATGCATTCAGTGATAACAAGTGTCTGTAATGCCGGCATTGCCCCCTTCTCTATGACGATCGCATTCATTTTAGGCAACTCCATTATGTACAATTCAGAAAGCATTCGGAATCCAGTGTGAAAGACCAATTGATTTCCAACATATGCATTGTTTAGCCGAAGTATGCTCAAATTAGGAAGTGCTTGGATGTAAGGAAGAAAATCTTCTGTTAATCTGGACCAATGCAACCTCAAGTGTGTAAGGCTGAAAAGAGAAGGAAACCAAAGTGGAACCTTCTCTAATTTTCCAATCAGACCAAGTTCCTTGAGCAAAGGAGGTGCAGATGGCAATGCATCCAATCGTAACACCTCATCCTCATTACTTGTATGGACAAAGAAGTGTTCAATGAGTTTCATGCTTTCGAGTGACTTGCACAAGTCCTCCTCATCTGCCTCTCTCGCATTGCTTAAGCTCATTCTTGTGAGTTGGGTCAACTGTCGAAGTTGTTTGACTAACGATCCTCCTAACTTGATAGCATCACAAACTTGTAAGCTCTTTAGCTTACAAATGCCATCTGGTGCTTGTGTGCCATCAAAGAAATAATAAGACTTAAAAAGATCTTCAAAATTGCAATGGTACATCAACAGGTGCCGTAAGTTTTTTAACTTCACAATTCCAGCTGGAAGTACCCTAATTTTGGAATGCCTAATGTCTAAGGTTTCCAAACTACGAAGGTTTCCTATATCTTTTGGAAGCTCTTTTACTTTTGTTCCTTTCAAGTTTAAATACTTCAAGTTAAAAAACTTTACTATTTCACCAGGGAGCTGAGCAACTGGGACATGTTTAAGATCCAAGACCCTTAAGAGTTTGAAACCAGATGGCAATTCTTGAACTGAAGAGGAATCAGCCATACTAGGAGGAAATAAAAGAAGGTGCGAACCTTTGACATGTCTCCGTGTGTTTGTAGTTCTTCATGGTTAGTTTGCATGGACATACGACGATGACCTCTGCTATCTTTATTCATTTTTTGCTCATCATAAACGGCAAAAAATTTGTCAGCTTTGGAAATTGAAAGAGCAAGTTCGCGTATAAGGTCATGCATCTTGAACGTTTTTGCTTTTCCAGATGGTTGCCTCTTAACAACTTGTACCATGCATCGGCAAGTGAGCTCCGCTACGTAGCTTTCAGCGATCTCTTCTGGCTTAGGCCCTTCCACTTTGTCCACAAATCCCTCAGCCATCCACAGTCTGACAAGCCTATCACTGTCTATCACATAATCTTCTGGAAAAATACACAAATATAAGAAGCAATGCTTAAGTCGGTAAGGTAAATCGTTGAAGCTTAGCAAGAAGATGCTCTTCACTACTTCAAGTGTCGGGTTGTTACTTAGCTCCCAATTCAAACTACTGTAAAATTTCATCCATTCAGAAACCAATCTCCTGGTTGACATGAGAGCACCCAAAGCCACAATTCCAAGAGGTAAGCCTTTGCATTTTCCAACAAGATCTCTAGCAATGAACCCAAGCTCCTGTGGGCAACACTTCTCAGGCCAGCTAGAGAAAGTTTTCTTGGAAAAAAGATCCCAAGCATCATTCTCATTAAGAGGCTGAACATGGTAAACATGACTTCCAGCTTCAAATGGAAAAGAAGCAATGTCTTCATTTCGAGTTGTGAGCATGACTCTACTTCCGTCTACTCCATCTGGAAGTGCTACACTTATTTGCCTCCAGAGATATATATCCCAAACATCATCTAACACAATTACATACCTCTTTGACTGCAAATAGTTTACCAACAATTCTACCATTTGTATGTAGTTCATGTTGCTCAAGTCTTGAGGAACATCTCGCAGTGCTGATCTAAAAAGTTCTTTTATCAAGACTCTTAATAGATCTTCAATGTTGTAAGTTTTCGAGACCGTGAGCCATGCGTAGCAATGAAAATTGGCAGTTTGACCGGTGAAGGCGGTCGCAACCAAGCTCGTCTTACCCGAACCCCCCATACCAACAACTGAAATTACAGTCCTCTGAGGCTCTTTAGACAGTAACCATCCAACAAGCTTCTCTTTAGCATCTTTGATCCCCACAAGTTCGTCATCTTTAAAGAAAAGAGATGACACACCATATATTTTGACTCGGTTGGAATCGTAACTGTTGGGATTAGTCTTCGTGCCTTCTATTCGCTCTACACCATAGCGCCGGCTTCTTTCTGGAATGCCTTTGATTGTTTTGATGAGCTTCTGCAATTTGGTGGCAATCCAATGCCTCTCCCAAAGATATTTGGGGAAGCAAGTGGCTTGACGAAAGGCTCTTGTGTACGGACCCCAACTTCTCTGCTTGTTTGTGTGATACATGAACTCGTCCATGATGTACTGCGATGGACACGTCCCTCACATTTTCCACACATGTTTTCTCCACTTCATTTCGAGCTCCCTTTTTTTCAGCATCTGCCAAGAAGGCTTTCATGGCTAACAACTCAAGCCTGGTCTCTTCAAGTTCATCATGAACTCCTTCTAATAGTGACGCTTCGCTTATGAGAAATGCTCCAACTCTGCCAACCAAAAGGTCTAGCACAGCCGAAGCCATGTTTTCTTCTTCTCTACTGACTTTGTTTTGGAATGAATGTATGATAGAATGAATAGGTTATAACCAAGGTCTTAAATATTGAAATATCGCAGATAATATTGTTTGTTTGAAAAGAGGATATTTTTACATGTATTCATCTTATTTTCGTCAATATATCAAAATAATATTCGTCAATATATCAAAATAATATAGGTATTATTAGAATAATATCGAAATAATATCGATAAAATAAACATAATAATTCAGTGTGTGTCAGTGTGTGTGTCGGTGTGTGTGTGGTGAAGTGTGTGTGTACATTTATATTATATGCTTTAGGTGCATGGTGTGTCAGTGTGTGTGCAGTGGTGTGTGTGTGTGTGTCACTGTGTGTGTGTCGGTGTGTGTGGTGGTGTGTGTACATTTATATTAGAGGTATTCATCAATTGCCCTCCTAAATTTGTGAACATTGGTCAATTTCCCCCCTCAACTTTAATTTTGGCCAATTTTCCCCTCAACTCTTATAATTAGTCAATTTCCCCCTCAACTTTAATATGGCCAATTTCCCCCCTCAACTTTCATAATTAGTCAATTTGCCCCCTTCTGTTAAATTTTTTTAATTTTCCATCTATTTTTTTTTAAATCTTTCTAATAACTTCCAACAAAGTACTAAAATTAACATAAACTCACCTGCATAATATAGGGTAAAATGTACAAAAACATAATACAATTAGTATGTGATATGGGTTGATTATAAGAAAAAGTTATGAATCGGGTTTAAAGCATGTAGAAGAAGAAATAATAATCCTAAACTCATGGGTCAGACCCATTTCAATAAAATGGGTTATTCTTAATAAGGAGTCGAAAATTATGAATTGACTAACCATTTTTTCACTAAAGCTCGATTCTCCGCAATTTACTTGAACTTAGCTTTCACTTTTATAAAGAAAATTGTATTCACATAAAAAAATGTACACATCAATCCTTTTCATTATCAATTTTGTATAGTAAAAAATCAAATAAAATTACTTCATACAGATTT
Organism: Malus domestica; assembly: GCF_042453785.1. Classification (NCBI taxonomy): domain Eukaryota; kingdom Viridiplantae; phylum Streptophyta; class Magnoliopsida; order Rosales; family Rosaceae; genus Malus; species Malus domestica. The sequence goes on along the minus strand of NC_091665.1, from coordinate 4,509,829 downwards.
ATTATGACTAATAATACTATCTATGATAAATTGTAAAATTCTAAATTTTAATCTATTTGTAATAGGATAAAGACATAGGAAAATGATTAACATACATCTTATTTAGTTTCTTACACACACTTGTTTAATTATGATCAAATTAAAAAATTAACAGTAGGGTGCAAATTGACAAATTATGAGAGTTGAGGGGGGAAATTGGCCAAATTAAAGTTGGGGGGAAATTGGCCAAATTAAAGTTGAGGGGGGAAATTGACTAATTATGAGAGTTGAGGGGAGAAATTGGCCAAAATTAAAGTTGAAGGGGGAAATTGGCCAATAGTCACAAGTTTAGGGAGAAAATTGGCCAATAGTCACAAGTTCAGAGGAAATTGACCAATAGTAAACTGAGATTTATCCTAAAAGGGAATAGCTGCATCAGCACCACCATAGAAATAATAGTAAAATATAACAAAATAAATAAAATAAAAGAAACGGGGACATATGTTTCTGGAGCCATGTGGAAGAAAGTCTTCGTGTAAACAGTAAAGACTTCAATTATCAGGCTTAAAGTCTTTATGTGCACATCAATATTGCAATCTTTATATAAAGGTTTTTCATCTGGACAATTACAAAAATAAAGTCTTTAAGTGCACATCAATATTGCAATCTTTATGTGCACATGAAGACTTTAAGCCTGGTAATTGAAGTCTTTACTATTTACATGAAGACTTTGTAAATAAGGTTAGTCTGGTTTTTGTACAATATGTGCACATCAATATTGCAATCTTTATGTGCACATGAAGACTTTAAGCCTGGTAATTGACGTCTTTACTATTTACATGAAGACTTTGTACATAAGGTTGCTTTTTGTAATTGTGTGAGCAATATTGAAGAGGCATTAGTCTAATTCAAATGATCAGTTCTTTTATTAGAATTTTAACGAAAAGCCTACAGTACTGTTCATTTTAACGAAAAGTCACATTTTTACACTAAAAAATCAAACTACTACTATTCACTTCATCATTTATTTTATCCTTATTGTTAAAACTCAAAATTTTTAAACCATTTTCATTAGTTTCATTTCTTTTATTTCAGAGCAATAATGTAGTGTTGTAATCGTCTGCTGCTCCGCACCACATACCCACTCCGTAATAGAGACGAGCCGCTGTCCGTCTCTCCTTACTCTCTCTCTCTCTCTCTCTCTCCGCTGCGGCCACCTCTAGCCGTACCTCCTGTCACGAGTTCCTCCCATCTAACTATCTATCCTCTCCAAACCAACACCGATTTAATCCCGAGGTATACACTTTTTGGTTTTTCATTTTTATTTTTATTTTTATTTGTTTGATCGGTACAGGGTTTTGTATTTATCGTATTACTAGGAGAAATAACCTCAAAGAGATGATATTTTGTATTTGATTTATGAGTATTTGTTGTTTTTGTATAAGAATCACTATTTGGATTAATTGTTGATTTTCAACCTTTTGTCTTTGTTCTTAATATTTTTGAGTTCCATATGTTAAATACCAGGTCTTTTCATTTAGCATCTTATGAATTTTATGAATTACAGCTTCTGCAGTATTTTCCAAGTAGGTGGAAACAGGCACAAGGGAAAACTTTGTCTGCATATCCATATATTTTATTTCCTTCAGTTATACTTGCATTTTACAGTGAGCTAAAGGTAAACCCTTGCTGGCTTTGATTGTGAATTTCGATTTTATATAGTTTCATAACAATACTCTGTTGTGTACTTTCTGTCAACAGATAGATCCTACCGAGTATCAGATTTTACTCACAGACCCGCCTCTTAATCCTTCGAAGAACCGTGAAAAATGGTTTGTTTTTTGTTTTAGTAATCATTATGTACCATAATAAATATTGTGAATTGTGGCATTGTTGGCTCATGATTTGGTGTTGTTTGACATTTCAGGTTGAGACCATGTTTTAGAAATACAATTTTGTTGGGGTCTTCATTCAAATTCAAGCTGTAGTAACGTTGTATGCTGAAGGTGCTTATAGAGATGATTAAAGGTTAAATGCTCATGACGTTGTTTTTACCCCTCCGACTTCGTTTGTTTCTCCTTTTTTTTCCCTTCATGTTATTTGTACAAACAAGTATGTCTTTTCTTATTGTTGCACTTTCAAATTCTTGGAAAACATTGATGGGGAGATTCTACATATTTATGTAAATAGATTCTACATATCTACACACAATACTTACACCACATGGTTATAGTATAATGCAGAATCTGGACCTGAAAAGTGATGGCATAGGTGTTCTGGCTGGATTGATGACTGTAATCAAGGTCTCAGTTCAGCTCTAATTGTGACTGGTAAATTTTGAATGACTACTGGCTACTGTTAAAATCCAAATGTATGCAATCCCACATTCCAATTTGTTGTGTGAAGACAAATATCATGCCGAAATGATTAGTCATATGGAAATGCTAAGATCGCAAAGTTTCTTTTCGTATCAAACTATTAGGAAAGCAAATCTCACAATCTGAAGCTTTTCGTTGACGTAATGTTGATCCACATTACATGTTTCATTGCTTTCAAATCTCACCTGCTGTTGTTTGCTTTCAACTTGGCAGCAAACTCATTTGTGGGTTGGTTTATTTTTAATGTTGTATGATGAGGTAGTTGTTTCTGTCTATACATGTTTCTGTTTAATCTATTCTATGTGTCTATACATGTTTGTGTGTTTAATTTATTCTATAAGTCTTGATAAAAAAAATAAAGACCGCAAACAAGCATGACTTTAAATTAGGTGCAAATGAAAAAATTTGTTTACAAGAGAAAATGGATAGGTGTATGGTTATTAATCTTTGTTTTACTTCCATTACATTATTTGATATTTTGTTGTTGCTGCTGTGAAATCAAATCCGTTCGATGCACTGCGCTACCAGTGGAAGCACGACATTCATGAATTATTTTCTTTCAATTCCTCCTTAAACATGAGAGGGCATACTAGCATAAGCTGTTTGGCACAAGATTAGTTAAAAGTTATGTAATCGACTCATTTTTCGTGTCATTTCATGATGGTTGGGTGAAGTTTATTTGGAGTGTTATGAACCTATAGTTCTGTTATTTGAACTGCAGTATATAAACTTGGTTATTTACTTCTCACGTCATTGAGGCACAAAAGTTGTTCCTGCACTGAGTTCTATATATCGAAATTGAACAAATTTAATTTTCCTTTATATCCAAATGCATTGAAGTAACTGTGAGTTGTATGACATGACTATTCAATTATGGCCTTGGCCGAGGCCCCTTGCAGTTTACTGAACATTTCATCTACGCCTTAAGCTTTCATATTCTTTGTTAGGCCAAATTAGTTGTGTTGGATTCAAAATATTTCTAAATTTCATTAGATTTGGTCTTCAAATTTGAAAGTCTTTGAGTTGCTAACGGATTTACTTTGTTTGCAAATTTCAGAAATTTGAATCGTTGGGAGGAAGAAGTTGGTTCCTTGCCATTTTGAGGTATATAATAATACGCCCTCATTTTTATTCAAAGCCTAATTAGTTATCAATGTTTTTTTATTTATCTTTGTGAAGCTTTCATGCTTGGAGTTTAAATATATAATTCAATTTTCTTCGTTTGAGCTTAGAATGTCGGAACGGCTACAAAACCCTAAGAGACTACATTGTGAATAACTTATTATAAACTGAATAACAAGCATGCTATTTATAATAAACTAGCCATAACCCTAAAAGGTAAGAAACCGAAACCCTAATGCTAATGGGCTAAGCCCAGAAAACCAAACATTCAAATAAACTAAAATCCTAATATTTTCTAATACCCCCCCCGTCAAACTCATGGGGGTATACGACATGAGTTTGCAAACAAGCAGATGTGGACTGACTCTGTTAGGCGGACTGGCAGGTATGCAAACTTGACTTGACTGTCAAACTTTACTTGATTCTTGACTTAACTTGACTGGCGAACTTGACTTGACTTGACTTGACTGGCAAACTGGTTCTTGATTCTTGATTTTGGCTGACAAACTGATTCTGGTTTAAACTGGCTAGTGTTGAGAATATGGAAAGAACCTGTCACTAAACGGACGAGATTTTCATATCTCAATTGTAACTACGAACAAACAAAAACAAAGGACTACCACTCGAGTGGTCACAGATCCAAACACTCGAGTAATGGTCACAAACCAATTCCAAAGAGGCCAACCAACAATTCATGCAGGCCTAAAACAAATTAAAAAAATAAAAAATAAAAACAGCCCGTGGATCAAATCCCAATACCTTTTTTTTTTTTGCTTTTCTTTTATGTCCTTGTTTTTTTTTTATGTTTCTAAACGGATATAAACTTGTAAGTTGTAGCAATCCTCAGAATGCATGGGAACCTTAATACAATCGTCAGATCAACAACAAAAACGGCAAAGACAAGAAGCAGTTGTAAATAGTTTGATGGGCGCGACTTTTGGTTGCAGCGGCAGGATGACTACATCATGTGATGGCGATGGGATTCTGGTGCAGCGGTGAGTGATCGGGTTTGTGCAGGCATGCAGGGCGAGTCAAACTGGTGCAGATGCAGCAGATCTTATACTGGTGCAAGAGTGGTCCAGGCAGGCCTAGATGCGGGTATGCAGCGGTGGGGCGTTCAACAACTGGTTTTAGACAGACAACAGAAATCGAGTTACAGCAACAGCAAATAGCAGCATGTGGTTCCCGTGCGGCGGCATGGTGAAACAAAGGTTCAGTTTTTTTTTTTTTTTTATTCCTTTTTTTTTTTTCAAACTATAAAACCTTAATCCAACGACTGAACAAACCACAACAAACAAGAGAACGCGACTAGACAAACAAACTAGTTACCAAGAACAAATTCGACCCCAAAGGATCAAACTCTGCTCTAATACCAAGTTGAATATCAGGGTGCGCAACGAACAAGACTAACAAAATAATAGGAATATTATTAAATAAACTAGAATGCCGGAACGGCTACAAAACCCTAAGAGACTACATTGTGAATAACTTATCATAAACTGAATAACAAGCATACTATTTATAATAAACTAACCCTAACCCTAAAAGGTAAAAAACCGAAACCCTAATGCTAATGGGCTAAACCCAGAAAACCAAACATTCAAATAAACTAAAATCCTAATATTTTCCAATACCCCCCGTCAAACTCATGGGAGTATACAACATGAGTTTGCAAACAAGCAGATGTGGACTGGCTCTGTTAGGCGGACTGGCAGGTATGCAAACTTGACTTGACTTGACTGTCAAACTTTACTTGATTCTTGACTTGACTTGACTGACGAACTTGACTTGACTGGCAAACTGGTTCTTGATTCTTGATTTTGGCTGACAAACTGATTCTGGTTCAAACCGGCTAGTGTTGAGAGTATGGAAAGAACCTGTCACTAAACGGACGAGATTTTCATATCTCAATTGTAACTACAAACAAACAAAAACAAAGGACTACCACTCGAGTGGTCACAGATCCAAACACTCGAGTAATGGTCACAAACCAATTCCAAACAGGCCAACCAACAATTCATGCGGGCCTAAAACAAACTTAAAAAATAAAATAAAAACAGCCCGTGGATCAAATCCCAATACTTTTTTTTTTTTGCTTTTCTTTTCTGTCCTTGTTTTTTTTATGTTTCTAAACGGATACAAACTTGTAAGTTGCAGCAATCCTCAGAATGCATGGGAACCCCAATACAATCGTCAGATCAACAACAAAAACGGCAAAGACAAGAAGCAGTTGTAAACAGTTTGATGGGCGCGACTTTTGGTTGCAGCGGCAGGATGACTACATCATGTGATGACGATGAGATTCTGGTGCAGCAGTGAGTGATCGGGTTTGTGCAGGCATGCAGGGCGAGTCGAACTGGTGCAGATGCAGCGGATCTTATATTGGTGCAGGAGTGGTCCAGGCAGGCCTGGATGCGGGGATGCAGCGGTGGGGCGTTCAGCAACTGGTTTTAGACGGACGACAGAAATCGAGTTACAGCAACAGCAAATAGCAGCGCATGGTTCCCGTGCGGCGGCTTGGTGAAACAAAGGTTCAGTTTCTTTTTTTTTTATTCCTTTTTTTTTTCAAACTATAAAACCCTAATCCAACGACTGAACAAACCATAACAAATAAGAGAACGCGACTAGACAAACAAACTAGTTACCAAGAGCAAATTCGACCCAAAAAGGATCAAACTCTGCTCTGATACCAGGTTGAATATCAGAGTGCGCAACGAACAAGACTAATAAAATAATAGGAATATTATTAAACAAACTAGAATGCCGGAACGGTTACAAAACCCTAAGAGCCTACATTGTGAATAACTTATTATAAACTGAATAATAAGCATGCTATTTATAATAAACTAACCCTAATCCTAAGAGGTAAGAAACCGAAACCCTAATGCTAATGGGCTAAGCCCAGAAAACCAAACATCCAAATAAACTAAAATCCTAATATTTTCCAAAGTAGCTGTTATGATTGTGAGATTGTGTATGTTGGTTATTGCTTAACTGAGTGAATAAAGTCATCAAAAAAGTAGATGCCATGTCAGTGTATGTCAATGGGGAGTGTATGAAATATATGATTACATTGATCAGGGATAATGAGTGTAACAGAGTCCTAACTGAGCAATGTATGTTAGTGACTCGATGTAGATGCTGTGCTTTGAGTTTAGTGAGTTTTTTTGGGCAAGGGTTTTCAAGTTTTTTTTTGTTGAATTTCTCTTGCTTCGTTTTATTTTTTCAGATGTACCACAGTAGTCACCTTCCGTACAGAAGCTTCACATCCTCCCTTAATAATTTGTCTTTCTGTCGAAATTATTCATGTCTTCTTGTATTACGGTTTCAAAAACGATTTCGATATTGTTCACTCATCTATTCCTTTAGTTCGTTTATGATTATGTTGAATTTTTTTAAGGTTAAATGTGTCTTATTCATGTGGTTAAGGCTGGTGTATTCAAGTCCTGCAGCAATGCACATGCATTTTTACTAGTAACAAACTACTACTGTGGCCTTTTGAAAACTTCACATAATAATAAACTATTGTCAGCATTCATTCTCATAATTTTACAACAGGTTTCTATATAATGCTAATTTTCGATTTGGTGAATCTTTTTCTTGCTGTACGAAAAGAATGTGGAATCTGAATTAACCTCGTCTCTTTAAGATTGTTTTCCTTTTGCAAAAGAGATCCGCCATTTGCTAGCTCAAATGTAACAAAAAAACTAAGGAATCTTTAGGGCTTGTTTGGTATCATATTTGAATTTTTTTATAATTTCTCAAAACATATCTTAAGAATTTTTTTTGAAAACAATTTTCTTTAAGACTCAAAAACTTGTTTGGTATACGATTTAAAATTTTTAAATCTTATAACTTAAACTGGACAAAAAGATCCATAAAAAGGGGGTTGAGAGAGAAAGAGGAGAGAGGAGGAAAGAAAGTAAGAGATAATTGGAGGAAAGAGAAAGAAGTGAGAAGATCGGAGGAGATAGAGAAGAAGAGGAGTGAGAGAAAGAACCGAGAGAATGAAGTGAGCGGATTGGAGGAGAGACGAAAAAGGTAAAAAAAAAAGAGGAGGGAGAGAGAAAGAAGAAAAGAGAGATAGATTTGGAGTGAGAGGGGAGGAGGGAGAGAAAAGAAAGGAATGAGTTTAAGTTTAAAAACTCTAAAAACTCACTTTTTGTGTTTTTAGATAATAAATTATATTTTTAAGTTAGTCTTGAGTTCAGTTTTTGAAAATAGTCATACCAAACAAGTTTTTAAGGCCTAAAACTTGAAAATTGTTTTTTAGTTTAAAAAGTTGGATTTAAGTAGAGTACAAAACATGTTCTTATTTTCTTGCTACACGACAAGATTATACTCGCGTGGCTCATGATCCATCTTAAAGGCGCAAAATTAGTTTGTTGGATGCAGCATATATGTTTTTTGTGTTGCAATTAATTGTATGTTTATTTATTCATTTATTATTCATTGATATATTTGCACTGAGGGTTAAAAGAATACAACTTGAAAATTGCTCACATACATTTGGAATTGGAATAATAACTACAGTGCACTTTTAATAACTTAAAGCTCGTTTGGATGTGCTTTTAAAATGACTGAAAGTGCTTTTGGTGAAAATGTTTTTAGAACCAACCTTTAGTAAAAATGTAAGTGAATCTTGGAAAAACACTTGGGCGTTTGTTTGCCCTCACTAAGTGGGATTGGACTGGACTAGACTAACTGTTAGTCCAATACTGTGTTTGTTCCATGCTGGGACTAACATTAATGAGACTAAAGGGGACTAGCATGGACAAAACCCTTCACTAAGAGGTCTTAGTGAGACCCCTCAATAACCATGGGACTAGCTAAGACTATCATCTCTCGTCCTCATCAACCACTCCCGATAGACTCCTCGTCATCTCCGGTCACCTAGATCATAATAAAATATTAATAATTTATATATTAAATAATATAATATTAGAATTTGTTATTATCCAGTTTTTTAGTCTAACACTGCACCAAACGCTTCACTAAATTAGTCCAGCTTAGTCTAGTCTAAGCCAATCCAGCTTAGTCCTTGAAGTTAGTCCAGTCCGAGATAGTCCGGCGCAACAAACGCCAAGCACATAACTGGTGCTTCTTGCAGAAAGCACTTCAAGTGTTTTTGGAACCTAAAACAATTTTATCTAAAAGCACTTTCAATCATTTTATAAGCACATCCAAACGAGCCTTTAGAAATTTGTTAACTCCATTTACAACATGGTGAGTGTCTTTTAGGAAGTTGTAATTCATTTATGCGTCTTTATCTTTACTTCCCTTAAATTGCGATGTAATACAAGCATTTGAGAGACCTGAATGAATTAAAATATACTTTGCTTTGTGCATTTGAAGAGAGTGATTTCTCATTCTCCAATTAAGCGTTTAGCTTGGTCTTGTGTGCGAATCTACAATTAGTAACGTCAAGTAAGCTCTGTTTCCCCTGATTGAGCGAATTCTAGGTCATCTATCCCTCGTTTCTTCGAGACTCCTGATGAGTTAATATTTTACTATATATTTTACCCTAATCTTAGTATTAATTGTGTTTTTAATATAGGACATGCGAACTTGTTCTGAGCATAAAGTATTCAAACGGTGGAATTTTTTAGTGATTCCAATTGGAGCGGGTTCGTGAGTCTGTCAAGAAGGTTGTATCAAAATTTCATAATTTTATCCTGAAGAATCTGATCGTGGTGAATTAATTTATACCCAGCGCTCAGTGTTGGTAGATTGGGCTGCAGAGCTTATTTGTGACTTTTGGGCTGGAAGATGATGGATTTTGGATTTGGGCTCTTCTTGGAACTTGAAGAGGAGGTCATAATCTTTAATTTAAGTCGTTTTGGGCCTGTTTTGGAGCCCTAAAGGTCCAGATCCGTGGCTATTTCTGTGTTAGGCTGATTTCCTAGTCAGAATAAGAATGTAATTCATAGTTATCATTTTATTATATTATTTTTTAATTTTTTAGAAAACCTTTTCTATGAGGGTTTTAATTTGGAGTAGTATAAATAAGGCTTTTTAGCCATTAGTTTTCTTCTACGCAACATTGAGGGAGGAAACACATTATTTTGGAGAACTTCAGACTTTTTACCTACAAGGTGTTTTCAATCATTTTTCTAGTTAATATATTTTCTTTAGTTTTTATTATGATAGTTCGTAACTAGTCCTTTTGTTAGGTCGAAGCCACGAGCCTTAGCATGAATATGTGATTTTATTAATTTACTTATGAATGGATGCATGTTTGCTTTGAATTATTAATCACCGAGATTAAACTATCTAATTGTCTTAGTAATTCGCGACCATTAGGGTTTTTAGACAAGTAATTTGATGCAATTTCTGTTGGATATCACCATGAAATTGAAGAGGGCTTCTTGTGATTAGTTAATGTAAGTTCACTTAAGGTGAACACACGCTCTTAAGGGTTGCATGGATCACAAAGCTTAATGAGTCTTACATCTTTATATTTGATTTGAACATCACAGACGGATTGCATGTTAGATGTACGTTTTCGCTTGAACATCACGAGGAAAATATGCATTAGGAAAACCTAACCTTCAAAGCATGTATGTAGAAATTCATAAGTAATTGGGAAAATTGCGTAGGATTGTTAATGGTGATGGCAGAAACTTAGTGTTTAAATTGTTTTCAAAACCCTTTTTCTTTTGCTTTCTTTACTTTGTCAATTATTTAATTATTTTTATTTAAATTCGTTTTTATTATTTTAAATTCCAAAATCAGCCTTTTTGAAATTTTGTTCTAAATAATTAGCTAATAATTAGTTTAAATACTGTTGAAGAAATTAGTTTCATCGATTTGAATTCACCACCAATTTACGATGAGTGCGTTGATGACGGCGAAGTCATTAATCATTTTGTGAATGAAGTTGATGAGGATGGTAGTGAGCAATTTTCAATGCATTGGAATTGGAAATTGATAGGTCTTAAAGTTAGAAAATTTGTTAACTCCATTTACAACATGGTGAGTCTTTTAGGAAGTTGTAATTCATTTATGCTTCTTTATCCTTACTTCCTTTAAATTGTGATGTAATACAAGCATTTGAGAGACTTGCATGAATTAAAATATATTTTGCTTTGTGCAATTGAAGTGAGTGATTTCCCCTTTCCTAATCAAGTGTTTAGCTTGGTTGTGTGAGCAAATCCATGATTAGCAACGTCGAGCAAACTTCATTGCCCCTGGTTCAGCGAATCCTAGGTCATCTATTCCTCATCTCTTCAAGACTCTCTTGGAGTTTTTCCTGCATCAATTATGGAGAATAAATTTGGGAGATGAAAAGAGAGTGGAACGATAAAGAGAAGAGAGAGAAAAAGGCTTTGAGGAGTTTTAGGCCACAACAATATATATATATATATATATATATATATATATCTAGACACACACACACTAAGGGGTGAGGAAAATGCTACAAACTAATCATTCAACAGATTCAAACTTAAGACCTCTAAGTTTGCATATAAGGTCATGCATCTTGAACGTTTTTGCTTTTCCAGATGGTTGCCTCTTAACAACTTGTACCATGCATCGGCAAGTGAGCTCTGCTACGTAGCTTTCAGCGATCTCTTTTGGCTTAGGCCCCTCCACTCTATCCATAAATCCCTCTGCCATCCAGAGTCTGACAAGCCTATCACTGTCTATCATATAATCTTCTGGAAAAATGCACAAATATAAGAAGCAATGCTCAAGTCGGTAAGGTAAATCGTTGAAGCTTAGCAAGAAGATGCTATTCACTACTTCCAAGTGTCGGGTTGTTACTTAGCTCCCAATTCAAACTACTGTAAAAGTTCTTCCACTTAGAAACCAATCTTCTGGTCGACATGAGAGCACCCAAAGCCACAATTCCAAGACGTAAGCCTTTGCATTTTCCAACAAGATCTTTAGCAATGGGCTCAAGCTCGTGTGGGCAACACTTATCAGGCCAGCTAGAGAAAGTTTTCTTGGAAAAAAGATCCCAAGCATCATTCTTATTAAGAGGTTGAACATGGTAAACATGACTTCCAGCTTCAAAGGGAAAAGAAGTAATGTCTTCATTTCGAGTTGTGAGCATGACTCTACTTCCATCTGGAAGTGCTACGCTTACTTGCCTTCAGAAATATATCCCACACATCATCTAACACAATTACGTACCTCTTTGGCTGCAAGTAGTTTACCAACAATTCTACCATATTTATGTAGTTCATGTTGCTCAAATCTTGAGGAAAATCTTGCAGTGCTGATCTAAAAAGTTCTTTTATCAAGACTCTTAATAGATCTTCAATGTTGTAGGTCTTTGAGACCGTGAGCCATGCATTGCATTGAAAATTGGCTGTTTGACCGGTGAAGGTGTTCGCAACCAAGCTCGTCTTACCCAAACCCCCCATACCAACTACTGAAATTACAGTCCTCTGAGGCTCTTTAGACAACTACCATCTAACCAGCTTCTCTTTAGCATCTTTGATTCCCACAAGTTCATCATCTTTAAAGAAAAGAGACGACTCACCATATATTTTGACTCGGTTGTTAGAGTATATTAGTGGTCAAGATTATGACATGTGTCATTGGATTATATGAGTTGAGATAGATAGGTCAACATGTATTTATAGTGAAATATCTCTTGTAATAAGGTAGCAACTGAAATAATAAATCAGTTACAGTTTCCCTCTCTATTTGAGCTTTCTCTCTTTCTCTCTCTAGTCTTTCCTGATCTGATCTTTCAGCTTCCATAGCTATTATTAACATGGTATCAGAGCCGATCAAGGGTAACACCATTGATTGACGATCCTCTGCTTCCGCATTGTTTTGTTGTTCTCGTCGTTCGTCGTTGATTGGCGTTACTGCTCGTCGTTTGTGTCGGTTGTTGAAGGTTGCTGGTGCGATTGATTGTCGGTATTTATCGCAAACTCTATCTTTTGGAGTTCTTCGATTCATCGCTGGTGTTTCGGCTGCATTCTTTCATCTTTGTGCTTCAGGAAGGTGATCTTGTTTCTTCTCGTATCTACTACATTGTTATTGCGATCTTGATGTCTTGATCAAGTATTGTCTGAAACCCTAGATTGTGGAAATTTGGTTTCTGCGAAGTTGTTCATCTCTTGTCAGATTGTAGCGTCATTTGTGGATTGCTTCTGGGTGTGCATTCTGTATATTTGCGTTGCTTGCTTTGTGGTGTTTCTGGTTAAATAATGGTTACATCTGTTCAATTGGCTCTTACTCAATCCCCAATTTCGTCTCTCATTCCCACTGTGGGTAATACTGTCACTGTCAAACTTGATGATTCTAACTATGTGACTTGGAATTTCCAAATGGAGTTATTGCTTGATGGAAATGGCATTTTTGGTTTTCTTGATGGATCTGTTTTATGTCCTGATAAGACTGAGTTGAATTCTGATGCTTATGATGTTTGGAAGATACATGATAAGGCATTAATGACGCTTATTACTGCTACCCTGTCGACTGCTGCTTTATCATGTGTTATTGGGTGTAAGAGTTCTAAGGAAATGTGGACTAGTCTTCGAGAAAGATTTGCAAATATGACTCGGACGAGTATTGTTCAAATGAAGATTGATCTTCAGAATATTAGGAAAGGTCCTGAATCCATTGATGCATATTTTCAGAGGATTAAAGATACTAGGGATCATTTAGCTGCTGTTGGGGTTGTTATTTCTGATGAGGACATTGCTATTGTTGCATTGCGGGGTTTACCTCCTGAGTATAACACTATTAAGTCTGTCATTCGTGGACGGGAAACATTGGTATCTCTAAAAGAACTGCGGTCTCAATTGAAAGCTGAAGAAGATACGTTGAATGAAGTCACTAAGCAAGTTCCTCTCATGTCTGCTATGTTGGCTCATAATTCTCCATCTGCATATGACACTGAAGGTATATCTGGTACTAAGGAGGGTTCATCTAGCAGCTATTTTGGCCTTCCTTCTAGCCCTCAGTCACCATATTCCTATGTGCCCCTTCAACAACCTCCTCAGTTCTTACCTATTCCTTTCTCACAACCATTTTCACAGCAACAATTACCCTATCCTCAGTTTCAACAACTTCCTTTTCCTAGACCCTTGGCTTTTGTCTCTCAAAGTGGTTCAGGTACATACAATAATTTCAGAGGAAATAATTTCAAACACAAAGGAAAAGGCAAGAAGTTTTTTCTGGGTAATCAAGGACAGTTTCCACAACAGTTCTCATTTGGTGGAAATCAGTATTCACCTCAGTCTCAATCGCATTCAGCATCAGGACCACAACACCAAATGCTCTCTCCACAGAGTTATCAACCAATGCAGAAATGTCAAATTTGTGATAAAAAGGTCACTCTGCTATCAATTGTTTTCAACATGGTTGTCAGATTTGCCATAGAGTGGGGCATACGGCTACAACTTGTTTTGACAGAAATAATTCTTCAGCTCCAGGATATCAGTCATCACAGCAGTATTATCAACCACCTTTTCCACAGTTCCATTCTCAACAGCCTCCAGCCTCACACCAGTCTATGAATTTCAATGGTCAGTCATCTGGCATGCATTTCAATGGTCAGTCCTCTGGCATGAGTGGTTCTTCTCATTCTCCTGTGGCTATGACGGCTCAAGTTACTCCCACTCCATCTGCACCCCAACAAGAGTTCTGGCTTCTTGACTCCGGCGCTACTCATCACATGACCTCTGATATTTCTAATCTTCAGATGGCCTATCCTTATCCTCATACGGATACTGTCACTGGTGCTAGTGGTGAAGGTTTGATTATTGCTCATATTGGCAAATCTAACCTTCCAACCAAGTCTCATACTTTTAAACTTCAATCTGTATTGCATGTTCCTCGTTTGTCCCAACATTTATTGTCTATGCATCAATTATGCAAAGATAATAATTGTCGATGTATCATTGATGAGTTTTCTCTCTGTATACAGGACAAGATCACTGAGAGAATATTGTTCCAAGGACTGAGTAATCATGCCGTTTATCCTCTTCATGTGCTTCCAAAATCAAAGGTCTTACCAGAAGCATTTCTTGGTCAAAAGGTGTCTTCTTCATTGTGGCACCGTCGCATGGGTCATCCTACTAATCACATAGTTAAGCTAGCTCTTAGTAAGTTTGCCATTCCTTTCCATTGTACTGCACAATCTCAGCCTTGTACTCCCTGTTTGGAAGGAAAGTTTACTAAACTTCCTTTTCCTTCTCCTGCTTCAAAATCTGTACTTCCTTTTGCAGTTATACATTCCGATGTATGGGGGCCTGCACCTTGTATGTCCATTGAGGGGTATAGATATTATGTCTCTTTCATAGACGAATGTACTAGGTATACATGGATTTTTCCAATCATCAATAAAGCTGCTATCTTTGGTCATTTTGTGCAATTTCATTCCTTTGTATTGAATTCTTTTGATGCTCATATTAAAACTCTTCAGAGTGATGGGGGTGGGGAATATATTGGTGCTTCTTTTCAGTCTTTTTCTTCGGGAAAATGGTATCACTCATCAAAAGTCTTGTCCTTATACCCCTGAGCAGAATGGGTTAGCCGAGAGGAAAAACATGCATGTTGTTGAGACTGCCATTACTCTCTTGCAGCAAGCTTCATTACCTTCTATGTTTTGGTATCATGCCTGTGCTACTGCAACCTATCTTATCAATAGGATGCCAACCTCCACTTTACTCATGAAATCTCCCTTTGAAGTCTTGCATAAATCACCTCCTCAACTTGCTCACTTACGCATTTTTTGTTGTACTTGTTTTCCCTCTTTGAAACCCTACAGAACAACCAAACTTGATCCAAAAACCACTGTTTGTATTTTTTGGGGGTATGCATCTCAGTATAAAGGTTATATCTGTTACTCTGTCAAAGATAACAAGTTAATTGTGTCTCGACATGTCTTGTTTGATGAAAGTCAGTTTCCTGGTTCCACTAAGCTTCACCATCTATAGTCTACTTCATCTTTGTCATCAGTTGTCCCACTCTCTGTCCCTTATTCAAACTTATTTGAGCATCCTTCCTTAAATCATACTCTTTTACCTCGTGCCATTGTTCCTGCATTTTCCCATACTACTAGTCCAGTTACTCAGTCCCATATTCTCCATCAAGGTGATCTTGTCTCCACATCGCCGGCTATCTCTAGTTCAGTCTCAGATTCATCAATGGGGTTAATCTCTGATTCTGCCATGGGTTCATCCTTACATCCAAATGCTACTACTTCTCAAACTTCTATGGGTTCGGACTTGCATCCAGATCCTACTATTTCTCAAGCTCCTGAGTTACAACTTGTTCCATTGCATTCTCAGAATTTCCATTCTATACAGACACGGTCTAAATCTGGGATATCTAAGAAGAAGAAGGTTTATCATACTACAATTCATCTTGATTCTGTTAAAGAACCAACGTCTTATTCTGCAGCTTCTAAGTCTCCACAGTGGCAGCTTGCTATGCAGGAAGAAATGGATGCATTACTACAGCAACATACCTGGCACCTTGTTCCATTACCACCCAATAAAAATTTGGTGGGTTGTAAATGGATATACAAAGTCAAACGACATCCCGATAGGTCAGTTGCCAGATATAAGGCTCGTTTGGTGGCCAAAGGCTTTTCTCAAGAAGCTGGTTTAGATTATTATGAAACATTCAGTCCAGTGGTGAAGCCAACTACTGTGAGACTCATTCTCTCTCTCGCAGCCACTCAGGGATGGAAACTGAAACAACTTGATGTTAAGAATGCATTTTTACATGGATTTCTTGAGGAAGAGGTGTATATGTCCCAGCCACAGGGTTTCGTTAACAAGGCTCATCTCGACTATGTTTGCAAATTACAACGGTCACTTTATGGTCTCAAACAAGCTCCCCGAGCTTGGATTGACAGGTTCACCACCTTCTTACTTTCATTGGGTTTTAAGTCTTCTTATGCCGATCCTTCCATGTTTGTTCAACATAATGGTACCAACATAGTTGTGTTACTGTTATATGTGGATGACATCATTCTTATTGGTGATAGTGATGCTTGTGTTCAGTCTGTTATCTCTCAGTTAACCACAGAGTTTGACATGAAGGATTTAGGGATTCTCCACTATTTTCTTGGCTTGCAAATAGACTATCAATCTCCGGGATTATTTGTGCATCAGTCTAAATATGTCCATGATCTATTGCAAAGGACAAATATGCTCGAGTGTAAACCATGTATCACACCCTGTCATCCTAATCAGAAACTTCTGACTCATGGTAGTCCTAGTTATTCAGATCCAACACATTACAGGAGCATTGTCGGAGCTCTTCAATACTTAACCTTTACATGGCCTGATATTGCCTATTCTGTGAATCAAGTGTGCCAATTTATGCATTCTCCTCTGGAATCTCATTATGTTGCTGTCAAGAGGATTCTTTGATATCTCCGCGGTACTTTAGGCTGGGGCATCTTTTTTCAACCTGGTTCTCTGTGCTTACGAGTTTACACAGATGCTGATTGGGCTGGTGATCCCAATGATAGGCGGTCTACTACAGGTTTTGTTGTGTTTTTAGGCTCCAATCCCATTTCTTGGAGTTCTAAGAAACAACACACAGTTAGCCGATCATCGACAGAGGCTGAATACAGGGCTATGGCCACTACCACTGCCGAAGTTGTTTGGCTTCAACAACTTTT
Organism: Malus domestica; assembly: GCF_042453785.1. NCBI lineage: Eukaryota > Viridiplantae > Streptophyta > Magnoliopsida > Rosales > Rosaceae > Malus > Malus domestica. The sequence goes on along the minus strand of NC_091665.1, from coordinate 4,492,744 downwards.
GCAGGACCTTCATCTTGACATTTCCTCTCCTCCCAGTTTACATTGTGACAACGTCTCTGCTATGGCTTTGGCTACAAATCCGGTATTGCATTCTAAAGCCAAACACATAGAGGTGGATTGTCATTTTGTGAGGGAAAGGGTTCAACAACGTGTTATCTCTCTGTAATTTGTTGCTTCCACAACTCAATATGCTGATATTTTCACAAAAGGTTTATGTTCTCCATTGTTTACCACTCATTGTTCCAATCTTATGCTTGGTTCGCTGAAGACATAAGATTGAGGGGGAATGTTAGAGTATATTAGTGGTCAAGATTATGACACGTGTCATTGGATTATATGAGTTGAGATAGATAGGTCAACATGTATTTATAGTGAAATATCTCTTGTAATAAGGTAGCAACTGAAATAATAAATCAGTTACAGTTTCCCTCTCTATTTGAGCTTTCTCTCTTTCTCTCTCTAGTCTTTCCTGATCTGATCTTTCAGCTTCCATAGCTATTATTAACATCGGTTTGGATCGTAATTATTAGGATTAGTCTTCGTGCCTTCTATTCGTTCTACACTATAGCTTCTTTTTGGAATGCCTTTGATTGTTTTGATGAGCTTCTGCAATTTGGTGGCAACCCAATGCCTCTCCCAAAGATATTTGGGGAAGCAAGTGGCTTGACGAAAGGCTCTTGTGTACGGACCTTAACTTCTTTGCTTGTTTGTGTGATACATGAACTCGTCCATGATGTCTTCAACCGCGATGGACACGTCCCTCACATTTTCCACCCATATTTTCTCCACTTCATTTAGAGCTCATTTTTTTTTAGCATCTGCCAAGGAGGCTTTCACGGCTAATAACTCAAGCCTGGTTTCTTCAAGTTCATCATGAACTCCTCCTAACAGTGACGCTTCACTTATGAGAAATGCTCCAACTCTGCCGACCAAAAGGTTTATCACAGCCGAAGCCATGTTTTCTTCTTCTCTATTGACTTTGTTTTGGAATGAATGTATGATAAAGATGAATGTAAGATAAGAATGAATGTGTTATAAACTAATATAAGGTTTCTATATAATGCTAATTTTCCATTTGGTGAATCTTTTTCTTGCTGTAAGAAAAGAAGGTGGAATCTGAATTAACCTCGTCTCTTTAAGATTGTTTTCCTTTTGCAAAAGCGAGATCCACCATTTGCTAGCTCAAATGTAACAAAAAAACTAAGGAATCTTTAGTTTCTTGCCGCACGACAAGATTCTACTCGCGTGGCTCACGATCCATCTTAAAGGCACAAAATTAGTTTATTGGATGCAGCATATATGTTTTTTGTGTTGCAATTAATTGTATGTAACAACTTAAGACCTATCAGTTTCAAGTGATAAAAAATATCATTAGACCGTAGTACTAAATGTGATTACTTGCGGCGTGCGCCAATCCTTATATCGTAGGAACTCCAAGACTTATCGAGATCTGGTTGACTCCATATAGAATCAGATCCTGTGTCTTGTGGAACAAGTATGGTCATTTTAGTGGAGTCACTCAGACTTCACCTATTGCCTTGGAACAAGATGGTGGCATCATTGCTTTGTTTTATCCAGCTCCACTTGGAGCTGTTGAGTCCATGATCAGACTTATGACGTAAACGTATTCTGATCAGCCTTACTCTGACCTAGAAAATTATGGTCCTAGAGGGTTCTTATGCGTAAGATGCTCGGTCATCATTTGGACGCTACGCTGATCAAGTGGAAGTTGAGTATTCTCTGAAAAATTGATGTCAAATAACTTTTATCTCGATCATTTTGGATGTAAATGGTTCACATTGGAGTTCACAAATGGATAATATTTGAATTTTGTTATAGAAAATAGGCCCTGGATGTTCGATGATGAATCCCTTATCTACCAGATGACACCCAAGTGGATGATGATGTCAAGGAGGCTCTACACAAGAATGTTATGTTGTGCTTTCCTGTTGCTGTGAACCTGTTCGGGCTGGATCTGTTCCCTTGCACAGCTCCCCAGGGCTCTTGGCTGTCGGGTAAGGCTTGCTGCTTGGTGTGCTGGAATATGAGTTTGCAGTTAGTTTGAATGATGCTTTTGTGGGGCCTTTGGTTATGCCTTGAGGCTCACAATCAAAACTAACATAGATATGAGCGGCCACTGTTATCTTTATATAACAGATTGTTGTTTAGTTGTGAAATGAGTTAATTACTTGCGCGATAAGTTATTTAGACTTCTTGGTTATCAATGGATTGTCACAAATGAGTTAAGTCTGTATAAAGTTCTTTTTCTTACCTTGTAAACAAGGACTTTTACTCATGATAATGTATGTCCAAAATGAAGGGCGTTCAGGGCCCTTCCAACCATTACAATTAACTTTAAAGGAGTAAAAGTTCATTGGTTTGGCCAGATTGATCACAGGTGAAACTTTGAATGGAAAACAGTTGAAAGTGATTTAAAAACATAATGAGATATGCATTAAACAATAGATCTACTTTATGTAAGTACAAACAAGAGAGACACGGGCAAGATTTAACCTTGTCGGGTAAAGTTCAGCTTCTTGCAACCACTTCTCTTTGTGTTTACAGAGGTTTGTAGACTCTAGGAAACAAAATGCAAATAGGTTTTACTCAAGGGAATCGATACTACAACACTAGGGGAAGGTAGTAGAGTTTCTAAACTTGACAAAATGTGGCTTTCTATAGGGATTCTACGACTAAAAGGGCAGAGTCTAGACAAAACACAGCTTTCTGGTTTTTGGCTTGTTTGAGAGCAAAGTTTGGATGTCTTTTGATTGATTGGTTGAGTGTCCTTGTCTTTGGTGTCCCTTTCTGCTTTTATAGACGTTTTAGCCCGACTGTCCAAGTTTTGCCTTTTGTTGATGGCTTTTGGAGGGTGATGAGTCATCACTTATTTACTCATTCATGCCCTTGAAACATGCTTTTTGCTGGGGTGAGCTCCTCTCTGTCGCCCATCACTTCTAACATAGGCATGTGTGGCCTATGCTTTGCTGAAATGGTTTTTAAATTCTTCCTGGGCTTTGGCTTGCCCGAGCCCAATCTCTCCATTGCTTTTTGTGTTCTTGAGACTTCATTGTCATAAAGCCCATTGTTAAATTGTAACCCAAACAAAACCATGAGAAGGATAATGTCGAAAGTGAAGAAACTGGGCAGAGAGCTGTTTTGGAGGCCTATGAGGAAAAAGGCTGGACAACAGTTACAAAAAGATGACGCAAGAAAGCTGAAAGGAATAAAAATATAGAAGTGGTTATGGAAGATAGGTCGCAAAAGGAAGTTGGTAAGGTGGCAAAGTATAAGGCCTCGTTTGGCAGCTTGGACTGTACTGACTATTTTTGTCGGATAGGATAAATAGCCACCGGACAGTACTGACTAAATTAGTCGGACGTTTGGTGCAGTATTGGACTAATAATCGTATTATTTATACTGTGCTTGGTATTATACCGAATAGGAGGAATCAAACTTAAAATAAAATTTAAAAAAAAAAAAACGGAAATCCTCTCTTTTGTTCCCAGATCTCTCCACCGCAAACCCCCAAAATCCCACCCTCAGCGAACCGTAACAAAACATCACAGATTACAAAATCAACAAAATTAAAACTGTTAATTTGATTTTTTTCTCTCAATTATCAAAACCCAAATTTCAATCCAACCCGAAACTCAATTGCAAGAGAATTGCTGAGGAAGTACACCAATCCAAGTAGCAAACATGGAGCGTAATTCCAGAAGTTCAGCTGCACCCCCACTCGATTACAGTTCTCCAAATGTTGTAGAGGGAATTGGATTGGACAAATAGATAGGAATAAAGAAGTAAAATTTTAATATTACTCAACGAAATTGTGCATAATTTTCGTCCTCTAGCAAAAAACAAAACTGGGGAAAACAAAATGGGGTAGGGTTTGGGCGGAACAAATAGAGAAGAAAGAAATTTGCAGGTGGGGTTGGATGGCAAAATTGGGGAAAACGAAAAGGGTTGGGTTTGGGCGAAACAGATAGAGAAGGAGAAGAAATTTGCAGGTACAAAATTGGGGAAAACGAAAAGGGGTTGGTTTGGACGAAACAGATAGAAAAGAAGAAGAATTTTGCAGGTGAGATTGGATAGCAAAATTGGAAAAACGAAAGCGGTTGGGTTTGGGTGGAACAGAGAGAGAAGAAGAAATTTTCAGGTGGATAGAGAAATTGGGGATAACAAAGAGGGTTTGGTTTTGGGCAGAACAGGGAGGAGATGAGGTGGAGGAGGAGGAGAAGAACCTCAGACGATGCAGCGCGCGATGCGAGAAGGGAAGGAACGAGAACGACGAGGCGGGCGAAGGAAGCGAAAGACAACCCGACTAAGAATACATAGGATTTTGGGAGGATAAGGTAGTGGGCGTACACCGTATAAAACGTGTGGGGCCAGTTTAATTAATCCGGGTATTATTTAGTACAAAGCTACACCAAACACTTTGATTCGCACTATTTATCATATCCGGTGTGCTATACGATCTGCCAAACAGGGCCTAAGGGTGCTAAGGGCTGACTTGGTGCAGGACTGGAGATGCTATTGTAGCTGCTATCGTTGTTAAGGGTTGTGTGGCGTCCCCTAGGCATAAAGTACCAATGGTGATATGATTAACTTCATTAATTGCTTAAATTGAGGGAAATTTATTTCGTTAACGATTATTGGGGTTCCTTTTACTTGGTGTACTGGGCATTCAGATAATACTATTATCTTTGAGAGACTAGACAGGGCTATTGCTAATCCTTTGTGGCTTACTGAATTCTCTGATTTCAAGGTCCATAATTACCCCATCCTTGGTTTTGATCATAGTCCTATTTTGTTAACAAATGTTGTAAACAGGAAGAAGAACCAATTCTAGTTTAAGTTTGAGGTGATGTGACCTCAACACCCAGACTTTAATTTTTTTTTAGAAGAGTGTGTGGCACTGTGATGAGACTGTTACCTAGTGATCAATTTAGGGTGTGTTAGTAACTTTAAATTTCTGGTTAGAAATCAGAACAATGTAACTTTTGGTGATACATGTGAACGGAAAAAGAGCTGTTGAATGCTCTATGTGAAATTCAAGATAATATTATGAGTAATCAAAGTATAGACTTGTTCCTGGAAAGGACTCTGAGAGATGAATTGTCTCGACTGTTGAAGAAGGAAGAAATTATGCGGGCTAAAAAAGTCAAGGCAAATTGGTTGCAATTGGGTGAAAAGAACACAAGATTTTTCAAACAATGGCAATACTTCGTAAAAAGAAGAATGCAATTATAAAAATTAAAGACAATAAAGGATTTTGGTGGTTTACTAGGAATGGGCTTGAACATGTTTTTGTGCAAGATTTTGTGATGCGTTTCTCTTGTGAAAACCTCATTCCCAGAAGGATTTGGCTGCTATAGCTAACATAATTAAACCTTATATTAGTGCTAAAAAAAATAATCAATGTTTGCTTGACCTGATCACGAATGAGAAAATTTGGATGGCTGTTAAAAGTACTGGTGCCTTGAAGGCACTTGGCCCTAATTCCGTGAAGTCTACGGAGACTCTCCATTTTCCATTCTTATTTTGCACGAGGACCACATTGGCCAAACAGTCTGAGGGATGGACTTCGATGATGAAGTTGGTGTCATTGAGCTTATCAATTTTGGTCTCGATGATCTTGCTTTGATTTATTCCGTGAATACGTTTTCGTTGGATAACCGGCTTTTCGATTGGATCCAAATGGAAGTGATGGCATATTATGGAGGGATCTATCCCTGGAATGTCTTCTGCAAACCAAGCAAATATGTTCTTGTTAGCTCGCAGGAAAGCGGTAAACAGCTGATTCTCTTAATCAGTTAGCTTTGATTCGATCCTAGCTTTACACTCCAACTTGTCGGGGTCAAGACTGATGTAAACAACGTCTTCGTCAGCCTTAGACTCCGATGTGTTATTGTCTTAAAGTCAAGGTCTATATCAAATTCTTTGTAGCTCGTCTATTGACCCCCATCTTGTGATTGCTATGTTGATTCATCCATGAGAGCACCAGAGCTCTCCATTCCCCTTTGTGAACCATGTTCATGCTTTCCACGGCGCAGTACCATGATGCTACTTGATCTCCCCTAATTTCTTTAACCTTGCCATGTGTTTGGTTGCGAGTACTGATGGTAGGATGAATGAACTGCTCTCATCTTGTGGAGTCAGTTCTGGCCAAGTATGGCATTGTGAGGAGTGAGACAATCCATAACGTGGAAGGACACTAGATATTTATATGGTTTCGCCAGGACCACTGGCTTTATTGTTTCGAGAGATTTAAAAAGAGTCTCGTTGAATGTGCGAAGGGTGGTTTTACATTTATTAATGTTGTCCAGGATCCCCATCCTCTCGGCTGCATCTTTGAAGAGCATATTGACCCCAAACCTGTTGTCCACCAGGATACGATTAACCATCGCATTAGGATCTGAACCTTAATGACCAATGCATCGTCGTGAGGGGAGTGAACATCTTCCAAATTCTGATCAAAGAACATTATAATGTTGGAGTCGAGTGGAAAAGGCTTGTTGCTGGAAGCCACCATTTGAGGTTTCTTACATCCTGCCTTTCTTTTTTTCCTGGTTTTCCCACTTACGCTCAATTGACATTGAGCATTGGCTTTCTACTGAGCCCTGGCTTTTAGAATGTTCTTGAGTCTTTCTGGAATTCTTGCGCGATGTTTTGGAAGTAGGGTGTCTGCACTTCACACGTGAGTTTAGATTAGTGGTTCTTGTTGGGGTTAGAACAAGCGTTGCCTTAGCCAGTGGCTTCTCATAACTGAAAATGACGCCCTTAAGGGCTTTCATAAGCCTTTCAAGGTCGGCGAGCTTTGTCTGCTCCCTTATTCGTGAATCTTGTTTAAGCTTGTTGATAGGAGCATAGATCTACAGGAGACTCTCCCAAGTTTGATCTATAGTGGAAATGTCTTCGTTCTTAGAAGTGGCGTCATGTCTAGAGGCAGCGAAGTTGCAACATGATCGCTTTGAGGTAGTCATGCACTGGTATAGTGATTCAGTCAGGATGAATATGAGTTGGTATACAATTTTTTGTTAAAAATATTTGCCATGATAATGTTGAAAATGGGCATCGAAGTGAACAAAATTCTATGACCAACCTCAAAAAAATATGGGTGAAGTCGTTACATTTTAACATTAGTGGTCAAATTTATATATAATGGGCTTTTTGTTACCTCCTGAAGGTGAAAGTCCAAACGTCACTAAGCAATTCTGAAATAGTCTCAGCTACTTCCAAATTTGAGTACATATTATCGAATCGCGCATGATTTACACCTACAACCATATCGATTAGTGATTAGTGCTTCTACTTTTCAAACTTTAAACCAAATATCCAAATGACACCTGGATGACACGTGCTGGCCGACACCCAAGGATGATGAAAGTCATGAGTGTGTGAATCTGTGAGAATATGAAGGAACAAGTAATTCAAAAATTATGCAACGAACAACATTCACAAAGAAGATGCAACATAAAAAGGCAGTAATAACTGTAATCCAATTTAAACATGAAAGAAACATAGTATCCAACGTTCACAAATCGAACCAAGATGTACGAATATGTCCAGAGCATACCACTAAACGATAGTGCTAGAAAAAGGTAAGGCATCAAATAACAAATGATTATAAAAGGAAGGCATACTCCAGTGGAGGTATGCAAGGTCATTGGTAGGGAAATGCCTCGATACTTGGGTCATACTCCTCGTCACTATGTCCTGAGGGGGAGCAAAAACAAAAAAGGTGAGTGGACCATAAGTTTATAATAATACTAATAATATGAAAACCATTTTATTTATGAACGTACTAACCCCTTATTTTAAAAACATATATAAAATAAATACTACATATAGATTTTTCCCAAAAACTCTAGCATGCCAAAATATTTGTAGCAATAAAACCATCTCTAAAAGTGGTACTGAAACGACCGAAGGCAAAACCCAAGAATCTCATAACTCAAATCAATGGTATACTCAGCTAGGAGTATCATAGTGGCCCGAAGGCATAGCCATCACCAAAAGTGAAGCTGTACGACACTGTGTTACGCTAGTGAAGAAACCATGGTCCATCACTCGAAGGTGAAGCTGTACGACTCCGGGTTACACCGGAGAAGAAGATATAACATATATATGTATATGCAGTGGGTCCATCACCTGAAGGTGAAACTGTACGACTCTGGATTATGCCAGATAAGAAATGGGGGGTCCATCACCCAAGGGTGAAGCTGTACGACTCTGAGTTATGCCGGAGAAGAAACATATACATATAACATATCACACCGACACTAGCCCCGGGCTAGCGAAGCTGGGGGTATGTCATCAATATCATCAACTGTGTCCTGTGACCATAGACATCTACATACCCGGTTGTGTGTATGTGTTGTATGATAACCCGCTCGATAAGCATCGAAAACATACCTCAAAACTCATCAAATTCGGAGCTCAAAAACTCAAAGCCTTAACACATAAATCCATGATAATTCACATCCGTAAATCCAGAGCATTTCAAATACGTAAGTCCAAAGATTCATAACCTTTAGTAAAACGTCAATTCGATAAATCATTAATATTTCCTTAAAAGCAATTTAGATAAATCTTAAATTCTCCTCAAATCATAATTATAGAAATCCATAAATCCATAAAAATATAATATAAAACATACTCAAGTCATGAAATATGAAATGCATGCAAACCTAATATTTTATAAAAAAAATGCAATTAAGAAGAGGTCTACTCACAAGTATTCCACTACCGGATAGCCGCTCGAACTAAGGAGGACTAGATCACTTCCAACCCATGCACCTAAACACAAATGAAGACCATTTAATAAAACTCTACTAAAACGATGGAATTTAGGAAAACGGATAGCGGATTCAGATTCAGCACGTCGAAAAACCTAAGGAGGAACCTTGGGTTCCCAGACGAGCCCCCACGCGCCGAGATGGGTCGCCAGAAAAATCGTTGGCGTCGCTGTGGACAGCGGAATAGTATAGTACCTCTGGTGGAGGTGCATGTGCTCCACGCGCTGGCCCATGGGCCGACTAAGGAACCTAGGTATAAGTCTGGGTCGTATCTTAGGTTTTGGGTAAATGGATTGGGCCGAGTGTAGGACTAGGCCTGGGCTATAAGGTTTGGGTCTGGTTTAGGGCTAATACATTGGGCCGGTACTAGTTTGGGCTTAGGTTACATAAGCCTAAGGTTTGGGCCAGGTTTTGGACAGGGTCATTGGGTCACAGGTTGGGTCGACCCGGTTTCATGTTGTGGGTTCGGCCGATATCTGGGCAACCTTTCCCGAGCTCCATTCGAGCTCAATTCTACACCATTTGTAATGATTCAAAAGCCAAAATGAAGCTTGACACAAGGGTAAGAGATTCATATCGTTTTGGAGTTGTGGCCGGAAAATGGCTCAAAAGCCGTCAGACCTCGCCTGAAAAATCTGGAAAATGGTTCTCGAGTTGAGTCTGCGTCCAACAACCACGAAAACTACGCAAAAATATCCTTAACCTACTCCTAAACACAATCTACGAAGTTTTAAGAGCATTTTAGACCTTACCTTGGTTGGAAAAACTTGAGATCTCGTCGGAGATTACAAGCACGGTGTTTGTGCAACAATGCCGAGAATGAGAGATGTTACAGCCCGTCCATAATTTTATTTTATTTTATTTATTTTTAATTGTGAAACGATCAAAATGCCCTTAGAGGGTATGTGTCGACTTTCATTGACTTATTGGTCAGAACACGTGTGACATATTAATTAGTATATTCTGACAACACTCGTTATTATGAATGACTAATCATAAGCGCGGCGAAAATTAGAACTAGAAGAAAGATTTTACGAAACACGTATAAATCATTTTATGTAAAGTAGTGGAAAAGATAATAGCATTAGATATAAAATATTAATGATAGAATAAAATAATAAAGAAAGAACAAAAATGAGAGGTGGAGAAGGATCGAGAAAAAGGAAAGAAGGAAAGAAAAAAAAAAGGGGGGGGGGGGGTGGGGAGAAAGAATTGGGAGAGGATGTGCAGATAGTCCTGACGAGCAGCCTCACGAGCTTATTGGTTTCTCCCCATTAGTCGACCCAAAAATAAAGAGAAGAAAGGACAAATGGAAGGAAGGGATTAGAAATTAATTAGGAGCAGAGAGAAGGGAGTTGAAGATATTCGTATCCTTCTCGCTTGGGATGTCAACCTGCAATATGGGTTCATATTCTCAACTTTCTTTATCCTTTTCGTTTAGCTAATTCTTATTAATATTTCTTTCGGTTAATCTGTCGTGGATTAGCTATTGTTTGCAAAACTAGTATTATATATATGCAAATGCCTAAACCCTAGAATGGTATAAAAGCCGAAAGGGTTGTTTTGTTTAATAACCCTGTTTCTGAAGACTTGTATTATGCAGAAAGCTATATTGTTGTATTACTACCCTTGGCAAAGTATTTCAACTAGTCCACTTCGGGAAGCTAGTTGTTTTCCAAACAATTGTCTACTGAATACATAATTACTTATAAAGAGAAAATATATGCAGGTGGTTTTATCTACATGTGTATTTGTACATGCATATCTTCCTCACTCAATTTTTACAATCCAATCGGATTGGTTTTGAAGAAAACAAGCTATTTTATTTGCTACAATTAGTCCAGCTAATTATTATCAAACCATAGTTAGATTATTGCTTTTAATGTGCTATTGGCTCTATGTTTTGACATAGAATTTGAAAGGGGTATGCATACAGTAATTGATTGTGATTGTATTTAAATTATATTGGTTGGTAAGGTTAGGGTTGGTATAGATATCAATAGTTTGACAAATCCAATTCGGTGTGATTACTATTTTGATTAAGTACTTCATGTTTATACATCACTTTCTTTGTTGAATGTTAAAATCGGTGTCTTAATAAGTTTACATATCTATATGTATTACTACACTGAAACCAAAACCAAGTGATTACTATTTTGATTAAGTGCTTCATATCTATATGTATCACTTTCTAAAGCTATGTGCCTATACGTCTTATAAGGGTTACTATGTTTACATGTATGTAGTAATGACTTGTAGTGGTGATAGGAGTTTACTGAAATGGTGAACTACGAATGGTTTGATCCGTATTTAGGCTACGTAGACAGTCTAACGAGGAAGTTAGATGCAGCCATAAAGCATACGAGAAATTACCATGAAATTGGGACTTGAGTTGTGCTTTGTTCATAGCCTGGAGGCGAGGTAAGTTAGATATATGGGTTTTTGGTGGCGTCACTTGTTGACGCTGGACGTATGTCAGGATTGGGGTGTGACAAGAGAGAGAGTGAGATCAAAGAAAGGTGAGGGAGGGAAGAGAAAGTCCAGTTGATGGTGCTAATGGTGTGGTCGTTGTGGTGTGTATGTATGTGTGATGCTCGAGAAAGAGAGGATCACTGAAATGAGAGGGAGAGAGAGTTCACGGGCGGGGGAAGAAAAAGGGTACCAGAAATGGGGAAGAAAACGCCACGTGTCAGCCATGTAGAGGTCCAAAGTGGAGAAATATCTCCACTGGTGAAATTACCAAAATGCCCTTGCCGTTCAAAAATCGTAGAAACTTCGTTTTATCTCTGATTTCGATTTAGATCGTGTCTACACGTTCGTATCGACGAGAGCTACGAAAATAAAATAAACGAAAAAAATTATAACATGTCAACAGACGAAAGTCAACCTTTTCGTCATTAGGAGTATTTTCGTAATTTTAACTAATTAAATTGAAATTTTCGAAATGGGTCATTACATTAAACTTAACATATTTGTTGCCAACTAACAATGATATCACATGTTTCCTATACAAAATTGTACGCCCCCATCTACAGAAAAACGAAGAAGAAAAGAGTGAAGTACTGAGTGGCAATAGAAAAATGTGAAAAGTTGAGACATGGAAAACCAAAGATATTTTCTATGTATTAACTTAAATCCCAACTTTTGATATGTAATATGTTCTACAAACACCTATCTTTTGTTCCTTACTAGACATAAGGATGTAAATGGATTTTGATATGGATGTTAAACCCCACAATTTTTGCTATGTGATATATTCTACAAACATCTATCTTCTGTTTCTTATTGAGAGCATAAGGATGTAAACATATTTTGATACGGATGAAAATAAATTTAGTATATTCCACACGTTTGACACACTTTTAAAACCCACGACATTGGGCAGGCTCAATTGCTAGTAAAAACTTGAAAAAAATATTAAAAAAATATCACTCGTACTGTCCCTTCAACATTTATCCACTCTTCCTCAATCTTCACTACTCAGTATGCATTCTTTCGAATGATGATCCTCTCCGGATCTTCTTTGTAAGGAGATCCTCCAATCACATCTATTCATCGTACATCGTGCGATTATAAATTATTGTACATTTTTTATTTAAAATTAAATATAAACAGTACCTGATGAAAACTGACCGTACGATATACGATGAACGGATGTGATTGGAGAATTCTTCGGAATTATTACAAAGAGGATCCGAAGAGGATCCTCATTCCATTCTTTCCACTCTATAAAAAGAATGAAAACTAAAATAAAAAACGAATGAGTATCAGGTGGATCCAAACGTAACTATTAGTTACTCGTTTATTTATTCGAACCCCATAAAAAAAAAAATAATAATTAATTAAAAAAAATAAAAAATAAAAAATAAAAGCCAGTTGCATCGTCCAATACCAATAGTCAGAGTTTGGTCGTATCTATTTGGTGACTATGGCTGTTGTTTGTACTAGTGGCAAGCAGAAAGGAAAGAGTTCATAGGCATAGAATGAAGTCTCCAACAGATTATTACGGTTGCAAATTAACAACATATACAATTTAAGTATTCTTGGTCTTGGACGATCGCATTGGGTTTGGAAAGCACACAAATTTTGCAGTGCTTTCCTCCATTTGCAGATGAACAGGGATCAATCCAAATTGCAAGCTACTTAATTTGTTGAGATCCAGTTAATTACCTATAAAAATTGTAGAAGTATTAATAGAAAAGGAGAGGACATGTTGAAAGAAGGGAGCATAATGAAAAAAAATAAAATAGAAAGAGTAATCACCTGGTAAAATAGGTAGACCATCTCGGGATAGAATGCTGACCGGAGTATTTGAGGGTTGAACGACCCATTGTAGAGATGATCTCAATCTTTCCCCAGACCACCCGAGTTCAGTTTTGTAGTGATAACTGATGTCTGAGATGTGCATAACCTTGGAACGATCCAAGCTTCCTTCATTGCGTATTCGCTCTACGAGCTCATGGGGAACAGTTACCAAACTCAAACTTTGAAGACATGTAAGATGATCGATTCCATTAGGCAATTGCTTTAACTCCATGCATTCAGTGATTACAAGTCTTTGTAGTGTTGGCATCGCTCCTCTCTCTATGATGATCGCATTCAATTTAGGCAACTCCATTATGTATAATTCAGACAGCTTTGGAAATCCACTGTGAAAGACCAATTGATTTCCGAGATATGCATTGTTCAGCCGAAGTATGCTCAAATTAGGTAGTGTTTGGATGTAAGGAAGAAAATCTTTTGTTGATCTGGACCAATGCAACCTTAATTGTGTAAGGCTGAAAAGAGAATGAAACCAAAGTGGAACCTTCTCTAATTTTCCAATTAGACCAAGTGCCTTCAGCAAAGGAGGTGCTGATGGCAATGCATCCAAGCGTAAAACCTCATCTTCATTACTTGTATGGACAAAGAAGTGCTCTATGAGTTTCATGCTTTCAAGTGTCTTGCACAAGTCCTCCTCATCTGACTCTCTCACATTGGTTATGCTCATTCTTGTGAGTTGGGTAAACTGTCGAAGTTGTTTGACTAGCGTGCCTTCTAACTCGATAGCATCACAAACTTGTAAGCTCTCTAGCTTACATATGCCTTGAGGTACTTTTGTGCCATCAAAGAAATAATAAGACCTAAAAAGATCCTGAAAATTGCAATGATACATCAACAGATGCCGTAAGTTTTGTAACTTCACAACTCCTGCTGGAAGCATCCTGATTTTGGAATGCCTAATGTCAAGGGTTTCCAAATGATGAAGATTCCCTATGTCCCTTGGAAGTTCTTTCACTTGCATTCCTTTCAAATTTAAATACTTCATGTTATAGAACTTCACTAATTGATCTGGGAGTTTAGTAATCGGGACATGTCTAAGATCCATTACCTTCAAGAGTTTGAAATCAGATGGCAACTTTTCAACTGAAGAAGAATCAGTCATATTAGGAGCAAAAATAAAGAATGTGCGAACCCTTGACATGTCTCTGTGGGCTTGTTTTCCATACTTTGCTTGCACTGAGAGCCGATAGGGAGTCCTTTTATCTTCATTTTTTTTTTGCTCATTATAGACGGTGCAGAATTTCTCAACTTCGGAAATTGAAAGAGCAAGTTCTAGTAAGAGGTCATGCATCTTTAAAGCTTTTGCCCTTCCATATGGTTCCCTCTTAACTACTTGTACCATGCATCGGCAAGTGAGCTCTGCTATGTAGCTTTCAGCCAGCTCTTCTGGCTTGGCCCATCGAACTTTTTCCACAAACCCCTCTGCCATCCATAGTCTAACAAGCCTGTCACATTCGATCACATAATCTTCTGGGAAAATGCACATGTATAAGAAACAATGCTCGAGTCGGTAAGGTAAATCATTATAGCTTAGCATCAAGATTCTCTTTACTACTTCAAGCATTGGGTTGTTGGTTAACTCCCAATTAAAAGTAGTGTAAAAGTTTGTCCACTCAGACGCCAATCTTTTGGTTGACATGAGAGCACCCAAAGCCGCAATTCCAAGAGGTAATCCTTTGCATTTTCCAACAAGATCTCTAGCAATGTGTTCAAACTCTGGTGGGCAACAATTGTCAGGCAGGCCAGTGAAAGCTTTCTTGGAAAAAAGAACCCAAGCCTCATTCTCCTTAAGAGGCTGAACATGATGAATATGGCATCCAAATCCAAATGAAAAGGATGCAATGTCTTCTCTCCGAGTTGTAAGCATGACCCGGCTTCCATGTGTTCCATCTGGAAGTGCTCCATTTATCTGTCTCCAAAGATTAGTATCCCACACATCGTCAAACACAATGACATACCTCTTTGGCTGCAAATAGTTGGCCAGCAATTCCACCATTTGTATTTGGCTCATCCTGCTCAAGTCTTGAGGAACACGTTCCATTGCAGATGCAAAAAGTTCTTTTATCAAAACTCTCAATAGACATTCGATGTTGTAAGTTTTCGAGACTGTGATCCACGCGTAGCAATCAAACTTGGCAGTTTGACTGTTGAAGGTGTCCGCAACCAAGCTTGTCTTACCCGAACCCCCCATTCCAACTACGGAAATTACGATCCTCTGAGGTTCTCCAGACAGCAACCATCCAACTAACTTTTCTTTAGCATCTTTGATTCCCACAAGTTCATCATCTTTGAAGAAAAGAGAGGACTCACCGTAGATATTGATTTGGCCGTGATCGCAATCACGGCCGCCTTGGCTACGATCAACACCACGAAGTTGGTTTCTTTCCGGAATAGCTTTGATTGCTTTGATGATGATCTTGTGCAATTTGGTGGCGATGCGATGCCTCTTCCAAAGATTCATGGGGAAGAAAATTGTCTGATGAAAGGCTCTTGTGTATGGACCCCAACATTTCTCCATGTTTCTGTGATATGTGAAATCATCAATGATGTCTTGAACATCGATGGAGACGTCCCTCACAGTTCCCATCCATGTTTCCTCTACTTCACCTAAAGCTCCGCTTCTTTCGGCATCTTCCAAGAAGGATTTCATGGCTAGCAGCTCACGCATGAGGTGTTGAAGTTCATCACCAACTCCTTCTAACTGAGACACACCGCTTTCGAGGATCAATCCTACTTTCCCGATCAGCAGGTCTACGGCAGCTGAAGCCATTCCCTCTTCTTTCTTTTACTCTCTGTATATATTTTGCTGCAAATTCGTTTTCTGCGTAATGATCGATTATCTCATCTGTTTGATCTATTGTTCTGATATTATTGGTCCCCTTTGATCATGGCATGGGATTCCCCTTTTTACTTTTTTTTTTGGATAAACAAGTCTCCTTTTCTCCTATGCATGCGAACAAAAGTTGACGAGTAATGTTAGGAAGATTAAATTTGAAAATAAAATTTTGTAAATTAAATGACATGTGTTGCAGTTATATTTAGAATAGGAATGTGATTGTGTAAATCTTAGGGAATCTGGGAAAATATCTTATATTCCTATTAAGATTTAGATTACCTATTAAATGTTGTAATCCTAAAGGGAAAGGTTTTACCCTTCCTACTACTATAAATAAAGGCACAATAGGGTGAATCAAACACACCTCACAATTAAATCAATCTCTCTTCTCTCTAATAGTGGCCGGCCCCCTCTCTCTCTCTCTAAACCCTAGATCGGTCAATCAAATAAGCCTACAACACGTTATCAGCACGCTCTTGCCAGAAGCTAAGGAATTGACGCATCGTTGGAGGAGGCTATCATCCACCAAATTCAAAGGCTTATTCGTTTTCTGCTAATCAGGTACGCTTAAAATAAAAGAAGATATTTGAAATGTCCACGAAGCATGAAAACATTCCCTATGATGCATGAACCCCTCTATATTCAAAACCCAATGTTATTGGGCTATGACTTTTTGAATCCAATGTTATTATTTTAGCATTCTAAATAATTTTAACCCGTATGTTAATATTATTTTGCTTCTACAATCAACCCTGTATGGCCCGATTTATTAAATTAATTAAAAGTGACCTATAGTCCATTAATCTGATAATGAATCCAGACTTATTGACCTGAATATCACTTTTGGACATTAACGATTCAATAATTTAATTCTCTTCTTTGAACCGTTGACTTACTTTCGTAGTCCCGAAGCACTCACACTTGAGTTCCTGAAGAACCTCAAATCAACTACACTTAGTTGTATATTGCATTCTGTGTTCTTGCAGGAACCTCTCTTTTATGAACTAAATGTTCATAACCTAATTTGAACCTGTAGTTTCAAATTTAGTGCATTTGAAACCCAAAGTTTTCATAAAACAATACACCCATGAAAACCCGACGTTTTTCATGAACACCATGCTTAGAACTCCAATGTTCTAACTTTGATGCTTATGGATGATTCCTTCCCATAGCAACAATCACAATCTTGTTCCCTCCAATTCAGTGGATTGTCGAACCGTCACAAGTTCGATTTTCCTGATTTGGACGTTTCTAATAGAAACCATTTTATGTAGGGTACAAGACATAAATCTCCACTTGACTACCAAGAAGCTGAGACACCATTGAAGCCAACAATGGCATGGAAGAGTTGAATAAGCCTCTGCCATGATCTTCATTCGAAGACCTATGCTTAAAGCATTACAAACAGAAGTACCTCCCAAACGAGGATTCCATGGCTCTTTGGCTTGCTTCTACGGACTGTCTAATCATGAAAGACATTGCCTGAAGCACATCATGATTACGTCCATGAATGAGTACAATTCTGAAGTTTATAAATCTGATCGAATTTTGACTAGAGAATACTTTTCTCGTTCTTCCATGTTTTTAACTCGCCCCTGAAGCAGTAGTGTAGATAGGGGAAGTTTGCCAAATTCTCGGATCTGATTACTACCACAAACGTGAAAGAAAGGTATGGACCCAGTTCGGCTGGAGTCTACCGAATAGCTCAGCCCAGTTCGGTCAAAGCCTATCGAATAGTGATGCACTACTTCGGTAGGGATACACCGAATGACATATTATCTCACAATCCAATTTCGAGTTTGTACAACATATGGTAGAATCAGGGCCTGCCAATGTGTGGCATCATGCCCGAAGCATGATCTTTGGCATCTAAGACCTAAAACTTCAAGCATAAAGGGATAATATTCCCAAACCTTAACCCTACAAAATCTGCTTCCGTCTTGATGGAATAGATCATTGGTTATGCACCCATTCGTGCCCCTACCAATGTTGTTGAGATGTACCATTCTAGTAGTCAATATGTGAGACTAATTTTGCTCCACCAAACATCATTGGATGAGCATAATTTTGACATGGATAACCTTGTTGGCCGAATCCCTTTAGTAAACCATTTACTTTGTGAACATTTTTCCATGTTCTTGGATTCAAGTTTGGTGTATGTTTTACTTATGGATAATTTTATTGATATTGTCCTCGACTATGAGTTAATTGAATCCTGTTTCTTCATACATGTGACCAATTCAATTAAACACGTGATTATGTAGGAATGTGGGAAAGTTAGTTGTCTGGATGAATGCGTACTACACACACAAACTTTACACCTAAATCACATCTCTAACAATGACTTCATGTCTATCCAACCTAATTAAGAGCATTGGCACGCTCCTCGTTGTATGAATGGTACTGAATCACCATTTAAGGGACCTTAAATTCTCCCTAACGTTGAGTTTTTAAGGATATTTGAGATGACAATGATCATAAATGAACCACTGAAGAAAATAGAGTGGAATATCTTTGCACCACCTCAAAAAATGAGCCTAAAGCTTTGATTTGGGGCCCATGGGTTCTCTCCCAACTGAGAACACACCACATGTGGCCGACCTGGAGCTGGGTGATTGAACAGTTTACTTGTTTTAGCACTTCCTTTTGGGACACTTCAGTCAAACAATGATGCTACGACACATCTCTTTACCCAAAGTAAGGATCTTGTGCCTACAAGCACACTTTGCCAAAACCCGCTCATTTTAGGAAATTTGATTTCTAAATCATCCCTAGCAAAGATACAAAGTGACTCATTTTTCACAGTGGATTCAAGGGAACATATGTGGACTAATCCAACCAAAATGTGGACCATATAAATACTTATGGTTTTGGTTGATGAATTGACAAACTGGTCACATGTTTGTCCACAAACATTACTGCTAAACCTCACGGCCGATTAAGGGTTCATCACCCTACTTATCCTTTAAGGTTCGGGAGACTGGATAATGCCGGAGAGTTTATATCGATGGTTTTTGATAAAGTATTGCATGTGTTTTGGGTTTATAATTGAACATCGAATTCCTATGTTCACCCCAAATAGCCTCGCCTAGCGATCATAAAGCGCAATTTAAATGATAGCCCGAATTTTGGAAAACGTACCAAGTTTTTGGTTTTTGCCTAGGGCTATGCAATCATTGTACGTAGTTATGTTGGTCTACCTTGAGGCCCATTGCCACCCAACCTATATGACTTTACAGTTGGTTACTGGGTACAAACCTGGCGATTTTCGTATTTAACGCATTTGGGTGTGCATTCCATATGCCAAGTTGCGCCACTGCAACGTACAACCATGGGTCCTCAAAGAAGGATGTGTATCTTTTGTCGATCATGATTCTCCTTCACACTAGCTCTCTTCGAGCCCTTGCATGCAATCTCTTTACCGCTCATTTGCGGATTGTCACTTTAATGAGACAATCTTCCCGCCATTAGGGGGAGATAAGAACGTCAACGTTCCTGTAGAACGGCATGAAGTTGTGTGGACGTTGCCCACTATGTCTCATCTTAATCCCTATACCGCACAAATGTGATAAACAAGTGCGATGAATTCTAGATTTCAGAATGTTGCCCCAGACGCATTCCTCTGATCTAGCTAAAGTGACGAGATCATTTACCAGCTGCAAACATGCCTGCAAGGATAGAAGTACTTAACAGACTTCGAGTCAACATCCCTGGAGGGTGTGCCACCCCTGTTGGACGGTTTGAACGCCCCTGTTGGACGGTTTGGTACACCGGCAGATAGCCAATCAATATGTCCTGGCCTGGAGCACGACAGATCATTCGGTTCATAGGATTCACTTCCCTAGAAGAGGAAGATACGGCACAACAATGAATCTAAACTCGATTGCTGTCTCAAATCATTTCCATCTCATGAGATTAATCTGGATTTCTGCCGAGACTTAAAGTTCTTGGTCCAGTATACTATTTTGGATGAGCTAAATGGAATTGAAATGAGATTATCATCGATGATGTTTTCACTTATATGGTAGCTATCGACATAAATGAAATGTGACGATATCAAACCGTGTTCCATTAATTAAGTGACAACGTAGAACTGATTGGACAACTAAAGTCAAATTCTTTACCAAAGTGTGTATTGGACTTGTCGTTCTTACACTGCCCAAGGTAACCTCGTTGTGTTCCAAATGGGAAAAGAAACGTTATGAGATGAATGAAATAGTGCGGTATGATGCACGCCTTATGGTGTAAGGTTTCTCTCAAATGTCATGTGATTGATAGCAGCATTATGAAATGTGGTTAGTGTTTTCTCTATGGGGATATAGATACGGAGATTCACATGTAAGTTCCCGAAGAATTACATGGACTGTTTCAAATATTTCCAAAACCACGAAACACCCTCTTAACATGTTTTGAGGCGTTCACTTACAATCCGACGGATGTGGTATACCCGTCTAAGTGATTATTTGATCAGTCAGGGATATGAATTATGCCCTTGCGTGTTAAACTATGATGTCTTATTCCAAATTGCTAGAGTTATAGTTTATGTCGTTAACACGAATCTCACTAAGACTCCGAAAGAGCTTGAGAAAACTGCATCGCACCTGAAGATGGAATTTGAGATGAAGGATCTTGGGAAAACTCGTTTATGCCTTGACCTGAAGTTGAAGCATTGTTCTGATGGTATTTTGGTCTACCAGTCGAACTACACCCTAAAGGTGTCACTTTCGAGTATACCTATGATCGTCCATACGTTATATGCAAATGAGACCCTTGAAAAGGTTATGGAATCTGAACTTCCATATCTAAGTTCAACTTTGCACTTCGTTGTACTTAGCTCATTGTATTTAGACAGGACATCTCATTCGCTGTTGATCTTGGTAAAGATGCAGCACCGTGCCTACACGCATCCACTGAATTGGTATTAAAGATGTACCCTGAAGGTACTACGAATTTGGGCAAATCAAATCCCAACGCATCTCGAGCGGATTCAACCCCCTAATCCTCGGAATGATGTTTGCCTTGTTTGTTATGTTGACGCAAGTTACTTATCAAACCCGCACAAGGAAAAATCCCCAAATGGTTATGTCTTTACCGTTAGGGATATTGCAATATCTTTGAGGTCCATGATATGACCTTAGTTGTGAAATCTTCGAATCGTTCTAAGACTCACCTCACTTCACTATGCCACAAGTGAGACATGGTTAGGAGTTCTTGTTGAGCATATTCGAAGTACTTGACATCCATCGTTGAGTCCCAACGACGATCCATGAAGATTATGCTGCATGTATCAACCTGACCAAGCCATGATACATCAACGAAGTCAACGCCAAGACATATTGTGTCCACATCTACATCAGCAAAGCATCAGGAGATTGAAGTCATGCAAGCCGATCCCAGACAACCTTGCCGACCTCTACATGACGTCATTGCCAAAGTCAACCTTCCAGAAGCTTGTTCGAGGAATTGGTATGCCTAACTATTCATATGCAATGCTTGTAGTTCTCATTTGGAAGTTATGTCAAACTCAGGGGGAGTATACAGAAGTATACTCACTTGATCTTAATGTACTCTTTTTCCCTACGATTAGGAGCATTTTTCCCACTGGATTTTTGCTACCTAACTAGGTTTTAACGAGGCACTCATCCTGGGCTGATCATACCCTTATGAGCTCTTCTGCTTACGTTCAAAAGACGTATAGTTTTGACTTAATGCAACTTCTCACTTTTCTCCTTAGATTATGGGTTTTTCTCCCACCTTAGGTTTTACGATAGCGAGGTTTTGTGAGTTTTACTTTTTATGCATTCTTCCGTTGATTTGAGACTCGCATTCACTCATTGTGCCGATGACTTCATCAACTGTACTTACTTCATCACTGAAGACCTAATGCGCCATTTACTTAAGTATTTACACATTTAAGGGGGATTGTTGCAGTCCTATTAGAATATGAATGTGATTGTGTAAATCCTAGTATATCTTGGAATATCTCTTATATTCCTATTAGGTGTAGATTACCTATTAAATGTTGTAATCCTAAAGGGAAAGGTTTTTACCTGTCCTACTACTATAAATAAAGGCACAATGGGGTGGAATAACACACACCTCACAATTAAATCAATCTCTCATCTCTAATAGTGGCCAGCCCCCTCTCTCTCTAAACCCTAGATCGTTCAATCAAATAGGTCTACAACATGTTATCAGCACGCTCTTACCAGAAGCTAAGGAATTGACGCATCGTTGAAGGAAGCTGTCATCCACCAAATTCAATTCGTTTTCTGCTAATCAGGTACGCTTAAAATAAAAGAAGATATTTGAAACTTCCACGAAGTATGAAAACAGTCCCTATGATGCATGAACCCCTCTATGTTTATATTTTCTTTTCGATATATAGATATTGTATATGTTCATATATTTGTCAATATATATATTTGTTTCATGCATCGCACAATTAAATTGTTATGTGGAATTTGTGAGTCAAAGCATAAAATTAAATTAGAAGCATATTAAGGTTTGTAGAACTCTAACAATTTCAAAAATTTTGGGAAATTTGACACCACCCTTGCGGCACAAACTGGGCAGCAGCCCTCTGGGCTTTGATGCATTCTTATGGACCTTAACAGCAGCCTTGCTGCTAGCAGAAAGACACCCTAGGCATTCGGCCTGGTTGGGTTGTCATAGGCCTGTTGCCCCATTCATCAAGGAAGCCTGCAGCTTCCCTTTTTGGACCTTCACTCTGCACTCGACCCATGCCAGCAAGCCTTGCTTGCTGGGTCCTTATCCCGCACACACATGTCAGCCCACGGACTGGGTTTTATCCTCCCATGCATCACCCATAAAGCCAGTTCATGATGGGCCTTGCCTTTGCACCCTTCTCAGTCCAAACTGAAACCCAGCTACGGCTGGGGTTTCCTTCCCTGCCCCGTGGCCTGCAGCCACCATCTAAGGACCTTTGGGCCGTGCCTTTTACTCTAGGCACCTAACACTAGTCCAATTTTATTTTTGGGGCAATTTTTTCGACCTAATGCTATTATTTTAGCATTCTAAATAATTTAACCCGTATGTTAATATTATTTTGCTTCTACAATCGACCCTGTATGGCTCGATTTATTGAATTAATTAAAAGTGACCTGCAGTCCATTAATCTGGTAATGAATCCAAAATTATTGACCTGAATATCACTTTTGGACATTAATGATTCAATAATTTATTTTTATACCTTGAACCGTCACATACTTTCGTAGTAACGAAGCTCTCACACTTGAGTTCTTGAAGACAACTCAAATCCACTACACTTAGTTAGTATATTGCATTCTATGTTTCTTGAAGGAACCTCTCATTATGAACTACTTGTTCATAAAACTAAATTGAACCTGTAGTTTCAAATTTAGTGCTTTTGAAACCCAAAGTTTTCATTCAAAACATATCACATGAAACCCGTAGTTTTCAAGCATAAATTAAACCAATACATGTCTAAAGAACTTGTGTGTTCTACGATATATGTCTATGGCTTACCATATCACTAATCACTTTTTCTCCCTCCGTTTTAGGGACATGTCAAACTTGAACAAGCTTGATTTCTCCGCTCTAGAAGTCTCTGGAAGAAACTATCTGAAGTGGGTTCAAGACATGAAGCTCAATCTCACTGCAAAGGGTATTAGAGCCACCATCGAGACACATATTGCCAACAAACCTGTTGACGAAGCTCAGAAGGCTACTGCAATGATCTTCATTCGAAGACACATTCATGATGCACTGCAAACTGAGTATCTCGCTGAGGAGGACCCACGCACCCTCTGGCTTGCTCTGGCCGACCGTTTCGATCACTAGAAAGACATATACTTGCCTGAAGCAAGACACGACTGGTAGCATCTTTGCTTCTAAGACTTTAAGTCCATGAATGAATACAAATTTGAAGTTTGTAGAATCCGTTCTCTGTTGAAATTCTGCAAAGTGGAACTAAACGGATCAGATCTCTTGGAGAAGACTTATTCGACCTTCCATGCTACCAATATTGTCCTGCAACAACAATATAGGGCACAGAAATTCACCAAGTTTTCAGATTTGATCTCTATTTTACTTCTCGCTGAAAAGCATAACTAGCTTTTGATGAAGAATCATCAAGCTCGACCCACTGGTTTGAACGCTGCGCCTGAAACACATGCGACTTATTCTAACAGCCATAAACGACGAAAGAACCGTCGTGGCCGTGGCAATGGGTGGCAAGCCCAACCATGGGCCCAAGGTCAATAGAATGCTGCACCTAAGGGAAGAATTGCGACCCAGCAGCGTCCACCACTCACCCCTAAGGTCCCAAACTTCAAGAACAAGGGCAAAGCTCCCGTTCAGGCTGTTTCTACTGAACTGGACATATGCTATCGTTGTGGATCAAGGGATCATTGGTCACGTGTATGTCGATCTTCCCCTGAGGCTATTACCAAGTATCATTTCCATCGTGAGTCTAACTTTGCACATGTGGATCATCAGGAAGATGCAACTACATCAATGGAGATATCGGATTTCTAGGAGGCGTCAGTACCTATGGATGAATAAATTAGACATGTATTTAGGGTGTTTACCCCTAGTGGCCGAACCCACTAGGAGTGGTCGGCCCTACCCCCCCTATTTTGCTAGGTTTATGGTTTAATTTTGAACAATTTTTCTAAGTATTTGGAATAATTTGTTTGGTTTTGGTTTGTTTTGAATTATGGATTGTTATTTGAATGGATATTATTTTCTCGAATTGCTTAATTGAATGAATGGACTTATATTTATACATGTGACCAATTCAATCAATTTATTTCTAGGTATTTCAAGTGGGGAAGTTAGTTGTCTAGCAGATATTGCAACCACGCACACCACCTTGGGTGAACGCCACTATTTTACTAACTTCATACCCAAGAAAGCTCATTTGACGACTCTCTCAGGCTCATCCAACCTGATTGAAGGATACGTAAAGGCACATATCATGTTGTCTAATGGTACAATTCTGACCATTAAAGAGACACTCTATTCTCCACGTTCCGGAAGAATGTTTCTAAGTTTTAGAGACATTCGAGATAATCAATATCATCTTGAAACCACTGAAGATCATGGTTCTAAATTTCTTTGTATCACTTCGTATGAATATGGCCAGACGCATATTCACGAGAAGTTAGAACGCTTGCCAAATAGGTTGTACATCACAACCATTTGCGGCATAGAAGCCCACAGTGTGGCCGGCCATATGCCTAAGTTCCTAGACACTTTGTTGCTTTGGCATGATCATTTGGGACATCCTGAACGCGACATGATGCGCCGTATCCTCAAATCTTCACACGAGCATAAGTTACATCCCTATGTTGGACTCCCACCATGCAAAGTGTGTTCTTTAGGGAAGTTGAATGCTCAGCCATCATATACAAAGATTCTTCACGGCCCCCCTAAATTTCTCACCACCCTAATTATCCGATCAAGTCGATTCGATTGGATAACGCTAGAGAGTTTACGTCACAGACTTTTGACGATTATTGCATGTCAGTAGGGATAAATGTGGAACATCATGTACCCCATGTTCACACCTAAAACGGCATGGCAGAAGCTTTCATAAAGCGTCTTCAATTGATAGCTCGGACTTTGGTTATGCGAACCAAACTTCTGGTATCTACCTGGGGCTATGCAATATTGCACGCAACTATATTGGTCTGCCTGAAGCCCACCGCTACCCAACTACATTCACTGTTACAGTTGGTCACTGGATACGAGCATGACGTCTCGCATTTACAGGTGTTTGGGTGCGTCATTTATGTGCCAATAGCACCGCCGCTACGTACCAAAATGGGTCCTCAGAGAAAAATGGGAATCTTTGTCGGTTATGATTCGCCATCAATTGTTCGCTACTTAGAACCCTTGACAGGAGATCTCTTTACCGCATGTTTTTCGAATTGTCACTTTGATGAGACAGTCTTCGCGTCATTAGGGGGAGATAAACATGCTAACATTCCAGTAGAACGCCGCGAATTGTCGTGGTATGCTCCCACTATGTCTCATTTAGATCCCCGCACTGCCCAGTCTGAAACTGAGGTGAGTCGAATTATAGATCTTCAGAGCATTGCTCAAAGCACGCTGGATGCTTTTAATGATCTAGCAAAAGTGACAAGATCACATATACCTGCTACAAACACACCTGCAAGAATAAATGTACCCCTTGTATGTCAACAACCCACCTGGGAAGGCTGGACCTTCCCCGAAGGTGGGGAGGCCGCACCCTCCACTCGGCAAGGTACATTGGCAGCTAGCCAATCATCTGTTCCAACCCTGAAGCGTGGCAGACCCCTTGGTTTAAAGGATTCACAACCCCGGAAGAGGAAAATGGCATCAACTAGTGACCCTAGTTTGAATCTGACCATCGCTCACTCATCTGTTTCAACGCATAAGGTTATTCTAGATTATGGTGATGCTTTAGATGAAACATGCCGACCGCCCGAGAATCACAAGATTTCGATCCACTACACAGTATTAGATGAGGTTTGGAATAGGAATAAGATGATCGTCGACAATGCATTCTCGTACTTAGTAGCTACTGACATCATGCTTAGCGATGACATTGAACCACGTTCCGTTGATGAATGCCGACGTAGAACCGATTGGTCAAACTGGAAACAAGCAATCTAGGTCGAACTCGATTCGCTCACGAGACGTAAAGTATTTGGACCTATCATTCCTACACCACCACGCGTGAAGCCCGTTGGCTACAAGTGGGTTTTCGTGAGGAATCGTAATGAAAAGAATGAAATAATGCGATACAAAGCACGCCTCGTAGCCCAAGGCTTCTCTCAGTGCCCATGGATTGATTACGAAGAGACGTATTCCCCCATAATGGATGTTATAACGTTCCGCTACCTAATCAATTTGGTAGATTCTTAAAAACTAAATATGCAGCTTATGGACGTGGTAATCGCATATCTCTATGGGGATCTAGATATGGAAATTTATATGAAAGTTCCAAAAGGACTTCTATTGACTGGCTCAAATAGTTCTAGACCACGAAACACTCTCTCAATTAGGTTGAGGAGGTCACTCTACGAATTAAAACAATTCGGGCAGATGTAGTATAACCATCTGAGTGAATATTTGACAAGTCAGGGTTATGTGAACAACGAACTATGCCCATGCATGTTCATGAAGAAGTCACATTCCAGATTTGCAATCATTACAGTTTATGTCGATGACATGAACCTCATTAGGACTCCCACAGAGCTTGAGGAAATTGCTACACACTTGAAATCAGAATTTGAGATGAATGATCTTGAGAAAACTCGATATTGTCTCGGCCCGGAGATCGAGCATTGTTCAGATGGAATCCTAATACATCAATCGAACTACACCCAAAAGGTGTTGCGACGTTTTAATGAGGATAAAGCGAAGTCGTCGAGTACACCCATGGTCGTTCGGACTTTAGATGCTAAACGAGATTCCTTCCGTCCAAAGAAGGATGAGGAAGAGATTTTGGAACCCGAAGTTCCTTAGCTTAGTGCAATTGGGGCTTTATTATACTTGGCTCAATGCACTAGACTCGACATCTCCTTCGCTATGAATCTATTAGCTAGATACAGCAATGCACCCATATGCAGGCACTGAAATGGTGTTAAAGACATTTTCCGCTACCTCAAAGGTACTATGGATTTGGGCTTGTTATATACCCGTGAATCTCTAAGTGTTGCCGCCCCCTATGGCTTTCGGATTGATTCTCGCTTTGTTGGTTACGTAGATGCTGGATATCTATCTGACCCACATAGAGCACGTTCTCAAACGGGTTATGTCTTTACCGTTGAAGACACTGCTATATCTTAGAGGTCTACTAAGCAAACTCTAGTTGCGACTTCGTCTAACCATGTTGAGATTCTCGCCCTACATGAAGCATCGTGTGAGTGCTTTTGGCTGAGAGAAGTTATGGAACATATTTGAAGCACTAGTAGTCTTACATCAGTTGTTGACCTTCTTACGACGATCTTTGAAGACAATGCAGCATGTAAAGTAGCTGAAGAAAGGATACATTAAAGGAGACAACACCAAGCACATAACGCCAAAGTTCTTTTACTCACACCAGCAGCAGCATCAAAACATTGAAGTCAAGCAAATCCATTCCCAGGACAACCTGGCCGATCTCTTTGCCAAGTCATTGCTCAAGTCTACATTTCAGAAGCTCGTCCAAGGAATTGGTATGCGTAAATTATCTGAGTTGAATCACTTGTAGTTCTCTTATTTAGAAG
The DNA here is from genome assembly GCF_042453785.1 of Malus domestica. Classification (NCBI taxonomy): domain Eukaryota; kingdom Viridiplantae; phylum Streptophyta; class Magnoliopsida; order Rosales; family Rosaceae; genus Malus; species Malus domestica. The sequence continues at coordinate 4,464,539 of NC_091665.1, read as the reverse complement.
TTATGTCTAACTCAGGGGGAGTATATAGAAGCATACTCACATGATCATGTACTGTTTTTCCTACGATTAGGAGCATTTTTCCCACTGGGTTTTTGCTACCTAATGAGGTTTTAATGAGGCATCCATCCTGGGTTGATCATACTCCAATGAGTTCACTACCTTCGTTCAGTTTGACGAGTGTTTAGACATTATGCATATTTTCTTACTTTTCTCCTTAGTCTATGGGTTTTCCCTATTCCTTGGGTTTTACCATAGCAAGGTTTTTGTGAGTTTTTGCAAATGCATACTTCAAAATAAATTTGAGACTCGCGATCACCCTTTGTGCCGATGACTTCATCAACTATTCTACCTTATCTGTTGAAGATCTGATGCGATGGTTTGTTGAGTATTTACACACTCAAGGGGAAGTGTTGCAGTCATATTTAGAATAGGAATGTAATTGTGTAAATCCTAGGGAATCTGGGAAAGTATCTTATATTCCTATTAGGATTTAGATTACCTATTAAATGTTGTAATCCTAAAGGGAAATGTTTTACCCTTTCTACTGCTATAAATAAAGGCACAATGGGGTGAATCAAACACACCTCACAATTAAATCAATCTCTCTTCTCTCTAATAGTGGCCGGCCCCCTCTCTCTCTCTAAACCCTAGATCGTTCAATCAAATAGGCCTACAACAACATGGAAGTTGAAGATTGTATTATTACTTAAGTATTGATAAACGCACTCATTTCTTATTGGTGACACAGTTTAATTTACAAATTTTGTCTACAAATTTATTCGTTAGCATTACTCAAAGTTGACGGTAAAAAAAAATGGCATCTCTTTAGTCGGGCCAATTAAGATCATCAGACAAAGAAATGCTTACATACAATGTCGTTTTTAAAATCTTCTCTCAAATACCATTTTTCTAAAAATTCATCCAAATAAAAACCATATGAACTTGGATAAATAGTGGTCATTTTAGTTTTTTTTTTTAAATTTTATGTTCATTTATTTTCTTCATTACAATTAAATTTATCAATAGTTTTGAATTTATTTAATTTTTTTCAAAAACAATACACGCATGATGAATTAAAAATAAGACAGTTTAGAGTTTGAAAAATTTCCAAAATAAACTCCACAAAGTATCCTTCAAATGACCTTATTTAAAGAATCCCTCATGAAAGTTGATTACTTTAAGCAATATTCTTTTAAATGGATTGCTTCTATTAGATTAAATAATTTGGAGAATGTCTTGAAGTGTGAACGAATATTATTCGGAAAAGAAGTGTGAATGCGTTTCCTTATGAAGCAAAAGAGTAAGGGTTTCAATACTATTATTTTTCAATAAAAGTAATATTCTACCTTAATCTATATTAATTTACATCGAATCAGAAAACAATAGATTGAAGAGGATGTCTCTAACCATTATGACCGTACACCACTTGCAAAATACTTATATATGTGTGTATGCGGAACGAGTGTAGGCTTAGCCAAATTAATGAGGAGCAATTCTCGTCAATTATGAATAAGAGTCTACGTATCAGCTTCAGATTTTTTCAGATTTTTTTTTTCATAGAAGGGAATTAGATGATTACAAAGCTAAGAATTATTGTTCGTCACCAATTAAATTATAAAATTGAGAAGTCCGTATCATTTGTGTCATCACTTGTTCTTTTGTAATCTTTGTAGCTGTAAAATTTATTGTGAGTTGGAAAGTCGACTTCAAATGGACAACTACGAGAAAATAATGAAAAGATAACTCCAAATACAAGCAAACGAATAAGAATTTCTTGTTGCTACAACTCATATTAAGCTGGACTGACACTGACCGATAGATATGAATGGAAAACGGAATCTGAGATTTGTGAGGGAGAGACAGTGAGTGAGACCATATGCGATGAATTCGTCAAGTTTCTGACTTTAAATGGCGTCGGGGAGATCTAAGTTCGGGAGATTGGACATTAACGAGATCGATTACTATGTGCAAGGTCGACTGTTCTATTTCACATATGTTGACTCACGCATAGCATTAACATATTTTTTTTAGGGCAAACTACATTTCACACTCTCCATGTATGGAGTGATTTTCAAAACGGGGCCACGAGATTTTAATTTTCTCACATTATTTCTTAGGGTAGTGCTATCAAACACACTTATTTCTACTTCTCACACATCCCTCTTAATTTTTGACCGTCAGATCGAATGAATTTAAGAATATCAATGACCGAAATTTAACAAGGGTGTGTGAGAGGTAAAAATAGGTGTGTGAATAGCACTACCCTATTTCTTAATGTTTTGAAATTGTATCGCTTTATGCCTTTTGTCTAATGAACTATTTGATTCTTTACTAAATTTAAATTGATGACATGGTGAGCATGAAACTCATAATTGAGATAACATGTAAACCACATTTGCACCGTATTGACTAAAGAACTCATCAACTTAATTGATAAATATTTAGACCGTTCAAATATCCAATTGTGCAAATTGATACATGTAAACCACACTTGTACGACCGATTAACCCTACATGAAATAATGGATTTCTGGTCAACACATTAACTAACCAGTTCATTATCTTGCCTTACTAAGTTTATCTGCGGGTAACCCGTTAAAAAAAAGTTAGTTTGATAGTGAGATTAAAAAATTCCAAAGCACATTATAAAATACATAATAAATACAAGGGTGAAAATGTGAAAAAAAAATATGCAAACACATGTGATCACATTCTAGATCTACGCTTTGATGGTGGGTACATCGTCGTATGAATTTTAAAACCCTACAAACCCTCACAAACAATATTTTTAGAAAGTCCAAAATAAATAAAAATTTATAATAATTAATGTACAAGTATGAAGAAAGTGAAAAGAATATATATATACTCATGGTTGACTCTAGTATGCTCTCAAGTACGAGAGGGTAAACTAATACCTCAACAATTTTTTAGTATGCTCTCTTCTGAGAAATGATATTGCCGGGATATATGTGGATGTGTACGGCTGTCCAGTGCAACCTAAGCCTGTGTTTCCAAGAATTAGTCACTATAGTCTTTATAAAGACTTAGCTAACTAAAGGATTCTGGGCCCTTGGCCCAATCCATGGGGATCCGAGCTTTTTATCGGGAGAAGAATAAGTGCAGTATGTTCTTTGAACTGCTGCCCACAAATTTTCACACAACAATACATGTTTGTTGTGACAATTTTGCAATTTTCGTGTTCACACGGAACTCTCTCACGATGCGCTAGGCAACTAAAAGGATTTGTGGCCTCAAAAGTGCAGTACATTTCTTGAATTATTGCCCACAAATTTCCACACATTCACACATTTGCTGTGACAAGTTAGCGATTTTCGTGCACACATATAACTCTATCTACGAGTTACACATCTCAATGGATTGGTGACATAATGTATAGCTCCATGATTAGCTGCCCACGAAATTTCGTACAATTGCACACGTTTGTTGTGACTAGTTAGCGATTTTTGTATCTGCACATAGCCTTATCATGTTGCGATATAGGCTACAGAGCTCAAAGGATTAGTGACCTCATATTACAAGTACAGTCCTACTTTCTGGAAGCTCATGAGAGACTTCATCATGTCAAATGCTTCAGCCTTGTGTAGTACAAGATCTCATAAGCTCAAACTACATAGCCCATAGCCCATGGATGGGAGTGTCAACTTAGCTTTTAAACACGAAACAGTATACCCTAATTTTTCGACTGTGTCAGTGGTGAAACGGTTTGGCAAGTGAGGTCGCGCTCGACGTGAATGCAGGACGAATTTGTTGCAGCCTTCATCTTGGAGCTTGCGGACGATGCCTGATTCGACGAGGCCACACTTGTCCGTGGACACTTATGAAAGGCGGTGCCTACTTGGCTTCTTGTTGAGAGAGAAGATGAGTGCTTGGAAATTGAGAAAGAGGATATGGGATTACATTTCACACCCTCAAGGTTTGAGGTTATTTTTGAAATGGACTTCAATTTTTTTTTTAAAATGGTCCACTAAAGGTTTTGAAATTGTATAATTTACACATTTTGGATATTTAATTGAACGGTCAAATTATTATCAATTAAGTTGATGATTTTTTTATTCAATGTGGTGAAATGTGACTTACATGTCACAATTATAGTTTTTATGATCACCTTATCGTAGTATGTGTGGATGTGTGTCTTTGGGTCAAGCTCAACAATAATTAATTAGGCATGAGACCTAATTAATAAAATACTAACGGAGACGGGCCTACTTGCCACTTGCTTAACTAGTCCTACGAATAGGCCATCAATATCATAGTTTGCTGCATGCAATACTGACACCCCGCTGCTATCTCGATAAGCAAGTAATGGATTCCGATAGTACAAAATTACCATTTTGCTCCTCTTTGGGAAATGTGTGTAAACTGTCCAATTTACGCCTCATTCACGCTCAAATGCTCGTAAGGATACATACTACATAGAAAGACATGAAAAGGGACAAAGCATGACTAAGACTCAGATGTTCACATAGGATTTCCACTTAGCTCGTCAAGGCATTTTAGAAATTTCCGAGTGTCAAGGATACTATACGATTAAATTTAGGACGGGATGTGACAATCTACTACCATTCAAGTAGATGTCAAGGAATACAATACGATTACTTTGGGACGGGATGCAACATATAGTTTTTAGAGACTTTATAAACTCCAAACAATATTTTCTCTAACCGTGAAAATCCGAACGTAATATCAACGATCTAAACCATTCATCTCTCTGCAACCGTTAAAAGATTATGTTTTCAAAAACGAAAACCTATTTCTTCTCAAAAAAAACAAAAAAAAAATCTGAAAAAGAAAAATTAAAATTCGGTGAGAAGAATGGAGCGTGAGCGTAAACAACAGTCAATAGTTAAGTTTAAATCACTTCTCATTACGAGCATTTGTACATTTTTTTTTTACATTTTTCACACTTCTACATTAATTAAAAAAAACTATTTAAAAAACCTTACAACAACAATTGGAATATGATTTAATTTCACTTATGTGAGATTAAATCCATACCATTGGATTCTTTGATCTCACTTAAAAGACAAATGTGTTTTTATATTTTGAAATAATATTTAAGGGAAAATGTGGTATGTAAATACTGATTTAGTAGTAAGATTTTCATTTGATTATTTATTGAAGTAAAATATATTTTCTTTAACGGGTAACGGGTAACAGATCATATTACATTACTTATTAATATTAACAAGTTAAAATCAAATCATATCATATTACTCGTTCATTTTAACGGGTTTTACAAGATACTTTAAAATATCGAGGATGTCACGATAAGGACACGAGCACAAGGTCTAGTTGGTCTCACAGGTTCAAAATGGAGATGGAGGAAGAAGGCTTTTGTTTGGTCACGGGTTTAAAGGAAATATTGGTTGTTTGGTTACAATGATAGCAAAATTTTGGGAGAAAACTAAAATGACAGGTTTTTAATATTATTGGTCCACATAGATAGGTCAGCGAACATTAAATTACGTTTTGGGCTCAAGCTATACTCATCATTGTTTAACTAAATTTGGTTTGCACGACCATATGATTAATCTTGTGATAGAGTGTGCATCCTCTCATTTTATGTTCTGATCTAACGGTTGGGAGATGTTATTAATGTCACTAGTTCTCTGATCATCTTTTTGATGTCAAATATAAAGGATCATGGCAAGAATTACACACCTCTAACACCATGCAAAAATCTTTCGATGTACGCCTCAGCCATTCGGCAGCAATTTTTGGCCCGCAACAGAGAATGCTTCATTTCCAGACAATGGTAGTTGTAACGATGACTTACTCACAACGTATATGACATACCTACCAAAATATTGAATGTCAATTTCTTGAGTCCATGTGGTTAAATATTTTAATCCACCAATATGAAAATTTGATGTATAAATACATGCATACATGCATACAAATCCATACAACACAATAAAGAATAATTTGGCCAAGTGTAACAAAACAAGCTAAGATCAAAGTACTCAAACAATAAGGTACATCAATGTATTGAATTATATGCAATGTGTGCTAGACATCTCGAAAATTTCCTACTAAACAGCATAACCGAAAAAGTTCCTACCGATATTTATTCAATGATAGGTAATCTCATGATTAAAATGTTCATTAACAAGGTCCAGAGCTGATTGACTGATACAATGATAGGCACAACTCATAATAACCTATTCGGGTTTGAAGGTGAAGATGACTTAGCTTTTGCAAAATCCGTTGGATCCTTGAAAAGCATCTTCCTGTTTTACTTATTTTGTTGGGATTGATGAATTAAGGGAGAGATTCTGAGTCTATCTCACTAATTAAGTTGTCATAAGATGAACCAAATATGTTGTTTGGAATGTTTTGTTGCTCAAAAACTGTTGTCTCTAATTGTACGTGGAAGGCGGAGGTGGAAGGTTGACAAGAGAGCGACCATGGCCAGGAGACTAAGGATCCCTTGGAGATTGAGTGTCCCAAGGGCAGTGGCGAAGCCAGCAATTGTTAGGGGGATGGGCGAATTTAAAAATGTGCAAGGTTCAAAAAATGGCAACAACCAAATCCTTTTATCTAATAATGTTTTTCATAACTTATCAATACAAACAAATTATAATTGTTGCCAGTGAAGTTTCATGTGATGAAAACTTCACATAATAGGCTTATTATCAATAAAGGCATATACATCTTTCTCAATATAAATGAACTACTATCACTTAGCCATTATCCCCCATTTTGTTACCCAATGGTGTTTTTACAATTTTCATAGAAGAAAAAGCTCTCTTCGCCGAAATGGTTGCAACGATAACACCAAAGCCAATGTAAGAAGCTTATACACTAACATATGACATGCACACATCTCGGTCTTCACCAACTGTTTTGCAAGATCACTAATTCCTCTCAATGATGAAAACTCATTGTGCATCTTTATATCATGAATCGTCAAGTTAAATTAGAAGATTCATGAAGTCCATTCGATCAAAATTTTGAGGATAATGTTGTGCCTTGGCCCGTTTGTCAATGCGGAAACGAGATTCAGATTACAACTTCACCAAATCATCCTCAGTTGAACAGAATAAAATACAAGAAATAAAGACACCGAGAAATTTACGAGGTTCGGCAAAAATCTACCTACGTCTTCCAAGAGATATTGCTCTTCACTATGAGAATAACTAGTACAAGATACACTTGCGTTAAATCAACATAACCCAAACCCCAATCCCTTGTACCCTCACACAATTTTACTAAAAGCCTCACTCTCCCCAAGAGTTTCTCACTCTCACTCTATATTTTCTCTCTTTGTGTTCTCCTTTGGATGCTCTCTCAATGCATTTCTAAATGCACAAATATTGCATCTAGTTATAGGCATACACTAGCAACTATACCAACAAACAAGACCCAAAAGTCTTAAGTTCACATGACATAATTATCACCTAGCCTACCTAGCATGCATCAAAGTCTATACCTAGTCTATAAAGTACAACTTTTCTCCATTTGTCATTTAATACATATAAAATAAAACATGCACAATTGTGTGCAAGCAACCACAAAGTCAAGTCTTGCTTCCAACTTTGCTTGTGGTAGTCACCATGTCTTCTCTTGAAACAAGACATCCATGCCATAACCGAAAGCCAAACACAAAGTGGTTACTGCCATTTCCCTGTAGCACTCAGAAAGTTACACTATCAAAATTGTTGCCAACTCATAAGTATATGAGCCAAGCACAACAGATAAAATTATGCTAAACGAACAATTTTGCTTTGCCAAAAGATGCAAAAATATTCACCAAACTCAAACATGCCATGCAAAGAAGCAACTCAGTGTTTACCTCATTGAAGCGACCATTCAATTTCTTTAGTTGCATATCAAGGACTTGAAAATAGAGGTGCACATGATAGCAATGGAAATTTGTGGGTTTTGGAGCTTTACACCTTGATTTTTCAGGTACTAAATGCAAATCCTTCATGGTAGGAACGATAATATCATGTTTCTCATAAAATTTTTGTACATCATGAAACAAGTCCCCCAGAGTTCTCATCTCTCAAGGATTGTAATCTTTGCTTGCATACTTCCACTAATGCTATCGCATTCATAATATCTTGATCTTTCTTTTATAGCTTGTGATAACTCATTTGTAATTCTCAATATATGTCTCATAAAAAAAAGGTGAAACACAAATCAAAAGTTAGTATGTCTTTAAATAACCTATTTGCTTCACCAAGATTATCTTGGTTGTCATCACCTTTAATCCATTTAAGCACCTCCACCACGGCTTCAAACATAACAACAATACTAACTATAGTACCATAATGTGAGCTTCACCCTGTATTACTAGAACTCATGAGGCTGCTTTCTTGATTTAACCCTTTACCCGTTGCAAGATCAATATCAACAGTTTTCTTAATTTTTTTTTTTTGGTGTTTCTGTCTAAATGCATAACGATGCATACATGATGATCCAATAAGATTCACCAAAGGACTGGCATGTTGAAGAAATTGGCACCATTCTCATTTCCCTTTGCTACAAATACAAGAGCTAGTTGGAGTTGGTGTGCAAAATAATGAACATAGAATGCTTGAGGATATTGTTCAAAATCTTTGATTTTAGACCATTTAGCTCACCTTTCATATTACTAACTTCATCATGTCCTCGTGACTTGAACATAATCAAATTTGTTGTAGCAAACAATCTCTATGTGGCTTCTTCAACCAAGCTATTAGCTGTAGATGAGACATGTTGAACACCCAAAAATCTTTCAATTGTTTCTCATTGTTTGTTCATATAACGCAATACCACCGTCATTTGCTCTTTAATTGAAACATCACGTGATCCATCAACCAAAAGAGAAAACAATGCACCTTCCATATCTTTAGTGGTTACATTAATAGTTTTAAAAACACATGCATGGACAAGATCTTTTTTAATATTGGAAAAAGAACACTTGAGATTCTTGGGAGCATTCTCAAACACAACCTTCCTAACTATCTCATTATGATCGGTAAGAAATTGCATAAGCTCCACATAATTACTCGTATTGCTTGATTTCGATGATACCTTGTCACAATAACCATCTTGTGCAATCAAGTGCTCCACTCAATAAGGTGTGATAATTAATGCAAGCTTCATCGGTTTGCTTTATCACAAATGTTTCAATGTGTGGTTTTTGTGTCATCAAATCTCTAACTTGTTGTAAAGCTTTATTATGAAGACTTTGAACACCTCCCTCTTGATCTCGAAAATTTTCAGGTCCTTTCCAATTTGTAAACTATTTTTCAATAACAATAACGGCAAAATGCAACATCTTTTACTAGACTATACTCCACCCACTCAAAATTATCAAATCAATGAGTGATAAGACATCGATTGTAACTAACTTTCCTTGGAATGATGTAGGATTTAGGTTGGCAAGGTTCATTTTGGATATAGTATCTAGGAATTGCTTCACGATAATTAGGTGGATAATCAAGCATATGGTGTCTATGCCCAAGGTCTGCAAAAATATTAGCCAATATTTCATCCAACTTAGTGCTCTTACTTTGTTGTGAACTATTCGGAATATTTGAAGGAGGACTACCTGAAATATTTGAAGGAGGATTTAAGCACTGTTTCTATGATATCGTTCCATTACGTAACTACATAATGAAAAGAAATATTTGAATTTGAATCCTAGAGTAGACTATACTAATATGACTAATAACTAATCAAACTAATAAACATTTTTTCCGACAAATTGTGTTGGGCAAACACTTTTTTGTAGTAATGCTGCCTCACAGATATACTATTAGTACTTTGCAAACATACTGCTTATTACTTTGCAAATATACTGCTTATTACTTTGGCTTAATACTTTCCAATGACATAACCAATGGGAGGAAGGAAAGGAGTGAGTAGGTGGTGTAATACTATTGAACCATGTAATAAGTCCATATATTTAGGTTGGTAATTCCCAAGTATTATTCTGGTTATCTTAGGTGCTTTTTTGCTCTTTTAGAATTTTTCAAGCTAAGAGTATGTATTGTTGCCTTGCAAAGCTACCCATATATACACCACCATGCGAATTTACACTTAATCCGCGAAGTTTAACCATTCATAAATTTTAGCGCGCCTCCGCTCGTGAATTTAGTAAATACATATCTATTTGATAGCACCCATGTAGATATACGTATGCAACACAAATTTAGAATACTACTAAAATAAAATCTTAGAAAAAAATAGAAACTTTAGCACTCGATTGGTAGCTACAAAAAAGATGATAATAACAGCTCCAAATGGTCTTCATCAAAACTTTTATGTGTGAAATGCGTTTTATTGATTCAATCATTGAAACAAATTCTCTGGAATCCCCTCCCATCTATATCACATTTAATATTATACGACTTCCTGCTTGTTTTCTTGTTTTTGATCACTTTCTTTGCTTTTTTGTTCCTCTTTCTTCTTTCCCCACAAAACGCTATAGAGACCCGCAATCAGCAATACACCCCCTCCAATACTGCAACAATAACTAAATTCAATCAACAAAATAATCGTATTCATTTTACTCATATATGTAATCTGACATCAGCGATTAACAAGTATCGTTAAACACATTGTTAATTGTCCCAACTTTGATTTGAAAAACGAGGATTCAATAAGTATTACGTCCTCTATGTTATCGTTTACTTTCTAAATCTCTGTATTTGTTCTTAATAAAGTTTTATTTAATCTAAAATTCTTTAATTTCAAGAAATATATAGTACTATTTGATCAAGAAAAAGGAAAAAGCAATGCACAATACTATAATAGAGATGAACCAAAAGAGAAATTTAATCATCCCTTCTCAATTTTTATATATATTTTTTAATACAAGCGATATTCTATATTAATCTACACTATCGAAAATGTGATATGATGAGATGAAAGTTGGTGCCTCTCCAATCTGTGACATGAAGAGATGATATTTAAGAAGTTGAGATAAAAGTTGGTGCCTCTCAATCTTGAAAATGAAATGTTGAAATATAATAATAAATAAATAAATATATGATAGATATAGATATGGACCTTCCCCAGTAGATGGCTTCTTTCCATATCAATGCTGAGAAGATGGCTGTTATAATAAGTGATAATGGAGTGAACATTGCAGTGAAAACTGGGCCTTTCTTCTCTATGGCCCAAACTTGTAGCCAATAAGTAATCCCAGTTACAATTACGCCCTGTCATTACCAATAAAATTTTCACTGTATCTGTAAGGATGACTTATGATTGAAAATTAAAAATAAAAATAAATGGTTTAGACCATAAAAAAACATTGCATGGGGCCCAAATGCATAATTAGCACCGTATTAAATTACTAACCAGTTAATGCTTGAGCAATATTCTCCATACATACATATATATGTGTGTGTGTGTGTGTGTGTGAGTGAGTTTATATTTATGCATGGCCCAAATGCATAATTAGCACCGTATTAAATTACTAACCAGTTAATGCTTGAGCAATATTCTCCATACATACATATATATATATATATATATATGTGTGTGTGTGTGTGTGAGTTTATATTTATGCATGCCCATGGATATATATGTAATGCTTGAGAAATATGTATGTGATCTCATAACAACCCTCTGAATACTAATAGGCCAAAAATGAGTCTTATCCTATCTCTTTGTAGGGAATAGGAGCCATATAGAACCCAAGAATATTTTCAAATAGTACCTTTTTATGAATTAATTGAGCCACTTACATATACATATGTTGTATTAGATATAAGGTCCAAATTGAGCCACTTATATATTATATGTTGAATTAGATATAGGGATGTGTTGTCCATACACTCATTTTTACTTCCTACACACTCTTAATCTTCAGCAGTCAGATTGAATGAATTGAAGAAAATCAAATAACATAAATGAACAAAGGGTATACGAAAAGTAAAAAAAAAAATGTGAATAGCGCACCCCTAGAATAATCCAAAGGAATTTAAATGGCATGCAATTCTCATTGTGATTTAGTTCTTAAAACAAAAGATCTTTGTTGTATTGTTGCAAATGTTAATTGTTATTTTATTTATAATGCAGTCATTTCATGCATAGATAAAAGTGATTATTGGACGCCACTCAGTACTGCGGTCTAGTGATATTCATTTTTACTTGTAAGTGAAATGTCTTAAGTTTGATCATGGCTAAAAACGAATTTAAACCATATTATTGCTTAGCTCATAGGGAGGCTAAATTCACCCCCTCACTCTTAGTGTAGATAATATCGTTTGTTCAAAAAAAAATATTATTTTAAATAGTAATTTCATGCATACACCGGGTGTATACAATGATTATACCACTTGTTCTTTTATTGTTATATTATCCATTAAATGAAAGAAACATAGTGTAAAACATAAACGTACGTGTAAAAAAAATTTCGTGGTTGGATACAAAATGATTAAAGTACACGTGCTGATCGAAAATAAAAATTTCATGCATACAACCGGCGTATATAATTACTTTTTCACTCTTTCTTTTTTCTTTTTCATTGTTATTAGTAAAATTAGAGAAACGCAAAATGTATACGTGTTGTGTGCAATAACTTATATGTGGGTGGATATTAGTGACTTACACAATAGACCACAGAGAGAAGATGAATATCCCATCCAATATTCCAAGCTGATGGGTTTCTCTCAAATGCAATGGCCCAGAAAGCTGACATCAAGCAGCTGAAGAAGCATTGGAGAGTGGTAAGCCTCAACTTTGCCGGATACTGCTTGAGAATGGGACCCTAGAACACAAGCACTAGTTAACAAGGCAATAAAAGGAAAACTAATGAAAATGGCTTGAAAACTTTAAGTTTTAACGATATGGACAAAATAAAGGGTAAAGTGAATAGTATCATGATTGATTTTTGGGACACTTTGAATGCGGTCCCTAGCTATCAATATTCTTTGATTGAAACCTTGTTAGTTTTTAGTTTTTTATTGAGGTCCCTGACATTAATGTAATAATGTAAGTTACTATATTTTTTAAATTAAAAATTAAAAATTGAAATTTGTAATTGTTTATATTAATGAGATTTTAAATAAAACCCATAATTTATGGGATTAAAAATAATAAAATATAAATTATACTCTCTATTATATTGTGTGTGTGTGTGTGTACATTTATGTATGGGTACATTAACCAAAATTAACAAAAAAAATTATTGTACCAAAACATGGATACATTCTCAAATCAACGAAAAAGAATGTACCCATATAAGTTTAAACATGGATTAAAAATTTTGAATGGATTTTATATTAAAAAAAGGTACATTTTACATATAACAAATTGATATATTTGATAATGGGTATATTGAAGATTAAAAAAATTGAAAAAATATATGAATGGGTACATTTAAGATTAAAAAATTGAGAATCTTTTTATATATAAAAAAAAACTAATAGGTACAAACTTAATTTAATTTAATTTTTTATTATTTTCGAAATGTTTGAATTGAAAATTAATTAGAAATTTAATAGAGGTGTGAGTATTAAACCCTAAATTAATTACTATTTTTTATATTAAAAAAATTATATAATAAACATGTAAATTCATTATCACATTAATGATAGGGACTTGAATCAAAATTTGAGAACTAATAAGGTTTTAGTCAATGAACAGTAAGAACTAGGGACCAGATACTAATTTTTCCTTGATTTTTTAGTGTAAAAATATAATTTTTAGTTAAAATAAACCGTACCGGGAGTTTTTTGTTAAAATTCCCTAAAAAAAAATCTTACAGATAAAATTGTTCTTTTACAGACGTATGCTGTCAAGCTGACTTATTCCAAATTCACTGTCTCGTAAGAAAACATTTTTTTCTTAATTATATCTATTAAAGAAGAATTCCACTTCAATACAGTAGTTAAATATAATGGTGGTGATTAGATGCGCATGAGGTCTTGAGTTAGAATCTCTCGTGTACAGACAATAAGTACAGCTAGTGGTGGGGATGAGATGAACCTGTAGAATTAGCCACAAAGACCATGCAGTATTGGCTGAGAGCATGATGAGGGAACCTTTTAACCACTCTCCTCCTGTGGAGGAAGATGATGAGGAGGAGTCTGGAATTTGCCTTTGATTTGATGGAACCCAGTTGAACTTTATGGAAGGCCCTTTCACTAAAGCAAACACCAATGCTCCTGAAAAGCTTGTGACAGAACCCAACACCTTGGCCGCTCCATACCAACGTTTCATAGAAATGCTTTCCATCCTGCACATAAATAGTTGATTCAAAACCAAATTTCTACTTCAATATTTGACAAACTAACTGTATACATACCTTAATTAACAAGTCAAATATTATATATAGTTTAATTTAATTACCTTAATAAAACCGCCATGACAAAAGTGATAGCAGGAATTAAAGTGGTGGTGGCTGCAGCAAAGGTTGCAGAGGTGTAGTTGATTGCAACATAGTAGAGATTTAAACTCAGGGTAATCCTAAAAAAAATGTATGAATGATTGTTAGAGAGCATATGTAATATCAGATTAGAGAACTTGATTAATTGAAATGTTGATGAGAGCAAAAACCGAAGTTCATACGTACCCAGATAAGGAAACTAAGAAAATCTTGCAGAGTAAGGTGTAGGAAAGAGGAGCTTCTATTGAACTGAAAATTCAGAAAAATTCAAAATTCAAAAACAATAACACTAATTAAATGGAAGAGTGGGACTAATTAGGAGGAGTAATTAACTACCTTTCAAGGAAGAAAGCAAAGGGAGCCAAGGCAAGGGAGGCAAAAGCTTGACGATAAACCACAAAGACAAAAGGGTTCATTCCTTTAGAAATTGCTGCCTTAGAGAACAAAGCCATACCTGCATACACAAATTGTATGAAGAGCATTGCAATATAAGCCTTACGACTCTCCATTACTAAACTCTTCATTTCATCTATGGCATTGGGCTCCAATTTGAGAAGCTCGGATTTCCATATATATAGACAACGATGCTTGCTCTAGAGTCTAAATTTGCTTTTGCTCCAAGAGGCTTTCAATCTGCTTTAAGTCCCTATTGGCTATTGCTACTTTTATGCGCGCGCGCACACACGCACATGCATATACACACACACACACATAGCAAGACACACATAGCAAGACTGAGGTGTTAGAACATCGAATGGAAAATTTTGTTTACCCCATGTATAATTTTATATTTCAGCATAGATCGATAGACATTTCATCTTTTAATGCAGTTTAGTAGAAACAATTTTTCTATGCAACTAAGATCAATAAAAACATTTTTCTCTCTAACTAAGGTTAACACAACATGCTACAATTTCTCTCATTTACTTCTCCAGTACAAATGAGAAAATTGGATTAATGGTCCCAAAACTTTGTCTCAATTGGAGCTTTGGTATTTGAACTAAAAATTTGTGAGTATTGATCCCTGAATTTGTTATAATGTGGAGCAAAGATCCTTTTGGCTAACTATGTTAGAATTTCCATCCAAGATAAAGGGTTTAAAGGGACATCAAATGAACGGAAGTTCTAACGGAGTTAGCCAAAATGATAATTGCTCCATATTATAATAAGTTCAGGAACCAATACTCACAAATTTTTAGTTCAGGGACATCTCCAATTGAGCTAAAATTCAGGGACCATTGCTCGAAAATCAGTGTGTATTGAAGTATTTTATTACCTCAAACAAATTATCCCATTTATTTTGTTAATAATTAAACCATTAAACACATAGATCGATCAAAGTTCTTGGCATCACTACTAAATGCTTGTACCAAGAGTGGCATGGTTTTTTGCAACTCCACCCCCGATTAGGAGTTTCTTGAGCAATGCTCCACCTAGCCAGAAAATTTTACCACCTCTAGGAAAATTTTTCTTGAGCTTGCTCCACCTAATCATGTATTTTAGCGGACATTTTTTACAAAATGATTGACTGTGGACAAACTTAGGGACCACTTTTATCGATTTTCAATGTCAGAAACCAAAATGAGAAGTTATGCTAATCTCGAGAATAATTTTAGCTAAAAATCCTAAGATAAATGGCTATGTCATGCATAAGCACACTACTCTTTGTGACATGCTCAAGGAAGATTCCCGATAATTGATTGTGGAATAAACCAATACTATTGCAGTTCCAAACCAAAAATACATATAATTCAATATTATTGGTGTAATTAAGATAGGCTTGGATAATTCCACATTTCCACTCTTAGGATCGTGAGTGAGGCCTGCTAGAGAGATATTAGGTCTTCCAATCAATTTTAAAAGATCATTGTTAAGCATCCATCAGCCTGCTATTGAAAACCACTCAGACCAGTAAAATGGTTGAGTGGATTATGAATTAGACAAGATATCAGCTAACTGAAAATTTGGTGGAACCTTACCATTTGTAACATCCTAATGTTGTAGGGTAATACTTGTACGAATAGGCATTTGGTCCAATAATGAGCTTCTTTTTTCAGTGAGATTAGTGGCCACTATTTACATAGACAAACAATCCATACGATTCTTCTATTAAAATTCTTGTAGGAAACCAATTTGTCTCCTTATTTTAATATAAGTAATTTAGGATCAATTTTCAGTTTCATTATTCTTTTATGAAGTAGGACATCCAAACCTCTTCGAATAAGGCTTTGTAAACCAATTTTAACTCAAACATCCGGCCAAAATACAGCTACACTTATGCCCATATTCTAATAATATTTGTGTCTGCCTTATCTAGTAACCTACTTGTCCATCCACTTATAATTGACGTAACCTAATTGTATATATATCATAATTGAATCATGTCTTCTCTTTTATTATCATCTAAACATCAAATCTATAAAAAAAAAATTATTCAATTTGGAGATCGTTTTTTCCTTCATGTGTGCGAAAAAAATTGACGATTTTAGTAAACAAGTAACATCCTCATGATAAACTGTTTATTTTTTTTGATGTGTGTGTGTGTATATGAATGGATAAACGATTTCTAAATTTTTTTTTTTTATGCATAGATGATCTTTAAGATAATAATAAATAAATGATTTCAATTATAATATTTGTAACTGAAAATTCATTAGCTACAAAATGGGTGAACAAGTAAATTTCCCCAGCGAGTGAATACAATTATCTCATCAATTTCATAAGTGAATGGTTTATCCTGGTTTTTGACCATATAGGATTGGCTTCTCCGTATTATCAAAAAGAGGAAGAAAAAAAAAAGGCTTCTATTGTAGTAAAAATAAATAATGGTTCTTGAATTATATTGAGCTACCGACGCATTCCCATTAGCTTTCCTTCAACTTGGGTGCTGTGATCCAAATGGCAGGTTCTTTGCATGGATGACTTCTCGATTGCCTTTTCAAGGACTTTCTTTCCAGAGTGGGTATAGATGGAAGTTTCGCGTTGGTGTTATTGGCTGGGGGCTTGTCGGCCGGACAGGAGAAATGAGGAGAGATGCCCGTAGTGGCGGGCAGTGGAGGGGTGGCGGCTGGTGTTATTTTTCTGAAGTTCTTTGATATGTTTATGAGCTTGAAGGCCTAAGACCTATAGGGCAAGCAAATGCTTAGCCCATTAAGGTCTAGCATATGGTCTGCTACGACTTAAATGGTACAACCGTTATATGGAGTTAAAAGTTCATGTGTCGTTCTCCTATTAGATGTGGTTAATTTATGTTTCCACAGTTATGAATGTTGTGGTCATGGTCATGAGAAGATGTTGATAATGGTGAAGATGATGGCGTTGGGATCAATAGCAGTGGAGATGTGGTGGTTGTAAGGATAGAAGGTGGTGTAGCGGCAATGGTGGTGGGCATGTAAGAGTAGTGGAGGTGATGTTGGCGCAAAATGATGAGTTGTTTTATTTTGTTGTTCTTAGCCACTCATTCATGAAATTTAGAAATCACAACTATTTATATAGAAAATTTAGAATTTTTCTTGATACACCGATCAATGTATTTGCATTAAGGGGTGAGAGAATTAATTGATATCAAATTCGTCATCCACGAAATTCAAACAAGGACGAAGCTAGAGATTTGTGTGAATAGAGGCATCCTCAAACAACAAAGTCATAATTAAAAAGCTCAAGAATTTACTAAACATGATACTTATATATTAATCCATAAAGTTTTTTATACAACAGTCCCTTACAATATCCCTTGACGTGTTTTCATGTTCTGAAAGCGTTGCATGACAACATCATT
This sequence comes from Malus domestica, assembly GCF_042453785.1. Taxonomy (NCBI): domain Eukaryota; kingdom Viridiplantae; phylum Streptophyta; class Magnoliopsida; order Rosales; family Rosaceae; genus Malus; species Malus domestica. The sequence goes on along the minus strand of NC_091665.1, from coordinate 4,446,409 downwards.
ACCAATACCATCAAATATCTCTCTCTATAAAAATAACCATGTTATCATTCATCCATTGATCTCCCATCCGATTTCTCAATCGATTCTTCAAAATTTTCATGGCCGAAAATGCTCTTTCAACGGTTGCAGTAGCAACTGGAAGAGTTAGTGCTAATGTCACAAGCAAGTAAACTAGTGAATACACCTTGTGTTTCTTGCATTGAACCTTTTTTTTTTTTTTTTTGCAAGATCTCCAATCTCTTTTAAACTTGAAAACTCAATGCTAGACTGCATATCCACAATGTAAGTCTCAAGTTGAATCTTAAGTATCACCAGCCCATTCATAAAGAAGTATTTAGGATAAAACTGGGCAAGACGCAATAGCTTTTGGCTATCAAAAGCAGAGAAGGAGTCGGCTAGACATAAACATGCCAAACAAAGAAGTAACTCAGTGTTGGTCTCATTGAAACGATTATTTAGTTCTTGAAGCTGCCAATCCAAAACAACATAAAATATTCCAACATAATAATGATGCATATTTGTGACTGCTTGTGCTTTTCATTGCCCTCGCCTTCAAGAAAGAAACATATCATCCATATTAGGCGCATCAATATCATGTTTAAGACAAAATTCTGAGACTTCACTAAGTAAAGAATCCCAACCACTTTTCCTCATTATCTCCAACCATTGCTTACAAACTCCAACCAACGTCATGGCATTTACAATATCATGATCCTTCCTTTGCAATGCTTGTGACAATTCATTGGTTATTCCTAGTATATCTTTCATCAAGTGTAGATTAAACACAAAATCAAATGATTGCATGGAATCCAATAAATTATTCGCTTCACATCTTTGTTGAGAGCTTACTCCATCATCTGCTATTACTTCAAGTATATCAAGTATGGATGAAAACATAGTCATTATACTTACTAAAGTACCAAGGTGTGAACCCCAACGTTTTTCTCCATCACATTTCAAAGTAGTTTCTTGATTTTTGCCTTTCCCACTTGTAAACTCACCACTGTTTAGTGCTTCAATAACTGCAATAGATTTCTTCTCTCGAAGAAGATCACAACGCTTCGATGAAGCTCCAACAACATTTACCAAAATAGTAACTATACTAAAAAGAGACTCAATTTGGATGTTCTTCTTTGCCACAACTATAAGAGCTAATTCTAGTTGATGTGCAAAGCAATGAATATAATAGGCACAACCACTTTCTTTCATAATAAGAGCTTTAAGACCATTGAACTCACCTTGCATATTGCTGGCCCCATCGTAACCTTACCCACGCAACCTAGACATGCTCAATTTATGCCTAGAAAATACCTCATCAATGATTTCCTTGAGTGAGAGAGCAACAGTACTAGTAACATGCTCAATGCCAATAAAACACTCAATGACATGCCCATTTTTATCCACATAACACAATACAATGCCCATTTGTTCCTTCGTTGATACGTCGCGAGATTCATTAATCAAAATAGAGAACAACGAAGTGCCAACGTCTTCAATAATAGCCTTGATCGTCTCAGTTGCACAAGCATTTACAATGTCTTTTAGAATATCTGGTGATGTCAATTTGTGATTCTTCTGAGCATTTTTCAAAGTAATGGCTTTCACATCCTCATTGTGGTCGGCAAGAAACTATAGAAGCTCAAGAAAGTTTCCATGATTGCTTGAATGTTCAGATTCATCATTACTACGAAATGCAAGCCCTTGTCTCAAAAGAAATCGACAACAATTGATTGATGCATTCAACCGAGCTCTATATTGAATTCGAGTTTCATCATGAGTTTTAGAGAAAAAAGACTGGATATGTTGCTTTTGACTCCTTAAAGCTTCAAAATTACTCCATGCTTGATTGTGTGCACTATTGACGCCTCCAATATGAGTTAGAAGTCTTTCTTTCTTCTTCCAGTTATAAAATCCTTCGCCAACAAAGAAATCACCACCTGTTTGTTCTCCAATGTTTGGTTAAAAAGGTAGCAACACAAACAAAAGGTAGTATCTTTTTCTACACTATATTCCAACCAAGTAGGAAAATCATCAAACCAAGCAGGGTCGAATCGTCTTTGTGTGTCTCCATATTTCTTGTAAGGAAAATTATGGGTTTTAGGCTGTTGAGGACCAGCTAGCACATACGCTATTCGTACTTGATCTCGAATATTAGGATTGTAATCCAAAATTCAAATTCGCTTACCAGGATCTGATGGAAGATTTGATAAAATAAATTATGTACTATCTTGTCCATGAGTATCATTATTTTTCTTAATAACTGGGGATGGCGGCACTGATATTTTTTTGAAAAACCTCATGATGTTTTAGTCTGTGAAGTCATTCATATTGATACCAATAACATATAAGGTTCATACATAATTTGTAGAATTTATAGAATAAAAATCTCAATAAAAATCTTATAATAAAAATCTCAATAAAAATCCTATCTTTTCTAACCTTCAGGATGAAAACACATGAGAAACAAGTTAGATATGCAATTGAGACCTTTTGAAACCAAGTCGCTAAAGAACACTTATGTAAAACTTTAACCCTATAACATACTACAGGGGACATTTTGTTTAACATAGCAATCTAATCAAACCAAGATCCAACCAAGGCAACAATTCAATTAACCAATACCAATAATGTAACATCCCACATCGCCCAGGGGAGTGATCCTTATATGTATATTCTCATCCCTACATAGCATGAGGTATTTTGGGAGCTCACTGGCTTCGGGTTCTATCAGAACTCTGAAGTTAAGCGAGTAACGCGCGAGAGCAATCCCATGATGGGTGACCCATTGGAAAGTTCTTGTGTGAGTTCCCAAAAACAAAACCCCAAGTGCGTAGTCAAGGCCCAAAGCGGACAATATCGTGCAACGGTGGTGGAGCGGGCCCGGGATGTGGTGGACCTCGGGCCAGGATGTGACAAATAAGCATACAAATTATTCAACAAATAAACATTTAATTCAACTAATCATATGAATAAATGTATACCCATATTCATAGAATTCATAATTTCATAATTTCATTAATCAATAATCATAGAATTCATATCAATAATCAATAATCAATAAGTCAATAACCATATTAGTGCATGACCATATCCATATGATTCTATATTTCTATACCAATTAAACAAAAATTCGTCTTAAATAATTAATTAGGGTTAGGGATTATAGATTTAGGAATTAAAAAATTTACCTAAATATATATATGTCGGCTAAATAGTGGCTGGCTGGAGTGGAGTGGCTGGCTGCTGCCTGCTAGCGTGGCTGGGGGAAGAGCAACTTTGCTCATATTCCGTTCCGTTTCAAGCTGTTGGGGGAAGAGCAGCACCACGTTGCTCTCTGATTGGCAAGCCGCAATAATGAAAATGAAATAGAGAGATGGAATGGGAGTCTAGGACCATGGGGACAAGTAGTCCCCCACTATAACATGCTTTTTTGTTTTTTTTTTTCAAACATACACAAAACAACGCCGTTTCGTTTACATTTTTTTAATTATTTTTTTACCAGGACCAAAACGACGTCATTTTGGCCTGGTTTTGAAAAAAAAAAAAAAAACAAAGACCCAGCTTTGCTTCTACAAAACCATATCGAAGGAACCAGAAAAATCTCAGTGGAGGCTTTCTGCTGCAAAACCAGATCAGTTTGAGCAGCATGCCAGTATTAGAAAAATCTCAGTGGGGGCATCCGCTCCCTAGGCCCATGGTAGCTCCGCCCTTGAATTCAAACATAAGATCTCTCTCTTAGACCATCTATAACATATGGGATAAAGCTTAAAATATAAGATTTAAACCCCCTCCAAACCATCTCCAACCATTGGGGTAAAATAAGCCTCGGAAAGAAAATATATCTTGGGCTAGATTTCCCCTAGAAATTAAATAGGCAAATAATTTCGGATTGAATTGAATTTTTGCAATAATGATCTATGAATCGAGATTTACAAAATAGAATGTTCAGATCGTTAAAACTTGATATGGAGTGGGCCCTACACCTAATCTCAATTTTTTTCAAAAAATGAAGATTTATTTGCATAAAGGGTCTGGTGATCAAATTTCTATTCATCACTCAACTTAATAGAAAAATTGATAGAGTCAACGAAAAGAACAACACTGGACATAATTTGGGAACAGGAGCAACAATTACTAGAGTCATAAACAAAAATGCAAGTCGCGGTATAGTCCAGACCATTTCTACAATTTAGATAAGAAAAAGTTTGAAGATTTATCTCCAAAAACCAGTAACTAGGATAGATTTTTATTACAATTTTGAAAAGAAAAAAAAAAAACATTTGACTCTCTTACCTGTTTAAAAAAAAAAATAGAGTAATGCTACATTATCATTTATTTGTACCATAATTTTATACCATCTCAAGTGTCATCTTAAATGAACAGTCACATCATTTAAAATAATTTACATATTTATTTAATTAAAAATAGTTAGAAAACCCAAAAGAGATGAAAGAAAAGAAAAACCCAAAAAATCTAGGATTGTGAAACCCTTCTCTCTCCTCCTCTAAGTGGGAACAGTATCGTTGTTGTTGGAGTAGGCCCATGGCCCGTCTACCTGAAATTTAAGATGGTATCAAAGCCAGGGAACGGGCACGTACTGCCACGTGAACGAGTAGGTCCCCTTTGACCCCGCGCGAATGGGTGAACTCCGACTTGACTCCATGTAGGCCAAGAGATGCCACGTGAATGGGTGGGTCCCCATTGCCCCGCACGAACGGATGAGCCCCGGCTTGGCTCCACATGGTTACCGATGTGTGAAACTTCACGTGTGACCCATAAAATGGGGTCTCACGTGTAGGGGAGTGTTGGAATCCCAATTGTCCCACATCGGACAGAGGGAGAAGTAAACATGAGTTTAAATAGAATTACCCCACTTTAACTAACACCAAGGCCTTTTGTAATAAAATCTCACACCTGACGGATTGAGCAGATGACCAAATGGGGATAGTATCAGTGTTGTTGGAGTAGACCCATAACCCGTCTACCTGAAATTTAAGACCGTCTACCTAAAATTTAAGACCGTCTTCCCCACGAAGTTTTCGATCAATGCTCCTACATGTTTCATCCGCGGTCTACTTTCCCTGTTTTGATTATTAACAAACATCTATCACTATTTTTTCATTGACTCCTTTAATTGGTCTGTAAGCCTTTTTTTTTTTTTTTAATTGTGTTTTGCTAGTTGATTTAAAATTATTGCTGCAATCGGTTGTATTGTATAATTATTGAAGTAACAAAGGTTAGTCCCCATGAAGTTCTCAATCAACGCTCCTACATGATTTAAATTTGCTACGAGCATTGATTGAGAGCTCAGTAACTGTGAAAGTAGGAGAAGGAAGGAGGAGGGGAAAGAAGAAGTAGTTTCACGTTCCTAAGCTTTAGTGTTTTTTCTTTCTGGGTTTTTTAATTGTTTATTTAATAAAATTCAAATTATTTTCAAAAATGTAGTTGTCAACCTAAGATCTCATGTAAGATGGTATAAAATTCTGGAACAAACACGGACGGAGCCACCTTGGGCTCGGAGGGGGCGGATGCCCCCACTCATTTTTGTGTGTGTGAAAAATGTACTCTTTCAGTTATTTGTGGCATTAGTATTAACTCTTTCATGTGCTACTTTCATTGTTGAAAGAGCATTTTGGCTGTGGAGCCAAAAATATTCACAAGGCGACATGTGGGTTTTTTGGACAAAAAGGACAAAAATACCCTTGCAGTACAACGAGGTTCCTACGCGCAAGCAGCGGGCAACCCTCTTTCAACCAAGACAAAAGTGCCCAAAATAGGTAACAATTCAAAGTCCATCTCATCAAATCCTTTCTACAAGGTAATTCCCAAACACATTCCTTTTAAATTATGTTAATTGGCTAATTAATGGGTTTATTGCCTAATTAACCCATTAATTCTCAATTAAACCATCCATTATATCCAAATAACCACAAAATACAACCAATTCAACCCTAAAACATCACATGGCCGGCCATCCCCTTAATCTTTCTACTTTCCCTATCTTTTCCCACTTTACTACCCCAATTAAGCTAGCCAATTGATTCTATAACCATCCATTTATTCCCTTTATGTTTAATTAGCAAATTTATCATAATAAATTGGCTAATTAAACCTAAATTAAACCTAAAAACCCTAGCCACCTCCTATCCCTATAAATATACTCTCATTCTCACCAAAAAGCTATTTCCAACACTTTGGCAAAAATCCCAAAATTCTCTAAACACTCTTTCTCTCTAAATTCTAACTTTGGCATCGGAGGTTCTTCGGCCAAAGCCCCCCCATTCATCGTGGGCGCATGAGGCTCTTGGCCTTAACCTAAGGTGTTAATTGTTTTGTAGGTGCAAAATCGTCCAAGATCGAGGAGGAAGAAATTTGCATCCACAAATTGGTGCTTTCATTGAGAGTTGAAATCCATACTCGTAGAAGACTCTCGCACAAAAAGGTTTTTTTTTTCTTTATTTTCTAGTCCATTTGAATATTTTTCATACGTTCTTATTATTAGAATTTTTTACTTGCAAAGGTTCTTTGATAAAACGTATAAGCAAAATATAATGGCTAGAAATTTAGAAAATTCCACAAGTGAAAATTCTAATGTTCAAGAAATGGGATTGCGGAGATCCGTGAGGCTAAATGCGACAATAAGGGGAGCGGCATCATCATCATGAGCTTCCACCATGGGAACCACCGTGGTGGCTACCTCGGTAGCCACCCGCGGCGAGGTCCATGGTGCCTTCACCACGGCCACCATGGGAACCACCGCGGTGGCTTCTTCGGTAGCCACTCGTGGCTTCTTCGGTAGCCACTCGTGGCGAGGTCCATGGAGCCTTCACCACGGCCCAAAGATCCGTGAGGCAAAATGCAACAATAAGGGGAGCGGCATCACCACCACGAGTTTCCACCATGGGAACCACCGCGGTGGCTACCTCGGTAGCCACCCACGGCGAGGTCCATGGTGCCTTCACCACGGCCACCATGGGAACCACCGCGGTGGCTTCTTCGGTAGCCACTTGTGGCGAGGTCCATGGAACCTTCACCACGGCCCAAAGATCCGTGAGGCAAAATGCAACAATAAGGGGAGCGGCATCACCACCACGAGTTTCCACCGCGGTGGCTACCTCGGTAGCCACCCACGGCGAGGTCCATGGTGCCTTCACCACGGCCACCATGGGAACCACCGCAGTGACTACTTTGGTAGCCACTCGTGGCGAGGTCCATGGAACCTTCACCACGGCCCGAGCCGTGCCATCCAAGGCTCACGGTACCAAGACCACGATCCAAGCCGTGCCATCCAAGTTTACGTGGACCCAAGCCCAAGCCTCGTATTCACATGCATCGCGCATTGAGCAGCCTGCTTCCGTGATCCAGCCTGCTCCCGTCAAGCAACCCACTCTCACGGCCCAACCTGCTCATGCCGAGCAGCCTGCTCTCGTGACCCAGCCTGCTCCCGACGAGCAGCCCACTCCCGTGGCCCAGCCTGCTTTCGTCGAGCAGCCCACTCCGGTGGCCCAGCCGGTTCCTGCCAAGCAACCCACTCTCGTGGCCCAGCCTACTCCTGCCAAGCAGCCTGCTCTCGTGACCCAGCCTGCTCCCGACGAGCAACCCACTCTCACGGCCCAACCTGCTCCTGCCAAGCAGCCTGCTCTCGTGACCCAGCCTGCTCCCGACGAGCAACCCACTCCCGTGGCCCAACCTACTTTCGTCGAGCAGCCCACTCCGGTGGCCCAGCCTGCTCCTGCCAAGCAGCCCACTCCCGTGGCCCAGCCTGCTCCTGCCAAGCAGCCTGCTCTCGTGACCCAGCCTGCTCCCGACGAGCAACCCACTCCCGTGGTCCAGCCTGCTTCTTTTGAGCAGCCCACTCTCACGGCCCAGCCTGCTCCCGTGGCTTTCCAAGCAGCCCAAGTCGGCCCAAGACTATCTCAACCATCCGGACCTACCATCGAGCCGTGGGCATTCTCACCATATTTTTTCGCGGATTTGACATTTCCCAATTCAAATCTCGCGCCCGGAGTCTACCACATTTCCACTGCCCAATGAGGTGCATTCCTTCCAAGCTCTTCCAATCCAAATGGCGAACAACACATGTCTCGACAAGTCATAGAGTTGACGAGCGCCCTTGCACAACAGACAACTTTGGTGAATCAACTTTTGCAACGCATAGGGATCCAACGTGCCCCGGACGAGGTATCTCGAAGTAGGACAAGGGCAGACGAACCTTTCCAGCAGCGTCCCGGCAAGCAGCCATTCGACCAGCCACGAGCCGAACGTTCAGGCAGTGTACATTCCCGATTGGGCCGCCGAGATAGCGTATACTCTCGTCTTAGCGCGCGGAGGAGCGTGTACTCTCGACTAGGCCCACGGATGAGCATACATTCACGGTTGGGGTCACACTCCGATAGTCAACATGAGCAACCTTCTGGATAAAGTGTTCATTCGCGGCTAAGCACACAAGAAGCATCATCCACCTCACATCAGAGTAAGCAGCACGACGGACGGAGAGAATCAGTCACTCAATCCAGCTCAAGTTCAACCAGCAGCCTGTGAAGAACTCGCTCGCCTGCTAGGAACGCACCACATGCACTGCATCTGCGGCGTAGATGAGCCAAACACATGGAAGAGCAGCCTAGACCAGCAAGTCATGGCTGGGGGCAGCCGAGAGCTCCGCTACCCCAACAAAGGCAAATTCAGGAAGAAGTAGAGAGACTCTTGACTAAGCGATTGCATGATTTCCAACGCAACGAGGTCACCGACGAGACACTACGACGGAACATGACCAACATAAGCAGGTCACCCTTCACGGACGAGATCGAGCAGGCAGAGCCTCCACGAGAGTTCAGCATGCCACATTTCACATCTTTCAAAGGGGATGAAGACCCGGAGAGACACTTAAAGCGCTACCGAAGCGCAATGATCCTTTATCGAAACAACGATGAGCTTATGTGCAAGATATTCGCCACCACTCTACAAGGCGAGGCGCAAGATTGGTTCTACACCCTGCCGCCACAATCCATCCGGAATTTCTACGAACTTTCTTTGGTTTTCACCAAAGAATATTCATCCTATCGCTCGATCAAAAAGAAATCTGATCATTTGTTCAACGTCAAGGAGAACCCAAAGGAGTCACTTCGCGACTATGTGAGGAGGTTCAAAGTAGAGAAGGCAAAAATAGTCGGATGCAACGACTCGATAGCTAGAGCAGCCTTCCAAAAAGGACTTCCAGCAGACCACCCGCTATTCGGAAAATTGATCATGAAAGAAGATCTAACTCTGGCAGACTCTTTTGCTTTGGCAGAGAAGTATGCACTTTGGGATGAGGCTCGCCGATGCACATTCAAGGACTTGAAGAAGTACCCGACATCACCTCCCTAGAAGCAACGGATTACTTATTCACATGTTTGACGGTATCTAAAGTAGCAATAAGCTCTACCATCATGTGAGAAGAGATGGGGGCCCGACTACCTGTATTCCACAGTTACCTGTATTCTACAGTTCAAAAGCTCTCCTCGATGTTATTAAAAATTCAAAAGCTAACTTTGGCGATAGTTGTTGCAACCCAGAAACACAAGTTTTACTTTCAAACGCATGCAATCATCCTAATGACGTACTATTCTGCCCAATCCAGACGCGCGACGATAAAGGCGTAGACCCTGGCGGATGTAAAGTTTTCTGACGAACGCAACACTGGAAGGACACACTCGAAAGCAAGTTTTGTCCTCGTCACCCTAAAAAATTCTACATAGGAGCAACATGTACCGGCAGTTGAGTACCATTTCTTGCTGCGCATCACACGGCCCTAGCCGACCCTTGCTCAATGATTCAACTCTAAAGTGGCCCAATACCGGCAGTTGAGCATCTCCTGTTGCATATGACATGGCCCCATCTCCACAGCTCCCTACTACGTCTTCACGCCGAGCCTAGGTGACGCAACAGAGCGGCCCAACGATGCCTCAGAAGTAGCCGAGCACACTCTAGCTGCGCCTACTCCACCCGATGGAGACTTCTGGCATTTGCATATCGACGACGCAGAAAAGCCTTCATCACTGCAGGCAGAGAAGGCTCCAAAAAGATGGATCCCATCTGGGAAGGTCCGTACAAGATCAGCAGAGTAGGGCGCAAGAGTAATTACACCCTCACCACCATGAAGCGGCAAAAAGATTGAAAAGAAATGGATGGCCTACAATCTGAAGAAGTACCATGTGTGACCTCCCGCTACATCAAAAGCCGAAGACTCAATAAGCTCGACGGGCACCACCTCACAAGCTGAGGACTATCCAGTTGTTATGCAGTTCCTACCTTACAGCTAAAGTTCTCGTTCGTTTCACTCGTTTTTCAATGAGGAAT